>NC_137787.1:184966120-185566120 GCF_963383645.1 Muscardinus avellanarius
AATAACTATTAATGTTTATTTGGCCGTCTTATTTGTGAATTCAACAAGTTCTGCTTGTGGACTTAGGTTTAAGAATAGGAATGTAAGCTGGGATTGGTGGCAACTGCCCGTAATCCTAGTACTTGGGAGGCTCATGCAGGAGGACCTCAGGTTGGAGGATAGCCTTGGCAACTTAGGGAGATCCTTAACGGCCTAGCAATACCCTGTTTCAAAATAATATAAATGAAAGGACTAGTGGTGTAGCTTGTAGATTGAACGCCCCAGGGTTCAATACCCCATAATACAATAAAAATAAACAAGTAAATAAACAATAACAAGTAGGCATGTGGCCAGTAGTACAGAGAATATGGTGACCAATTCTTGCCTCAAAAATCTTCACTTGCATACATTATTTTTCTATGTCCAGACCAACCCTGTTCAATTGGCAGACATGATCTTAAATGCTAGTTTGTTACATCATCAATCATTCATTTACTCAATAAGTGTTTCTTAGAACCTGGTACTTTCCTTGGTGTCAGAATTTCAAAGCTCAGGATCCCCGATTTCAGAGTACCCAGAGTCTGAAGTCTGGTGATTTATTCAAATGAAGAGTCATATACTGTTAATTTTTGCCTTAAGTTGATAATGCTTGCAAAAGTGCTACTAGTTATTCCTGACAAGAACTGGAGATGTTTTCACAGGGAAAGTAGAATTTGGAGTGACTAATAAATGTGCTTGAGTAGCAGAAATGAGAAGAAAGAATATTTTGCGAGAGTGGAAACGCCATTTACTTACTCTTCATAGTAACTGGAGTCACTGCCTTCATACATTTGCAAGGCTGAGTTTGGTACAGTGGTTGATATGTATGCAGCTTGTATTGGTGAGGGATGAGGAAGGGTTAGGAGAAATGTCTCTGAATATCCAACAGCCACTTCACACTGGAACATGTTTGAACACTGGCTGATTTAACTTGTTCCAATCAGCTCTAGGAGACATATGCTTATTTATAGCTTTGTGGATAACTGGGAGAATGTCATGATAACAGTTTCTACTTCTACAATTCACAGAGAGCCTTTGGGAAAAAAGCATCCTGAGATATGCTGTGGTGAACAGATACCCAACTTTGGCCAGTATGAGGGTTCCTGTAGCCAGATCCCACACCAGTTCTGCTTCTCTCGATATCTATAAATAGACTTTCTTGGATCATCACTTATAGCCCTGATGGATTGTTTTGGCAAAATGTGCAGAAATTTGTAGTGGAAGGAACAAGATTTTATTAGCAGCTTTAACACCCTCACAAAGCTTCCTCTAATGAACCTGGTTATATGAAAATAAAATATAATTTATTCAAACTTTGGAAAAGATCAAAATGGGGTCATTGTGTATTTTTCTCTGTCTGTGAGTACAAACCATATTCTCATCAAAAGTGTTATGATTGCCTCAGTTTATAAACAAGGAATGGTTTGTGGGAATACTTTTTTTGGCTAATATGATTTTACTATTTTAAGTATTCAGTCTTAAAATGTGTGGAATCTGGGGTTTTTTCCTGTGTGAGATAATGCTGATTATTTTCCCTCAGCCTTTTTGATACTGAAAATCTTTAATTTGTAGTGATGAATTATGAAACAGCATATTGTCCTTCTGTTTTTGAAGTACTATCTAATGTTTTGGTTGCCTTTTGCCCCATTTTCCTTCTCCAATGGATTTATACAAATATTGGGGTACATTATTAATCTGGAGTGTTCTTTTAGAATGTTACATGGTCAGTGGAGAATCTACAGTGATGTAATTTAGAACTTGATAAAATATGGAGGGTGGGTGGCGATTCTTGATAACTGATTCTAGTGGGCCATAGACAAAGATAGTAGAGAAGAAGGCGTGGAAAAGGCTGGGAACAGTTTGGTCAAGAGTCTGAGTCTTTGTCAAGGTTTAGCTTTTCAGTCGTTTCATTTACCTTATTGCTGGTTGAACCCTCCTTCTTAGCCCGCGTCTCTGTATCCCTCCCTCCAGCCTCTATTCTCCAATTTTGCTTTTTTTTTTTTTTTGTGGTACTGGGGATGCAACCTTTCTACCTCCAGGTTACACGCCCAGACCTATTTTATATTTTATTTGGAAACAGGGTCTCTTAAACCAGCTGAGGCAGCCTCCCAAGCTCAGGGAGTACAAGTGTGCACCACCACATCTGGCCCAACTTTGCTTCTTGAAACTCACAATAGGATCGTTCTTTACATTCTGTCCGAGATCCTGGTTTGGACAAGGTGATGTTGACTAGGTTTCAGTATGGTATATTTGAGTTACAAGCTTACAAGTGGAGTTTATAATAGTTAAAAAAAAAATCAACAGATACAAAAGTCCTCCATCTAGACTCACCCTAGGACAATTAAATCTGTGCCTCTAGGGGTGCGCTCAGGCATATATATATATATATATATATATATATATATATATATATATATATATATATATATACATACATACACATACACACACTAATGTCTCTAGTAGTTCTGATGAGTGGCCTTGTTTGAGTATCAAGATACCTAAGACTCCTCCCTGGTCAACGGTTGATGGGTACCTCAGTTTGCTATCATATGGAGACCACAGGGAGTGATGAAACAGAACAAGGACTGCCAGTTATTGTGAGGTAGGCACTATATTCCCCAGATGGGTTAAGTTATTGATTAAAGTGATGGGATTATTGAAGTAGCTTAGACCCCATCTTTTCTGAAGTCCACACCCATGCCAACTCTGTCCCTCAAAGACCCATAGAACTACTACTAAAGGCAGATAGCATTAAATATCTTCTTCTTATTTCTTGAAGATTATTTTATCCTGAATAGTTATTCTTTTTTCATATTTGTTTTCTTCTAGATACATCCTCTTATGTTAGGGCTTCACAGATGTGTCATGAATGACTTAACTAATTTTATTCTTTCCAACTTCTCAGAATGCAGTTTATATAGAAAAGCACTCCAGACTTGATTTTAGTTTTCTCATATTTCCTAAATGACTTTATCAAGCAATCTACTTTCCAGATTTGTTTTTATTTTTCTCATATTTTTCTAAATGTGCTTATCAAGCAATCATCTTTCTGCATCCCATAAGAACTGAATTATATTAGAAAATAAAATATTAAAACCAAAGAGCAGAAAGTACAGATTACCAAAAGATTAAGGTAGTCATAAAACATGCTTATTTCCTATGTAAATGAATGGAGGGTTACTATATTCAGTACAAACTATGATAAAGAATATTAATGCATAGGGTAGAAAGCGTGCTGTGTATGGTAATCACGCAGTAGGTACTGAATACTCACATTCCAATAAATGTTATTGAAAGATTTTTTTTTGGTTAACGAGTGCTAAGTGGAAGCAGACTATCAAACCAAGTAGTTATGATTTTGTAAAATGAGATTGAAATGTGAAAGCTAACAGTCATGCACTTAACACTTTTAGCAGTACTGAAAGCACATGTTGAGAAATTCAAAGGTTTTGCTCTTTCAGTCAACTAGATGTCTTCTTAATGATTGCTGATGGTTATAAGTGAGAACATTCTATTTATTAGCCTACATATAATTAAAATAGACCATGCCTGTTTTATTCATTGCTTAGTTAGATCTTGAATACATCCAGAAAGAATATTAAATTACCCTCTTTGGCATATCTGATGACCTGATTTTTCGGGAAATAATTTTGAGAGGACAATGAAGTATGATGACCAAATTTTTAGAGCAAAACCAAACATATTAACATTTTACAACAGCAAATAAATGGTTGTTAAGTATTTCATGTAATGAATTGATGTAAGATTTCACCTCAAATAAGTTTGAGTGTCATACAAAATTATCTGATCTAGTAAAATAATTTACTTAGAATGTAAGGAAAACTAGTATCATTGAATCACACGATTAAGAGGAATCTTTTGGAGACATTTACTCTATTCATTTCTTTTGAAGTTACACATTGAAAAATTACACATTGAAAAATATACTATATGTTTGGAAAGCTATTTTTGAGATCTTATAGCATATGATTCATAGTATGTTTCTCCACAGTGTATATTTGTTTGCTTTGAAAATACACATGTTCCTTCCAAACGTACAGTTATAATAAAAAAGGATAACCTCTTTTTATATCCTTGGTGTGTATAATAGTCCTTAGAAGAACAATAAAGAAGCTTAAAAGATCAATGGTACTAGATTATATTCCATGGTCTTTGAATTTTTACTTTTAATTTTTATTCTGTCTTAATATCTTGCCAGTTAAGTTAGTCTAGCTTTCCTTGGTAATGAGCTATACAATTTTGCTTAGATGTAACCATTTTGAATTGGATAAAAGTAAATATTTATTTGACAGGTACAGATTTTCACAAAATATTGTGCGTGTGGCCATAGTAGAAATGTAATTTACAGTATAGGTGGAATTATGGTTATGTCTTTCTAATCAATGTAAGTCTTTTCTACCAAAAGTGAGTCATTTTCCTCTTATTGTGATTTCACAAGTATATGATATATTCATATATCATAATTTGGTTCTTCAATTAATTAAAATTTTATGATGAATCAAATAGCAAGTGGGATAAAATTAAACCTTGCTTTTCCATCTAAACCCCATAGGGAATTATAACAAAAGAAAAATTGTTGTGTAAATATGTTTAAAAATATAATTATTTTTATAACTATGTATGAAAAGACAAGAAAGAGGAGTGTGAGGATGATTTACAATTCACTACACAGATATTAGAAAACAGACTTACCTCCTGATTAATTTACTAAGAGTCATGAGAGTTGAGTGTGATAAAATTTTCTAATAATACTTTTGTTAATAATAGATCTGATGAACTCTATTGTACTAGTGACTACAGTTAGCAATATATAGTATTTTTGAAATTCGCTAAGAGAGAGGATGTAAAGTATTCTAACAAAAATGATAATAATGGGAGGTGATGCATGTACTAATTAATATTATAGTCAGTTTACTATACATATACATATATAATACACACTTAAAAACATCATGCTGTACATGGTGAATACATATAATTTTTTTATCTGTCAACTTAAAAAAATAAAAATGATCAATTGAGAAATGATTATTGGCATATAAAAAAAGCAGTTTAAAGACCTGGCTTCTAATTGTGTCTCTTTTGTGACTGAGAAGTAATTGCTTCATAGTGAGACTTCTGATGTTGGCTGAAAGTGTTGAAACAAATTTAAATAATTGTATTTAGTTGGGTGTGGTGGCACACATTTGTAATCCCTGTACATACACACTTGTAATCCCAGTACATGGGAGGCTGAGACAAGAGGATTGCAGGTTCATAGCCAGCCTTAGCTACTTAGAGAGCCCCTCTACAACTTAGTGAGACCCTGTTTCAAAATAAGTAATAAAAAATAAGGCTGGAGGGGTAGCTCAGAGGTAGAATATTCATGAGCTCATTTCCCAGTACCACACAAACACACACACACACACACACACACACACACTTGGATCTATACTCCTATGTTATTTTTTGAAACCTTGATACACATAAATAAGACATGACTAAATTTAAAATCCTAATTTTATGACATTTGACTATAAAAATTTTAGGAGAGTAATTTCAATAATATGCTTTGCATGCATTTATTTCTACTGAGGACACTGATAATCATTGTAGGTTCTTAACTGAATAGTTTTATTTATTTATTTATTTATTTATTTATTTATTTATTTATTTGTTTCTCTGGTGGAACCCAGGCCTCACACACACTGGACAAGCACTCTATCACTGAGCTACAATCCCACTAGTTTTGTCTTTTAAATATTCCCTCTTGAGAAATTGATGGTTTATTAATTCATTCCTTTATTTGCTATTTGCTTGATTTAATGAGCATTTATTCAGTAGGTTTTATGGTGAATAAAATATTAAACTGGAACTGTGAACTGGAAAATAGAATGCATCGTGGCATGTTCCTCTTTTCAGAAGGGTTGCAATTTCTTTCTAGAAGACTTTGTGCCCTATAAGGCAGATTATAAATAATTAATTCTTATGTACAATATAAACAATATGCTTTTTGAAAAGATTTTAGACTCTGGATATTATAAATGATGAATTAAAAAATGGGAGAGCCAACATTTTACTATGTAAATATCTTTGTTTTTTTATGATAAAGGGGATTTAAAAAACAGCAACTTCACTATTAAATTTGAAATGTAAACAGTAGGATAATTTATAATATTGCTATGAATATATCCATTCATCCTGGTTCTTTTTGGATAATTGATTCTAACAGTATTATATACATCAAATCACTCTGAAAATATGCTATTAAACATAATATATTAAAATATGAACCATGATATACTTATATGTGTGTTTCTAATGTAATGATGCCTTTAATTTAATAGCATGACTTATATTTTAAGCTATAATTGATATAGGAAATTTAAAACATAGATGTTTTGTCATAAACATAGTCATATGGCAAATATATCACTAGGGGGGAAATATACAGAAACTATAGCGTAAACTATAATTATTTTATGAAGGCATACGTTTTCTAAGTACAGGAGGTAAAAAAAGGCCAGACTGGTTAAGGAGTCATGTGGGAATATTACAAATTAATATTATATGGAGCAGCATCTACTTCTTCATGGCTCTGTCTTACCTAGACATGAATTACAACATACACAGGTCTTGCTTTGCTGTGGACAGTTGCTCCTGGTTTATACTTGGGCTATATGATTTATAAAGAGTGTCTGTATGCACTGTGCAAAGTGACCTGGTTTGGATGGTGAAACATGTTCACTGCCATCACAGAGCACATGATGAGAAGGGGTGTTGGCGAATGAACTTGTGAAAGCTGACAGTTGTGCTCTAGATTCTGAGGAAGCTTGACTGGACCAGTTGCCATGGCAAATGAACATTTTACATAGCTTATCACATCATAGTTGCTCAAAGCCCCAGTTAGCCTTCCTTGTGAAGGGTTATCCGGTCTTTGTTTAGCTACTACCTGTGACTCATTAGAAACTACAGCATTTCTTTCTTCTTTCTTTCTTTTCTTTCGAGGGGTACTGAAGATTTGGGGATTGAACCCAGGGACATCATACCTCTGAGCTACAACACCCAGCCCCCTCTTTTAGTTACTTTTTTGTTTTGAAACATAATCATCCTAAATTGCTAAGACTATCCTTAAACTTCCTTTACTAAGTTGAGACTGTCCTTAAACCTCCTGTCTCAGCCTCCCAAGTACAAGAATGTGCCACCATGCCCAACTTCTTCTAATTTTGAGCTACATCTTTAAATTCTTGGGAAAGAGTTGTAACTGCAAAAACCCTATGAAAAATACTGCAGTTAATTGTTCTTCCAGACAAGGAACTCCTCCAGGTTCCACACAGGTTTCTTCCATCTTTCCTATTAATGGCCTCAGCTTTGGGGTTGACTTGAGTTTCTTGTCATTATTTGCCAGGTTGAGTAAAACCAGGATCCTGCACCAGGGCACTCTGGAAACGTAACAGTGACATGTCTGTGTCACGGCAGTGGAGCAGGCGCTACGCATGCGCAGTGGTTGGGTGCTAGAGCCACTATAAACTTTCTGCAGCACACAGGGCTGTCTTCTATCCTTCCGGCCTTTCTATCCTTCAAGCCATCTCAGTAAATGAAAGTCCTGCACATGATTTCTCAGTTTGGAAACTAACTCTACTGTATATTTCAACAAAAATTCTTTCCCCCTGGTTTTATTACAATATACTTTTCATAAATGCAACTGTCAAGCAAATAGAAGAAAATGCAACTGAATTGTTATAGTTTACCAGTCATTGTTTACTGTTGTAACAACTGACAAGACTGATGGCTGCACTGCTTTTAGTGTTTGATACCAGCATTTGATATGACATACTACATTGTTGGTGATTGTAGCTGACTCCTCATTATCTTCTTGGTCTGAGCATTTAGCATACTGAATTATTTTATTACAAATGATTTTTATGAACTGTAAAATACTTTTAAAGCTTATGTTATAGTTGGCTATATTATCTAAGAATTCATACTACATAAAGCAGGTGTTGGGTTTCATAGAGATAGCTAATTTCTAGGATCTGACAGGGTAGGGCACTGCCCACAAGCCCTGGCTATGTCTATGGGGGACATTCTGACACCTTTTCTATTTCTGAAAATCTTTAATTTTCAGATAATGCTTGGGCAAAGTAATGAGATATGGTTACCTGCACTCTGTACCCATTCAGCTTTTCTTGTTTTCGATGGGGATGCACAGAAGAAGCCACCATTTACTTTATGTGGTGATCCTGAAGTATTTGAATATAGCTAGGTTCTAGTGTACTCTCCTAGTCTTCCTGTGAATGTTTTCAAGTCCAGGACTCAGCTTCACTCTTGGAGGGAGGCTGTTCCCTTCAAGCACAAGGGCATTAGTCTTCTATTCTGGCAAGAACACTGCTACTCCCGTATTTGTTCTTGTTTGAATGTTGACTGGCATTGCTTTTGAAGTAATGATTGTAGTTAAACTGAATTTTGTTCAAATGTCATGAGGTCAATTTTGTAACCAATGGAACTTCATAAAAACCTAGAACCATAAACCCTTTTTAAAAATGATATAAACCAAGAAAGATATAGCTCCTGGCCCATACATAGCACCAATTATCTAGTTTATACTATAATCTGGTGTGCTAATATCATGTTCGTGGGATGTAATGACAGAATCAAACACTGTTACAAACATATAGTTCAAGAACAGTCAAAGAATCTGTCATTCCAAAATCCTCATGTAGATGACAGTTAACTATTGAGGGTTTATGGGCAGGAAGGGTCTTTGCTATACAGGTAGAACCAATTTTAACTCCTGATCTTGGATTAAAAAAAAGAAAAGACCAGGGTGTGATGGCATATGCCTGTATTTGGGAGGCTGAGGCAGGAGGATTGCAGGTTCGAAGCCAGCCTCAACGACTTAAGCTCTTAGAAACTTAATGAGGATCTGTTTCCAAGTTTAAAAAAAAAAAGTAGGGCTGGGAGTGTAGCTCAGAGGTAGAATACCTCGAGTTCAATACCCAGCACCATGAATGAGTGAGTGAATGACTGAACAAATAAATAAATAAGAAATAAAAAGAAAAAGAAGTGAAAAAGAAAATAGATACTGTTACAGAATACAGTACTCCAAATTATGTGGAATATTTGTTAATGGTATGTGATGAATGAACAACTCATTTGGAAAATTATTCTGGCATAAATAGTATGTACACTGCCTGACTATATTGCCACTGCACATCTGTCTTGGCTGGAATTGGCAGAGTTGCAAAAAGCATTACCAAACCAGAGTTTCAGAGTCTTTTCAAAATAATCATTTTTCTCTCTGTAGATCTGAATTATTTTCTTTTGTTGAAATTGATTTTTTTTAGTGCCTTTCATTTTTCAGCAGATTTCTTCATTATTTGTTTCTGTCAAAGTGTCAATAGATCCTGAGATGAGGGTATACTCACGTCCCTGCACATACACCATGAAGACAAAGGACCTTATTCCATATATATATTGTGGTACTAGGGATGGAAACCAGGACATTCTATCTCTGAGCTAGACTCTTAGCCTTCTTTTTATACTTTATTTTGAAACAGGGTCTTACTAAGTTACAGAGGGCCTCACTAAGTAGCTGAGGCTGGCCATAAATCTGAAATCCTCCTGTCTCAGCCTCTCAAGTACTGGAATTACATGACTGAGCCACCTTGTCTGGCTCCCTTATTCCCTATGAACACTCTTCTGCGTCATTAGTTGTAGATTATGTATCTATCTATATAATATATGTAATAATCTTAGCATATTAATCTATTTCTATACAAATATATATAGTCTTTCTACATATATATCCTAGTTGTGTGTGTGTGTGTATGTGTGTGTGTATATCTTTATGTATGAGTATATATAAATAAATATGTATGTCTTTTTCATATTCTATCTTGAGTTTTTGTCTATTTAAGCCAGAGATACTGAAACTGGTTAAATGCTAGTGCTTTATTTAATCATATTTTATTATAGTCATTTTATAATCCTGTAGCTTAATCAGTTTCCTGGTTTCTTTTTTGTTGTTTCTTCTTTTATTTATTTATTTATTTTTTTTACAAAGACCTGGTGTAATTTTGATATAGTCCAGTGACTTTGTCAGGGAAATCGTGTTCTTTTAGAATTAGACAACAATTCCTTTCTCTAATTTAATAACCTGCTTTAAGGCCTCAAGTCAATAACCCTATAGTGAGCCATTTATTGACATGATGTTTATTGTGAATGGCACAGCCAATTAAATGAAGAATAATTGGTTTAGTTCAGCACTTTGGAATCCTTGGTTAGCTTAGAATACTGCAGCGGCTCAACCATTTCTTGCCAGGCTGGTGTGTGGCTTTGGCTTCTCTAAAACCTGATGTGCCCAAGTAGATTTACCCTGCCAGTAGATGGCTTAATTTGATTTTAATGATCTTCTATTTGGCTCCATAAACCCTACTGAAGCCATCTTTGCCATGCAGTTAATAATGTAATCTAGTCCATAATAGTATTAGGTGATAATGAAACCCAATATTAGAGACATAACCATCTTCATATTTAATAGAGAAGCAATGTGTTCTAAGTAATGAAGTTAGGTTTAATGTAATATTGTCAGTACATATTAGCTGTGTTTTGGAAGACTCTTTTTTAGAGCTAAGTAAGTATAAATTGAAATGTCCCTGTCCTCGTTCATGTATTAGATGCCTTGTGATTGTGTTTTTGATACAGTCGTTTCTAGGATCATTTATTTGGCAGAGGCCAGAAACAAAAACAATCAAAAGCAAACAAACAAGTAAATGAAAACCAAGAGCCAGTAAAATCGTGGAGGCTAGAACGTATAGAAATGAAGTGATGCTTCATCTTGGATAAGTAAAACCAGTCTATTATTTGAATGGCACACTGCTGGGAGCGTTTATACATTTTCTTTTATAATCAGGCAGGGACATTTTCCATCAGTTTCTCAAACTTTAGTTGGAATATTTGGGATCACTTGAGAGTGTGACATTAATGTGAAACCCTTGAGATGCCCAGGAGCATTCCCTTGCATAAGTTGGTACTCTTTAAAAATGCTTTTGTTGAATATTTAATATGTGCCCAGGAAATTCCACATGAAAGCTGGAAGTGTCTTTTCCTCCCTTGTAGCCAATGTATATAGTTTTCTGTGTATATACTCTATATACTTTTTGTTTATGTACATATAATAGAATTTTATTCCCTAAGCACTATATAAATGAGGCAATATGCAGTGAAAACTTTTCTGTATTGGGCACATACTTCATTTTTTCTAATAAATATCTAGCAATACATTGTAGGTATGAGCTTCATGCTTGTTTTCAGGTTGTTTTTGGTTGTTTCCTAATTATAAAATTGGCAAACTTCTGGGAACCAGGTGGATATTCATCTGATTTTTTTCCTTGCTCTAAGATGCTTCTTTTTTATTAGTTCTGGTATCTTCAAAGAGAAAGAAATTTTATAGGAAAGCAAAATTGTATGAATATATATATTGGCTTTTGTTTTGTCTAAATGATTTATTTTACCTTTTCAAAGTATAATGGGTCAGAAATTATATCATTTGCTAGTGAGGTGGCACATTCTTGTAATAGCAGTACTTGGGAGGCAGAGACAGGAGGATCTCAGGTTCAAACCCAGCCTTAGAAACTTAGCAAGGCTCTCAGTAATCTAGTGAGACCTTGTTCCCAAAGAAGAAATAAAATTGGGCTTGGGAGTATAGTTTGGAGGTAGTATACCTCTGGGTTCAATCCCCAATAACAACAACAAAAACAAAATGATACCTTTACCATTTTTAATGATCCTGGTATGGAAAATAAACCCCCAGATCCACATATGTCATCCACATGTCATCAGTTAGGCACAGTAACGGGCCCTCTTATAGTGACTTGGGTTTGAGCAGTTCATGCTTGTGAAGGAAAAAACACAAAGATTAGAAACAGATGACCTGGCTGAGAGGTAAACAAAATTTCTTATCATCCCTACATCATTTTCTTATGTTTTCCATCCTTACTGCATGAAATGGCCATATATAATCTAGGCCAATGATCTTGCCTTTAGTATATGAATTGGAATGGGATCTGGAGAGCCAGTTTCTCTTATACATTTAGCTACTAATCAAATCAAGTAGAGTTATGGACATGACCATACCAGGGAGTGAAGGGTGCTGGAATTCAGGAAAAATGTTGTACCTGGCTAGGTGGAAACAAAGAGGGGTGTGTGTGTGTGTGTGTGTGTGTGTGTGTGTGTGTGTGTGTGTGTGTATTGAGAAATAAAGACACTGGTTATGAAGCTGTGCAATAATCATGTCATATAAGAAGATTAACCTAGGAATAGATTGTAAAGCCACAGGATTACGTGGCTAAATTGGTTTTTTGGTAGCTCAGGTCCGAGGTTGATGAGAACCTAGATTTGTAATAGCAGTAAAAATAGAGAAGGAAGAGTTTGAGAGTATTATTACTAAAAGTTGAAAGCAGCACACAGTCAGTTTGGAAGATGGTTAAAATTTTTTCGTGTCCTGGAAACAGGTGAGAGGAAAGGGACTTCTTTATCAAATAGTTAATGTAATGTTTTAAGGGCCTAGTTTTCACAAATCCTGATTTTGAATAAACCAGATATCTTTAAAGTATGTAATAAGGCAAGGGTTAACATGTACTCCCCTTCAAAGCCATGGCCACAATTGAGAGAGAGAATGTGTCTCTCAACCCCTAGCAGTTTTGTCATGCGCCCTAGGTCCATCCCTCTGCCCCTTCACACCTCCGATGTCCACTGATCTGCTTTTTGTCACAGTTGACTTCTTTGTATTTTTCAGAGTTTAACATAAGTGAAGTCACAGCATGTTCACGCTTTTTCTGACCTCTGTCACTCGGTGGGATTATTTTGAGGTTCATTTGTGTTACATGCACCCTTAGCCCATTCCTTTCTATTTCTGAGTAGTATCTATCATGTGGCGATTCCATAATTTATTTTTTCATTCACCTGAACATTTTGATTGTTTTTGACTTGAGGCTACTATGAGTAAAGCTGGGACGAACATTTGTGTGCCTGTATAGACCTGTGTAAGTACATTTTAACTTTTTAAGGAACTTCCATACAGTCTTAAAAGTGATTTGCCATTTTCAAGAATACCAGCAATTGGGTATGAGTGTTTCATTTCCTCTACACCTTCACCAGCATTTGATGTGATCAATTTTTTTAATTTCAGATACTCTAATCACTGTATTGTACCCCCTTATGATTTAAGTTTTCATTTTCCGGTATAATTAATAATACTGAGTATATTTTCTTTTTAATTTTTTTATTGGTGCATTGTAGTCATACATCTTAATGGGATAAAAGACTTGTGGAGACATATATGCACACATCATCCAATTATATTTTCATGCACTTTTTCACTAATAGTAATTTTCATTGATAAAGTTTTTATTTGAGACTTTTGCTCATTTTTTGAGGGAGAGTTTGTTTTCTTAATATAGAATTTCAAAAAATAAAATCTTATGCATATATTTACAGTAAACAACAGAATGTCACAGTACATATACATAGATGTATGTATATATGTTTAATGGTTACTGTAGTAGAACAAATTAACATTGATTGTCTCATACAGTTTCCTAATTTTTCCTCCTGTAGAAAGAGTAGTTATAATCTATTTTGTGAAAATCCTGAGTACAATGCACTTTTGTTGACTCTGGTCCCCATTTTATACCTTCGATTTTCTGACTTGTTCTTCCTATACATTTGCTGATTTGCATCTTCGACCTACATCTCCAAATTCCTTCTTAAAAACAAGTTCTTTGATATCTTAAGACCCAAATGTTAAAGCATTATGCACATTTAAAACAATAACTTCAGCTTTTGTTTGTTTAAAGAAATAGATTGTGAGGCACATGATTGTACTATGAAATTTCCTGAAAACGGCAATTTTTCCTTGCCATTGAAAATGAATATGGTCATATTTCAGAGAGTTGTTTTAACTTTAATTATAGTTCTGCCTTCTAGGGAAACAGTACAGTATATTCTAGAATAGAAAATACTCTGTAATTGTCCCCTAGAATATAAATGTAATTACAGTCATTCGTTGTTTTGCTTTTAAAATTAATAAATTATTAGCTATTCAAAATTACCATTAAACCTTCAATTAATATCAAAGCTTTATATATTCAATCATTTCACTTAATATCTGGATATATATTCTAAGAACCATTTGACAAGTCATCTATTTTTAGAGATTAAGTCTATTACCACTACATATTAGTATTTTTATAGAATTTTACATTATTTCTTTAAGACCAAAAGTGTAGTCAAGATTGGCAGTAAGGAAGTGTCAAAAATCATTTCTCTGAAAGCATGCTATTAGAATATTAGTTGGAAAACTATTTTCCCTTATTTATTTGTACTGCATATGTAACCAGCCATTACTAAGCTGTCTGAGGGAGTCTTTCCTGCTCTCTCTCTCTGTGCTTTTCATTATTTTTGCACTTTGTTGATGTCGTATATGAAAATTTTGCTCACATATCTTTCTCCTGATTCTCTAGCTAATGTATGTCCACATGAAAAGAAAAAAATAAATAATTAATATTAATAAAGTGTGAGTTGTTTTTTCATGACCAAAGCAGTTTCTTGATGTTTTCAGAGGGTTTTTCTCTTAGTGATTATGCTTAATGCCATCAGAGTTTTAAATGCAGGCTTGGATTACCAACTTTTTGAATTCAGTGCGTTGCAATCTAAATTGAACCTGGAGTCATTCCTGCTTTAGAATCCTTTTAAATAAAGTGCTCCAGGCTGCAAAATCCAGTTGATTAAACATGCTCATTGAGGGAAACACATACACACACATACACACACATTTATTCATGCCCTAGACCATTATGAAGTAGAAAGCTTTAGAGCAGCCCGTCATCTCAGGATATAGATTTTCTAATATATGGACGCATGGCATTATTACTCATGGTGTAACTTTCATAGCCAAGCAAGATGTTTGATACTCAAAGATGCCTAGTATTTTCTTGATCTTCAGGAATACACACAGTCAAGTATTACAGGAGGACATAGGAACAGATACCCATGTGCAGCTGGGAAGGGCAGGGTATAAAAGCATGCTCCAGGGGAAGAGGGAAAGAAATGGCCAAGGTATTGTAGTATCCCTCTAAACTAATATCTTCTTTGGAGAAGAGCATCTTTAAAAGCAAGTGGTCTCTTTAGCAGGCACTAAATAACAAGATAAAATAATCTTCTCTCTATCTCCTATTGCATGTCAGGCGTGTACAAATATTTAATTGTTACATATTTCTTTAAATTGACCATTCTGTTAAAGGACTTTGCCGATACATAAGCCTCTTCCCCACAATCAATCAATCAAAATCTTAAGCTATTGATAGGAATTCGTGGCTTAAATGTTTGTTGTATTGCTTCGGTATGTACTTTAATGTATTGATTTTCTGTGACAGTGTCATACCTTGTTTTTATTTTATTTCTATGGCATATACACTCGGTGCTTAAGCTGCCCTTATCTGATCTGCATGTGAGGGGAAAGCCATCTTAATATTTTGAACCATTCTCATTAGCAAGTCAATAACTTTTACGGTGCTTCCAAGTATGTAGAGCTGTATTATAAGTGTTAGGGGTGGTTTAGAAATGTAATGGGAGAGGTGGTTCCTGTTCTGATCCTTTGTGTTATTAAAAATTGGCTGACTTTCAGCACATTCACAGTATATTTTATATGTGGTCCTGAATTTAAAGAGAGAGATCAAGTTCAGATTTTAACAACCCTTTTATTAGCATTTTTTCATTAAATAGCTGTAATGGGCACATACCAAGCCATCTGTCCCTAGCTGATCAGCCATTATGATTAAAAATCTTTGATAAACTCAGTGAGCATCTCAAGGTTTTTTGAACAGAAAAAAAGGTTTACTCAGTTTTAATCTTTATAGCCAGAAACTATGCTTTTATTATGTAGAAAGCTTCCACATTCCTAAATAATCTGCTTCTTCTGCTAACCAGGCCACACATTCAATTCACAGTCTACTTGTAGCCAACGTACATCTAACACAACTTCTTTCATTATCCCCAAGTCAGCGTTTTTATGAGAGTTGTGCTTCTTTCCTTTTGTTTTGTTTTCTAGTTTTTATTTTATTTTTTTAGTTTTTAGAATTGAGTTTATGAGAACTTTTAATCTGAAGGAAGGAAAATCCTGCAGAATCAAAGGTGACCCCACCATGGGCCCTACATTTACTTTTTTATGGACTTCAACAGAAAAGTAAGTGGATCATGGTAAATTCTCAGTTGGTTTTATTAAGATTGTTAATGGAGAGTGAAATTCATGGAGTAGGCTCAAACCTTGATTGAAATCCAATGTTAAATACTTCTCTTGTTTATAAAGTCTGCTTCTTCAAAAACAAAACAAAACATAAACATTGGACTGTCTTCTGGCTGTTAGGAAGCTATGATAAGCTCATCTGCTGTTTCAGCACACTGTAAGGAATTTCTGAGGAAGGTATGGGAGATGCAGAGGAATGATCGATGGCCAGAAAAACAACTTACTTTCCTTGCTTTTTGTCAGAGTCACGTCGCCTTGCTCCATCCTATTTGCCTCTCCTCCAGTGAGTTCAGTTGTTATCAGGTGGCACTGTCACTCGACAGAGGAAGGCTAGCTGGGAAACTTGATGGATGCCAAAGAGATGGAGAGGCACTCTGAATTTTGTAGATGATTGATAAGTTTAGACTGTGAAACTGTAGAAAGTGGACATAGCTCATTTGAGATCTCCCTCCTTTTATAACAAAGGAAATTATAGGAATCACTCTAGGTAGCCGATTGCTCAGAAATATGTAATAAGTTTTTCTGTTAGCATTTTGAACATATTTGAAAAAAAAACATAGCTTTTAACTTTTGCTTAGAATTTAAATTAAATTTAGTAGTGTCACATATTAACTTTTGTGGGGACATTTAAGTCACTTAATGAATAAAAACTTATTTTGCCCATCAAAATAAAAGAAGAAATATGTGACAAGTTTTTTTTTTTTTTTTGTAGTGCTGGGGATTGAACCCAGGGGCATTCTACATCTGAGATACACCCCTAGTAATAATTTTTATTCTCTATTTTGAAACAGGGTCTCATTAAGTTGGAAAGGGCCTCACTAAGTATCTGAGGTTGGCCACGAACCTGTGGTCCTCCTGTCTCAGCCTCCTAAGTACTGGAATTACAAGTGTGTACTACCATGCCTGGCTATGTTTTATTTTTCTGTAGCTATTGTTGGTGGTAGATTTGTTGTCTGACACTAGATAATATGAAGAAAACAATATTTATTGTAAATTAAGAGTACATGAACCTGAATGTGATAATGAACATGACTAATAGAGTTCTTTTACATATTAAATTCAGATAATTTGATTTAATTGCATATTTTTATCTATCTATTGATTCCAGTTCAACAAGGCAACATGTTTGTATCATCTTCTCAATATTTCACCAACACTGAAGAATGAGAGAGAGAGAGCGCATGAGCAAGTGCATTCAAGAGCAGAATGGTTAAGAGAGAGAATGTCCCTAGGAATAACTCAAATATTGATATTCAGAGTTGTTCTAGCTGCATCATGAGGGTTCTGAACTCAGCAGTGGATAAATGCAATGATAGATTAATGGATTACCTGGGTGGAAATTTAGGGAGGTAGGTTATGGCTGGAAGAAATAGGTAACTGGGGCATGGCCTTGGGGACTTTATATAGGTCTACATATCCCCTTTTTGTGCTCTCTTCACTCCCCACTGCCATGCTCTGAGCTCTTCGGGGATGATCTGGCCTAATTAGGACTCCAACTTTGAAATCTCCAGAATTGTGAGCAAATAAACCTTCCTCTAAGTTGTGGTCATCAAATATTTTGGGTCATAAGTAAGAATGCTGACTTAAACAGTTAGGGATGCCATGTGTTTTTCTGTAATAAAAATTGAAAGGAGATGCCTCTGGAGCAGAGAATATTGAATACAAGTGCTTTAGAACAGAGAGGCCAAGAAGTAGGAAGCAAATTTATGCTCCGGAACCTTGGGGAGGACATGAATTGGCAATATCAGCCCCTGGAGTAAAATATGGGAAGAAGGGGGGAGTTGTTAAATATCTAAGTGGGATATGTTGTAGCTTTGTAGTCACCATGAGCCTCTATGAACTGACTACTGCAGGTCCTTGTTCTAGTCGGATGAGGACATTTCCCTTGTGATGACATTGAGCTGGAGGGAGTCTGGACTCGGAAACACCTTTCTCAGCTGTGGGTGAGGTCTGTATAATAAACAGTGAGCTCTACCACCAAGAATCTCCAATAGCATTGGCACTATTAATGTTCCTCCCTTTCCCTTTCCAAATGAGAGAGAAGTGGAAGCTTATTTTCTGGAGAAACTGATGCCAGAGAAAGACCTCCATGTAGCAGGGTCATCTCTTAAGACCTGTTCACTCTGCAGTGAAACCCATTGGCTGAGAAACTGCAACCCATATGTCCACTATTTAAAATGTGTTCTCCTTTCTCACTCTTAACTACATACAAGGGTTACCAAGTGCTTGGAGTATGTTCTGACAAGAAATAAGTAGGCTGCAATAAAAGAAAAAAAATCTACTAAAAAGAAACTTGCAAAGACTAATAAGGAACAGAAGAAATGGCTTAATAAACAAGAAGGAAATTAACTTAGAGAAATAGAAGAAATTGCATCTACAAAAAATAATACGGTATTATAAGCAGAGCAACTGAAAAACAAGAGACCTCATGAAAACTTAAAAAAAAGAAATTGAAAGCAGAAGTAAAATAAAGCAATAAAGAGTTGAACATTAAGGGAATATCCTATAAAAATACAATAAGTATACTCATAGTATCTGATAATGTTTACAGAAAAGAAAAGAGCAAATGAAAGGAAAGAAATTCTCAAAATAACTTAGAAAAGGTCCAAGAACAGAAGGATAGGATATTTCACATGCCAAAGTGCCTAGAGAAATTAGTTTGAAAAAAGGGCCAGGAGCATTATCATGAAATTTAAGAACCTTAGGCATAAAGACCAGATCCTAAAGGCTTTTAAGTGAGAAAAATAAATGTGTTGTGTACAAAAGGACCCAAGTGACATAGGATATACCTGCAGCAAAATGGAGAGTCAAAGAAGTGAAAGGAAACCAGGATTGATGTCTGACAGGTTCACAGAACAACCCTTTCAAGTTGTTGCAGGAGAATTGAGGGCTCCAGAAATATGTATTATCTGATATAATTGCCCCCTTTTGGTACTGGGAATTGAACCTAGGGCCATTCTATCTTTAAGCTATATCCTCAGCCCTATTTAATTTTTTTTGTTTTGTTTTCTTTTGAAAGAGAGTCTTACTAGGTTTCTGAGAGTCTCCCCAAGTTGCAGAGGTTAGTTTAAACCTGAGATCTTCCTGTCTCAGCTTCCAATTACTGGCATTATAACATACGCCACCATACCTGGCTTATCAGATGATCTTTGACCATATGAAAATATAACCATATGGAAATATGTTCTCCATTTCATGTTGGAGAAGAGTGTAAGCAAAGGCAAAAAAGAAAGGCAAATATTAAGTCCAGGCAAACTTTAAAGTTTTACAGGAATGAAAATATGATACTATGCCATTTGGTTTATCATAGAAAATATAATAAAGCAGATACATATTGCCAATACCTCATAAAATGGAATGCCGTAATTGTCCCAGAAAAAGTTTAATCTTAAGAGTTGTTTGTACTATTGCCAGATTAATGTTTCAAAATATATTCTTTTTATTTGTGGTACTATAGATTGAATTCAGGGACATACTATCTCTGAGCTACATATTCAGCCCTTTTTATTTATTGAAACATGGTCTTGTAAAGTTGCTAAGGCTCTCCCCAACCAAATACATTCTTTTAACTATATTTTAAAGTTTTCCTAATTTATTAATTCATTTATCATTTTTTGGATCAAAGAGTGAAGTCAGGGGCATTATATCTGAACTATACCTCAACATTTTTTTTTTCTTTTTAATGTTTTAATTTTGAAATGGGATCTCACTAAATTCCTGAGGCTGGTCTCAAACATGTGCTCCTCCTGTCTCAACTTCTCATGTACTGACATCTTAGGCCTTTGCTTTCTTGCTCAGCATATCCATTAATTTTTAAAAGTAGCTTTTAATATAAAAAATACTATTCAAGATAAAAATAGGTAAACTTGGAATCAGGATGTTTTGGAAGGAAACAAATTATCTTGCTGCAGATCCATATTTTAGAATTTTAAGGTTAAATATATGAACTAAAAGACATGGTTTAAATGATAATAGTTTGTTTTTCATAAATAGTAATAACCATTCCTAGAATACTTTCTTATTCCTAGAAAGGAGATATCTATCTATCTATCTAGCTATCATCTATCTATCTGAGTGCAGATAAGTTTAACCAAAAACATGTGTGTGTGTGTGTGTGTGTGTGTGTGTGTGTGTGTGTATGCAAACCATATGATAGAGTTTTGATGACATTTTTATTTACTTTGAAAATATAGGCATATAATTATTTGCTATAGAGACTCGTTGATTAGCAGTTTATTGAACTGCAACCAAATTCCTTAACTTTCCTATTCATTCATCAACAGATCTTCATGGTTTTTAAGACAGGTATTGTATTTCTCATTGCTAGTTCAGCTAATTTCTATTTTAACAATAGCAATTTAAAAAATTACAGTGCTTTTGCTTTTTTTCTCTAATCAGCACCATGCTGATTATAAGTGAAAAGGTTCATTTAGGATTTTTTTTTTTTGCAGTATGCTTGATTGTTAATTTCCAGGTCAGCACCCAGTCTATCAAAGTTTCATGGGGTGATAATTCGTGCTTATAATGGTCAGTCTATTTAAAAGGATGATGAGGTCACCTGTCGGAAGCAGATGGAGTGCTGTGTCCCACTCGCTCACTTAGGCAGAAACCCACCCCTTCACAGTTCTCTAATTCCCTGTCTTTAACGACTCAGTTTTGTTCAAATTACGATTTGAACCTTTCCACTCCCAATTTAATACACGAACTTTGATTTGTATTAATTGTATACCTCTTCTCTCAAGAAAATAGATTAACTTTCCCTTCCTCCCTCCCTCTCTTTCAATACTGCCTCACAACTATAAGTAAAGGAATTACGTTTTGTCCCCAGATAATGTCCTTCTCTGTTGTTTCTTCTCTCTGAGGGCTCCAATCTTAATACTACTCTGAACAGACTGCAGATAAGTTTAACCGAAAACACTTCCTTGACTCCAGTGCCACATAAACTCATTTCTAAATTACAACTCAATCAATATAGCACGCTTTTCATCCCTAAGCCAGCTGAAGATTCAGTGAATCAGGGACTTTTAGAATTGTAATAAACCTTAGAATGCATTTATTTTAAATCTATCAAATTCAAATAGTTTTCATAAAATGAGGTGTTTTGATTTTCCCGTAGAAAATAGTGTCACACGAATTCTTTTAATAAAAAAAAGCTGACCAGTTACAGCCTGCACTGCTCTATGAGCAGCTCAGACAACCAAGTACACATTGTTCCGGATATTTTACCTGAAACTTTTAGCCCTTTTCAACTGGTGTGAGATCAGTATTAGCCAACACCTGGATGAACGTTCTGGGGGTTTATGTCTAGCAATGCAATGTTTCCCAAACTCTTTGTGATGAAGTCTTTTTCCTCTCCCTCTCCTCCTCTTCTTGCTCCACCCTCTTCCTGTGAGCCCAGAAAAAGGCTCTTTAAGATACAGAGAATAGCAAGGAGAAAGGATTTTTTCCTCCTCTTTATGACCTATTGACAATTAACTCTTTTTAAAATATAATAAAATTGAGTCATAAAATTGAATAAAAAGACAGAACATAAACCCCAATTTTTATTATTAGATTTTAGTATAAAATCTATATAACATATAAAATATAAACTTGCTACAAGAAATTCTAAAAAATTATTCTTGATATGTCTACTAATCTCCTTAGTG
This sequence comes from Muscardinus avellanarius, assembly GCF_963383645.1. Taxonomy (NCBI): domain Eukaryota; kingdom Metazoa; phylum Chordata; class Mammalia; order Rodentia; family Gliridae; genus Muscardinus; species Muscardinus avellanarius. Next base: position 184,988,096 of record NC_137787.1, read on the forward strand.
TTTGTATAAAACAATTTAGTTTCAGTGGCATTGCTCTAGACTGCTAAATGTGTACCCCAGTAATGAGCTTTCCATTTTTTTAAAATCTGGGGTTGGGTGTACCATAACTATTCATCCCCTGATAGAAACAATTGATCCATATTTTATACCTGTTTTATGATTATTATGTCAGATTATGGATATGAAATTCATTTTGTAATATGAATTTCATAGTACTCAAACCACCAACAATTACCTTGTTAATATGTTTCTTGCACTGATTATTATATACTTCAGAGATCTATGATGACATTCTTTAGGATATTTTAGTGTGTGTGTTCCTGGAAACCCTTCTACCTCCGGGCTACACTCTCAGACGCTTTTTTATATTTTTATTAGGAAATAGAGTCTCTGCCTCCCAAGCGCGGGGATTACAAGCATGTGCCACCACGTCTGGCTAGGATATATTTGGACCATTTTATTATGTAAGGGGCAAATTCCATGTGTGTGTATGCCTGTGTATAACTTAGCAAGCACTGCCCATGGAATGATCGTGGCTGCCATTTGCCTTTATTCCTGTTCCTTTTCTCTCTAACATCCACCCTCCAACCTCACTTTTGCAAGAGCCTGTTCACCATGTTGTCACCAGTGCACTTTGGGCATCGATTTCCACCTGTTCTCTCAGCCCAGGTTCCAGTGTGTGTCTGGTGCATGGCACTATGGATCCATCTAAGGTCTTAGAGTGTTCACTTCTTGACTTTGCATCAGAATACCTAGAGCTTAGAAAGTTCTACTTCCTCAACAGTATTATCCATTCCTGGTTCTTAGGAGTTTGATTTTGCCACCATTTGAGTTTGCTGACTCTGACAAATATGCTAAGAATTTGGGATAACAATATGGGGAATACCTGATCCCTGCACCCAGGGACTTGGAGTTTGATAGGAGATAGACAGATTAATAAATTGTGAATAGCAGCTATGCCAGTAGCATAAAAGAGGAAGTAAGTCTGAGAGCCTCAGACAGGCCACTGCCTACCCTTCTGTCAGTGTTGGTCACTACGTCAAGGGGGGACACAGCACAGTGAATGCAGGTGTGAGTAGGGCAGATGCGCGGGGCAGTGACCAACCATGAGGGAAGAATAGGCAGTGGCCAGTCTGAGGCTCTTTATTTTTCTGCTATGGGAGATCTTAAAGCACTGTAGAGAATGATAGAGGTGTAGGTGATAGACTTAGCTTTGAGTTCTAAAAATATCAGACTGGTAGCAATGGAGGATATGTACTGAGAGGAGGTGAAATCAGAGCCCAAGGGACTGATTAAGGGATTCCAGCATTGTGGCTACAGAGGAGACGTCTCTCCACACCACTATGTGGTTACTACTTTTATCCATTTAGAAGAACTCACTAGATGGAACAGAATAGAACACAGACCTGGCTCTCGTCCTGAGGAAGCCCAGGGTAAAGTCTAAGGCAGGTCTCTGCTTAGGTGACCAAATGGGAGTTGATGTGCTCAGGGCTCTTAGCTCTGTAGGGAATAACGGAGGAGAGAGAGTGTGTGCATTTGAGGGCTGGCACTCCCTAGTTGTAGATGACATTCAAATTTGGAGAAGCTGAGGGAGGGAATTGGGAAGTGACTGGGAGACTTTGGGCTTGAGCAGTATAGGCCAGTGCTGTTTAGGTCTGGATGTGAATTGTGATCCCATGTCAATCTTATTAAATGCAAATTCTGATAAAGTCGGTCTGGGTGTAACCTGAGAGTTTTCATGTTTTTGGAAACTGCCTGGTGGCGCTCATGCTGCCGGGCCATGGAGTTTCCTTTGAGCAGTAGAAGAGTAATGGGCTGCTTTAGAATGTCTTCACTCTCTCCTGCAGCCAACACACATTACAAATAATTTGAGAGCAGAACCATTTATAGATTGGGGAAAAGCTGTGGCTAGGTACCCATACATGCATTGATAATGAGATTGCTTTTGTAGAAAGTCCATAATCTTCAGGTCAGCTGCAAAATGTTTATTTTTGTCAAACATGGACAGAACGTATTGGGTTGACTTTACTCATGGTTGTCAATGGGAAATAATGAACTCCTATTTACAGATGATCATTTGCAAATCACACTTTATTTCCACATATTGACTTTTCAACTCTAGTCTATAGAATTTAAAAGCAGTAACAGAGAGAAAGTGAAATGTCCAGCTAACATTTTTAAAGAATGTGCTTCTGTGAGGGAAGTGGTATGCAGTGTTTGTTGCCTCTGGGGAAGAAGGTAGCAAATGTCATTTGTGGAATAAATATATATAATTGCATGTCATATTCTGAGCCTGCATGGAAAGCAGAGGGTGGTACTGGTTTTCATTTTCTGGTTACTTAACCAGTCAAAAGAGTTGAGAAATATTTCTTAGTTTGTTATTCTGTGCAACTGAGATAAGGGGAAAGAGACGTGAGAATACAGAAAAGGGCTGCTCTAAGATGTAGAGAGTAACAGGGCAATAGGATTCCTTTTAACACTTTTGTGTGTTCACTTTTGATCAAGTTTTATGTAGTAGGCAGTTGACTTTAATTTGTCTTTTCATAAACTTTAGTTATTCTCTCAAGGGCTGGTAAACATTTTACTTGTTCTGAGCATTGCCCAAATACATTTTTAGGGGATTGTAACAAATCCTTCTGTCCTCATGGGGCTATTTCTCCGATGGGGATGTGGCAAGTGCTGGGATGATATGGTCTATGTGACAGTGAAAATATTCTAGGAGCAAAGCCACCCACTTCTTGGTTAGCTTTTTTGTTTTATTTCCTTTTACACTTACTTGTTCATTGACTCTACACTCATTTAAGAGGGTAAAAAAAAATCAATGGCATAGAGGAAGATAGAGATGTTTCAGTCTCATTAATAGACCAAAACCTAATTAGGGAGACACCGGTTATATAATGAAAGGTGCTTAGCATCAGAAGACCTGGATTAAAGTCCTGGCTTAGCTCCTCGCCAGCTTAGCAACCATCTCAGGGCCTCTGCCTACTCAGCTGGGAATATAGCCGAGGCAAAGTGCGTTTATAATAGAGAAGTACATGTGCCATATGAAAATACTCTCATGTAGAAAGCCCTTCCAGTGCCATGCTTCAAAGACAGGCAGTACTTGGAATGATATGTAATATCTTAGCTAGTGGTGTGGGATACAAACCCCTAAGAAACATGGACTTTATATTTTGGAGCATCTCAATTTTCAGCTTTGAAATTTAGAAATTGGTGGTAAAATGTTCAATGCCCTGACAAAAGAAATAAGACATTCTCTTTAAAATTGAATCCATAGTTCTAGGAGAATGCAGAGTTTCAAGGCAATGTGTAAATATGACAATCAACTTGAAAAGTGACTATTTGTAGTAATAAAATATCTTATTGTGCCTTCCTAGTTAAAGCCCTCCAAAATACTTATTCCCTTTCTCTACCATGATCCAGTGAATTATACTTTCTTATACTTTTCTATCAGCAGAAATATTTATTTTTTATTTGGGTCTTTGTTAATGATATACATGTATAGACATAACCAAATTTCAGGGACACTCAGATGCATAAAGTTTATAGCCACTTGCATGAAATGTTTTCATTATTAGATACTGGAAAACAGAACTCTAACAATGTATGTGTGTGTGTGTGTGTGTGTGTTGTACTTTAAAAATAAAAAAGATATGCCGGGCGTGGTGGCGCACGCTTGTAATCCCTGCACTTGGAAGGTGGAGACAAGAGGATCGCGCTAGTTCAAAGCCAGCCTCGCTGGCTTAAGAGACTCTGTTTCCACATAAAAATGTTGAAAAATAGGTCTGGGAGTGTAGCCTGTGGGAGTGTATCCCGGAGGTAGAAGGGCTTCCAGGAACCCCAATACCACCAAAAAAATAAAAATAAAAATAGAAAATAGAAAATAAATAAATAAATAAATAAAAAAGATCAGCTGGAGTCTATCAAAGTTGTTTTGTCTTTATTCATTTGCTAAAATCTGTGGTTCAGGGTGAAAGCAATATAGAATTTTGAAGTTAACCTAATCACTACAAAATATAATGGCTACAATGAGATATGATAACTGCCATGCATGTATGTGTAGAATTACTATTGCAGAAATCTACATACTTTTGGAAAACACAGATTTTCCCCCAAACTTGACCATATGTCTCTATAATTTCTATTGACAGCATGTAATGACAGGAAATAAACTCCTGCCTTCATTTAGAGACATCGGTTAGAACTCAGGCCTGCAGATTCTCACACTGTCTCATATAGGTCACGGACCAACAGGAGGATGTTGGATCTGTGTTTTTGTTTTGTTTTTTTTTTAACATTAGAGGAAATCTTTACAAGAATTGTTTTGGGTAACAGTCGCTTATAAAAATTCCTTTCTTGGAAACCTAAATTAAACAGTGGGTTGAGACATTTTAACTAAAAATAGGTACTGTGGAGATTGTTTATAGCACTTAATACATTAACTGCAGGGAAACTAAAAAAACGGGGTTCCCTTGGTTTTGTGGTAAACCTAACTGCCCGCAGAGAAAATTTTATTAATTTCCCTTCTGAATTCCAATCCTAACTACAAATAAGATAATTTGTGGCATATAGACAACATTTTGATACTAGTATAATAAAATAAAAGCTAGCCAACTGGTCACTATTCATAACTTTTAAAAATCATAAATGGAAGCTGGGCGTGGTGGAGCACACTTGTAATCCCTGTGCTTGGGAGGCTGAGACAGGAGGATCGCACAGGTTCGAAGCCAGCCTCAGCTACTTAGTGAGGCTCTCAGCCACTTAGTGAGACCCTGTTTCCAAATAAAGTATAAAATAGGTCTGGGAGTATAGCCTGGAGGTAGAAAGCCTCTGGGTTCCACCCCAGTGCCACCAAAAAAAAAAAAAAATCATAAATGAATTAAAATACTCCTAACTAGGTAAAAACAGGTTAGTATTTTTTTCATTATAATTCTTTTAAAAGGACGTTTATCCACTCTGTGAACACTCTCCTTCTACTTCTGACTCTGTTGATGGACTACGACATAAAAGTTGTGCTGTACTGTTTGAGTTTTGGTCACTCACAAGGATTTATGTTGTCTTCTAAAGTTCTTAGATTAGATTTATTGGTGATAGTCTTTGTTTTTGTTGTTAATGGAGAAAAATGATTTAAAACATGGAAAGCCTGTATCACTAGTCTAGCAAGTAAGAATTAAGTATGAAGTATGTTTTTGATGTATGTGCTGAAAACTTCCTTACTGTATTCTTCTGGTCTTCTTTCTTGAATAGTGTACCAAAAGAAATTTTAATGGAAACGAGTTTTCTGGTTTTTTTTTTTTTTTTTTTTTTGGCTATTTATCAAAACCAAGTGTAGGGGGACTTCCGGGAAGATGGCAACGGAGAAAAGCGGGGCTTACGAGCCCCGCTAACAACCAATCTCTATTACCACAAAATCAGCACCTTTCAGAAATAGCCAGAAAACACCATCTTCTAGCTTTGTTCTTCTTCGAGATTGTTTTGAGTATCTAGAGTCCATATTCCATATCAGGATAGATTTTTTCTGAAAAATAAATAAATAAATGTATGATAGTTTCACCTAAAAAAAGAAAAGAAAAAAATATTCTCTGGTAAGAAAGAAAGCAAAAATAAATATTGAAATGTTATCTTTCAGTCATCAAGAGCTTGATATCAGACAAATGAAAGTGTTATGTGAGATTATCATCATTAATATTGGATAAATTGCTATAAAACTAGATGTCAACCACTAAGCCAAGCATGGGAAGGAGGGATGGGGAGGGAACGGGGTGGGGATCGGGTAGGGGCTAACTGGGCGATGCGTGCATGTATGTCTACAAAAGTATTTTCTTTATACCATTATGATGTATGAATACATTGCACCAATAAAAAATAAATTAAAAAAAATCAAGTGTAATTTTATTGGTAGAGATAAAATTTTAGACTTTGTTAATTAGGAGAATACTTGCTTTCTATAAACTCAGTGTATTTTCTTTCACAATAATAAAGCAAATTTGTCTAAATATACAAAGCACGAATAATTTTGATATATTCTGAGGAAGGACATTTTATAGCAGTTCAAGTCACAATACTGATTTTCAAACCCAATATATTCCTTTTGTTTTTAAACATTAGAGCCTGATATCCATGAAATGAGTTTTCTAAAGTATTAAGTGTCCATCAAATACCAAGTGTGGGAGTTGGGGGTGTAACTCAGTGGTAGAATGCATGCCTGGCATGCACAGGGCCTGAGGTTTAACTCCTACAACTACAAAACAAACAAACAAACTAAACAAGTGCCCGAAACAAAAACTACTCCACCCCCCAGAGCAGAAAACAAACATCAACTTTGCTATTTCCTTTTCTCTAGTTACTTTAAGCCCAAATAGAAATGAATAATCAAAACAATAATCAAATCTATTATAACATTTGAATTTTTAAGAAAACAAAATTATAAGTAAATCTAGATGGTTTAGGTCATGTTTGATTTAGCATGAAAATTAGTCACTTCGCAGGTGGAAACTTTATGAGCCCTGGAAGTTCTACTTTAATTACTTTACAGCACAATAATTAAAACTGAGGACAGCATAAGAATAAAGACAGAGGAAGGCTCAGAGAGTGTCTTCAAGTGGCAGGTATACTTTGCACATGAGATGCAGTAACTCTTCATTGTGCAAGAATTTTTTTTGCATATTACAGGATTTCAGCATCTCCAGGGCTCACTCACAAAGTCAAGCCCAGCTGTCATGGTGATAACCAAGGATGCTCTCTTAGAGTTCCAGATGCTCCCAAGGGGGATATGTCATCCACTGAAAGTCATAAGTTTATCATAAAGACTTCACTGGTCTTGTATTACCTATCACCCATCATTTTGGCACTTGGGTACACCTGCCCCACCTGTGCCTGACCTTGATAACATTGCTTCCCCATGTCTTATTTTAGAACTTGCTTTATGAATCCAAGATTATCTTAAATCAGTAATTGTTTTTCTCAGCTGGCTTCTTTCTTTCAACATAGGGACATAAACTTATGTATGGGATCACACACAAATCCCAACAAAACATTAAGATGAACATTTTCATTCTAACATCATGTCTTCTTACACTTCTCTGATGTTTTCAGCTATTGACCTTTGAAATTAGCCTGAATTTGTGGATCTTAGAATGAAATATGAAGAAGGCATTGTTTGTTTGATTAATACTACTGTAATCAGTAAGTATCTGGAAATTTTGTTTGAATAAAAGGCACTTTTCTAATATGAAAGGCATTTTAAAATATTCCACTCAAGCATTATTTTCCATATTACTTCTGTCTTTCATTATTTAAATTTCACGAAGGAATGTCGTTGAAACTCATATTTATCCTTTGCTTCACACTGCTACTTGAAAATATGGTCACCTCTAGTGACTGCTTGTATAATTTCTTTATCTACCACAAAGATCCATATTTTGAGAACCATTTTTTTCAAAGATATTATAAAATTTATAATGTGCATAAATGATTTATTATGCATGCATAGTTTACATAGTAATAATAAGGCACACATTGTGCGCTTACCACCTGCTCTTAAGAAACACATGTGATCTGGACTTAAAACATGTTGCTTCCCTCCCTGAAAACCTCTCTTTACTACTCCATGCTGGTAAGCTCTGGGCTGCATGCTGTCTACATCTCCCCCATGCTCTGTTCCCCAAGTATGTATCCGAATCCAATTACTCTATTAATTTGGCTTTGTTTCTTTGATGTTTTGGGGACAGAGCATTTAATTATTTCTTTTAAGAGTTGTGTATAAGGATGGAACCCAGGAGCATTCTACCTCCGATCCCCATTACTAGAAAAAAAAAAAAAATGGAATGGAATGGTATGCGCCTGAAGTCCCAGGCTCGGGAGGCTGAGATAAGAGGAGCGCAGGTTTAAGGCTATCCTCAGCTACTTAGTGAGACCTTGTAAAAAAATGTAAAATAAATTAGGGTTGGGGTGTAGCTCAGAGGCTCAATCCCCAGTACCAATAAAAAAAGGGGGAGAGAGTGAAGTAGAGTTGTATTTACTAACATGAGAAGGTTTGCAAAATATATTAAGGGGAAAAATTCAGTTAAATACTATAACCCAATTTATGTAAAAATATATGTTATGTGTATATGTACAGCACACATATACATACATGCTGTATATAATATAATGTGTACATAATACATATGAGAAGAGAAAACTTGGGAATCTCTGACTTTCTACTTTATACTCCCTAAATTGTTTTGAATTTATTTTGCCTCAAGCATATATTATTTTTAACTGTCTCAGTACTCAACGATGTGTTTATTAAAAAGAAATTTAAAAAGCAAAAAAAAAAAAGAGTTGTGTACAGTACTTAGTGTGATATTCATCCCACACTAATGCCTGTGGTTAAAAAGTTCCTCCATGAATTCTCTAGAGTGTTTCATTACACGAATGCATCCAGCTTAGCTACTGTACGTGGTGGACAGTGGCCTTATTCTTCTATTTTTGATATTATGATCAGTGTTGCTGTCAATATTCTTGACAATGTTCTCCTGGATAACACACAAACGTTATTCTTAGGGATTATCTGTCGGGCTGGAATTACTGGATCATAGGATTCAAATTAATAGATCATAAGATGGCATGTCTGACCTTACTAAAAGATGCTAAACATTTTTCTGAGGTTGTTTACCAATTTGTTTATCACCTAGTAGCAGATGTTATATTCTTAATTTTTTGCATTTTATTGTGCATGAGGCATTTGAGGCTTATTGTATTTACTCTTCTGCAAAGGATTTGCACATGTGTTTAAATACTTTTTCCCTCAACTGTTACCCTTTGTGGATTTGTAGCAGTTTTTCTATTATTAAGTATAAATCTTTGGTTTGTGTTTTGGATCACAAATACCCTAGTTTGCGGATTTGTTTTAACTTCCTTCGTTGCTGATTTTTGTTTTGTTTTACAAATAATAATAATAATAATAATAATAATAATAATAAATAGTAATTATTATTATTATATTTTGCTAGTGTCAGTAATTTAACCTAGGGATATTCTTCTATGAGATATACCCTCAGCCCTCTTTTATTATTTATTTTGAAATGGGTCTCACTAAGTTGCAAAGGGCCTTTCTAAGTTTTTGAGACTGGCTGAGAATCTGTGATCCTCCTGTCTCAGCTTCCCAAGTACTGGGATTACAGGTGTGTACTACCACACCCACCTTAATTTAATATTACCATATTCATTATTATATTCCTTTTAAAATAAAAGATTCTGTATTGATTAAGAAATTACTTCCTGCCCAGTGTGGTGGCACACTCTTTTAATCACACCATTCTGGAGGCTAAGACCAGAGGATCGTGGTTCACAGACAGCCTCAGCTACTTAGTGAGGCCCTCCACAACATAGTGAGACCCTGTTTCCAAATAAAAAATAGGGCAGGGGGTGTAGCTCAGAGGTCGGATGCTCCTGGGTTCCATTCCTAGACCCGCAAAAATAAAAAAAATAAAAAGAAATTACTTCCTATCATAAAATTATATAGGTATTCTATTGTGTTTTTATGTTGTTTAAAGATCTATTTTCATTTATTTCTACATAGATAACTAATTTATATCAATATTTATTAATTAGTCCACCCATAATGCATCCAGTTATATTGTCTGCTATCTCATAAAGCTTTATTGTGTACATGTTTATTTTTGGACTGTTGTGCTAATCTTTATATGCATGTGTATAAAAGCACATTTTTTTGTGTATGTATGTGTGTGTGGTGCTGGGGATCGAAGGCAGGAGCATTCTACCTCTGAGATATACCCCAGCCTTATTTTTTGTTCTTTATTTTAAAACAGGGCCTCACTAAGTTGCAGAGGGCCTCACTAAGTAGCTGAGGGTGGCCACAAACCTGGATCCTCCTGTCTCAGCCTCCCAAGTACTGGGATTATAAGCATGTGCCACCATCCCCAGCTAAAAGCACATTATTTCAATTGTCATAGTTTTATTTAAAAATCGTGTTCTACTTCTGGAGTATCCTGGTTTTTCATGGCTGTTTGCTATTTGGTATACCTCACATACACCTCATATATCAGCCAGTCAAAGTTAAAGAAAATTCCTGCTGAAATTTTGGTAGAAATTAGAATGAGACTGTATATCAATTTGAGAAAAACTGTCATCTTTCTGATAATGAATCTCTTACCTGATGTCATCTATAACTCATTATCAACTTAGATTTTGTTTAACGTCTTTTAATAAACTTTTGTGAATTTCTTTGTAAAAGACTCGCACAAAAATTAATCTCAACCCTTAAAATCATTTGTTTCTCATAATATTTTCAGCTATTAACCTAGAAAAAACATCACACATTTTACTTTAATTCTATTTATACCCTCAAAATAAAATATAGTTGCCAATAGTAAATGGATAATTAGTCACATAGATTTGTCCCTCCTCTCCATAGGGCAAATGCTCTTCTAATCACTGAGGCATCTTAAGAATCATTCATCAAGTCTATTATCATTTACATTCTTTATTGACTAAATAATTAGCCAATGGCATGGCTAATTATTTAGAAGGCAAGTGTTTTTCTAGGTAATTATAGTTTGTGCAGTTATCCTTTCTGAAATGTGTGTCATATACAGTACAAATACCTTTTATACTATATGGCATGATAAATAATGCAATATTTAATACTGAGCTGATGCTGACTATAATTCTCTGGCTTATTATTATAATAATCTTCCTCACAGGGCTGAAATCTGTTAGATTTTACCATGTACATTCATGTGCAGTTTTTTATTTGAGTTTCCCCATAACATTTTTAAGGCAGTCATGTGTTATTTGCCTCAGTTTGAAGAGGAAAAAAGTGAGAAATGCAAAGATTAAATAACTTATAAAATAAAAAGTGAGATCCAGTAGAGAGAAACTTGAAACTTAGGTTCATCGAACTCTGATCCGGTGTGCCTCTCTTTACTTTTCGGTGTGGTGTTAGTAGAGAACAGGATTGTAGGCCAAATAGGACCTCCGAATTTTGTCTAATTGTCTTTCAGATTACCTAACATGGCGCTGTAGATGGGGCTTACAGGTTAGACTCCTTATGCATCTGTCCAGCCCAGTATTATACCCAGCTCATTTACTTCTGCTTGCCTTCCTGGTCTTTGTGGATATTTGAATTTGCAGTCTCTGCACTGGAATAAGTCTGACATTCTTCATTGTATCTATGTATTTTTTTCTTTTTTGCTTCTTTGAACTTGTTCTGATTACTTAATACCAGACTAATCTTCTAGACTATTTTGTAATTCTATTATGAAAAGAGTGATACGTTATTATTCTCCTAAGAATAGGCACAGAATACATAACACAGTGCCTTGCACTCAGCACATTGCTTACTCACAGCTAATTGATGACGAAAAGATTGAAATGTTACTCCAAAGAATAAGATCTTGTAGTTATCTATCAAAATCTTATTGTGTTGAAGTCACTTCTCATTGTAAGAAAAAGTGTCTAAATTCAACAGATAAAATGCTATCGGATCATAAAATCAGACTCACTCTGTTCTTTGGTACCATATAGAATTTTATCAGGTTACTTCTGGGAGAGGTTTGGACTCTGGTGCTACTATTGGTAGAAGAGTTATATAGAAGGAATGTATTACAAACTCCCTTGATTGAAATGTGTTTGACATTCCTCATTATTATATAGAATGCCACTTTCTTCTGACTGTAGATGCTAGTCTTTGTACTCTCCTATATGTTTTCCCTTGTAATCTTTATTATAGCAATATCTGTCCCTTAGACTGGGATGTGGTCCAGTAGCTAGGAATTTAATTTAGCACAAAAATTAATGGAGATTCAATTAGGAGAGGCAATTATTGATTAAAATGATGTCTTGTTAACTCTGAAAAGACAGGCTGCTCTTATCTATTTTTCAAGTTGGTTTTTTAAACCCTAGATGACAGAATTCCATGTCATCTTATAAAAAAAAAAACACCATTTTATTTGGAATTTAAGAAGGAAACTCTGGCGGGTTGTGGGGGCACATGCCTGTAATCTCAGTACTTTTGAGGATGAGATAGGTTCAAAGACAGCTGTAAGGATAGAGTGAGACTCCCATCAACCTAACAAGACCTTCTTTCAAAACAAAATAAAAAAATAAAAAGCTGGGGGTATAGTTCAGAAGCAAAATGCCCCTAGGTTCAATCTTTAGTACAAATATACAAATCTTTATTTTCTCTTTCTTTCTTTCTTTCTTTCTTTCTTTCTTTCTTTCTTTCTTTCTTTCTTTCTTTCTTTCTTTTGGTAAGTAGTTGTATTAATCAAAACAGCTGTGTGTATTACTAGGCCAGCTGTAACACCAGGTGGCATTGAAATATCTTTCTCATTACCATCAATACCAAGGGTTTGCAGAGGCCTTCTGTGCCTGCTGACCTTTCCTGATGGGCAGCCATATTTGGTGGTAGGGAAATTAATATGGGCTGCAAGAAACTATTTCAGCACCACCCTAAGCTTAATTGAGCTGTCTTTCATTGTCTATTAATAAGCTATGCTGGTGGCATAAAATGTTCAAGATGACAAATGGTGTCAGAACTTCTTCAAGACAAGACTTCTTGCAGTATTTAACTTGTGATCTTTTAGTAGTTCCAAACACATATTATTTGTACAGCACTTTAGTCGTTGGAGCCATCCTGTTAGCTGAGATATACAGTGTCCCATTCCATTGACTATTAATGACAAAATCATTTAATTAAAAGCTATGCAGTTCTGCTGACTCTGAACAGTGCATTTTACCCCAGGAGCAAAATAGATATGCATACCTGTTGTGAAATTGTTGACTGTTTGCTTAGTTTGGTTTTCAGTGTTTACATTAGTTCTGAATTTATAATTGAGACAGAGGCACAGCTAAATATGGTAACTCTATGGTGGGTTTTAGAAGATGCCCAGGCAGGGCTCAGGGTTCATGACTATATAACTACTTAATAGTAGTCTACCAGAAACACTGCTATGATTGCTATTTAACATGTGCATTGTGCTTGTTCTGAGTTATTTCTGTCAGTCATCTTCCTTTGGTGTCCATAGGGATTGGTTCCAGGCCTCCCTCAGATGCCAAAATCCATGTATGCTCAAGTCCCTTATATAACACGGCCCATTATTTCCATATAAACTCTGCACATCCTTTCAATCATTTCTAGATTTAAGACCTAATCATCTCTAGATAAGACCTAATGCAGTGTAAATGCTGCAGAAATGTTCTCCAGTATTATGTAGGGAATAACGACCAGAAAAAGTTGTATACATATTCAGTTTAGATACATTTTTTCCCTTAAAATTTTTTAATTTTCAGTTGGCTGAATTCTTGGATATAGCATTTATGGTTAGGAGGGCCAACTATATATATATATATATATATATATATATATATATATTCATTTAATTCTCATAATAAATTTCTATTAGGTTACATTGCCTTCACTTGCAGATCAAAACAAAAATAAGAGCAGAAAAGATTCAATAATTTATCCAAGGTCATATAGACAGAATACTATAGAGCATCTATTGGAACCCCGATATTTTGGCTCCAAAGTTTGTACCCTTAACCAAACTGAATGCATCAAGTCCACTAAAACAATATCCAATATACCCTTAGGAGAGCACACAAGCACAATGTCTCCCTAGCTGATGGAGATGTTTATTTCGCACTTAGAAAGGAGAATAGATTCTTTCATAAATATTGTTGAGGATCACACACTAAATTACTCTTCGGGGCCAGGTGTGGTGACGCATGCTTGTAATCCCCACACTTGGGAGGCAGAGACAGGAGGAACACGCTGGTTCGGAGCCAACCTCACTGGCTTAAGAGACCCTGTTTCCAAATTTAAAAAAATATATAAAATAGGTCTGGGAGTGTAGCCCGGAGGTAGAAGGGCTTCCAGGAACCTCAGTACCACCAAAAAATAAAATAAAATAAATTACTCTTCGAGTCATGTTTTCTAAGGCTGAAAATTTAGAAGAATTGGAGTAAGAAAAGTAGATGTATCTAGGTTCTGTTTCCTTTTGGCATGGAATTTTCATCTCCCAGAGCACTGCTGCAGTCTGTACCCTCAGATGGTGCTAAACTCACCGTAGAAATAAATTTCAGTTGCTACCCTTAATAACTGGAGAGAAACCCTTTGGAAAGGATTCACTAGAAGACTTTTTTTGTGTGTTCAATTTTTGCTAGATTAAAATTTAATATTTTATAATATTAAAAGGAAGCTACTGACTGTAAGAATTGGGATTCATGTTTTCTTTCCCTTTTCCTTCCTATAAATATAAATCAGCAGGTAACAAAAAGAGTGATTCTGACTGTAAAGTCATTATCCCCAGTGAGTTGAATATGGGCATTATAACTCACCAGCAGTTGATGACTGAATAGATCTCAAAGATGAATGAAAAGGTAGATTTTAAAGATAAATTGTGGCTGTAATAATTTTTTTCAGTAAGATAGATATGAAATTGAAATTTGTGTCAGGCAGTCAGACCAGAAAATCAGGAAGTTTGGTTTTTTTTCCTCCATTCTAATCAGTTTCTCCCGTTCTTTTTCTGATGAGTGCCTTGTTAAGGCTAGGTCTTGTTACATGTATCTCTGACATGCTTCCAAGAGACCTTTTTAAATCCCATTTTGGTTTCCAGACAATGATTTCTGCCCTAGTTGAATTTTAGAACATGAAGGTCATTCATCTGTATCCTAAAAAGACGATTCACATATTTATGTTCTAGAAAGTAGGCTGAGAAGAAAAATTGGCTACTTTATTAATTAGGGCCTTTTAACATTTTGTATTCTCAAGCTTAATCATTTGCTTGTTTGAACTAAAGTCATCTTCCTTAATCACCATCATTAGTGGCTGTCCATGAATTATTATCTTTCTGAATTTTATAAGCATGCTATTATTTAATGCATTTTATGTTCTCCATTGGGGAGTAGATATAAAGTATTTCACTAGACCAATATATCTTTTTCCTTCCTCCCTCCCTTCCCCCTCCCTCCCTCCCTTCCTTCTCTCCCTCCTTTCCTCCCTTCTTTTCCTCCTTTCTTCCTTCCCTCCCTCTGTTCTTTTTTCTCCCTTTCTTCTGTGGTGGTACTGGGGATCGAACCCAGGAATGTTCTACCTCTGAGCCACACCCCAACCTTACTTTTCTTTTTAAAAATTTGAAACAAGGTCTAAGTTACTGTGCACTGGTTTTAATCCTGCAATCCTGCTGTTTTAGGCTCCCAAGTACTGAAATTACAGGTGTGTGTCACCATGCCTAGCTTAGGCCAGCATATTTTTCTAAAATATGAAAGAAGCTACAGGAATGGTATACCTCCATCTCCCTGTGACCCTCAGCAGTTCTCAGATTGGTGTGAGGTAGTGTTGAACTGGCAGAGAGAATAATTGGGTGAGCTGGCTAATCTAATTATTGGTGGTGTTTTATAGTTTAAAGATTTCAGGTTATTTTAAAGATTTTACTCCCTAAGGATGAGAACCACTACTCTAAGCTTGAACTTTGTTAATAATGAAGCTTGTTCAGAGTCTTTGTGAAACAGCCCATTGCACTTTCAGGAGTAAGTTTAAAATCCTTCCTTATACATGCAGAAGAGTTTGTGATGCTCACTAGTTCCTAGTTTTTTGTTTTTTTTTAAATTGGAGCATTGTAGTTATACATCTCAATGTGGTACAAGGTGGTGGAGGCATACATGCACACCCAACGTCACCCAATTAGCGTTCACCCAATTCTCGTTCCATTCCCTCCTTCTCCCTCCTTCTCATGTTTGGATTAGTGATTGACTTTGAAATATTTGCTAAAGTACATCATGTGCATTAGAGAATTTCCCTCTTCCCCCATCCATCCCCTCAGTTAGGTCACCTTATTTGCTCATCTTTAGTATCTCCTCCTTTGTCTAGAGTTCCTCCTATGACATATTTTATTCCTAGTTTCCACATATTAAGGAGAGCATCCGATTTCTTTGTGATTGACTAATCTCACTTATCATAATGTTCTCCAATTCCATTCATTTACCTGCAAATGATATAATTGCATTTTTCTTTATGGCCGAGTAGAATTCCATTGTAGTAGTTCCTAGTTAAAGATGATGCAGAACAAATCTAATTCTTTTCCGCTACTTGATGGTCCTTGACATATCTGGAGCCATCTTGATATTCCTCTGTATATTGAGTCATGTCACTATTCCCACATTCTATATTTTGAAAACCTCTCAGGATCATGATTCTCCTTCTCTGAATCTTCTGTGTGTGGAAATAGATACGATATTCCATAAAGAAACAACACATCATCTACACACTTACAATACCTTCTAGCACAACAAGTGCTTAATTTGTACTTAACAGTTTTGAGTGTTATCTTCAAAGCTCTTGTTCCAGATGTGTCCTCATATGTTATGTACCTATGAATATTATGCCAAAAACTCCAGGCAGATAAGTACTTCTTGTATCCTCAGCTCCGTGGACAGTGCTTGGCACACAGTAGGGACTTAGTAAATAATTGTTGAGTTAATGAATGTTTTTTCTCTACCATGGGGTTAGAAACAAGCAATCAATTGGCTATAAATTTCAGATCTTGGGAGAGTGGTTAGTTTTGCATAATACTTTGTTAAAAAGGTTTTACATGTTAAACACATTCTTGTTTGTTTGAATTGTTAGTTTCAGCTGCTTCTAGTTTTTTCTGAGCTTACCATGACTATCTGAATACCCAAATACTTGAAGCAATAATGATTCAGTTAAATTAAGGGTTAGGAGTTAGGAGGTTAATGTGTGGAATAAGGAATTTAGGGAAATTACTTTTAAAAGGAATATTAATCCAAATGGCTAAATGAGTCATCATATTAAAATATCTTTTGGAACATTAGAATTATTCACTGAAATTGAAAAATTTTATTGGCTAAATGTGATAATATGTGGCTTACTTAATACCAATTCGTTTAAAAAATGCCTAGTATGTGTGGGACGTTTCCATCGCTCTTGAAAATATATGACAAAGTCCATTCTTTTATAGATCTTATACTTGGGGAAACCAGACAACTGATAATTTAAACAAATAAGATAGGTGAGGTAATTTTGATAATAATAAGTCAAATATGCAAAGTAATGTTCTAAAAAAAAAAAACAGTGAGAAAGTGAGGGATAAGAAGGCAGGTCTTCAAAGTGTTCATCATTGGCTGATAAAAGTAATGGCAAAGGTCCTGAGGGGGGTAACTTGGTACACTCTAGGGATAGAATATTTTAGACTATCTCAGTCAACATTCTTATTGCTATCATTTGAAATGTGACCACACGGCATAGAGAAAGGATGATTTATTTGCTCACAGTTTTTGGAGATTTCAGATTCAGTCTGTGAGGCTAAGGCCTATAGATCTCAGGGAGTGGTGGCAGGAAGCAGAGGGAGGGAAAGAGCAAGGGTACTCTCTCCCATCATGGAGCCTGGAGCAGAGAGAGCAAGCAAGGAAGAGTATTCAAAAATAAAAACAGTTTTCAAGGCCTCATCCCAGGGACCCACTGTCTCTATCCACATCCCTCCTGCCTACATTTACCACCCAGTAAAACCATTCCAGTTGATCTATGATGAGAGTGTAATCCTCATAACTTAATTACATCAACACTGAACATTAATGCATGAGTTTTCCAGAGAATATTTTGTAACTAACCGGAACATAGGAGCTGCCACAGAAACACAAAAGCTAGAATTTGGAGATGACATTGGAGCCATTTAGGCTGCATCATCATGTCCTCATGTCTCTTGGTGAGACCTTTGATGGATTATTAAAGCTGACTCTTTATGCTGCGTAGATTGTAGGTTCTTAAGGATACAAGGGGAAACTGAGAGCCTCTTAGGAGGTGTTGGAATTAAGCTGGGAGAGGACTGATGGTGGCTTGGACAAGAATAAAGATGGAAAGTGGGTGAATTTCAGACATGTAGTGGAGCTAATACTGTTAAGTCTGATTAAGGGATTGGATGGGATGGTATAGAAAGAAAGAGGAAATAAAGATGACACTTCAGAATAATGGCAAGAAGTTAAAGAGGAACCCCACCAACCTTTTTATCTGGAATTCTCAATGTATTTTTTTCAGTGCATGGAGATTCATGATGTGATATTCTCACATCAAGGTACAATCATGCAGGGGGATTGTGTGGAAATATGTACTGGTCTTAAAAATGTCTTATAATTTTTTTCTATCCTAGATCTCAGTAGCCTACTAATATACCTATAATGGAATAATGAAGATACCAATCATTTATGATACACATAGATTTTTTTTCTCTTTCGTGGGTTTCCCTCACCTTTATGTAGTCCACTAAAATATAGACATATCTGATATTTATTGTTTAATAGATCTGTAAATTAGAGGCCACCCTGTACTACCATTGACCACTATTTGACCTGCATGTTTATCAATTTGCTTAGTTTTTCAAAACAGTGAAAGGTTTTACAAATATATGATGGTTCATTTGCATAACCCAGAATAACCTGGCTGGCAGACTCCAGGAGATGGGGCGTGTGGATCAAGTTTAGCACATTCATTGAGACTGGCTAGCTCCCATAAGCTCCTTTTGCTTGCAGAAGGTCCCATCTGTTCGGCTCTTGGCCAGAGACCATTGTGCCTGTGAGCATTGAAATTTCTTATTGCAAACACCCAGTGTTTCATAATTGGTTTATGGTACCCCAGACACTCACCAGTAACCTTGTTAATTAGGACCAATATAAGTAGCAAATATTCCACAACTGTGGTACCTGTGTGTTATTAATGGACTGAGATGATTGCCAAGGCTAACATACCTCTCTCTTGCAATGTTCTCTTTTTGCAGCATGATGCTTTTACAATTCAAAGATACCTTCTTCATCAACCTTACATACTCAGCCCAGCACACAAAGACCACTTTAGATTTTAATAGCTTCCAAAGACCTCCCGTAGTATGATCATGTCTTAAATCTTAAACTCTGAGAAGACACTCTATGCCAACTAAATTGGAGTAGGTAATTTTTAATAAACCCTGTTTTCTGCCCTTTGAACTCTTGCACCATGCTTTTTTTTTTTTTTTATTTCTGCTTGGAATTTCCTTTTCGCTCCTTTAATCCCCAACTGTCACAAATTATACTCACTTCAAATGCCTGCCTAGTGCTCCATCCTTTGCTCTCCTAATATTTCTTTTCTCTTTTTGGTACTCAATTTCTTCCTTCTCTCCCTAGGCATACATCTTAAAAGTCTTCTTGCCTCTTTTTGGGACATGCTCCCCATTCTTTTTAGTGACACCAAAGTGCCTTACACACTGCATGTTGCCACTTAGGATTTGATGGTTTTAATTCCATTTTTTGAAATCTCACTCAGGTCTGAACATAATCAACACACATCATTTCAGAGCAAAGTGTGGGAAAAGAACCAGCTGGAAAAGTCCTCTTCCAAATTCTGTGTTACACTCATAAGAGAATCACGCTTTCATCAAGGCCATTTTGACCTTTTAAATTTTGCTGTTCTATTCTGATCCAACTGGCCAGCCTTGTTATTTTCAGAGTAGACAAAATGCCTGAGTTTGGGGAATGCCTTGGGGAGTGTAAAGACATGGGAGAGGCCAGGAGGAGCTTCAGTAGCCTTCTGTGAGAGACGGCAGTGGACTTGGTACAGCCCAGGACAGGCTTTACCTTGGATTATATTGTTTCCTTTGAATTTGCCAAACCCTGTCAGGTGTTTTCTTCCTTATCTCCCTTGAGGACAGCCAGTTAATCTAAGATTAGCCTGACAGCCCCTATTTTCCAGGTCTCTGGTTTCATCAATAAAGTAGGTTACATCTTTTTTGAGCTCCATTACCTCCCCCATAACCTTGCTCTCTTGATCCATATTGTGGCTTCTTCTTGAATGCAACCTGCCCCATCCAGGCTTGGCTTTGTTCCCACATTCTATTCGCACTCTTGAATGGGTCCATTTAATTCCGTAATTGCCAGGACTGTACAAGCCTGACAATCCCTAAGCCTTTTGTGTTGGATTTTCACCTCATTTCTCTTCTAGATGCCACTGAGCCCAGTGACCATGAGCATCACTCAGAATTACTTTGACACCTTTGCTTTCTCGGTGCTCAAGATACACTGCTTTATTTCAGTTATCCCAATGGCTTAATTTTCTAGGAACTTGGAAACAAGTATGAAGACCCTTCTAGCTTTTCTTTTGGTTGTACTGGGGATGGAACCTAGGGGTATTTTAACTCTGAGCTACACACCTGGGCTATTTATTTTTATTCTGAAACAGAGTCTCCTTAGGTTGATGAAAAACATACTACTAGCTGAGTAGTAAGTGTCCTCCTGTTTCAGCCTCCCTAGTATTGGGATTACAGGCATGTGTCATTACACCTAGAAAGACCCCTGTCCTTTTTTTTTTTTTTTTTTTTGGTGGTACTGGGGTTCCTGGAAGCCTTTCTACCTCTGGGCTACACTCCCATACCTATTTTTTATATTTTTATTTGGAAACAGGGTCTCTTAAGCCAGCGCACGCGGCTGGCTTCTAACCTGCACGATCCTCCTGTCTCCGCCTCCCAAGCACGGGGATTACAAGCGTGCACCACCACGCACGGTGACCCCTGTCTTTTAAATAGCAGAATCAGATTCTATAAAGTGGGGTGTATACACTTGTGTTTATGTTGATATCATGGCCTTTTATCCCTATTTTGTACACTTGGAAATGCACATGATATATTAGCACACTAGGACCAGAACATGCCATGTAAATATACACCCATTGCTCTTGCAGGCTCAAAATGTTGTCATTGACAGAGTTGTGTGATCAAAAGGTTTGAGCCCATTGGTTTCAGAGCACTGGTTAAGGAGCCAAACCTAGGCTTCCAACTATGCCGTACTCACTAGTTGTATGAGGTTGGACAAGTTCTTCGGCCTCTCTGGGGCTTGTGATTTTCACCTGCAAGTTGAAAGCACAGAAAGCACAATCATTTCAAGAGATTGTTAAGAGAACTCACTGGAGTGATATTGTGAAGAAGTGAGCAAGTACCAGGCACGCAGTCTGTATGTGTTCATTCGTTGGAGTGAATGTTGTTATCCGTTATTGCTGCTGCTACGCTTATTATTTTTATATTGTCCCATTTTCCTCCTATTTCCTCATGCTTTATTTTTAATATCACAGAGACTAAGCCTTGTTCTACATCCCAAGAAAGAAGCAGGTCAGACCAAATATGTTTAAAAATGTGAATGAATGGATAACATTTAGAACGCCCACAGTCCCCACACCTAGAAATTAAGGATATAAATACATCTTCTAGTTCATTTGGATAACTTTTGAAAGAAAGGGGCAAAGTAGCTCATTAGGCTTTAAAGAACTCAGTATATCTGCACTGCATCTGCTAGTGCCATTTTTTTAAATAAAAAATGAGCAGATGATGGATTTCCTTTGTTATTTTAGAAACTACATTCTTTCCGATAGCATTTATGATAAATCGACCTTTTATTGAGTGCTGCCACACCTTGTATGGTTTGGAAGTGGTGTTCCAATACAAGATGTCTTAAAGACTATGAAATGTATTATATCTTTATCTCTTGTTTGTTGAGATCTGAACATGTTAGAGAATTCTTACATGAGGTAAAGAAAAGTTCGCCCACGTTTGCAAGACTGGTTCATGTGGAATTTATAAGAATGGACTGACCAGCTTGCCCTTTTAAAATTCCCTAGTTAATCTCTTTATTGAAAGCTGCTGGGCTAGTTGATTAAGAAAGCCGTATGGGATGGCTGCTTTTAGTGTCATACAAATGAAGCTGAATGTAGCTAAGTAAATCACTAGAGATCAAAGTGCTTTGTGGTCAGGATACTGCAGTTAATTTTTTTTTTTTCATTAAGTTTTAAAGAGAAGGTGAAGGGTTGAAGCATGAAACATACCAAAGTTGACATCTGTGATGTCCATTTACATTTAGGCACTTCTTTCAGCATCTCATCTTGGTGATTGGCTTGAGTGGTGCAGCGCGTAATTGGCTGCATGTAAAGTTCAATCCATTCATGCTCATCTCCTATTTATAATCACCTGGAATCTTCCTAGTAATTTAGAAATCTTAGGCACGCAAGGAAAACTTTTAAGTGTTCGCAGAGACACTGAAACTGCAAATTTGCTGGCTGTTGCATGGTTAAAACCCCTCATTTCGCATATTTACCTGAGCATTTAAGTGTCTACAGGACCATGAATGGCAGTTACCCTTGACCTTAGGTAGACTAGGGAATGGTATGTTTGCCTTTTGTGCCTGCTTGAAATGTTGAGCTTGCATTTGCTTTTCTGTGTCACACCCGTGCCCATAGTAGCAAACAAATACCTTTTAGTGGGAAGGGATACCTAGATACATGAAGGTATCTGTTGTTGGATAAGTGGACAGAGAAAAGGACATGAGTTTTATGTGTGTATTTTGATTTTACTTCTGAAAAGTCCAGATATTGCTGTGTTGAAATTTCTGTACAATACAAAATAGTATGTAGGTATGCTTAGTGAGCTAATACCTGACCAAAAATACCATAAACTGGGCCATTTCTATAACTTTGCTGTGCTATCTTCATTGTTAATCACTTCAATTTATCCACTTTGTTGAATGGTCATAGATCAATGATAAATTAAAATTAATTTATTATCTCTAGTTTTCTACTAGTGATAAAGATAGTGGTTACATGGGGCAGAATGACATGGAGTTACATAGATAAGAAGTGTTAATATCATTTGGTGATGTACTTTGTGAACACATAGGAAAGAGGTTTACAGAAGTAGCAAATTGAGTAAGAGGCCATGTTGAGTTTTATGCAAGTACATGTGAACGAAACAAATTCTTTAATAATGATCTAATTTGCGAAACACCCTTATACTGCATTAGACAAAATAATGGATCCACTCTCTGGCTTATTTTTGGTGACAGGACTGGATCATGGCAAAATAGTGTCCTCATATTTGAACATCTAGGAACTTTGTGGTGACATTTGTTGTTGTCGTTTAGTTGCTTTCTGGTATTTCACAACATTGCAGTTGCATGAGCAAATTCTAATAGGAATGTGTATTCCTACCATAAAACCTATGATGAGAGAAGCAGTTTCAGCCTCAAATGTTCAGTATTACACTGACAGAAGAAATGCTCTGCCAGTTGGATTTTGTCATGAAGAAGGATAAGAAACAATACTCACTGAATACTGGGGTGTGCCAGCATAGGGGCTTGTGGTTCTCTATGGTAGCCCTTCATAACTCAAGTGCAAATTCATTGTATCCTGCAGCCTGGGACCTTTGATTTTTGTGTTTTAGTGTTATAATCCTAACTGAAACCTCCCTGATGCACTTCAAACTCACTCTAGTAAGAGATGAAAGGACGGGATGTTCTGAGGGACTGCATTCTACCAGAAGATTCCCTAAGGAGGACAATGAGCCAAGCAACCTCTACAGTAGTTTCACAAAAAGGGAGTCATATTAGATTCACTATGAAAAAGGGAGGCCCATGAATAAAACAGCATGGGTAATACTTTCTGGTCTCCGTTGCAGGATATGCAATGATTTCGCCAAATAAAGACTCTAAGCTATCCTACAATTACAAAGCCCTTGGACTGTTTTACTCCAGAATTTTCACTACTTTTTTTTTGACAACAGAACTTTATTTTCTCTATTTAAAATATCATAATTTGAATAACTCATTCTCATGGATTATCCAAGAAAGGAACTTGGATTATGGGCTCAAGAAGGTGAATCAAGGCCGGGCGGGGTGGTGCACTCTTGTTATCTCCGCACTTGGGAGGCAGAGACAGGAGGATCACGCAGGTTCGAAGCCAGCCGCACTGGCTTAAGAGACCCTGTTTCCAAATAAAAAATAGTGTAAAATAGGTCTAGGAGTGTAGCTTGGAGATAGAAGGGTTTCGAGGAACCCCAGTACCACCACCAAAAATAAAATAAAATAAAATAACGTGAATCAAAGATCCTACTGGTGTATTCTATAGCTTGTGGGTGCTCCTGATCATCTCATATGATCAGTCTATGGTTTGTTTTTCTTGTTTGTTTTTCTTGTTGCAAGTAAACTGCAAATAAACATATGATCTCAGTGTTTTTAATGACAGATAATTATAAACTAAAGAAATTCAACCTTTAGAATTAAACAACCAACATCTCAAATATTGTGCCATGCAGATTGAATTTTTTAATAGATTGAAAATTCTTTTTAAATAAATAATCATCTTAGTCTTCATTCAAAAAAATTAAACATTCTAATCCTTCTTCCTTGCATTATTATCTGTAAGAAGAAGTTCTATTCACAAATGAAGGGGATGAGGGTAACTATTATTTGATCTCTGATTAGTAGATCAAACACTCCAAGTTGTTGCTTCAAATTATTTGGTGCATTTTAATCTGAAGAACCCAGAAACAGCTGGAGAAACAAAAAGCAGAACTGCTACTTCCATACCAAGCAAAGAATTTTCGGAAAAGATTTGATCTTTTAGTGATTATTATTTTCTTTGCAGTTCTAGGAGTGAAATCCGAGGCCCCAAGTATTCTAGGCAAGTGTTCTACCATTGAGCACCTCTTATTTATATTTTTGATGACTGCAAAAATATAAAGTTAATCAAATCTCAGTTGGATTAAACATTCTGTCATACTAACTTTTCCTCCTACTAGCAGTAAAGAAAGCCCATACAAATTTAATGAATAGAAGCTGGAATCCCATTTCTTCTTAGTTTGGTCTTTTTATGCTCTCCCTGGGGCTTAGTGTAAATGAGTAGTCACAAACATGGGGAATTTTTTTTTTTTTTTGCTTTGCAGAGGATATAGAGGTCATTAATGTCACCATTCTGTGTCTGAAAAGCATTCTGATTGAATATTCTTCCACACGAGCACCATCATAGCATGAACCATAATTTTTCCCAAGTCTTTAAAGGAGTGACGTGCTGGGATGCTTCGTTACCTTTGCTCTGTGCGTTAGAGTCCTGGTACCAACATAATTTGAGTCTTCACTGCTTCAGAGAGAAATGAACTCAGGTCCTATCTAACTTGCATTGATACTTGCTTCAGATGAAGAGCTGATTTGACAAATCCTTTGAGTCTCCTGCCAAAATTTAGGGAGTGTATGGATCTTTGTAGTTCCTCAGAACATGTTAGTTTCCTCCACCACCATAAAAGCTGTTAAGTTGCCAAACATGATATGAAGGAAGTTTTTAAGAATCCATCCTGTTTTAAATACTAATTAGCTTCAGAAAATTGATTTTGCTTTGTTCGCAAACTCTAAAGAGCCTTATTCATTAAACAGATTGGTTCTTTCTCTGCGGGCTATGCGAAATGTTGAGTATAAAAATGTGTAATGCTCTAAGAAAAGCATCTTCGATTATTTTCATGTAAATTTTGTGTATGATTAATTCGCCAGGCTAATTATGTATCTTAAGACATCTAATCAGGAAATAAGCCAAAGTTTTAAACTATTTTTTTTTTTCTGTACAGGGGCTTGAACTAAGAGGCATTCTACTTCTAAACTACATCCCCAACCCTATTTTTTATTCTTTATTTTGAAACAGGGTCTCACTAAGTTGCGGAGGGCCTCACTAAGTAGCTGAGGCTGGCCACCAACTGCGATCCTCATGTCTCAGCCTCCCAAGTACTAGGATTACAAGCAAGTGGCTCAGTTTTAAGGAAGTGTTTTTAGTGAGTTTCAGGTAAATATGTTGCTATATATTAATCTTTTGACATAATATAAAAGATGCTTTTTTGCTCTGTACAGGAAAATAAGTGTTGTGACTCTTACCCTGTCATCCTGGTATTAATGTTTCTTATAACAGACATCAGTTTTGCCTATTCCTTTCTTATTCTAATATATTGCAAATACTTTTATATTTATTTTTACCCCAAAATTACTTGATCTCAAGCTGATGCAAAATACATGTTAATTATTGAATCACATTCAATAGCCAGTAGGCAAACATGTAATTTATGTCAATTACTGGGTTACATGCTAATAGACAGTAAAAATGTTAAATAATACTCCTGAAATGTTATTATATATATATATATTACTTTTCTTTTTATTTTCAGAATATCCTTGCAAAGGTAAAATTTATTCCTTTTGCAAATGTGGAAATGGGCTTAGCCAAATAAGTTAAAAAAGAAATGACTAATAAAATTGATTCATTTTTTATTTTAAAAGCAAACAAGCTTTTAGATGTCTTAATAACTATGATAACTAAATATTTTATTTAGTTTCCTAAGCACACCTTTTAGAGCACACAATGATTTCTTTGCACATATAATTAAAAATCAGTGACCTATACTATTTATAAAATATCAGAGTGAATCTAGAACTTTGGGGCCTAAATTATTCTATGACATTAAGAAATTTACCAGTTCATTCTCACTCTGATCTATACTAATCACAACTGCATAGTAGAATTGCTGCGTATGAAAACGCAGGAACCTTCAATAGAATGTAATTTAGTTGGACTGCAAATTCAATGAGGAAAAGTAAAACAAATACTGAAAATATATTAATTCGCCTTGCTCTTCATGTCTATCAGGTTGACTTTAAGAAAACCCATTAGGTTACGATGCCACATTGATAGAGAGCTTATCAATGAAGTTGCAGAATCCTGGAACTTTGGATTGAGAACTTTTTTGTTGTAAAGTATAAAGTACCAGCACTAAAAACATACCACTCAATGGACTATATGAAAGGGGAATAACTGGATACAAAATGTTAAAAAAAAACATTTCCTATAATAGAACAATGTTAGGCTTTAAAACTCCCAAAATTAAGTATGTTAAAGTAGTCTGTTAAGGAGCAAAAAGCATTCCCAGCAGGCAAAATATTAATATTATTCCGTTCATAATAGTAAATGCAGTTAAACAAATTGAGCCAATATTGCCATATTCTCAATGATTAATATCTCAAGCATTCTCTTATAAAATAAAAGCATTAAGATGAATCATAATACATTACATAATCCAGTTACTATTGTTTGCAGGACAATGTTTTGGAAACATTTTGCTCTCTTGCAAAGTAGATAATGATAAAATGGCTTTATTAGATATATTATAGAAGTCAAAGTAGCTAAGTTATCCACATTACCCTTTTTTTTTTTACGATACTGAGGATGGAACCCAGGGACATTGTACCTCTGAGCTACACCCCAGCCCTATTTTTTAGTCCTTTTATTTTTGAAACAGGGTCTCGCTGAGTTGAGAAGCTAAGTAGCTGAGGCTTTCTGCGAACCATGATCCTCTGGTCTCCTCCTCCCGAATGCTGGGATTACAAGTGTGCACCACCACGCCCAGCCACATTTATTTACCCTTTATTTTTTACTATGTTTATGTACACTTAGATAACAATCACATGTCCTCCTTTAAGATATTTTGTTTAAAAGAGCATTCATTTTAAATGAGGCTAAATAATAACAGAAATGAGTAACAGGAGGAACTCTAGATGAAGAAGGGACCCTACAGAGGAGCAGTGAAGGTGACATATCTGAGGGGATAAGAGGGAGGATAAGGGAAACTGGTTAAAGCATATGATGTACTTAAACATATCAAAGTCAACCAGGAAGCCAAGCATGGGTAGGAGGGAGGGGGAGGGACGGGGGAGGGATTGGGTGGGGGCTGATTGGGTGATGTGTGCATGTAGATCTCCACAAGTTTTTTTTTTTTTCTATTGAGATGTATGACTACAATGCACCAATAAAATTTTATTAAAAATTAAAAAATATTTTTTTTGCAAATGAGGAAACTATCATTCAAAGTAGTCCAGGAATTTATTTATGTATTCATCACTAGTCTAGTTTCCTCAGTTTCCAGATACCCAAGCCACAACACTACCTATATTAAAGCACCAGTAAAAGTTAAAAATTAGAATTGCCGGCCAGGCGTGGTGGCGCACGCTTGTAATCCCTGCGCTTGGGAGGCGGAGACAGGAGGATCGCTCAGGTTCGAAGCCAGCCGCGCTGGCGTTAGAGACCCTGTTTCACAAATATAAAATAGGTCTGGGAGTGTAGCACGGAGGAAGAAGGGCTTCCAGGAACCCCAGTACCACCAAAAAAAAAAAAAAAAAAAATTAGAATTGCCTATTCTGACTCACAGAATCATTGTTAATACTCTAGAATTAAACTTAAAAAGTTCCTTTTAAAGTGTATCGATTGCACTACTCATTGGCACAGAGATTAAAACCAGATAGAATGAAATGTGCAGTTATTTTCCTCAGTACCATACAAAACTTTGATTTTTAAAAAGTACGCATCTCCGAAGCAACTGTTAGTGATATTCATAGATAATAATTGGCATCTCAGAAATGTATTCTTATTGACAGTTCCTCAACAAGTTAAAACATAGAATGACCACATGGCTTATAATTCTTCACCTAGTTATAGACGCCAGAGCATTGACAGCAGGTACTCCAACAGTGTCATGTACACATATGTTCCTATCAGCACAATTTGCAGTAGTCTAAAGATGAGAACAACCCAAATGTCCAGCAGTGGATGAATATGCAGACATTGTAGCTTAGACACTCACTGGAATATTCCACAGTCATAGAAAAGAATGAAATGATGATACGTGCTGCAGCATGCGTGAGCCTTGAAAGCATTATGCTAAGTAAAATAAAACCAGTCATCAAATGCCACGCATTATATTATTACATTTATTTGAAGCATCCCAGATAACTAAATCTGTAGAGACCAACATAAATCGTAGCAATAAAGAGTTGAGAGACGGGGAAATGGGGAGCAACTACTTAATGGTTATGGATTTTCTCTTATTCCCCATATTTCCATCACACCATGGTTATTAAATAGATGATGAAAACATTTTGAAACTCAATAGTAGAGGGGTTGCTTGCACAAAATTGTGACTATACTAAATGTTACCGCATTTTTTCTGTTCAAGTGGTTACTTTTATGTTATGGGCATTTTATTTCAGCAAATAATTATTATTTATTATTATTATTATTATCATTGTTATTATTATTATTTCATTGTTGTTATTATTATTTCAATACTGGGGATTGAACCCAGAGGTATTCTACCTCTGAGCTATACCCGTACCCCTATTTTTATTCTTTATTTTGAAACAGGGTTTCATTAAGTTTCAAAGTTCTTCACTAGGTAGATAAGGTTAGCTTATGATCCTTCCTATCTTAGCCTTCCAAGTACTGGAATTACTAGTGTATATCACCATGCCCAGCTTAATTAATTTATGAACAATCAATCTATTGATATTCTAATAATATTTGATTTACAACTTTTTTAAAAAAATTAATTGAGCATTATACACTTCATTAGTTAATATTAATATAGTAATGGGAATTGCTAAGATTATTACTTAGACTATGAGAGTTTATAATTTCTACACACACACACAACTACACACACACAAATATAACATTTCAAATACTGCAGAATTACCTAGTGAAGCTGGGCATGGTGGCGCACACTTGTAATTCCAGTTCTTGGGAGGCTGAGGCAGGAGGATTGCACAGGTTCGAAGCCAGCCTCAGCTACTTAGTGAGGCTCTCAGCAACTCAGTGGGACCCTGTTTTCAATAAAATATAAAATAGGTCTGAGAGTATAGCCCAGAGGTAGAAAGCCCCTGGATTCTATCTCCAGTTCCAAAATAAATAAATAAATACCTAGTAAATTCTGGCAGTTTATGCTTTTCAGATTTTTTTTTTTTAGTGCAAAAGTCTGAGTTTGAGTTTGCTAATTTTAAGCCTCTGTGAGAAGTTTCACAACTGGAGCAAGCAATATGCATACCTTTGTCCAGGTTTATACATTTACTTTTATTGAGTCAAGTTCTTCATATGTGTTATCTAACTTATTTCTGAAAAGAGCTTTATGAAGTAATGCTAGCTCGTGTATTTAACAGTGGAGGAAGCCAAGGTCTAATATTGAATAGCTATTCCAATAACAAAACTGATATTTGATCTCAGGATGATCCCATAGTTCTGTAAACATTAGGCTGTAGTTTTCTCCAACTGGATTCATTCCATAAACATGAGTTCATCTCAACTGAGTCATACTCCCCACTTCCAAGCCAAGAAGATAAAAAGTGTAAAGTATGTTGCTTTGAGGGGCAGAGGTTGGACTATCGCTGGCTTCTCTGAAAGTGAACAAAAATTCATTCGGTGGCATGCTTCAGAGGCTGTTAAAATCTCACCGTATGAATAAAGCACCACACGTTTCGGGGAGCTTGACAACACTGATAGGCTATAGCATTTCTCTGTTAATAGTGTCTAACATTCATCTGTTTTCATTATCATGTACGATATATGTTCTTATGCTTCATAAATATTTACTGAGGTTCTCACATGCTGAATAACAAAAAGTCCCTGCCTTCAGTAGCAGATGCCACCGATGCGTCTCCTATCAGGGAAGACACATAGTGAACAAATGAATATTTAATAGGCTATTAGGGAATGATAAGTGTTAAGGAGACAACAGTAGCAAAGTAAGATCTTGAAGTATATCTGCGTGCATATGTGGGCTGCATTACTCACTGGGAGATGGACCAGAGACATGGTGGAAGCGATTGAACAGTTCATGCGGATGCCTGGAAGGAACCTCCAGGCCTCAGGAGCATCCTATGAGGCAGGAGTGAGCTTGGCATTTTTACAATTTTAAAAGCAGTAAAGGGATTAGAATGGCTGGGTTGCAGAGAGGGGAAGGAGGAGTGGAGTGAGGCGAATTCCTAGGGAGCAGGTGCCTGATTTTGCAGATCTTTGAAAACCTGATAAGGGCTTTTGCTTTTATTCCAACTCTGGAGATGGAATGTTTCTGGACTGCTACAATTGGGGAGGCTGTAAACCAGATTTACATTATAAATACAAATACTCTGGTCCTTGTGATGAGTAGACTCCAGTGGGTGTGGGCAGAGATGACTTCCAGAAGACAATTAAGAGGCTTTGCCAATAGTCTCAAGCTCTTTGCTACACTTAGTCTCTGGACCAGAATTCTCCATGTGACCTGAGAGACCATTTTGGAAATGCAAATTCTGAAGCTGTAGCCCAGATAATGCCTGAGTAACTTCTGTAGACTCTGTTCTTCTTTATGGCCAAGTAAAATTCTATTGTGTACATATCCCATAGTTTTGTAATCCATTTTTCTGTTGATGGACATCGTGGCTCCTTCCATAGTTTGGCAAGTTTGAGAAGCTTTGGTACAAGTATAAAAGTGGTTTGAAATAAGATAGTAAAGTCAAGCCGGGCGTGGTGGCGCACGCTTGTAATCCCACCATTCAGGAGGCTGAGACCTGAGGATCATGGTTCGTGGACAGCCTCAGCTACTTAGTGAGGTCCTGTTTCAAAAATAAAGAATAAAAAATAGGGCATAGGGTGTAGCTCGGAGGTCAAATGCCCCCGGGTTCCATCCCCAAACCCGCCAAAAAAAAAAAAAAAAGTACAGTCAAAGGTGTTAATAAATGATAGATTCTTATAGTATGACTTGCTAATATTTCATATGTGTGTGAAAGGTGAAGGAAAGATAAATGGGGGTGTCTGTTACTGCAAAAGAGAAAACTGAAGGATTTAGTGGATGGTTTGGGAATCAGGAATTTCCTTCGAGATACCTGTAGATGTATAGGAAAACACTGGGTTATGCAGGTCTAAAGAGTAGAGACTGAGGTAGAATTGTAAATGGCAGAGCTCTGAGCATAAAGATCATTTATAGAGCCATAAGCTTCGATGAGCTCAGCAGAAAGTAGCTAAAGAAGCACAAATCCAAGGAGTAGAGTCTGAAACTCTCCAATACTGGTCTCCTGAAGAACCTCCCAAAGAAGACGGGAAGGGTGAGTTGTAGATGAACAGTGAGGAGCATGCTGTGTCCTAGAGACCTCAGAGGAGTTTTCAGTGGAGACACCACCAAACAAATGGTGTGTTTCTCATCATGTCTCAAGACTCCTGGTTTGCTGATTTGTCTCCCCTCTTACACTCTAAATTTTTCAGTATGTGTAAACACAGGGGCTCATGTTTTAAGGCATTAAGAAATAAGCCACCGGATAAAGGAGGAGCAATCTCTCACTTTTTGTCAGTCTATTACTTGGCATTTTTAGGACCCTTAGATTTATGCTTTGGGCAAGGCGCTTCCCAGCATGCCCCGCTCAATGGGTCACCTGCATTTTTTGCACATGATTACTCTAAAGTGCTACAGGTAACTTGGGTGGAAATCCTTGCTATTATGCTTAATGTTCCTTGCCTTTTAATGTTCCCTCCTTGCTATTTGGATGTAAATTGTCGTGATCTCTGCTTTCCTTGCACTACCTTCTCATCCCTCTCTGACCGAAAAAAAAAAAATACATCTTTGCTAAGAAAGAATATTTTATCCAAACAATCATTTTCAGTCACAGGGAGGTGTTCTTGATAGATAATCTGAGGAGAACCCAGTGAACTCTTGATGTTTTCCAAGGAATCAGTTGGTAAGTTCAATTTATTTTATAATGATCTATTTTCCTAAGAACCAGAAAAGAACTAAGAAGGAAGAAAATACACTCAGTTGTCAAACCCTAAGCTTTTATTTGGAGACTCTTTGCTTTGACCTACAGTTTACTTTGCATAAGGTCTGAGGCTTGCACCATTTGATTGTGGATGTGCCAGGGGGGAATGGTGAAGAGGGCTATGGGGCTATACTCTTCTGTAGCTGAGTAGTCCGGGGGGAACTGGGACTCTCAAATATTATTTCCCAGTATCAACTTTAAAATTTAAAAGACAACTCATAGTAAGAGATGTTTCTGGTGGTAGATTTAAAATACAAAAGATCCCCGATCGTGTGCTCTATATGAGATAACCAAGGGTAGTTAAAATAGAGTGTGAAGACTTTCCGGTTGTGAGGAAGGCTTCGCTGGCATTTCTCTCTCTTGTGTGCGTGACTCTGCAAAGGAGTAACAGGTGGAATCTTTCAGGAAGCAGAGAAATCCCGGGAGGAACTTAATCCCTCTTTGTTTTTATAAATAAACAAACAAAAAAAAAACTATATTCAAACATCCAAAACCTTTTTTTTGTTTGTTTTGCTTTGCTTTGTTTCATGGTGCTTTGGGCTGAACCCAGAGCTTTACACATGCTCGGTAAGTGTTCTGCCACTGAGCCATACCCCACCCCTCTCCACCAAATAATGTCTTGGGGAGCCCTTTTGTTCAAAAGGCACAGAATGCCAGTGGAGTGATAAACGCTCATTCCATAGGCCACCTATGGCCTCAGGTTGATTACAGGCAGTGGAAACGATTCATCGTCTTCAAGAAATAAGCAACAATTATTCATATCCTGATAAATATTAACATCCTTTCATTTCGCCCATGTTTCTTTCTCTTTCCCTTTATAATCTGAGTTGGCAGTACTATTTATCATTATTGAGATGAAAACATTTTCAGAGGGGATAAAAAGCCATTTTCAGCCCATGTGTGATGACTGTCACTTAGAAGGAAAAGGCATGTGCGCTGCCACACCAAGGCTCCAGGACAAGGACAGGCATGGAGTGACTTAACACAGAGTGCCCGACTCAGTGGGAGGGAAGCCACATTATTTTGTGCAAATCTAGGGAAGCTTTCACGGGAAGAGGCAGCCTTTACCTTGGCCTTAAAGGATAAACAGACTTTCGGAGATAAAGAGAAGTGATGGACGGTGAGCCTTTAGGAAGGTCCATCCTATGAGCTGTGAGCTGACAGGAGGAGATCCGCAATGCAACAGTTTGTGCTGTGCAGAGTGCAGATAAAGCTGTGACATTTATCCAGGTGAAGTGTTCCACAACTCCAGAGGCGCTGGCATATTTTGAAAGCCTTTGAACAGAGATGTGATGTTACTAGATCTATTCTGTAAGTAGAAAATCGTGCAGTTCTTCAGAGAAGGGAGGGAGTCTGGTGTGGAATTTGTGTGTGGGGGTTATGGTAGTCTAGTCCAAGAGTAGTGAGATCCTGGGGCAGGGTGATGCTGGAGGTTATTAGGGAAGGAAAATAAAAAGAAATGAACTCAAGATGAAAGAAGAGAAACCATAGATGAGCAAATAAGGAGACATAACTGGGGGTGATAGGAGCAGAGAAGAGGGAAATTCCCTAATGTGCATGATGAACATTCACTAAGCCAAACATGAGAAGGAGGGAATGGGGTGGGAATTGGGGAAGGGCTAAATGAGTGATATGTGCATGTATGCCTCCACCATCTTGTACTCCATTAAGATGTGTGACTACAATGCACCAATAAAAACAGAAAGGATAGGTTGGATATGAAAAATTTTGGAATGTGTGAAATAAGCTCAGCTGTGACTGGCCAGCCACGTAGGTTTGGGGCTCGATTTTACTGAATACAGACGAACTGGGAATAGTTGCATCTTAACTGAGAATAGAGATGCCATTCTATTTATCAGTCCTCTATCAGAGGAACGGCTGGCAAGGATTTTATCCTATTCTGTAGGCCTCCTCTTTAGACTCTTGATGGTTTCTTTTGCTGCAAGAAGCTTTATAACTTAATGCCATCCCATTTATCAAATTTTATTTTTATTTCCTGAACTTTGGCAGGTTTATTGAGGAAGTCTCTATAGTTGTTTATATGTAGGAAAATTGGCTCTATGCCCTCTTTCAGTAATTGCAAAGCCTCTGGCCTAATTTCTAAGTCGTTTTATCCATTTTGAGTTGACTCTTGTGTGGAAAAAGAGGTTGGGGTTTAATTCTATTCTTCTATATATGGAAAACCAGTTTTCCCAACACTATCTGTCAAAAAAGATATCTTTGTGTCCTGTGCATGATTTTGGCACCTTTGTCAAAAAACAATTGCTATAAGTGTGAGGGTGTGTTTCTCTATCTTGTATTCCCTGAGGATGAGCTCGTATAAAGGGGAAAAGAGTTTGATTCTGCACTTGTACCCGAAGCATGTGCATGTGGAAATGGCACAAGGTATAAATATAATTTTGGGCTTTGCAAATAGACCAGAAATAAAGAAATATATATATTTGATCCTCATTTGTCAAAAAGTAATAAGTGAAGCTGAATGAAATAGCATCCTTTAAGGGGAATTCATGTAATTAATATTCTAACTCATTAAAAGAAATCTCAGACTTTAATAGTGAAATATAACATACTTCTTTTTGTCAGCAGTAGAGCAAGAGTTCATGATACTTTCCCTGAGTAAGGTGTATAGCAAGAACTCTGTAGAAAACAGATTCAGAGTATGTATCTATAAGATGCCCCCATAAATGTGAGTGAGCTGCTTTCCCGTGAAGAAGGCATCTCCCTTTCAGCCATGGCATATGTTTGATATCCAAGGGCAAGGTTTCACATTGGATTGCCAAACCTCCCTAATTAGGAAGCCTCAAAGACCATTGCCTTAAGGTTCTTCAAGAAGAAAAAAACATTCACAAGCACAAACATATTTTATGTCCAGTAAAAGTCACTCTAGTTGACTGAATGTAGTAGTTATCATAGAGACTTACCCATTAGCTCCAGGCAAACACTGCCAACAGCATTGGTATTCAAGACAAAAGACAGCCATCAGTGTAAATTCTTGTCTACTATGCAAGGTGTATCTTTTGATCTTTTCAGAAAGAGCTAGAAAATTGGATGGTATTTGCAGGAGCCTTTCAGCTGAGAAATGTCAATAATGTAATCGTGTTGAGACCAGTACATAGAATTGACTTGTTGAGAAATGGATACAGGTGCAAGGATGAACTGTGTATCTGATTATTATATAGAACTGAGTTTCTGCATGAGATCCTGGGTCGCCAGGCTACTTCAGAAAGCAGCATTAGGAGAATCTGATGAACCCGCTGAGCAGATTTCAGAGTGGCAACTCTGAATCTGAAATTTTCAGAAAATGGAAAGAAATAAGACAGCAAATTTCCTCCTGCTATTTGCATGTGTAGTGCGTAACCCAATTTCCTCCATTTGGTGGATAATCTAGTGGCTGTAAAATCAGGACAGGTCATTCCATTTTCCTGAGTGAATCACCTCCATTTTATGCAAGCTGAGCAAGTAGGAATTTTAAGTTGTTCTTAGGTGGCATTCCTATGTTGTAGGCTATGTCTGCCTGTTTTAAAAGGCAGGGAAAATGAATGGCATTGGTGAATAAAGTGGTTTGGTTTTGTAATTGCTTAAGTGCACCTTTCAGTTTTACTTTTTTGTCCTCGTTAGTTTATTTGGAACTATAATGAAATTTGTTTTCAT
This sequence comes from Muscardinus avellanarius, assembly GCF_963383645.1. NCBI lineage: Eukaryota > Metazoa > Chordata > Mammalia > Rodentia > Gliridae > Muscardinus > Muscardinus avellanarius. Next base: position 185,024,198 of record NC_137787.1, read on the forward strand.
TATCTGTTATAGAATTATCTGTGATTAGAAAGAAGAAAAATGTATCATGGGTTCCCAGCAACATTAACTTTTTTTATACTTGTCTCTATAGTGGACGAACATTTTGGCACCATAATATTCTCTGTGCAAAATAAATAATTTTCTATTTAAAATTATAGTTATATTTTTTTACCAAATTTCTCCTAGTTATACCAGACTTTGGGCTTAAACATGTTGATGTTATCTGAGACCATGAACCCTGACTTGTGTGTGTCCTTAATGAACTAAGAAGTGAATGCCTGCGGGTGACCTACTTGTGGCTCATGGGATATGGTCTCATTGACCATTTAAATTCTTAGAAATGCTGGATAGTAATATATCTGGTAATACTAATTAATATCAATATTGAATTTTATAATATACCAGAGACTGTTATGAGTGCTTTCCTATATTCTCTCATTTCATCCTTGAAATGATGAGGTTGTTGCTATGAGGTTGCCCTTGTGATCACCACCATATTATGGACAAGAAAAATGAGTCAGTGAACTTAGGCAGCCAGTTAGAGGTCCCACATCTTCTAAGCAATAGAGTCAGTTTTTGAACCCAGCTACCTAACTCTAAAGCCTACATTGAGTAACTGATATGGAAGCAATTAATAATGAAAATGAATATCTAGTTTATCATGTAGGAATATGTATCCATCACCGAATGCGTATTTCATGAGAGTCTAATATCAATCATCCTGTCTTTTCTAAAAAGAATGAACATTTTAGAAGATAGATTTCTCTTCCTGTCTTTTGAGGACATACACATCACTATTCACTAGATGTCCTGTGGCTCCAGCAAAGATAGGTACCTGAGGAACAGAGGTTTTGATTTTAGCAGGTACATCCCCTGCCCCAAGGGATGTTCTGTGCACTACTGTGTAATAGGTGCTTAATGAGTGTTCTGATAAAAAATTGTGCTTTTTATGTTTGTCAAGCTTAAATACAGAAAGAGATGTACTGCTTATAAATATTCTTGTGTAAAAACTGACTAGGTGTGGGGGTGTAGCTCATTGGTAAAGGACTTGCGTAGCAAGTCCAAGGCCTTGGGTTTGCTCCCCAGAGCCACCCTTCCACAAAATTTGATTTATTGATATTGCTTATATCAATACAATCCAGTTATTCATTATTTTAATTCTACTAACTCTGTTACCTCAAGCAAGTGATGGAATCTTCTGTCACCTAGCTTTTCATCTGCAGCACATGTTTGACTTATGCCCCTATGTAATTACACTCTTCAAATGAGGAATTATCATATTTACTTAGAAAAATCAAATTATGTATGTATATATGTTTTTAATATATATTAAATATGTAATGTACCTGAATATGCAACATAGAAGTAAAATAGTGAAGGGTCTGGAGTTTAAATAACATCAAGTCTATTTGGAAGTGTTTTTGAACCATGGAAAATGTGTCTGAGGCGTTGGAGATACAAACTCAAACAAGGGTTGCTAATGAGAGTCAACATGGTCGGAGGCAGAAGTGATTGGGCAGCCGTAGATCTGGAGGGGGAGGTGAGTCTACTAACAGGTCGTGGGCCTCTCTGCAGGACACCAGTCTGCTCAGTGCAGAGTAGATGCACAGCATCCTGAACATTTGTTTTCCATGGGTCTCTATGGTTTAGTGACTTAAATAAAAAACAGATGATTGGACAAGAAAACCACACTAAAAACTTTGACCACGTCGGAAGTCATATCAGTAGAAAGCAATTTGTTCTCCTAACCCTGCATCTGTATTGACCAGAGAATTTTTTTTTACAACGTACCCATATCCACTGAAAGAAGAGGAAAGTTGTCCCCCCCCAAAGGAGAAACATAGGAGTGCAATTGTAAAGAAAAATCTCTTGCTCCTAGATAGACCCCCCAAAAGGAACATCATTCCTGAAGCTATTGTCTCCAGTTTAAAACCATCAGGGCAGTATAAAGAGTGTCTCCCATTGAGGAAAAAGCAGAGACCAGGAAAGTCATTGAAACCCCAGAGTGAAAAATCACTTAGATAATGAGAATGGCCAAGCATCAAGTAGTGGCAGGGATTCTGAGCCTAGACTGGAGTATGGGTCTGCCAGTCTGTACAGTCACAGTGGATGACAAGAGAGACAGGAGTCAGTGGTGGCAGTAGGGGACCCGGCCCTTTGAACTGTTTTCTAGGACTGGAGTGTGTATTTGTGAGTAGATGATGGAAGCACATCGTATAAAAACAGTCAAAAAGAACAACACAGGATGAGATGTCAATTTACTGTAGCTTAAGCTTAATACAATCTAGGGATATGAATGCCTGCAAAATAATATAATAGATTTATGGAACAGGAAATTCTAGTTGTGCACAGTGTTTGTGTGTGTGAATTTAAAAACCAAACACTTATAATTCTATAGCTGATATTAGCTTCTAAAAAAATATTTCCCAAATCTTCTACAATGAATGGGTACTACATATAGTCAGAATTAGAAAAATAGTATTTAAAATTTATGCAAAATTTATGCCAACAATAAGTCACCCTTTGTTTATACATGCAATTACTTATATTAATGTAAAGACTATCTATGGAGAAGAAGTGAGAACCAAACGGAGACATGCAACCAAAGAATGCTTTGTGCAGCCATGTATTTATCACTCTGAATATCTCTATGATCTATAATTATAATGTACCAATAAAAACATTAGTCTTGCCATTTAAAGAAGCACCCACAATCCTATCATGAGATGTAAGATTATGAAAATGCTAATAGAGATGAATGAAAGATAACAAGAAAAACGGTAGCCATAAGGCAGGAACCTTGAACATTAAAATTCCAATTCACTATGGGCAAAAGGAGTTTGTAGAGTCCCCGGGTCAGTGTTCTTTCAGATGTTGCAGTCAAAACAGATGCTCACAAATGGTAGAAATCCAGGAAAAGACAGATTGTTCACTTAAAGAAACACAGCCGAGTATTTTGTTTATTCACCATTGTTGATCTTCTTCTGGTGGTGAGATGATGAGCTCAGTGTCATGAATTAGTAGTCAAAGGAGAAATTTGTTTTATTGATAAATCAAGTCACACCTTTATGATCTTCTATTGGTGTTCTTTGGGAATATGGAGCTGTTCCATCTCCTCCATAATACTTCTGTCAGATTCCTTCCAAAAGCCTCTTTAAACAAGTAACCAAAGGCAGACCCATGTGCTTGCTATGAGAGCTACGGGGATGCCCTAGCTCCTGGTACATTGGATTGGCTCTGCATAACTCTTCCTAGAGAGACAGTCTGGTGATGCCACTGAATTCTTCCAAAGCTTATCCAGCATGATTGGTTCTTCCTTAACCAACCCTCTTGATTCCAAGTTTCCAAGGGAAGACCTAATATTCTTTCTGCTTAATATATTGTTTCTCAGAATGGCATTACCTATGACTGAGGCTCTGATCAAAGGTTATACATCCACCATACCAGAAAGAGGAGTCAGCCATTTTTTCCTATATCAAGACCAGATAACTCAAAGGAAGGGTTATTAATATATATTATGTTACATTTCTCTTAGTGATTGTTATTTTAAAAACTGTGACTGTAAAATGGAGTGTGATGTTGAGTACCATTAGGCATTTAATAAATTCCAAATAAATATGGGAGGAATGAAAGCAAACTGAGCAATAATAGGAATTTGGAAGTGACTTTATCAATAAAGAAGACTTTGTGATCTTACACAGGAGAAGGGATTTTCTAATGTTCTAACTTGCTTTACTCATCAAGAGGAAGCAATTGTGGTACATTTTGTCCTAAATAAATATTTCTCAGGAGAGTACTTGGGTGGCTATTAAAATTTTAAGCACCCTGCATCTTTTTAAATAAATGCATTGCTTAGCAAGTACAAATGTGCATCTCTAACATTCTCTCGCCCCACTGACTTCTTCCTAACAGTCCAAGTATTCATTTTTGGGTAGAAAGGGAGGTCAGGAGAGTCAGAAATCAAAGTTATACTGAATAATGATTGCTACTAAATGACTGCAATATTTATTAGCATCTCTACCAAGACATTTTATAAATAGTAAGTGATGTCGATGGAGCTTTGCGCCTTCGTAAACATCTCTAATAAAATTGCTAAAGAAATAACTCTTGGTGAATAAAGAAAAAAATGTTTTTTGGTTTAATCACCATGTGCAGCAATTAGAGCTGAAAAAGTAAAGTTCATGGAGGATATATTTTATACAGCTAGAGCAGCTAGCAAGAAAATCACAGTGATGCATGATAAGCCAATAATTTTTAAAGCATGAAGGTAATTTTAGGAGTTTTACTTTCCATGAAGGAAAAATATGAATAAAACTTGTGTTCAGGGTTAATTGTTGGTGCTACATGTTGCTGCGATGTGACATGTAAGAGCTCTCCCCTCTTAATCTATTAACAATGAGAGGATCATGTAATGAATTAGGTGAAACTTATTGAAAATAAATGAAGTACCTCTAAAACTTAAAACAACCTCATAGATTTCAGTTTTCCTTTAGGCACACATATCTTTCATATATATATATTCAGATTGTCACATTGAATATTTTTCCATAATTGACTCATTGCATTTGACAGTACATAATATATCAAGGGATAATCAAGGGATAATAGTTCTCATTCTCCTTTATTTTTCAGAAACATATGTCATTGTTTATATTATACTTTTATGTCCATTTATCTTCCATTTCTTGATTTGTCTTCTGATCTTTGGTATTTCCTTTTTTGACTTCTGTTCTCCTGTACTTGTTTTTCAGTGTCCTGAGCTTAGCTTCTTGTTTTTGTTTTTGTGTGGTTTTTTTTTGTGTGTGTGTGTGTATGCCTTCCCCATTCAGATCTTATTCTTCTTTCTACATCAACTATCATGCCAGTAGCAATAACATCTATCCATGTGATTAGCTGTATTTTTTGACCTAATTCCAAGGACCAGTGTGTTTGAGTTTCTCTTGTGCATCTTCATGAGACCTTCCAACAGCAAACAGCACTTCATGCATCCAAAAAGGAACTCATGAGTTGTCTTCCATCCTCCTTGACACCTTTCCTGACATAAATACTTGGAAGTTTCAAATCTCTGTTACTGAGGAAGGAATTCTTCTGGGTCCTTTTCTCTTAGGCTATGGTATCAAGTTGGACTGATCTGGCTTTGTAGATCCTCTACTTAATCCTTAATTTATCATTTCCAACCTACTCTCTTACTACTTCAAGCCTGGGCTCAAGTGTTTTGCTTTTAAATAACAACAGCTCTACAGCAGCAATCACGCTGTCTCTTAACATGGTGTTTTATAATCACTGTTCACATTTGCCTACCTGCTTGAAATATGATTGGCTCTAAATCAATCAGCTGGAGAGTTATGAGGCAAAAGGTTTGATCCCAACAATGAAACCTGGGCTCATAGATGTGTCAAATTTGTTTGTATTTCACTGTCTATGTATTTTAATGAATCATAGACTCTAAATTTATTTAGAAGAACTTTTAACATAATTACCTTAGGAGAACAATTAGTTTGCCTCTGACTTGGTAATAGGAATGTGATCTCTGTTAATGAACAGATAACTATATATGTTATTGCCTTTTATCTCTTTATAGAGCAGATTCCTGCTAATATATCTTCCTGAACTCGGCTGATGCTATCTCCATGTGACAATACAGAGTCACAGTCTTTCCTTTATTCCTTTAGTTACAGGAAAAAATAGGCCTCCATAGATAATATAAATTTCCTGTTTTACAAAAGAGAAAGTACAGGTGGAAAATATCATTCCTATTAGATTGTCTATCTTCAATATATTAGTTTTATAAAAACATTTTACATGGTTTTCCCTAAGGTTCTGTCAGAGAGCAAGGATTGAAGGAATCCAAGTTGTGGATTTCTATGTATATCTGGTCAAATTGTCAACCTAATTACCCTTCAGCAGAACACAATCTGTACTTTAGTGAATTCACCTCTAATTATGCTTCTTTTCTATGTCTCAGGGTTTTTTAAAATCATGTTTTATTTAGGTTATTGCATTGTAGAATGTTATAAGTTATCACCTACATATCTAAGCCCCAACAAACTTTAAATAAATTGAGGCATATCTGAAAGCAAGCAGCAGCCCTAGACAGCACCTGTAGCCATGATGTAGCTTAGTGTTAACAAGCCAATGTACAATCCACTGAAGGCTGATGGAGCAGCATGTCATCAACAATGACATTCCCAAACCTGATGCTGCTGATAGGGGTTTTATTAGTTAATTAAATGTGTGCAAATTACATGCACTGTTGCGGATAATGTAGGAGAGGACATGCATGCTTCATTGAAGCCCAATTTCCTTTTCAAAAATTATCACTCTATTAAATCATTTAACTTTCTAAAATAAGCCATCTGTGCGTCTCTCATCTCTTTATTAGGAATCTCAATCTACTTTGCACTGGGGCTAGTTTATTTATAGTTTACTTTTGGTAAGTTTTCTAGTTATTTTCTGCAGAATATCAGGGGAAAAACTCTCATTCAAAAAGATTTCCAATGATCTGTAGCCTATTTATCTGTGTGCACTTGAAATACGGCAGGTACATTGAAAACTTTGAGTTATTTGTACATAAGCAAGATTCCACTCCCAAATTTTCTATCCGTCTCATGACTTTTGTTCTGATTTATGGATTTCATTTTATAGAAACCAAGTAAATCAAGAATTTATTCTAAACTCCCATCCTGTTTTCTAATTTATACTGTTTGTACCCCTTCCAATTATGAATCTTTTCAATTATTCATTCTGCAAATATTGACTATCTGTGAGGTACAGTGGACACTGTTCTTGATGCTGGGAATGCGCTAGTGATTACAAAAGAAACGATGTCCCAACTCTTGGGAAGCTTATTTATTATTTATACTTTGAACCTTACAATTCCGACATCAGAGCATTGCCTTTCTTAGTTGATGTTGCAGTACCGGAAATTAAAAACTGCGTATTCAAAATTCCTAGTATAAATAAAGGAGCTTACTTTTTAAAAAAAAATGCCTTCAGATAGAAACTCAGCCTTTCTCAAAGAAGATCATCAATTAATTAACTATGTGGTTGTTACACTGATTCTAGGGATTAAATATCACAAAGAAAAGCAAGGAATACTTCCTGTTTCCTTCCTGGTGGGGTGATTTGTGACTTCTCTCTTGGTTTCACTATTAGTCTGGCTACAGGTTTGTCAATTTCATTGCTCCCTCGATAGATCAAACTGTTTGTTCCATTGATAATTTCTATTGTATTGCTGTTTTCTACTTCATTGGTTCTCCTTAATTTTTCCTTTGGTCTGATTGCTCTGGGTTTCTTTTCCTCTTGTTTTTATAGGTTCTTGAGGCAGGAACTTAAATTATGGATTTGAAATTTTCTTTTTCTCCCCAATGGATTCATTTACTGCAAACATTTTTCTTTCTGCACCACTTTATCTCTGTGTTACAAATTTTAGTGTACCATACTTTTGATTTTCACTTAGATTATTACTGTATTTTTAAAAAAATCTCTAATGCAATATCCTCTTTAAACCATATATTATCTAGCTGCTCAGTTCCCAAACGTTGGAAGATTTTTCCTGTTATCTTGTCTCATTTATTCCTATTTTGATTGTTTTTTGGCTTGTGAACATATTTTATATTTCTAAATCTTTTAAATATGTTGAGATGTTATGGCTCAGAATATGGTCCATCTTGGTATACATTCTTTATGCCCTTGAAGACGATGTGTATGCTATTGCTCTTGGGCTCGCTAAATGTCCCTAAGAGGCTGCAGGCTGACAGTGTTACATTCCTCTCTCTCCTCTTTTTCTATCTAGTTGTTCTACCAGTTCAGAGAGAATACTTGCTATATCCAAGTACTGTTCTTGATTTATTTCCCTGTTCTGTTCTGCAGTTCCTTCAGATGTTCTTGCAGCGTGGCTCTTGCTCCCTTGTAGGTTGCTTAACCTCTGTGTCATTACATAATGGCCTTCTTGGTCTTTGGTCTCACTTGGTCTGTCTTTGCTTTTTCTCTTTATCAGCTCCTGTTTCCTTTTGGTTAGTGTTTGCATGTTCTATGGAAATTGGAAGTTCTGGCTCCCCATCTGACCTCCACTGGCTGCCTGCAGGGCGGAGAGGCCTTGTTACTGCTGAGTGATGGCAGAGGTCCTTACTCTTTACTAGACCTCCTCTGACAACTCCCCAGGGCTGGAGAAGAGGGGTTCCTCATTACTGGGTCAGTGGTGGGAGGATGAACTTTTCACATAGTCTTTACTGACATTACAGATTAAGCCTTAAAGTGATCTGCCCAAGAAGGGCAAAGTGAAGTATATATGTAATCACAGTACTTGGGAGGCTTGGACATGAGGATCACAGGTACTGGGGCTAGCTAGCCTCAGTAACTAAGCAAGACCCTTACCAACTTAGCAAAACCCTGTTTCAAAAAAAAAAGTGGGGGGAGTCTAGGGATATAGCTCAGAGAAGAATGTTCTTGGGCTTAACCCCTAGTACCCCCACACACATATATTTAGTCTATCTATAAATATATACATACACATATATACTAATTAAAAGACAGAGATTGGGAGAATGGATTACAACTTTAGGCTACCTACCAGAAACAAACTACAACTCTATTCTAATGATACAGGTTTGTTGATTACAAAATTATAGAAGAAGATACATCATGAAAATGGTAATCAAAAGGAATCAGGAGTGAATATATTAATTAAAAGATGTCCAGCAAGATATACATAATATCTTATGCAAGATATGCATACCATGCACATATCCAGAAGGGAATATTTTTTAAAACTTTCCCACTATGGCTCATATCATGTTTTTATTTTCAAAGCAGATTAAAATGGTGTTCTGTGAGCATATTCTATGCTCTAATTATAATATCAGTGGCAGCTCTAGCATGTAAATGTATTAAAAATGCTAGTTGGTGATAACCATGTTTGGATATTCTACTCTGTGCAGAACTAGAAACCCAAAAGTGTGCTAAATGTGTTCACATTTACTATTATTTTAACAACATTTGAAGAGACTCTTTCAATGTTTTTTGTCACTTGAAAAGGCTGTCAGTACTTTACAAGGAGTGAAAATATCAGCACTATAAAAAGAAATGTTCAGAAGCTCCAGTCAACTTTTGCTTAATATTCCTACCTTTAAAATAATCATTATTGAATCCACATCTATCCTGACAGTATATATCAAACAATAGGTTTTCTCCATGGCCTGCTATATCCAGGCTAACTGACAAGCAATTATTCCGACCGTGGTGTTATTATATATATAACATGTCAATAGATGCCCCCCTCCCCAAGCAACAAGGAACTACATTTCAAACTCACTTAAATGGCACACATTATTCTGCCTTTCTCTGGCAGCCCTTCAGTCATGCCCAGAGCTTTATGGGTAGATGCCTTGAAATTGTGGAGGAGACAGAGTACAATGTTGCATTCATTATTCCAGACAGTTGTCATCATATTGAAATGAAAAATCCTTTTAAATTTTTAATTAAAATCCCAGAATTGGCATGCCCTTTGGGTTCCTAGATAATGGAAAGGTTTTTGAACTATCTGGCAATGTTAGAAATTTGTGCAAATAGGGCATTATCCAGTAAAGAAGTTGATTTTAAGCAGTCTTCTACCACTATTTATTCTTTACATGAGAAACATAAACACCCTTAACTTTTTCCTTTTATTCCTTAAATAAAGCTAATTTAAAAAAACAATCTTATAATTTGGACTTATACTAACTCATTAGATGCATTAATTAAAAATAGTTGTATTCTCTCAGCAAGGGAAGGGTAGCGCCAGATTTTTTCCAGTTAAAAACGCAAAGGATCGTATTCAATAAGGAGATCAATTGTTAAATAATCAGATACTAGATAGAGCCAAATTCTAGGACCAGTTAATTCAGAGACTCTAGGAAGCCAGGTGTTATTAAAGTTGGGTTTCTGTTAATCAGAAAGAGACGGGGGGTGGGGGGGACCTGCTCACAGTGATATATGCTTGTAATCTCAGGATTTGGGAGATGAGACAGGAGGATTGTAGATTCACTGCCAGCCTTAAAAATTTAGTGAGACCAGGTTTCAAAACTGGTTTGTGTAATGACTTTTATTGGGGAAGGGTAGCCTCTCATCATAATGTAGTTCATAGTGATGGTGACATACATGCACAGAGCACTTGGTGAACCTTTCCCCAAGTCCCTCCCCATTGCCCCTCGTCCGCATACACGATATTGTGATTGGTGTTGGTGTTCTTACATATGCATAAAAAATCAATGGAAGTGTTTCCTTCATCCATCCTCCCTCCCCAGACCGCCTCCTTAGCTCCACTGAGGGTTCCCCTTCATCATCTAAAATCCCTCTGGTATCCCGATTACTCTCTAGCCTCCCCATATGAGAGAAAACATATGACCCTTCATTTTCTGTGACTGGAAAATCTCACCTAATATAATGTCTTCCAGATCCATCCATTTTCCTGCAAATGACAAAATTGTGTTCTTCTTTACCTCTGAGTAGAATCCTATTGTGTGTATATTCCATAATTTTCTAATCCATTCATCTGTTGATGGATACCTAGATTGGTTCTATAATTTGTCTATTATGGGTTGTGGTACTATAAACATGGATATGCATGTATTACTATAACCCATTTCAATTTCTTTCAAAAGATACCCAGGAGTGGTATAGCTTGATCAAATGGTGGATCCGTTCCCAATTTTCTGAGAAAACTTCACACTGATCTCCATAGTGACTGGACTAATTTGCAACCCTACCAAAAGTATAGAAGAGAAATTAAATGGGATGGATATGTAGCTTTGAGGAAAAACACCTCTGGGTTTAATCCCTCACAGAAAAATGTAGAGAGAGAGAGACAGACACTGACTGGAGGGAAAATGGGATGGGCATTTATAGTGATCTGCCAGACAAATCACTAAGATTGTTAAATTGATTTATAGTTTAGACTGTGGGTAAACCGTGAGTACAAAAGTGAACAATAAACTTAAGTATTGTTTATCAAACATGTGTCATATGCAAGTACCATTAAGCCACTTTTAATTCTTCCATTAGAAAAAATTGGGCTGTATGAATACCTTATAGTGCAGTGTTCGCCTAGATTAGAGCAGTGCCATTTCTTTCCACAGTGTTGGCATGCTTAGGTAGCCAGAATGAGTCATCTATTTGATAAACTGAAAAGGAGGTTTGCAAAAATCAGTAATCTAGAAAAACACTAATGGGTAATAAGTAATCTCTTACTTCAATCATATTGACAAAACAAATTCTAGTGATATGGTAGTGCTTTTATTCTGAGTTTCAAGTCGAGATTGCATTTTAAAATAGTTTTTGACATCTGCATTACCTATTCCAAAGATGACAAGGATCTGGGTTCATAGCTAGAGACTATAATGATTCAGGATATATTTTGATTGAGACAGAAGCTTGGCAGGGTTTGGAAATGGAATAACCTTGGACAGACATCCTGGAGTGTGCTGCAGACACCAGGGAGATTACAAAGGATTATTTTAAATGGGTTTAATCAGCCAGATCTAGTTAGCTGAGATTTGGGGTAAACTATTAATGCGATAATGAGAGATAATATTGGTTTTTATTATCATACAACTTGATTTGGATGTTATGGAAACAAATTAGCCAAAAGAGTTTTATCAGTGATAAAGTTTCAAAAAGTAGTATAGAAAAAGTACATTTTATTAAATTAAGAGTTTCTTATAATTCAATGAACCATTCAACGAACCATTCAATGAACCAATCAATGGACCATTTCTGTTTGATTTATTCCATTAACTCCTGTGTGACGTACTAGAAACTTGAGTATAGATGGTGACCAAGACAAATAATTCTGCACTCATGTTCTAATGGGGAAGAAAGAACAAGAAACACATATAGTGCCATTCAAGATTAAATACCAATAGGCTGTTAGTCAAACTGATACAACAGTGTAGACAGAGGAAGATATGGTACAATGCCACCTGACATTCATCCCCTGAGAAAAATAAGGAACTGATGGGGGACTTTTGTGTATATGCACAGAAGACCCCAGAAGAAAAGCAGAGGTACATCCAGTGCCATTAGAGCCCACCCTCGGTCTTATCTATACTAAACCAGAGTCCACAATTGGTGGTATCTGCTTCCTTTGTTCTATGGTCTAATTAGACAGTTTTGGCTGTAGAATTTAGGACCTCATTAATCCCACCTTGGTAAACATGCCTTTCATTGGGTTATTTCACTGGCCTTTATCTGGCTTTTGGAAATAAAAATTTATTTGGGGATTAGCTTAATTCTGATGGACTTTGCTTTCTTTTTTTGTTTTGTTTTCATTTCTTTTCGTATCTCCTCAATATGTATTAGTGTATGCAAGATGCCTAATACATATGCAAGGCATTTTAGAGTGGACACTTGACTTGGACCTAGGTGCTGTGTTCACTTAGGTAAAATACTATACAAAGAGATATTTCAAGGCAAAAAATTGGAGAATTTCAGAAGCTGAAATTAAATAAGAGAAAGAAATTCTGTTCCTTGGAAGGAAATGGTTTGTCTACTTTAAATGTGCTCCGTCCTTCTTTGACATAGTCTTTTTGGGTTTCTCAGTACCTGTTAATGCTTCAGTACTTTAAATGGCTGAAGTATCAATGAGAATAAGTTAATGAGACAGGTACTTTCCTGGGTCTTATTGGTAGATAGACATCGGGAAATCCAAGCTGTCATACAGTGTCTAAGCTTAAGACCAGCCATTGAATCTTTCTGCAACTTAGCCACAAAGTGGAAATTATGGTCCAGTACTCTTTCAGGTTCTTTCCAGTATAAGATTGTTTATAGTCAATTATTTTTTCATAGAGCTGCAACATACACTGTTAGCATATAATTTTTTCATTTTGCTTTCTCTGCTCACTTTTTCAAAATATGAATCCAGCCTTTATCCTTTTGGACACTAGTAGAAGGACTTTGGTTGAAATCTAAACAAAAAAAATTAAACATATTATTTTTAGTAAGAAAGATACATACCATGTCCATTAGATTGTATCTTATAAGTAGCTAGTAGAATATAGATCGTGAGAGAAAATCATTCCTGAAGGACGCACTACACTATGACTTGTACTCCTATATAATTCTGTTGTGACCAGACAGATGGGTGATTAAAAAACACATCTTTCTATTCCCTTCTGAGACATATGTGGGGTCGTCCTTCCTCTAGAACTGCCATGGAGCCACAATAATTAGCTACAGAATGTTGGCCACTCTGCTGAATGCAACCGAACATCTCCCTCTGTGGTATATAATACTACAAAAATGACGTTAAATCTATCAAGCAATGGTATTTAGGCAGCATCAAATCACACATGCCCAGCTGTTTGTGCTAGTGATTTTGTTTTTCATGAGAGAACATTATTTTTGGTAAGGTATATAATGATTGGTCAGGTTTATGCTTACCTTTAATGAACCCCAAGTTAACTTTTAGGTCTTTTCTTGTCCATTTAAAGTCAGAGGACTACATTTCACATCATAACGAAGTAAACACAAGAATATACAACATCTTTCCTTCATTTTTCAGCCTCTGCTTCCAGAATTAGTAGCTTTCCATTAGGAAATGTTTGACATTGTTGCTAAACTCCAAACGGGGATTTAATTCAGAAACAAATTTGCATCAGTTTATATTTTGGCTTCTAATTCCTCTGGCAATTGCAAAAACCAACCAACCAACCAACCAAGTAGGAATAATGAGTGACTTAATAAAAAGAAACATCAGTGACCCCTCTGTCCAGTCTACAAGAATCTCTCTTGTAGTTTCATTTTTCTTAAATTTGTATTTTTTCAATGATGATACCTGGTAATGTGCAAAGAAAAGAAAATGAAAATAGGTCAGATCAATAAAACGAAGCCTGTACAAATGAGCAAGTCATAAACTGGATGAACTACACAATTTTATGTTAATCGCATAATTATTTCCTGATTCATATCTCTGGTTAAATCTGAAGTCAGTTTTATGGACTTATTTATAATTACCTGACATTACATAAACATACTTTTTGTCTTTATTTCATACCCTTTGCTTTAAATGTGACCTATTTAAATTTTTTTATTGTTGCATTGTGGTCATACATCTTAATGGAATACAAGATGGTAGAGGCATACATGCACACATTCTTCATTTAGCCCTTCCCCAATTCCCACCCATTCCCTTCCCCCTCCCTCCTTCTCATGTTTGGCTTAGTGATTGACTTTGATATGTTTGTAAATGTACACCATGTACATTAGTGAATTTCCCTCTTCCCCCCACCCATCCCCCTCAGTTCTCCTTATTTGCTCATCTATGGTTTCTCCTTCCTCATCATTGAAAAATATGACCTATTAGCAACCCAAATTTATGCAAGTTCTGTTTAGCAGAGATTCATCAAGTGGTTGGGGTTCTGTGTGTCTTCATGTGCCAGTCGCCATCCAGGCCTTTCAAGGTGAATAAAATTCAACTGCTGTGCTCTGGGAGGTCACAGTCTAGGGATCCCAGGCAGCAGCTGACATCGACTGGATCCTCAGGATGGCCCAGACATTTTTTAGGCACTGATTCCTAGTGGTCGTTCCTGGAGGTTCTGTCACGATGGGCCTAATGAAGAACTCTGAAATCGATCATTTTCAAAGATTTCCATCTGATTTCAATGAACAGCACTGGGAACTTCTGAAGTGAGTAAAGAACGTGAGCCATTTCTGAAAGGGACTTTAGAGAACATCCATTTTCCCAGCAGCTCCATGGGAACTGGGATCCCTGAGGCCAGCCAGCAGGTGATGGACGCAAAGCTAGCACTGGAGGCCTCATCAAGAATGTTCTCCCTGTTCAGACACATCCCCTGTCTCAGCAGCCCAGGAAGTTGTGAGTAACACGGACATCCATGAATCTACCCCTCTTAGGTGTACGCCTGGGCCGCCCTGAAACAGATAGTGGCTTCCGTGGCTGTGGTTGGGAGTGGCACCAGACATAATGAATGAGTCCTGGTAGAATTTAGTCATGGAAGGGGTGAGATAAGGGGGCAAGGGAGCGCGGGTGTGGCTTAGCTTAAATATTACTAACATGGCCCTTGCTAATATTAGTAAACTTGCATTTGGTGTTACCAACCTTTAATGATGTTATGTCCTTCAATCTCCTCGTACTTTATTGTAGCATTAGGTCGAATAAATATATCTAAACAAATAGGGAAATAAAAAATATTAAGCAAAGTACTGTAATTTTCTTGTTTGTCTTCTTTTTCAGTTAAATATGCATCTGGTAATTACATTTTACTATTATTTTTGGCTTATTAAATTGAAAATTAAGTTAAATTTGGGCCTAATTTTAGTCCTTCCAGCTAGAAAGTTTTTTTTTTCTTATTGAAAATTATCCATTTGTCAGGAGACACGAGTCATGCTAAGATGCTTTTGGTTTTTGAGTGTATCTCTGATCATCCCGTTTTTGAAGAAGACAGTGGATTACAATCAGGGATGATATGGTCATTGATAAGTAATTGATTCTCCCATCTGTCGGCCTTATAGTGTCTCTATGACCCCTTAATCTTCAAAATCCTTGTTACCCTGGTCTTCATAAATTAAAAATAGCTCCTCTCTAATATGGCATCAAGCCTACTTAATTATTCATAAATTGTTATTTCCCTGATTATTCTTCTGACTCGGATGTTAATGACATTAAAAGTCTAGACACTATTTTCGGAACTCATGAAAGCAAACGCCACTGTGGCTCAGAGAGAGGTGAAGCAGAAGCCGCCTTTGTGTGTGCAGTGTAGTAATGCAGCAAAGCTAGGGGATGGGCAGGGAGGCGTTCATTCACACCAGGCACTCATAAAGAACTTATAGTTTCCAGTATGCTGGAGGAGAATTGCGTGTGACCTCAGCTGCACTTAAATATTAGATGGAATGATAGGCTTAAGCACCAGAACATGGCAAAGTAGGTCTGGATCTTCCTGCCCTTTCTCCTCGTCCCCACCCACCGACATACACAGGGAAGAGGAGAATGTGGGTCGTCATAAATCCTCCAGTGTACTCCTGCCAGGTTTTACAACAGAGGGAAGAAAGGCTCTTCCTATTCTCCCTTCCCCCAGAACCGCAGACTCAGAGGCCCCTTCATCCTGTCCTGGCTGTCCAACTGGTGGGAAGTGAAGATGGGCAAGGTCTCCTGGCACTCCTGATTGCTTCCTTTGGCCACACTTTTGTGACAGCTCTGTGCCAGGCCAATTTGCTTTCAAACTTCCCTGCCATAGACTTTAGACGTTGGATAAAATGAGAAGGAGGGCAGAAATGTCCTCCTCCTCCTCCTCCTCCTCCTCCTCCTCCTCCTCCTCCTCCTCCTCCTCCTCCTCCTCCTTCTTTGTAACTTCTCTAAAGCCAAAGGAAAACACAACTGGGATCTCTGCTGTATATTTCTTGAGAGTAAAAAGTTAGAGCTTTCTGTCTTTTTTTTTTTTTTTTTTTTGGCACTGGGGATGGAATCCAGGGGCAATGTACCTCCGAGCTAAATCCCCAGCCTTATTTTTTAGTCTGTTGTTGTTGTTGTTGTTGTTGTTGTTGTTGTTGTTGTTGTTGTTTGAGGTACTGGGGGTGGAACCCAGGGACATTCTACCTCTGAGCTACACGACAGCCTTATTTTTTATTGTTTTTTGAATTTTTTTTTTTTTTTTTTTTTTTTTTGGTGGTACTGGGGTTCCTGGAAGCCCTTCTGGAAACAGGGTCTCCTAAGCCAGCGCGCACGGCTGGCTTCGAACCTGCGCGATCCTCCTGTCTCTGCCTCCCAAGCGCGGGGATTACAAGCGTGCACCACCACGCCCGGCCTCTTTTTTGAAGACCAAATTATTATATTATTTTGATTTGTATTCTGTGGCCAGTAATTATGTACAGACCTACTGCTGTATCATTTTTCTATTTGAACGATCCTCTTATTTCTTCACTGTTATTTACTTGTTTCTGTTTACTTTCTCCATGAGAACATTTTCAGTAACATTTATATGTAAAATGCTGTTATGGCAGTGACCAGCTTAGGCATTTCCAGACATTCCCATGTGCAAAGTAGTTATTTTACTTCCAGTCTATGAATGTGTATAAAATGAACGGCTGAATGTGTATGAAGAATGCTCATTGAATATTTTCAGAATGTATCTTCCATGAACTTCTCCTTGCTTACTCTTGGTCACTAAATGATTCTGCTCTAGAATATAGCCTTCAAGTTAGTTGAATCCTTATTACCAACTTTGAAACTGAAATTAGTGGCATACATACAACTGTAAATCTAGTACTTGAGCGGCTGATACAGGAGGATCATAGGTTTGAGGCCAGTCTCAATAATTTGAGACCAAATTAGTATGACCCTTTCTCAAAATAAAAAAACAAAAAGGGCTGGGGATCGCCAGCGTGGTGGCACACGCTTGTAATCCCTGTGCTTGGGAGGCAGAGACAGGAGGATCACTCAAGTTCGAAGCCAGCCTCACTGGCTTAAGAGACCCTGTTTCCAAATAAAAATATAAAAGAGAGGTGTCTGGGAGTGTAGCCCAGAGGTAGAAGGGTTTTCAGGAACCACAGAACCACCAAAAAAAAAAAAAAAAAAAAAAAGGCTGTAGCTTATAGGCATTCTGCCTATAATCCTTGGTATCTTCCCATCAAATATATAGTTGAGCCAATGTACACACACGATGTTTTCCCATAAACTTCAGACATGCTACAACTGAAATGAGCATTTCTCAAGAGCTCTGGAGGGTCGAAGGATACTTCATGTTGAGTGTGAAGATGGACAGTTGAAACATCGGAGCTCTCAAGAGAGCCTCCCCTGAGATCCTCATCCCAAATTTATATGTAAGTCCAAGAAGTCAGGAGGAGAAACTTGTGATCGGCAAAAAAGTCTATGAAGTTCTTCGTCCAGGCCAAAATAGATGAGACAGGACTGGGCAAGAGTGCGCAGTGTCAGAGAAGGGTCAGAAGGTGTAGACAGTTCTGGAAATCCCCTAGACTGGCCAACACTTGGAGTTTACAGCTTGCTTTATGAGCCCTACAGGGATTAGTTGGTGGGAGGGTCAGCGGGTGTACAGGGTCAGGGGTGGAAAGGACACTGGTCTGGTTTAAGAAAACAAGGATGAAAAGGAGTCTATCACTTTATAGCTCTCTTTGTTGGCAGAAGTGCTTCAGTAGCAGCTGTTGGATATAATTCTCTAAAGGAAAAAAATAAGAGATTGTTTTGTTATTGCAGTCGCTCTGAGGTTCAGTTGGGTTTGTTGGAAATATATTCTTACCTGTGTATCTCCTGATGAAGAAAGGGATTTTTAAATCTTCAGTTTTGTCCTTACTCCTGCTCCTCAATCTAAAATAAGAGATAAAGTATCTGTGTTATCTCAAATAGAATGTTTAATAAACAATTTCCTCAGGAAACTTCTGACTGAAGTCTCTTTTTCAAAAGAAGCACCTTTTTTTTTTTATTACAGAGGCAATGAGGAGAATTGAAAAGTTAATCAAAAAAGTATGTATTTTAACTCAAGAAAATTGGCTGTATTTTCATGCAGAATAGCATTTCAAATGATTATTTTTGAAATAGCACTGTATATTTAAGCTCAATATTCCTTTTTCTGATTTGCTTTTTTTTATTTGCATTCAAAATCACAGTCTTGAACATTCTAAGGTATTTTCAAAGCCCGCAGCGGAGTAACTAAGCCTTTGAAATAATATAGTAAGCAAAATATAAATATCAAAACTTTAATAATTATTTTGTA
Organism: Muscardinus avellanarius; assembly: GCF_963383645.1. Lineage (NCBI taxonomy): Eukaryota > Metazoa > Chordata > Mammalia > Rodentia > Gliridae > Muscardinus > Muscardinus avellanarius. The sequence goes on from NC_137787.1 coordinate 185,042,914, forward strand.
GGCAAAGGATTGAACATAATTGTATATTTTGTAATCAGAAACAACCACAGGAATTACTCTGCTATTTTATGGCCTCCTACAGTCTACTTGATAATCATGATACATTCTAGCATGGAATAAAGGTACTACTACCTCCAGAAGGACATGCTCTCTTCTGGTTGAGGCACCTTGTGGTTCTCACATGCCAACATGGTGCCTCTATTGCTCCTCCTGCAACAGAAGTGGACGAACAACTGCTCTGCCTTGTGTGGAACACCTACTGCTATGGTTTGTATATGAAGTGTCCTCTAAAGACGTGTGTGCTAGACCCCAAGACAACAATGTTCAGAGTGGGGCTTTTGGGAAGTGATTGGGTCTGGGTCGTGAGGGCTCTGATATCATCAGTGGATGGATCCATTACTAATTAGATCAACTACCAGGAGAAGGTGGAGCTGTAGACAGGTGAGGTACAATTAGAGATGACAGATGGGGCACCTTTAGAGAAGGCAGGTCCCTGGGGTGTGCCCCTGAGAATTATATCTTGACCCCGGCCTCTTCCTCTGTCTCTATCTCTATTTGCTTAGCTTTCCTTGGCTAAGCCCTTCTGCCATGATGTTCTTAACGCACCTCAGGCCAAGACAGTGCCCAACCGTAGCCTGAAGCCTCAGAGACCCTGAGCCAAAAGAGCCTTTCCTATTCCAAGTTATTTGTATTAGGTGTTGTGGTCACTGTGACGCAAAAGGTGACTCACGTACCTACGTGCCTTCCAAAGGTGGTTTCCAGATCTCTCTCTCTGTAATGTATCTCTCAATACCTGTTAGTTTCCCTCTGTTTTGTGTTCCTATGGCACTTGGTAGGTAGTGGTGTTCTGGAACTTCTCATACTCAATTTTTATGTGTTTATATCTCTATCCTTTTATACTGCCCGTTTGGGATCCTATACTCAAAGTCCCCTTTATAGAGTGAACTTTCAGTAATGCCCTGCTACTATTATCCTGACATGAAATACTTGAATACATGACTGAGCCTGTCTTTGTTAGTTTTTAACAATCAATTTAATCCATTATGGTATAAAAAGAAACAAAAGAAAGATATTTTTAAGTATACCTATATAATAAGGTTTTCATTATTTTTTGCAGTACTGGGGATGGAACCCAGGGCATTCTACCTCTAAGCTACACTCCCAGACCTATTTTTTCAGTATTTTTATTTTTTTTGAAACAGGGCCTCACTGAGTTGTAGAGTGCTTCACTAAGTAGCTGAGGCTGTCCATGAACTGCAATCCTCCAGTCTCTGACTTCCAAATCGTCGGATTACAAGAATGCACCACCACATCTGGCTAAGGTTTTCAGTAGTAAATTTCCAAGAATAATTTCACTGCAAGGTAAAATTAGCCTCTAAAAGATTCTAAAGTATATCCTAGAGATGGTATCTTCCCCACTGAGCGAGATTCAGCTAGGCTCTTATCCCTCTTACAGCCCAGGTTAAATATGTCCAATTTACCATACATATTAGTGCCTATTGATTGAGTAATGACCATGTCTAAAGTACTAGACTTGAGAGTTACTTGAAAATGAGTGACATCATAAATACTCATATCCTAAATATATTTACCAATTTTATTTGACTATGCCTTTAAATACTAGATTGATCTGTATCAGAAATATATTAAGAATTTGAAAAAAAAGAGGATAGGTGACAATATATAACCAGGTAATTTACAATCCAAACCATATAAATATATAAAACACATTTATATATGTGTTTTTGGTACTGGAGGCTAAACCAATATGCCTTCAAGTCTTCAACCTTCAAACTATACTCCTAGTCCTAATTCATTTTTTAAATAGAAACAGGATCTTGCTAAGTTGCTGAGGCTAGCCTCCTATTTCAACCTCCCAAATACTAAATGTAGTTTTTTTTTAGACATGTACCCTTAACTTTCTAAAAGTAAGCAGAAGTAAATTAATAAATCAAAATATACCTGAAAAATCATCATAGTTAATAATTTTTATACACCTAGAATTTAGGATTCAATTTTTTTGAGTAATTTTTTCTAAAATATAAAATAGGATTTTCCTTGTAGTAGAATGTTACTTCATACAATAAATCTGTAAAGAATACCTTAATGAGTTGCATTTTTGGTTTTATTGTTGTTTTTATGTAGTTTTATTTTTAAGCAGTGAAAACAAACACATATGTAACTTTTATTAGTTTCACACATTGTTCATGAACCTTGAAAATTTGCTGTATGGTCCAATGAAACAAAAAGTGCTTCTGTTTCCTAAAATAATAGGATTAAATATATAGAGAAGCAGCCAAGAAATTTAACTTTGGCTATACAATAGCAGATCAGCTTAAATTCAGAGGCAAAAAGAGTTTTGCAAATTTCTTTTTTGCCCAGATTCTACCAGGGATAAAGAAATCCTGGATGATATTTTTAAGTGGGAAAATGCTGGAAAGTAATTATATGCTACTGTGCTTTATGATATATAGGGGAAAACATTTATCTTATTGTCTGGGTTTATCAAGTTAAGATGAAAAGTTGCTGATTAGAAAAAGGGACAATAAGTTTAGATAAGTTTTAAATCACAGATGATTTCAGTTAATTAGAAGTATAAGAAAATAATGAGAAATATTCATTGCAGGAGACTATATAAAGACTGATTTTAGTATGACATAAATTATGCAGCCAATCACTGAAACCCATTGAAGACCAGGGAATATTGGAGAAATAGACTTAGGATAAATTCTGTATAGACTAGTATTTATGGCACATTTAGAATTCAAGATAATGACTTAAGTATGTACAAGGTCACATAAATGTTCTAGAATACATCCAGGATGCAGCATAAGGGGAAGCTTCCTCATTCAATTGTTCAAAGACCTACAGACTAGGAAATGGAATTCCTTTTGACTTGTAGGATAAATGGTATTGAACATTTAGAAAGAACATTGTGATTTGCCACAGAAGTAGCAACCTTTATGGATTGTCAATAGCTAGAGATGTCTGTGAAGAAAATAGCCAGTTATTGTCTGTAGCTGAAAGTAGTGGAATTAGAGTGTGACTGTCCTGAAATGGCAGTCAGGGAAATTGTTGGTGACATTAGTACTCTGCACTCTGTGCCTGTACTTTTTGTCCTTTTCTCTTCTTTATATTTGTCCTCATTTCTACTCATATTTTATTCTAATGATTCTATCAAAGAAAAAATAAGCAATATTGCAAGTTCATTCATTCATTCAAAAGGCATTTATTGCCGGGTGTGGTGGTGCATGCTTGTAATCCCAGCATTTGGGAGGCAGAGACAGGAGGATCGTGGTTTGCGGCCAGCCTTAGCTACTTAGGGAGGCACTTTGCATCTCAGTGAGACCCTGTTTCAAAATAAAGAATAAAAAATAGGGCTGGTGTAACTCGGAGGTATTATGTCCCTGGATTCCATCCCCAGTACTACACACACACACACACTCACAAAGGCATTTATTGGTTACCAAGCCTATGTTCATTGATTTGTCACTGGGTAGAGTTTTGTCTACATTAACTTCATATAATCTTGTATAGTCTCTATACACACAGGGTGGGATTCTACTAAACTAAAATCTAGATATTATTTAAGCATCTCATTGAAGATGTTTAATTCTTTATTAGAAAATATGTCTTGCAGGCCAATCTTAAGATTTAGTTTTTTTGGATAGTAATAAAATCCAATGAATTTAAGTGAGATTAGACAGTCACAAAAAATAAGAAATTGGATGCTTTTCCTAATATGTGAAAGCTAAGGAGAAATGGGTCATAGGAGGAACTCTAGATAAAAAGGAAATCCTATAGAGGAGCAAATAAGACAACCTAACTGAGGGGATGGGAGGGGGGAAGAAGGAAACTCTCTAAAGCTCATGATGTACTTAAACATATTGAAGTCAACCACTAAGCCAAGCGTGGGAAGGAACGATGGGGTGGGGGTTGGGTAGGGGCTAACTGGGTGATGTGTGCACATATGACTACACAAGTTTTTTGCCCCATTGTGATGTATGAATACCATGCACCAATAACAAAATTTAGAATTATATAATGTGAAATCAAAATTTTATGTCAGCTTTTAATCATTTCATGTTAAAAGTGAAGTGTGTTGGCAAAGAATGCTGGAGTCATCTTGTGTACCTGAGGTCACAATTTATCCTTTTCTTCAGAGTATGTGACATCTTATTTTCTCTACATTTGGACTTTGTGATACTATTTACTCATAATCAATAGTGTCATTGCTCAAGGCAAAATCTTTACTAAGAGAATTTAAGAACGAGTTGTTGATGATACTGTTCACTTGAAATGGACACTCTATACTTCCCCAAAAGGGAAAAACTGTCACAAGGAATTGTCTAATGAGCTTTATTCTAAATTGTGACTGTTAAATCTTTAAACTAATTTCCAGAGAATTGGTGAGGTTGTTGGCTTATATATTACTTACTGAAAAAAATGTGCAGTTTTTATAGCCTTTGTTAGGGGAGCCTGTGGGTAATGTCTTTCACAGAGGCATTTACCAGATAAAATTTGCCTTCTGTCAATGTCATGGAGTCATATTGATAGAAGAAGTCTTATCACCCAGCTTTGTTTTCTAATTTCATAACTTAAAGAAACTGAGGGACAATGGGTTTTACTAACTTTCTCAGAGTCATCCCTCAAGGTAGATTATAAAGGATCCTTCTGACTCCTAATTCTCCTTTTACCCTGTTTTTTGCTCTTATTATTTCATCCAACCTACTGATCATAAGCTTTAGTACTTAGTTTGGGCTAATCACAGCTCCAGGGGCTAAATGATTACTTAGAAGGTGCTATTTTTCTGGATCTTCAGGGAAGGATTTAAAGTGCTCCAGTTGTAGAAAAACTAAGATATACTGTCCAATTCCAAATTTTACAATGACTATATAAGCACGTGTATACACATATTTATATGATTATATACATGTATGGATAGGTACATGGATAAATAAATGGGAAGACAGATAAAGAGACATGAGTAAATCATATTTTAGAGAATTCAAATAGAGAAAAAAGATTTCCACATGTCCAAACTTTGGTTAAGATCATCAGGTTGTCTACCAAGTGATGTTTTGACCGATTCCTTATTTATGCTGATGTTGATCAGTGTTGTAAAGTAATTGAAATTAGTGTTCGTATCTATTCAGCAAACTGAATAGACACTCAACTCCTCTGCTTTCTAATTATATTCTGGAATTGGTGCAATGGGCCATTCCTCTTCATTCATCATTCAATCTGTCATTAATTATTGATTAGATGTGAGTTCTTCAAAATTTTTTATTTTAAATTAGGATTCTATCACATCTAACTTAAAAATTGTCTTTATCTTTTTTCAATTGGTTTAATGTAATTCTTCATAATCTGTAATGTAGACATCTTCTAATTTGATATTAATGAATCTGGTACCACAGAATAATTTGTTATCTGTATTGTTATTTATCCTGTGATTCTGTGAGAAAGTCATTGACAATTATGGTGCCATAATTTATAAAATATTGCCGGGCATGATGGTACATGCTTGTTTGTAATCCCCACGTTTGGGAGGCAGAGACAGGAGGATGGCACAGGTTCGAAGCCAGCTGCGCTGGCTTAAGAGACCTTGCTTCCAAATAAAAAGTATAAAATAGATCTGGGAATGTAGCCTGGAGGTAGAAGGGCTTCCAGGAACCCCAGCACCACCAAAAAAAAAAAAAAAAAAAAAAAAAAAAATTATTATTATTATTATTATCATTATTTATAAAAATATTACTAAGGGAGAGGAAATATCAAATCAGTGATCCATTAGGTTTCTAGAGCTAAATTGCTATTTAAATAATCTTATAATAAAACGTCCTGTGTATTTGTACATCTTAAAATTGGCTACATGATGATATTACTTTAGTGGGAATACCACCCATATTTTTAGAAACAAATCACATTTCTGTGTTTATCTCTATTACCAAAGAAAATGTTGAATGAAACTAAGCTTTTCTTCATGACTGTCCCACTTAATTTTCAAAATTTTGTGCATTTTCCTTAATTTCCTCACATTTTTTTATTTCTCTTTACAAGTCAGTCTCTCTCTCTCTCTCTCTCTCTCTCTCTCTCTCTTTCTCGGATTCTTCTTCTAATACTAGGCTAAATATGGCATCATATTTCCAGTGGTTCAATTCAATTTATAACTGTGGTTTGGAGTCTTGTATTAGGAAAGATTTTTGAGATTATACCTCAGATCAATAAGAAAGACGCTCCTGATCACACAGTGTTATCTGTCTTGAATGTGGGATCCAGGAGGGGTGAGCTTTTTGACCTTCTCCTACAACCACCTCATCATTACATTTGGTATCTAGTTAACATCTTAAAAATGGACTAACCTGAAAAAGAAATCTCCATTAATGTACATACAGAGAGATTGTTTTCCAGCTTTTTATTCTTACTCTAGTTATTACACCTTGTATATAGCTTAATCATGACTTTATGAAGACCATATTATTTGTTCTTTAAGCTAATTCGGGTAAGTCTGGCAAACTGAATTTTCCCTAGGTATATTATGGAAAGAAGAATCTACTTTTTGATCCTGTAGATTTTACCTGAGGTAACAGGCAGACTAATGTAGATATATCTCTTATTATAGAGACTGAATGCACTTGAAATTCTGTGTTATTTTTCTATTTGAGACTGAAAATTCTCTAAGGATAATTCTTTAATTACATTTCATACTTGTGCTTTTATTTTTTTTCTGAATGTCCAGCTTATCTTTTTCTTGCTTATTTTAATGTTGGTGCTTAAACAATATTTATACTTAATTTTTAATACTCAATATTTATACTGATGATGGCCAACATTGTACATCTTGGTTTGCTGTTTTGTTTATAAAAGGATGAGAAGATACCATTGACATGTAGGATTTTTAGGATTTTTCTAGAATCAGATACCAGCATTATACAAAGAAAACAAAGACAAGTTAATATTAAAATTAATTATATAGTTGCTTTAAAACTTCTAAAGCACACTTTCTAGATTTGCTAACCTATTTGAAAGTGATATTTATTTAAATAACTATGAGATTTTTAAAGAAATGACTGCATCTCTCTTTGGAGACTAGAGAGGTCAGCAGAAAAGAAGTGGTTGGTGTGTGCAGGAACTGTGCCTAATTTAACATGATCTCAGTCCTGAGACCTAAAAAATGTTTTGCTGTTACAAGTTTCCAACTGGAAGCCCATTATTTTATTTTTCTTTTCTAAAGGCAGAGCAAATTAATTCTCATTGATAATTAGACCTGTTATATGACTGAATAGATGAATGTGATGGCAATTATAAACAATTCATATTAGGATTACTGGGTTCAAGTGGAGAGGCATCAAAATGATCTGTGCCTACACACATATCTGCAAATATAAGGTAGCAAAACAGCAGAAAGATGCAGTGATGAAGAGAAACGAGTCTTTAAAGTTCTGAGCTGGTTGAGCAAGTCTGCATATTGTGTAGACATAACAGGACTTTAGTGACTAGTGACTATTTATGTATTGAGTTTTGAAGGTTAGAATGCCACCATGTTAGGAGTATTGTAACTATGGTTTCATGGTTTTGGAAATGTGTGCTTCTTATTTTTTTGGCATCTGTTTTCATAAATTTAAATCATTCATTCAAAAAAAAAAGTATTTGCTTACTGATGACCTAGTGCCCGGCAATAGAGTGTGTACTTGATATATCATGTAGAAGAAAACAGATGTGGTCAGTGTCTCCAGGGAGAATCTTTTCTACTGAAAAGACCTAGAAAATAAACAAGTAATGCAAATAATGTACACAAACATAAACAAGTTGCGAAAAAGTCATTAAGAAATAAACAGAGTGTGATGATAGATTAAATGTTACTGGGAGATGGGTATGGGCTTAAAAGAGGGCATTTGAAGTCTAGTATTCCGTGGAAAGGGAATTTGAAGAATAGATATATTGCCATGCAAAGAGCTGGGGCATTGCAGAGCAGTCCAGGACAGACATGAACCAGGGGCTGAGCAGAGACAGTGTGATTGGAGGAGCAGGTACCAGGACTGACTGGGAGAGCATGGCAGGAACGATTTCATATAATTCTTCATAAGGCATGCCAAGGATTCTGGAGTCTACATAAAAGTAATTGAAAGCCATTGATAAGTTGTATTCAAGGAGTGACCTGGTCCATTGGATCTATGCTTCAAAAAGTTTCTTCAACTGCTGTGTAAAATAAATTGGAAGGGAACTCAAAGAGGAAGTAGAGAAACTGTTGGATAACTGATTACAGACTAGGGCCCTGGACACAGGAAGAGGCATTAGGGATAGAAATATAAAGACATGGTTCAGAATTCATTCATTGTTTTTTTTTAATTCATTTTTTTAAATTGACTGAAAAACAGAAAGGAAGGTTTCAGCATATTCTTTCAGTTGTCACTACTGTGGCTTCTCCTTTTCTTTCTCACCTTAAACTCAGTTGTGCATTTATAGTGAATGCTTTCTGTTTTGTTTTTCCCAGATTTGGTTTCTAAGAAAAATTCCTGTATTACAATATAGTTTAGAGAGTATTAAGTAGAATTTCCTATTAGCTTATTATTAATATTATTTGCCATTATTTATGAATGGCCAATATGCAGTGTCACTTTTGTGAATGGGTAAATATCTGCCCATTCATGTGCTTTGACCTAAGAGACTCTAGAGTTTTACTGTTCTTATTTAAACTTTAGGCTAACACTGATGTGTTTTATAATAAGAAAATTATTCTCCTTTCCTAAGAGTAAGTAAGTGAAGGGTCTAAATGGCATTGCAGTAATTAAAGATGTGTTGTTGTTCTTCCTTGGTCCCTACCCACATGGAAGACCCTGCTTGGCCAATCCAGGGGACGGGGGAAATGAAATGGCCACTTTATTGAAAAAGTCCACCTTTCCACCATAGTCAGTCAAATGCTATTATCCTTTTATGACTCTGTAATTCTGAGGGCAAGTTCAGTGAATTAACTGTGGTGGCTATTAAGCGCTGTCATGGAAAATTTATCTGTCTTTAAATGGAAGGTAGAAACATTACAGCAGAAGCAGCACTGCCTCGATACAGATAATTCTCCTCTCTGAGCTTTTTAAAACGATGCTTATTGTTTCCTTGTATGTCTCCCCAGATTGTTCTTACACTGTTTGCCTCTTGTCAGGAATGACATTTATGGAAGAAGCATGGCTCAAGGGAGCGGGTCTTGTTTCATGTTGGTGTCTACACTCCTAGTGCACAGCCAGGGTCGGTAGTAACTTGCAGTAACATGGTTACGTCCACCCAGCTTCTTAATGACCCGAAAGCCCAGAAGGGGCCTCTGACATCCTTCTCTCTCCAGCTTTATCTTGGGCACTGAGAGTGAAAATGTGACAGTGGTCATTATGGCAGAGGTCAGAATGCACAGAAATAACTGAATATTTACCAAGATCATCTTCTCATTTTCCTGTGGTTGCTGCAACAGATTGTCATAAACTCTCTGTCTGAAAACACCAGAGATTTAGTCAGGGCTAGTGGAACATACCTGTAATCCCAGTACTTGGGAAGTTGAGACAGGAGGGTTGTAGCTTCAAGACCAGTCTTAGCCACTTAGTGAGACTCCTGCAACTTAGACCCTGTTTTCAAAAAAAAAAAAAAAAAATTGAATCTGGGGGTTTGGCTCAGTGGTAACATGGCTCTTCATTCAATCTCTAGTATCAAGGACAAAACAAACATTAGAAATTTATTTTCTGCCAGTTCCAGAGACCAGAAGTCCAAAAGCAAGACGTTGGCTGAGCCAGAATCCCTCAGAAGTCCTTACCTTTTTTAGTGTGGAGAGGCTCCAGGCCCATAGCTGGCTTGTGACTGCCTGGCTCCAGTGCATGCTTTGGTCTGCACAGAGCCTCTTTCCCTGTGTCTCTGTGTCCTTTTATGTTTCTTCTAAGGACATACTCATTGGATTTAGGGTCTACCCTAATCCAGCATGATCTCACTTAAATCCTTAACTTAATGGCATCAGCAAAGTGCCTATTTCCAGATAAGTTCAGAGCCTAAGATTCCAGGCAGACATAAATTTGGGAAGAAGGAGAAAACACTATTCTGCCCACTGCGGTCACTAACTTTGAACACAAAGCCATGACATACAAATTGGCAGGGTTTTATTCTAATCCCAATTTTATCAATGTTTAAAGAAGCTCCTTATTCTTGATACTGTCCCTCTAAGAATAAAACGAGGTAAAGACTATTGATTTATGGGATTGTCAGAAGATCACATTACCAGAAATCCCTCTATATGTTTAGTAAGGAAGCAGGATTCAATAAGGAAGGATTTTCATCTAATTGTAAAACGCTATTGAGAATTCACAGGACTGAACTCTTGCACTGGAATCTTTCAAAGAAACTTGTGTTCACATTTGGTTTGAATTTATGACTTTTCATATAACTGGGCATGGAATACCCAGTTAAATGAAATAAATAAATAACTGGGCCTGGCTCTTGAACATAGAAGTAGGTTCTGGCTTGAGCAATGGCCATGTCTTAGGTATTGATATAAAGTGCTGTGCTTGCTCTCATTTCTTTTAATGCCACTCATTTTATTTAGTGTCACTTCCAACACTCAGATGGCTCTTGCTCTGGACAGGAAGTCTGCCACCTTTCCATCCATTGTGTGATGTGTTCCATGTCACAACAGTCCTTTGAATTAGATATTACTGCCCTGCCTTACCAATGGTGAGACTGAGGTTTAACTGGCTTGACTGAAGACACTTAGAGGTCCACAACTGTAATTCTATCCTTATTTTGGCACTGGGGATTGAACCCAGGGGCATTCTACCTCTGAGCTACACCCTAGCCCTTTTTGGCTTTGTTTTGAAACAGGTTCTGACTAGATTGCTGGGAGCCTTGCTATGTTGCTGAGTCTGGTCTTAAACCTGTGATCCTCCTATCTCAGCTTCCTAAGTACTGGGATTCCAGGCATGTACCACCATACCCAGTGTGAACTGCTAGTTAAATCTGGTCTGTCTTGTTCTACCTGACGTGATATCCATGTGACCACTGCCCTGTGATTCTCTTTAAAGTTGTCTGCCCTGGGATTAGCAGTTGAGTTTCCCTTTTACCTGCTGTTAATGAAGTGCCATCTCAAGCTTTTTTCTGAGCTCTTACATATTTTTCTGGTTCTGTGTGTACCTGGCCAGGGAGCCCACACAATTGGACCTGAAATTCTATCCCATGCGGGTCAAACTATTTCTCCAGACTCCTGACCTGTCACTTTTAGTACAAGTAGCTGGTTCTGAGAAGCATGTTTTTTTCAGGTTTCCTCTTGGAAATTGCATTTGTGTTGATGGGGCTTAGGTCATCAGGCAGGCTGAATAGAGCCAGCCTCTCTCCAAGCTCAGGAGTGGTGGCTGGATTGGGGGGTGGCCGTGTGCTCAGAAAAGTCCTTAGAGCTGCCATCTCAAGCTGTGTAAGGAACACAGCCTCCTCCAGCCCTCCCCACCTCTCCTTGTCTGCCTGCTGATTTTATTCTATTTTCCATTATAGCTCTCATCACTACCATATCATGTTTTATGTCTTTCTTTCTTCCTTTCTTTCTCTCTCTCTTTCCTTCTTTAAGTTTATAAACATTGACTTGTGTGTTGCCATTATAATGACAATGAGAGGCACAGGCATGCACACATCTTTTGGAGTTCTTCCCTCAGAGTCCCACCCTCCCCCTCCCTCTCTCCATACATGTCTTTGAGATTGCACTGGGTAATTTTATATATGTACATAGAATTATTTCAAGTGTTATATTCTTTTTTTTTTTTTTTGAGATACTGGGAATGGAACCCAGGAACATTCCAAACCATATCCCCAGTCCTTTATTCTTTATTTTGAAACAGAGTCTCCCTGAGTTGCAAATAACCTCACTAAGTAGCTGAGGCTGGCTGTGAACCTGGATCCTCCTGTTTCAGCCTCCCAAATGCGGAGATTACAAAGAATGCGCCACCATGCCAGACTTTTAAGTGTTACATTCTTAATGTCTCTGTCTCCCTATCACTAAAATGTAGGCTTCATCAGGAGAAGAACTTTGTGTGTTTTTACTTTTGTTACCACTGGCATCTAGGAAAGGATTTTGGTACAAATGCTCAAAGAATCAGTGAGAGCGTGTGAGAGCCAGTGGATGGATTCTCCTATGGCTGTGTTTATACCAGTGACTCAGGACTGCCTACATTTTTCTTCCCTGATTTTTAAGGAAATTATAGGACTCCACTGAGCATGAAACACTGATAAAACATTAGTATTAAGATATATATTAAGCAACAGTATTCTTAACTGGTGTCATGGTATATGTGAAATTTATAACGGGGTGGGGCTACTATAAGTGCTGAAATAAAAAAAAAAACAACCTTAGAACTAAAGTAGTAGACAGGTTGATTGGGTAAATATTGCTGAAAACAATGCTAACTGGGCCAAAGTGTATACTATTTATAGTAAATATATGATGCTGTTTATATAAACATATATGCATATAGACATGTTTGTTATATATAAACACACTTTACTTTCCTATTTTCCCTTTTATTAAGGGAAACCTGCACAGTATATTGATACATTACTTATTAATGAATATTTACTATCAGAAAATTGTTAAAACATTCTGTGATATGGTACAAGGTTGGAATTTTTATATACCTGAAACCGTCAATTTCTGCAAAATACATTCTGAACATGGTTTTCCTGGGACAAGTATATTTAAAACGATTGTGATCCTGGCTTGCTTTTATTATTATTAGTGGATTCCAAGAGCTAGGGAGGCGGTGTCATTCAAGCTAGATCCATAATATTATGACAGGAAAAAAGCATGTTTTTCTCCAGCGGTTACCTGGGTCTTATCATAAGGAATGTGCTAAGTTTAAGGAGAGATTTGTGGAGGCTGCTGATGAAAAAGGAGAAAAATAGTACTTACTTGGATGAGGAAGAGAGATGAGGTGGCAAATGAAAAATTTTTCCCTATTTTTTCCCCTCTTCCCTTGACAAGATGGCTTAGCTTTCCAACATGCCTCAGAGAACTGAGGGAAGATTATTGATAAACAGTTCTGGGAGCTGTAATGGAGAAAGAAGGTCAAAGCACCAAGGGTGGCCGGTGGGGAAGAAAGGAGACATTTACTTAGAGCTCAGCTCCTGTCTCTGTGCTGGGGAATTTCTGTTCCATTATGACTTTTTCCTCTTCTGTAATGGAACTGATAGAGACAATGGAAAATATAATGGAGCTATCAATATAGTGTAATTCTGAAGACCCAATGGAGGTGCCCGAGTTGCTTTTAAGACTCGCAAAGCATTGAAAAGGATCAAGTTTGTTGTTGTTCAGTGTGTCCTAGACCAGAGTGGAAGGAGACTGGCAGCAAGCAGTGACTCCAAAGGCAATTACTTTTCAATTTCTGGGGTGTCTTCTAAGCCACTTAATAATAGTCAATGTCTCAAAGCTGTGTTTTTTATGTTTTTTATTAGAAGTTTGATATTTATTTTTAATAATGTGTATCCAAAATACATTCTTTAAAAATAGGCTGCATGTATAGATTTTTTTTTTTGTCCCTTTGTTTTAATCTGAAAGACATAAGTGTCTCAGTTTTGTCTCCCCTTTTCAGGCTGTTTATATTCACAGTCATTCAGGAGCCAATTGTTTGTAAGTAAACTTTGGGAAAGACACAGAACCTTGTAATCCTCTTTTCCAACTTCTTGATATTCCTTTGCGATTAAGTTTAAACTATGTCTCCTTTCTTATGGGGGAGAAATCTGCTTTCCATGCATAGTGTATCTGATAATCAAGGAAGAACTTTTACCAACTTTGCCATCTCTTACACTACCAAGCTTAGCACACCAGTATGGGCAAAGGGTGGTACTTCCTAGAACAGAGATAATATAGCAGAAATAGACCATCATCCAAATAAGTAGTATCAGCCAGGATCAGTGGTGCATGCCGGTATCCCAGTCCTTGGGAGGCTGAGCCAACAGGGTCCCAGGATGGAGGCCAACCTCAGCAACTTAGTGAGACCCTCGGCCACTGAGCAAAATCCAATTTCAAAATTAAAAGGGGGGGGGGCTTGAGAGTCTAGCTCAGAGCTAAAAAGCTACTGAGTTTAATCTCACAACAAATAAATGAATACATGAATAAATAATAGCATAACTGGGAACCATGAGGAATATGGAATATTATTCAGAGAAGAATAATCCTTTCCTAAAACCCTAATAAAAAACTATTTTCTAAGTTACGACTTTAGTATAAATTGAACTTGTCCTATTTCAGGGACAGAGTAGAGATATTTTAAGTGATACAATTACACCCACATCACTCCACATAACCGATGCTTACCTGAATCAGATTGATTGCACTTCTTGACAAATGTCAACTACCTTTGGTCACTAAAGCAAAGCCGTATTTCTCAAGTATGCTTTGGTTCCTGTGAAATAAATCCATTCCTGTGTTTCACCCAAAAGTAAAGGCCTTTCAGAAGTAGTGCCAGTTTGTATATTATGGGTTGTATTTAATCACAGTTTGAGATACGAAGATAAACGCATATGCATATGCATTTGTTTTCAGTAAAGAAAAAAACATTTTAGTATAATTCAATTTGCACCTCTTGAAGTGACTCTTCCTGAATTCCAGTGATTCCATGACCCCTCAGAGTGGGTTTTCATTTCTTTGGTGTCTTTTTCTTAGCTTTTAAAGCTTAATGGTTTATACTAAAAGGCACTTATCCTGCTACAGGCAAACATGTTTCATTGGCTGCATTCGCTCTGACCGATGAGCTATGGGCAATTCTTTAATATATATTTTTCTCTTTTTTCCTATAGATGGACCCTTATAGTGTTTTGACAGTTAAAAGGGATGAGGGTTATTGAGCGTCTAGTTTCTCAGCTGCTCAGCTGTATTTTTTGAGCCATATATCAGCAAAATTACCCAGCTCTCTTACAGAAGGTGTTCTGTTGCCAGATGGTACTCTGCAGGAAACAACTTCTTAAGTTTTCTTAAATCAGGATTTATAGTAAAATAGAATAACACTTCGATATGGAAGACGTAGGTTTCTCTGCTCGTCTCAGAGTCTCAAATCTCCCTCCTTTCTCTCTGTCTTTATCGTTTCCTCTTCAATTAAGCTGATAACAAAGTGCCTGCACCGCTGTTCAATAACTGAAGGGCACATTCTTAGCAATTTTCATTGCACCGTCTGTGCGCAGCCCAGACTGAAAGCTTCAGCTCCAATTGCACCATTAGCCCGGCAACTGCAGCCAATCATTACCAATGATTTTTGGTCCCCCTAATTGTTTTTTTTTTCTTTATTGAGCTTATTCAGAAATAATGAAACTGCATCCTTCCTTTTCTTAAAAGATATTTGCCTTGAGTGCAGTTGCTGTTTCTTCTATAAACTCATCAGCGTTGCCTTATGGAGTCCCCTTAACTATCGATTTTCTAGTCTAGGTAATAGATCTCCTAATTTGCAGAATACCCCACTGCAAGATTTGAACAATTAGAAAATTACAAAAGAGAGGCCCATGGGACTTCCAGCTTCTGCACGTCCTGATGGCTCAGCCTCGCACTCTCTGCTGGACCTAGTGGAAGGAGGTGGCCGGGGAAAGAAAAAGAAAATGCCAAGTTAAATATGTGGGCGGTGCTTCTGTCTTGTCCAAGTTTTGTGGCTGATTTTAAGGAACGGCTTCTCATTTGGATGGACAACGAGTCTTTTCAACCCCTTTACTGAAATATTGTTTATATGAAGTGTTTCGGTAGTTACTTTAAAGCCACATCCCACAGTGAAGATTAAGGTCAAGTTTCGCTTGTCACATTGGGAAGATATGTGTACTTAGTTACTGTAGTCTTCTACAGCTTAAATTCTACACCTATTTATTTATTTATTTATTTATTTATTTAATTTGGTGGTACTGGGGATTGAATCCAGAGGATTGAACCTCAAAGCTACAATCCCAGTCCTTTTTATTTTTTATTTTGAAATGGTTTGTCTTGGTTATGGGGAATCTTGCCATATTACCAAGACTGTACTAGAACCCCTGATCTTCCTGTTTCAACTCCCAAGTACTAGGACTACAGGCTTGTGCCACCTTGCTTGGATAAACCTATTTAAGTGGAATTTCACTGGTATTCATAATATCAAAATTGTCTTTTTCCATAGTTTTAATGTAGAAGTTCCTCAAGGTTTAGAACATAAGCTTCTATGCTGCTTTATCACTTACTGCTTATCAAAACTGTATCAGAACTTTTGACCCAGTGGAAGATATTAACATTGCCAGAGTCCCAAATAGTTTAGTAACATAGGAAGGAGTTTGGACATCTTTTGAAATGGAATGGCTAATGTGCTTGCGATCTATTCCAAACCTGAAAAGTATATACAGAACAGACTAGAAAGCGGATTCACACATCAGGACTGATGTCTGTTCTTCCTGATAGTTTTTGTCTATCTCTGATAGTCTCACTTTTTTACCTGGAATTTTCCATATCTTTTCTTGCTTAATGCTCTTGAGTATGCTCAATTATGCCTAGGGAATCGCTTAAAAGATCCCATGATAAGCTCCTGCCAATGCCAATACCTTTTCCCAATTTCTTCCCACATCCTAATTCATCTACATGCCATTTTCACCTTATGACTCCTTGGCTTCCCATCTACATTTATGTGATGTTCTCAAGTTATTCTGTTTGTTTATTTGTCTGTTTATTCACTTTGGTGCTGGGGATTGAACTCAGGGCTCAACCCTATTTCCTCAGGTTATTCTGAATGGAAAGCTGCCCCCCACGTCTTTTCCAACCATTGTTAACTGCTTCCTCCTGCCAGATCCTTTCAAATGTTACTACTTCTATGAAATTTTGTCTCTACCAATAATTTAACATTGCCAGAAAATAGTGATTTCTTTTTTATGGCTCATAGAATTTGATTATCAGCATGCATTGACATTCATATTTTCTACTCTAGACCATGAGTTCCTATAGAAATAGAATTCTTTCTTACTCATGTGTGAATTATTTATATCTGGCTCAGTGTCGTGCACATCGTAAGTATCCCATAAATGCTTATTGAAGGTACTGGGTCAAAATATACCTTGGCTATTATCTAGTTGTTGGCTATATTATTTTTAATAATATAGGAAAATGTTATTAAAAACTATGTGGTTACTACTTCAAAGTCATCTTTAGCCCCTGAGAGTTCTTTTTTTGTGTGTGTTTGTTTCTTGCTTTGCATTATTACTATTAGTACTACTATTGCTGTTAATATTATTATTATTATTATTATTATTATTATTATTATTATTATTATTATTATTATTATTATTATTATTTTATTTTGCTATTGTTATACAGTAGTAGGGATTGAACCCAAGGGTGTTCTACCTCTGAAATACACCACCAGATCTATTTTATTTTTTACTTTGAATCAGAGTCTTGCTATGTTACAACACACTGCTGGCCTTGAGACTGCAATCTTCCTGCTTTAGCCTCCCAAATACTAGGAGCACAGGCATGTGTCACTACACCAGGTTGTTATTTGAATATAATAAAAATCAAAAAGTTAATGAGGAATATACTATCTGCTTAGTGCTTCCTGTATTTAGTAGACTTTTGTCTTCAAATTAGTGAACTTCATAGAGTCACAATTATTTTCTCCAATTTATAGATGTAGTCTCTAAGGCTCAGCTGATTCAAACAAAAGCGTTAGGTCAAAGACAGGCACTTACATCAAGACCTGTTCTATTTTAACCTTTCCTGGGTCACCCAGGGTCACTGGAAATAGAATTGTCACTGTGGTTCTTTTCTCCATATGGCATTGGGCACATCAGGTGTCTTGGTGGAAATGATAATTTTATTCATTTTTCCAGTTGAAAGAAAAGAGTCATATGTTGAACTATCTCTGAAAAGAAATGCTTGAAGGAATTTGTTGATGGTTTAGAAGTGGAAGCTCAGCCTTTGACCCAGTTTGTTTCCAGGGAGTGAAGGCTGAGGTGCAGGGGAACTTGACCCACTGGTATCCAAGGTTACTCATTTCTAGAGCTAACCACACATTGATAAAGGTCATCAGAAGCTGTTAGGTTTCGTTTATTTTAGTAAGGAAGTAGATGTTTATTGTAGAAATTTTAGATAATTTAGAAAAAAGTAAAGAAGAAAAAATGCAATGTTCATTATTCACAAATATGTGTCTACTCTAGACATTTTAATAACGAATCTGTAAACTCTGATACCAGGCCATCTGGGTGTAAGCCTTAGTTGTGTTGCTTCCTCGTTTAAAAACAATGGAAGATCATCACCTTATCTTTTTTGGTTTAAATTTTCTCGTTTACAAACTGAGAATAATATATCTGAAAATCCTTTTGATGATTAAGTGAATTCGGGACATACAACATTCAGAGAAGTACTTGGCCACATAGTATGCATGTCTTTAATTTTACTATCATGATTATTATTATTATTCTATTACTGGTATTTTTATCTTTTTACATAGCCTTTGAAAACATTACAATCTACCCTTACGTGCAACTTTTCATCCTAAAAGTTCTAATTGTGACATAGCATTTTTTCACATAGTAAATATTCTTTAGAATATCAGTTTAAGTACATTATGCTCCTGTTGTTCCTGTCACCATTAGTCTAACCCATTTTTACTTGTTTATGATAATATAAGAAATTGTATTTGTATATTTTTGTGAATACATTGGATGATATATTAGAAATATATTCCTAGAATAATTACAAGACCAAATTATATAACTCTTTTAAATTATCTTTTTATAATAGTCTTATTGAGGTGCATTTATTATACCATGTAGTTCACACACTTAAAGTATATGGCTCAACTAACTATTTTACATTTCTTATCAGCAGTGTCAAATGTTCCAATTGCTATACATCCTGGTAAACACATCATTTTCCTTCTCTTTGTCTTTTGTAGGATGTGGTATCTCACTGTAGTTTTCATTTAGATTTCCATAATTATTACTACCAGGCACTTTTTCAAATGTTTATTCACAATTTGGATATCTTCCTTTGAGAAATACTATTGAAGTCCTTTGCCCATTTTTAAATTGGGTTGTCTTTTTGTCGTTTGAGTTATATATCCTTTGTGTATGCAATGTTAGGGCACGCTCTCCTGGGGATTGAACCCAGGGGCACTCTATCTCTGAGCTACAACCTCAGCAATTTTTTTCACTTGTTATTTAGAAACAAGGTCTTTTCAGGTACTGGCCTCCAGCCTTGACCTGTGATTCTTCTTTCTTGCCTCCCCAAGTATTGAGATTAGAGGTGTGTGCCACCATGCCCAACAATATTACTTACCTTTAAAGAAAATGTATCCTAAATTGATGCTTGTAAATTTTTACTATTAAGGCATATTTTAATTTCCTTAGATTTTCTATTTGTAATTTCTTTTAAAAGTAAAAAAAAAAAAGGTTTACTAGAGACTTCCCTTCATAAAAAGATCAACTGCTGGGTGCCAGGCAATAGACTGGACTACAGGACACAAGGTGATGACAGCCTAGACCTGTCTGGTTTACTTGTTTATTTCTTTTGTTAGTGACATAGTCATCCCCCCTCCCTCTCTCTTTGTTTCTTGTTTTGTTTTGTTTTGTTTTGTGTGTTTTTGCCCGTGCAGAAGCTATTTATTTACTTAAAGTCTTCTTCAGCTTGGAAGGATGTCCTTTGCCATGTATAATTATAAGGTGTGTTTTGACCCTGTGCAGAGTGCGACATGTATATTCTTAGCTCACGCTGACAGAGTTCCTTGTGCTGCTAAGGTATCTGAGGAGATTACCCTGAAATCAAGGGTTTTAATATTTTGTATTCAATGTTGATTCTGTCAGTAGTTTGTTCTGGGTTTCTTTCTAGATTGTTCCTTGCCACTCTTCATTTCAGCACTTTGGAGGGGTAGGAAATGAGTTGAAAATTGGGAAAGGGCTAAGTGAGAATGTGTGCATGCGTGCCTCTACCATCTTGTACTCCAGTAAGATATGTGACTACAGTGTACCAATAAAAACAAAAAGATAAAGAGGATTGAAATCTAGGATTTATTGACTACAATTAGCAATAACTTATTGTATATTTCACAATATGTAGAAGGAAGGATTTTAAAAAGAAATGATATCTGATGTGATTTGATATGCTAATTACCCTTACGCATTCTATAAATGTCTCAAAATATCACACTCTACCCTATGAATCTGTACCATTATAATGTGCCAGTTAAAAATAAACATAGCTGGGCGCGGTGGCACACGCTTGTAATCCCTGTGCTTGGGAGGCTGAGACAGGAGGATCGCACAGGTTCCAAGCCAGCCTCAGCTACTTAGTGAGGCTCTCAGCAACTTAGTGACACCCTGTTTCCAAATAAATTATAAAATAGGTCTGGGAGGATGGCCAGGAGGTAGAAAGCCCCTGGGTTCCACTCCTAGTACCACACACACACAAAAAAAAAAAAAATAAAGAAAGAAAGAAATACATTGAGTAGTAGCTTTTCAGTACTTTTTGAATCAGTCCTGGAACACACCAGAACATAAAGTGATACTGAAATAGCACAACTGTAGGGAAATATTGCATATTAATAGGCCGACCCTCAAGAACGACTGGGTCCACTGAAGCAAAACCATTTATGCTCATTTTGCTTTCAGTTGTCTCTTCTGCAGTCCCTTCCATTAGGCTTTGTTTGCAGGATTTTCAAATTGAGGAGTCAAATTGGGATCTAGGCCGGGCTGGATCCCTCTCTCGGGATGCAGAAACGCTTGGAATGAGTAATGGTACTTCAACAAGTGTGAGCTTTGTTATTTGGTTGGTTGGTTGTTTATTTTGCGGCACCGGGGATGTATGTAACCCACGGTCGTTCTACCTCTGAGCTACATCCCCTGCCCTATTTTTTTTATTCTTTATTTTGAGACAGGGTCTCATCAAGTTGCAAAGGGCCTCACTAAATAGCTGAGCCTGGCCACGAATCGCGATCCTCCTGTCTCAGCCTCACAAACGCTGGGATTACAGGCGTGTGCCACCGAGTCTGTAAATTTCACGTGGTCTTTCAGAAATCGAATAGACAACATCTTCATTTTTCTGACTGTTGTCATCCAGCTGTGGCCAAAGAGGAGAGAATGGGAGAGGAGATTCCATGGTCATTGAAGCCTCCAGATCTGATCAAGCCTTTGGGTCTCTACTCCATGTCCCGATCTAGTCCTGCAGAGTGGAACACAGGGCTTGTTCTCACGTAGGAGTTTTGATCAGGTGGTAGACCTCCAGATAGGTGTGTAGGGTGACAGAGTAATCATTAATTAATGGAAACCACCAGGTACAGAGTTCTGTCATTCAAACCAGGTCCTATGTTAAACACTTGACATAAACAATCATGTAAGAAGTCAGTAGTTACAACAATGGTTACTATCTGCAGTCTGAAGACCCAGGACTGGCAGAGTGCCTGCCCAGTGTTTCTAAGATCACCAGTCTACAGGATGGTTGGGTTGGTAATCATCTCAGGCTTGGAGGGGAAACAGAGGAAGCTGTCTTCATGGTTGCTTGGAATGGTTCCCTTTCTCCAACTCTGTGTTCTCTTGTTTTTTCTTCTCATCTCATGTGCCTGATTGTAAGATACATTAAAGAGGTATCTTTGGGAGTATGTTGTGATGGGAACCTGGAAACGTGATAAACTCCCCATAAAACCACACAAAGGACATGTGTTGCTTTTCTTCATCATTTTACTGCAGTTTGTAACTTTACTTTTTCTCTACTTGTTTTAATACCGTCTTTCACCAATGCTGTCACCTGTGTAATTGCTTTTCTAATGTATGCCCAGTACCTTGCACAGTGTCTTTCAGGTGGAGTAGAAGAAATCAATAAATGGTGTGTGAGGTCTCTCCGAGAGGTTAGAACATGGGAAACCAAATCCAGGCTTAAAATCTTTAACATTTCCTACACATGCACTAGACGCTAAAGTGAATAAAAATGTGTCATTGTTCTCACATCTGACTTCTCCTGCTGTTGACGCTATTTGCAAAGAAAGAAGGAAATTCTCTTAAAATGAGTCTGAAAACTTAATGTAATCATGTAGCCTTCAGTGCTTGCTCAAGGTAAGCATTTGATGGGCTTTGCAGACTCTGCAGCTCCTGTCTGTCTTCCCCCATACGCAGGACCCAGCTTCCCTACCTTGATGACCTCAATGCCTTGGACCATAGATGTACAGGCCTCTCTCTCCTAGGAAGGTAGTAAAGCAGCCACAAGCATTGGTTATCCCAGAAGGAGGTCATTATGTAACTAGAAATCATGTAGTTTCAGGTGAATCCAAGATCCTGAGCAAACCTGTGGAAGATACAACTATCATTTTATACATGGAAAAATAAGTTGTGATAATTAATTTTCTAGTTACAGCATGTCAGGGCTGGCGGGGGAAGAGCTGACCTTCAGGCATGCACTTGGTGCAGAAGGAGGGGCAGCTGGCCTTTGGGGGCACAGGGCTGCTGCACTCCCAGTGACTGGTTTCTCCAGCTCACCTCTCCCACCTTGAGCTGTGTCTCATTGGTGGCCTTCTCACCTGGGAGCGCCTCATCTTTTCACCTTGTAGACTCCCAGGTGTGGCCGACCTTGATATGACCATCTCATTTTCTGTGCTTTGTACTGAGCCTGCGTTTGAGGCTTTGTGTGAAAAGAGTCTGCCCCCAGTAAAGTGATCCTGAATTCTGACTTATCTCACTGTTTTTGACTGTTTTAGTCTAAATATTTTTTTTTTTTTTTGTCTGTTCTTAGATTCTGGCTGGTTTGTTGAGGCAACTTCAGTTAAAGAGTTTGAGTCTTTTTACAATGGATTCCTTCTCTCCTTCCTTCCTTCCTTCCTTTCTTCCTTTCTTCCTTCCTTCCTTTTTCCTTTCTTCCCTCCTTTCTCCCTCTTTCATTCTTTTATTAGTATTCAATATATTTTATTGAGTGTCAACAAACTTGATATTTACATATTTATCAAAAACACATAAAAAAGACAGACCCTTGTAATCATTTAAATGTAGATCCATTGAAGATGCCAAACATTAAAGACAGACTCAAAGATAATGATCAGAAAGTATAATAATGGCTTTGAGGAGAACATAAGGGTCTCAGTGAAGGATTCTAATGGGTCTGATGAAGACCTGGATATGTGAGAACCATCTAAAGTAGAAGCCAAAAAGTGGACAACCTCAGGATGGCTCCCTCTCTGATAAGAGGGTAGGGATAGAAGAGGACATACTTGTAAGGCCTTTGAGACAGGAAGAGGTTGGATCCTGTTTAAAACCAATAGAAGATACCCCCTCCCAATATAGAACTCACCCTCCTTCTTACTTTTTTTTAATGAATAATACTGAATAATATTAATACTGCTAGCATTTTTTAGTATCTAAGATAAAAATATGTTAGATGTCTTCTTCCTTTAGAATTTAAGCACTGAGAGGGCAGGGACATTCGTCTTGTATGTTGGGCTTGTCTCTGTTGTTGCCCTGATATCTAGAGTAGCACATGGCAAGCAAAAGGTGCGCTAGGGCTTTGTCCAGGGAGACTGGCCACCAGCGAGGGCAGCGAGCCAGGACAGCAGGACCCATGGGGGCAAGGGGGACATGGAGTCCAGGTCATGGAGTTCACTGCAGGCCCGTGCTCTGGATTTAAATTTTATCTAAATGTGAGTAGAAAACATTGCATTAAACCAGAAATAGGACAGAGCTACCATTTTTTCTTTTTCCAAAAGGGAATTACTATAATTTCTTTTCTTAAGTGAAGTTATGCTAGCTTGCACTAAAAAAAAAAAAAAAGTGTTATCATTTCAAACACTAGCTTCTACTCTCTAACACAGTGTAATTAGAAACCTGGGGTGGCTAGAGTTGGGAGGGGGAGCAGTCCAAAAGGTTTTTCCCATGAATTGTTCTCTACCATATGTTAAAAAAGTTGCAGAGAAATCGTCTCAGAATATTTCTTGCCTCATTTTCAATCAATGGACTTGTTTTCATTTTGAATGGAAGGCATTCCATTACGAGCTTTTTTAAAAACCTAGTTTAGTGTGTGTGTGTGTGTGTGTGTGTGTGTGTGTGTGTGTGGTTACTTATCTGCCTTCACTTAGGTTTACATCCATTAACAAGTAATACTAGTCAGAATAGGTTTTATCCTTATTTTTCATTTGAATAAATTAGGAATAAGGTTGTGGGAAGGAAACTAAAATCTGAGGCTACTAAATATCTGGCACTTTACATATTTATCTCATTGAATCCTTACAAAACTCTTTGAGGACAGAGGCAATAGCTTCCTTAATCCAACAAGAATGTGAAAGCTAAATGGTTGAAGAAGTCCTATGTCCACTCTTCCAAGAGGAGTAAAAGGAAGGGTCTAGATGCAAGACCAGGTTTTCCTCATGCTTACAATTTAGGGATTTTGCTATTTCTTTAGGGGATCCTTTAGCTCCTGCAGGAACCACAGTGCAGATAAGGAATGTACTTAGGTATAGAACCTGAGTCTTTTACTCTCTTCCCACTATGAGATAACACATCAGTTACTGCTTCTAATTAATTCTCCCAGAGCAAAGCCAACTTCATAAGTGTGAGGGCAATGCCAGAGAGAGTGCTAAATAGAGCTCTGTGTGCTGAGCCTGGGTCCCAGATGTGTGGTGTGACCTCTTGCCCTCTTATTCTAATGAATGCTTTCCATTTGCTAAAAGGAGGTCCCTGGATGAGAGGCTCTCTGGGGTCCCTTTTATCTCCAGTATTCAATGAAATGTAAAGTTAACTGCATTTGATGCACAGCAGACCTAAAATCTGGCGGCCCTCTGAGGTCCAGGTCTGCCAGCGATCCCAGTTGGCGCTCCTGTTCTTAGCACTACCCTCTACTGACTGGAGCCCTCTAAGCCTTGATTTCTCTCCACAAAGCTCTCCACATCTAGAAGGGATTATTGTCAATTAGCAGCCCCAAAATATGTGTGAGATGAGTCCGTCTCTAAGTTTGCTTCGCTGGATATTTTTTTGGGTCAGAGCTGCACATCATAAAACATACCGTGCAAGAAATACATCTCAGCTCGTTTGGGGGGCTCTTTTTCCAACATACTAGTATACACAGAGACTTCAGGCACTTCCTCTGTTGGGGGCTCTTTGGCAATTGAGACTATATGTTTCTTGAAAAAGCCTCTCCAACTTAGTGAGACCCTGTTTCAAAATAAAAATAAATAAATAAAATAGGGCTGGGGGGTGAAGCTCAGAGGTAGAATGCCCTTGGGGTTATTGGGTTATTTCCCTGTAAACACACACACACACACACACACACACACACACACACACACACACAGAAAAACCCCACTGGCTTCACAAAAAACCTGTGAAAAGTGCTAAAAATCACAAGCAGTGGGTGCCTTCTTTACTAGTTTTATCAGGCCAATTGTTGTTTAAGGACTCCAAAGTCTTCCCTTCCTTGACCCAAATGGTCAGTTAACTCCGCTGCATGAGCCTTTTGGTTGCAGACAGATAGATGCTTTTAAAAAATGCCCCCTTTTTTTTAAAGCCAGGTGTGGTAGCCCACATCACTATACTCCCAGTACTTGGGAGGCTGAGACAGGAGGATTTCAGGTGTGAGACCAGCCTCAGCAATTTAGCAAGATTATCAGCAACCTAGTGAGATCCTGTTTCAAAACCAAAAAAAATAAAATAGGGCTGAGATTATAGCTCAGAGGTAGAGCACTTCTGGATTCAATCCCCAGTACTACAAAAAAAAAAAATTTTTTTTTTTGTTCTTATTAGAAATGTTGATGCATCATGGAACAAAGATATGTCTCCATAGAATCTTCTGGAAACGAAGAAGGTGGCATTTTAGGGGGAAGGGGAGGGAGAGGGTGTTGCCTTCCTGAGAGAGTTCTTGTTTCTCTTGGGAGCTGAGACACAGGATTATTTCCTGTAACCTCAGATGAATGTGAGCTTTGTGGTTAGAGACAATCTCCATTTAGGTTTGTGTATCTATTCACAACAATTAAGCCTTATTTCTTGTTTTCAAATATTATTAACCTCAACAGACCATAAAACAAAACAAAATAACACAGTGCCTGTAATAAAGGCTGCAGTTCTGGGATTTGATGTATTTTGGGGGAGAGTTATAAGGGTCTGAGGGAAAAAACAAAACTTCAGCAGCCAAGAAGAACCTGTAATTAAGAAAAGCTGGAAGGGGAGGAGAGCGCCACAGAAAATTCTGAATAGGCTTTTACCCATTCAGAAAAGTGAAAAGTGTTAAAACTTTAAATTTTGCTACTTACTCAAATTGCTATAAGGAGAGCTATTCTAATTAATTTTATAAATTAAATTATATTAGAAGAGGCCTATTTAAAATAGAAATAAACATTTTAATGCCCTTTGTGAAGAGAGGCTGATATTTAATAGATTACTTGCTTATTAATTTGCCTCCTTAATTACATTTTTATCACAAATCTGAATTTCTGCTGGACATCCTTGTGACCACTCCAATAAATCACCACTTTCAGGAAAAGTTTTGGAATTCACTGAAGTCTTTTGTAAGATTAGCTTTCTGGTGAAGGTAATATCTTGATCCCCTGTAAGAGTTCCCCATATTATATTGTTGGCATCAAAATTTATTAGATTGTTGAAATTTAACAAGTGTGATAATTAACTAATTTTATTAATAACAATAACACTTCTGACAGTCTAAGTTTCTTTAAAAAATCAGTTCTATAGAAGATATCAAGCCCATTCCTGTTAATCACCTCATTAATCGAATACTTAAAGAGGATAGTAGCAAGACAAAGATTAAGCATGAGAACTTCTTTAATGAAATATGAAAATTAATGAACACTGAGAGAAGCCATTACCTCTGTTTGAATTTGAGTGTGGGTTTTATTTAATTTTATTTTACTTTTTATCATTTGACTTTATTTTTCACCCAGAACCAAAAGATTTCTTAAGGCTTTACAATTTTTTTGTTTTTGTTTTGGCAGTTGGTTTTTAAACTAAAGAAGCAAATACATACTCAAAAAGAGCTAGCCAGAGTTCTTTCCTATGTGACAAACTCCCACTCCTGCCTTGGACTCGGTCCATACGTCTTCTTTTTTTTTTTTTTTTTTTTTTTTTTTTTTTTTGGTGGTACTGGGGTTCCTGGAAGCCTTTCTACCTCCAGGCTACAGTCTCAGACCTATTTTTACATTTTTTAAATTCGGAAACAGGGTCTCCTAAGCCAGCGTGCGCGGCTGGCTTCGAACCTGTGCGATCCTCCTGTCTCTGCCTCCCGAGCACGGGATTACAAGCATGCGCCACCACGCCTGGCATATACATCTTCTTTTTTGCCTAAACAAATGTGTGTCCCTATCTCTTGGCACTTAACACTTTAATTGGGGAATGTGAAGGATTGTATGAGACACCTTCGGGTTGAAGACAAGGTGTATTGAACAAACTGAATCAGATCCAACTATGTTTTTTCAGCTATTTCAAAAAGGTTGTACAAACTGGATTTGTCACTATCTTGCTAAGACATTAGACAAGTCATTTCTTCATTAGAACTGTTACTTCTCCTACTTTCTAGTTGAAAGGTTTGGGTGATCTCTTCAGTCCATCCATCCATCCATCCATCCACCCATCCATCCATCTTCCTTTCTGTACTGGAAAACAAATTCAGGGCCATACACATTAGGCAAATACTCTACCATTGATCTATATCCCCAAACTTTAAATGAATATTTTCTAAGGTCCTTTCTAAATGAAGTATTCTCAGTTTTTACTAATTTTTTCTTTCTTTTTTATCAACACTAGAGTGTATTTCCTCGAATGGAGAGTATTAATTTATTTCTATTCTTGAGTCTCAATCCTTGAGTCTCATCATTAGAAGACTCTTTAATTTTTTTAATCTTAAGCCTTTTGTTTACTAATTGATAAACCAATATTTAGTGAAGTTAAGGGAGATATTGACTAGGGTCAGAAAATGTAGAGACAAGTTATATAAGTTAGCTATGGCTATGTACCAAACCCTTGAATGTGGTATCTTTTGAAACTACAAATTTATTATTTCCTGCAATGCTGTTAGATGGTTGGTTTTTCTTCTCCTGGTTTTTTTTCCTGAGTGTATTCACAGAGCTATATCCAGCCACAGGTTCAAAACACTGGAGGGTTCAAGTGACTTCTCTCACATATCTAATAGCTGGAGTTGCAGCTGAGATGAGAGCTTGCTTTTCTTCTGTGTGATGCTCATCTTCCAATAGGTTAGACCATTTTACAAAGATGCAGAAAACACAATCTCCATATGCTTTCTGAAGCATAGGTTTAGCATTCAGAGTGCTATTTTTCCTATGTTCTGTTGGTCAAATCAAGTTGAAGCACAGCCCAAATTCAAGATTTGGGAAATAGCCTCCACCTCTTGATGAGAAATATGGCAACGAATGCATGGCCATACTTAATCTGCTGCATGCTGACAATCATTTTCTCCTTCCAAACACGTTCCACATGTTCAGTTGGGACTCTTTTCAGACTGCATTGCTACATAGCCTAGGAATCCTTTAACACAGTGCTCCAGGAAGCCAACACCAGTCGATCAGAGCTGCCACAAGAAATGAACTACATCTGCTAACTGGACTCCGCAGTGAGTCATTGGTAGAGTCAGGGTAGAAAATGCAGAATTCCTGGGTCTCAATCTGGTGCCTTCTCTCTTTTGTCCATTTCATTAACCTTTCTTAGGTTATGTTAGCAGAGTCATTTACTTCCGTAACTGACATATCTAGAAATATGTGCATGTGAAGCTTTTGAGCAATATATAATGTATAATGTTTTCTATTTAGAATATGACATAAACCCCTGGCTTAGGAGTTATCCATTTGGATGTGTTATCTTATCCAATGACAAAGTTTTAATCAATCCCAGTCACATTTGGATCAATAATGAGGCAATGGGATAATAAATATCTTTTAGTGTTTTACAATGGGAAGGATATGACATCCTTCATGTAACCTTCTTGGCAGATTTCATCATTAAGGGACATAGGCAATTAAAAAACATGAGATATTTTACAAAATAACTTGCTTACAGTCTTAAAATATTACCAAATTCACGAAAGACAAAAACAAAACAAAAACAAAACACAAACAATGAGGGGCTATTCCAGAAGGAAACGAAAGAGTCAGGAGGAAAAATGCAATTCATGAGTCTACTTTGATTTTTCAAAGTTTTAAGGGAACTTATTGGGAATGTTGTGAATCATATATTAGATAACACACTTGTATTTATGCTAACTTTCTTGTATGTAATTAATAGTTTAGCAGTTTTACATGTGTTCTTATTCTAGAGAAAAATCATGATGTGTTTAGAGGGAAGACTTAAGATATTTGTTGCTTATTTCCTTAAGGGATCAACAAAAATTAAAAACTGTATATATATATATATATATATATATATATATATATATATATATATATATATATATATATGGAGAGAGAGAGAGAGCGAGGAGAACAAAATAAAAGCAAATAAGGCAAAAATATTCATTGAAAAATCTACATAATGGGTACTCACATCTTTCCTATACTTTTAACTTTTCTGAAGGATGGAAAGTTTTCAAATTATAAAGTTTGGGCAAAAGTCTTCAACTTGTTTTTTGAGGCCTGACTTTGAGCTTTTATGATAAAGTATCCAATGTCAACTATCTGATTAAATTCTAACAAATTCAATTGCAAAATGTTGCATTCCTCAAAAGGCACATTTTCCTTACTTAAAGACTTTATTACACAAGGAGAAAAATCTCAAGTTCAGGCAGTTGTTTGAATACAGTAATTGATAGAAAAGTTGACCAAGTAGAAAACTATAATGTGTCATAATAAAAGATGTTGAGATTTGCCTGTATGTTATGTGGGCATTATGGCTCACAGAGTTATACATTATGCCAGAAGCCCTTCATGACAAGGGTTCCATTTCATTGTGTGGAACTTGATCCTCTTATAAAAATACAAAAACTAATTTGTAGCGTTGTGGGGTTTTGTAGATTAATTGCTTAACTACAAAGGGAATTGAGCATCTTTTCATTCCTACATGTTGAGTCTTGAAATACGTGAAGAAAAGTGTGTTGGCAAATTAAGGTCATATCTACTATTTTGGTTCCTATTTGTAGATTGTTCTTACAAGATCATGTACAGAGGTTTATACTTTACCCCTAAATTACAATATTAAGAGAAATCTACCAGTGCTTTGAAAAACCTGTTTTCAATACTCTTTGTGTTGTTCTGAAAATAAAACTGGGTTTAGAGAAGATCGAGGTAGGAAAGTTACCTTATGTTCTTTATGAAAGTATTATGCCAACTCTATCCTTGAGAAGTATAAGTGGTTAACAACATATACAATAATTAAATACTTCAAAATATGTTTTGTAACATAAAAAGACAGCTCTTTCTCTCTCTCTCTTTCTCTTGAGTGCATTTGCTAAGGGTTAAAGCCAGCAGCATTTTGGCTTTAAATTCTTAAACTACATCTCAACAGCATTCTAAACTAAAAACCAACATTTTTATTTTGAAATAGAATCATACTGCGTTTCCTGGGGTCTTGCTAAATTGCTAAGGCTGACCATGAACCTATGATCCTCCTGTCTCAGCCTTCCAAGCACTGGGATTATAGGCATGTGCCCTGATGCCAGGGTAAAAATACAGCTATTTGTTGTAGAGATGGTAGAGACCTCTGTGGCTTTAGGGTACACAAGGAGAGACATGTGATCTGGGTTCAACAGCCTTAGTAGAGCATTGGAAAGATAAAGGGGACCTCAGAGAGAGAGAAAAGTCCCACATGAGTGGTGAGTATTCATTATGTGAACAGACTCCTGAAGGAGTAGCTTTTCTGTGCTGAAACTAAGGAGCTATAGTTGGAGTCCTGTGACTATTGGAGGAAATGGAGCAATGTATCGAATACATGCAATGAAAGCTATGCAAGACTTATTGGAGTTAATGTTTAGTGTATGACAGGGAGAAACTAGCAGTTGCTGTAAAAGAAATTGACAGTGGCATGTTGGAATTGGGAACTAAGCCATGCTTGGTAGAATTATGCAGGCAAAGACCAGCAAAGGACCTTCCCCAGAGAATCTTGGATGGAGATAAGTGTTCAGCTCTCAAATACAGTTCTAGCAAAACACTAATGTGGGAGCATAAGAGGAGTAAATTTTCCTGGAGGTGAGTAGTAATGAGATCTGTGGTTGATGAGTGATGTCTGCAGAGGGTATGGGTGGAGTCTTAAAAGGAAATAGGCCATATATTTGCCATTCCTGAATAGGAGATGAGAAGTAAACACAAAATCCCAGCATCTGTGTTGAAAATATTAGTTGAAAACTAATTTGTAGAAAGTCGATGATAGAGTTTAGTTACATTTCAATGTGAGCACAGCACATTGTGCCAGTTTGGGATCACTGCCACTGGTCAGCGAGGTGAGCTCTGAGGCTATTACTAGAAAGAGAAGAGATCAGAGGTAAGGAAGTATAGGAGGTAAAATTCCTGAGGCAGTAAAATGAGTAGACAAATTTGCCTTATTTAGACTGCTTGTTTATGCAAACATGCATTTTCTTGTAATAATTACTAAGTTCAATGGCCCCTAGTTTTCTCAGGGACCACTTGGGGGTATGTAGTCAGCATGTCAGCTGTATTATCCTATTCATTAGTAAAAAGGAGATGGGCAAAGAATGCAGCATTTTTATTTACTCTAAAGCCATTTTTAAGGAACTATAAGCAATTAGTGTTGAAACTTAGTAGTTATATCATAAAACAAATAAGACCTAGTTTTGATATGTCACAACTGGAAGTTGCACCTGGAATTCAGTTCTGGTTTCATTTTTAGAGGCTGCAGTTTCAAGCCTGGGACCATACTCCCTTAGAATTGGTCTTGATTTCTATAGCTGAAAACAGGAAGGTGGGACCATACTCCCTTAGAATTGGTCTTGATTTCTATAGCTGAAAACAGGAAGGTGTTGTCTAAACTGGGTATGGTGACAGTGTGATGGTTCTCCTCTATGAAGCATTCATCATACATTAGTCAGCTTCACATTACTATAATAAAATGTCTGAGGCAATTAACCCATAAAGATAAAGGGTTCATTTCAGCTCACAGTTATGTAGGATCCAGTACAAGATAGGGTGGCATGATTGCTTCGGGCCTCTGGCAAGGGTAGTACATCACGATGGAGTATGTGGGAGAGCAAACCACTTACACCATAAGCCGAAAAAAGAATTCTGGAAGAGTAGGGTGCATAATCCTTTTCAAAGCATGTACCCCATGACCTAAGGACCTCCCATAAAGCCCCATAGCACCTCTTAATAGTACCATCTTGAGGACAAAGCCTTTGGGGGAACCTTTGGGGAATGCTCAACCAACCCATTTCACATGTCAAAAGGGCCAGGTTCGTCCTCTAATTGCAAATAGGATGTAATATCATTTTAGCACTAGGTACCAGTGGGCATGTGACCTGGATCTTTTATCATTCATGGGCTAGGCAATCTTCACATAAAAATAATTATAAGCAAGCTGAAGTGTGGCTAATATGTGTTGAGCTTTCACAGCGTATCAGGTTCTGTGCTAAACACTTTACATGTAACATGTTAAGACCTATATAATATACATGTGTTCAGTTAAAAAGCATGGATGAGAATGGGAGATGGAATTTTATGATCTAATGGAGGGATGAAGTATTGAAATTTCTTGAAAGGGCTTAAGGAAAGGGCCAGCATGTAAAGAAATCACACTAAGACTCACCTTTTCACCATCACCATTGCTGTTGGGCTGAATGAATTAATGCCTGGGTAAATGAACACAATTGCTGTAGCACAAATTGCCCTCAGCATATGGAATCGACCTTTCTTTATTGTTGAATTTAACATTTGCTGACCAGCTAACAACTTTATTCTATCGTAATTCACCTGATTCTCTGGACTAGGAACTTTTAATTCCTAACACATGGCCCAATTGATGATTCATAGATTGCAATTTGCCAATACAATACCATCAATTGCAGACCATACTTCTTTGAACTGCTGAATAACAAGATGTTTTGGAAAGTACTTTCATCAGTTCTCATTTATCAGTTTTAGACAATAAAGCTTAAGTTCATCATTGTTCTTTCTGGGAGATGAGGCTTTGGGTATACACCTCAAGTGAAAATAGTGACTTTTAAAGCTACTAGACCTTAATGGAATTGTCATAGGTACCAATCAGGACATCATGGCTACATTAGGACTGTGCTCAGCCTGAAAATACAGAGACCAAATATTTAAATAATTTAAATATAGCTTATTCTGTTAATACCTTGAAAAGAGCCAGATGAAGACAGTACTATAGAATTTATTATAACAAGTCAATTTTTCTTTTGGTTTTTAAGACTATAAGTGAACCTACATAGTATATTATATTAATGGATTTTATTTTTTATATGAAAGAAGAAAACTTATGAGGTATTGTCCTAGAATTTCAGGATGTTCATTGTATTTCTGGCTCATAATGTAACTTCTAAGAAGCAATTATAACTTTCATTTTAAACCTCTTCCACTGACAAATTTCTCTGGAGTGACTGTCACTGTATTCTTTCTTTGGAGAGAATTTTTTTTTTTCTTTCAAGGGAAATGGTACTCAGCAACATCAAAAATAGTCCTAAGCAAAATTCAGCTATGGTAATTTTACCATGCCAAACTTACAATGCTTTGCATCCATATATATCAATGATACCCTCTGCCGCTGAGACTTCCCCTACTTCTAACATTTCCTGGGTCACATAAACATCTGCCTGCCACAAATGAATTCTGCCGTCTTTTACTTGTGGCTTTTGATATCAGATGTAGAGCTTTTATAGTTTTTAGTTGACCTTCCTTCCAGAAGGCTAGCTGAGTTCAAAGCTGGCTTCCATATCTCTGTATCTGAGTAGTAGCTGAAGATTAATTCGGCTGGCTACTAACATGGCCCTACTTTGGTTGGCATGACACCCTACCATCTCGGGACAGGGAGGTGTTCTGTGTCTGTGTGTGACCTGCTTGCTTGCCTTATTATTACCCACACCACACTACCAAGCCCATGTCCCACACTATGTGGGCACAAGGCTCACTGTGACAGTGTCTGTCCACATCCATTTATCCCCAGCAACCCAGGCAGACTCTTGGGCTGCGGTGCACGTCAGTCTGATTATCTTAGTGGCTGGAGACATGGAGCAGAGAGTGAAATTTTTCAAATGCTGATTGAAAAGGAACCACTTAGTGCAGTCAGACAGAAGTGAGCAGATAAGAAATTCCCAGATAGTGGAAGCACAGCACATTCCATGATTGTGCCTATTACTATTGTTATTATTCTGTAATCAGTATGAGTCCCTTGGCACACTCCTAGAAGTTTACCCTTTAATGGAGTTCCAAAAGAGAAAATTAAAGAGGAGAATGTCATCTTACCTCTGTAAGGATAATGTGTTGACAGAGCTCCTGTACGCCAGTGTTACTGAAAAGCCAGTGCACACCTGTCCATCATTCAGACACGATTGAACCAAGCCTGCACCAATACCACTTTTATACTCCAATAACACTGCTTCATATGAAGAGCAGAGGTAGAAATAATAAAGGGATAGGACTATACTTTTAGAGGAGAAATGATGACTAATGTCAGATTTATTCTGCATATGATGTTATATTTATGTCAATTACACTTCATAGTTCAGTGGAAAGTTATTCAGATACCTTCTTGCCCAAACAAACAGTCATGATTCCCAATTATGTTTATAACAACCAAAAGTATCACTAAGCCAGGCATGATGTGGTGGTGCACGCTTGTAACCCCAGCAACTGGGAGGCTGAGACAGGAGGATCACAGTTCTCAAACAGCCTCAGTTACTTAGGCCCTTTGCAACTCAATGTGGTCCTGTTTCAAAGTAAATAATTAAAAAAAAATAGGGTTGGGGGTGTAGCTCAGAGGTAGAATGCCCCTGGGTTTCATCTCCAGTACTGGAAAACAAAACAAAAAATTTATCACTAAAGAAATCCTCATCTCACTAAGCCAAACATGAGAAGGAGGGAGGGAGGAGGGAATGGGGAGGGAATTGGGTAAGGGCTAAGGTGATGTGTGCATACATACCTCTAGCATCTTGTACTCCATTAAGACGTATGCCTACAATGCACCAATAAATAAAGAAATCTTTATTTCAAAATGTCAGATCGTGAGTTATTTTGTTTCTGGCCCATCAAGTACAAGCACATCTACGCCAGAAGAAGAAATTTGTTTGTTGAACAAAACAAAGCATTATATATAAGATAAAGCAAGGCCGTACAGGACAGGTTGACTGTAGGAAGAACACCGCTCTTTGGGTTCTATGCTTGTTGACTTGCGTGTGAATCCAACTGCCACTTTTGATGCCTTCATAGACCTATGATGATGAAAAAGATAGGAAAGGTCTTTATATAAGTTATATCTAGATCTCATCATCTGCATGGTAAGCATATTTGTACTGGTATCTTCATTTTTATTTTCATACGAGTACGGAATTTACTTATGTGGGATTGGAGTTAAGTGATATTTATGAAGATAAAAAAATAAAATATATTGGTGAAAAATAAATCCACCTTCTTCTAGTCTGAGTTTACTTAGGAAAAATATGTTACATGAAAGAATATTCGATTTGCTTAGAGAGAGCACTGTTGAGAAAAACTTAAGTTTTCTCTTTAGAATTTGAGAGATCCTAGACAATGTCAAGCCCCCAAAGCTTATTTTATATGATAAAGGACTGGCTAATCAGTATTACTGTAACTGGAACTATTTTAATGCTATTTGATGACTATGTATAACCATTTGAATGAACCAATTACCAGCATTTATTGAATATCTTCAATAGGCCAAGCATTGTGTGTGAGAGTTGAATTGGCAGCAAAACCAGGTTAATGATCCTATTAACTCTATTTCATTGCAGATATACTGGATATATAAAATTAGGTCAATCATAAGAAATAATGAATATTTAGTTAACTTTAATCTCTCTGCTCTTTGATAAAATAGTGTTTTTCTTACTAGAAGAGATAAGTGCAAAATTGAGAAGTTAATGGGTTTTATGCATGTATTCAGTAATGAAACCATGAGATTTTGGGGGGAAATGCAGTAGTTTTACTAGTATTATAGAAGAATAAAAGATATTTTAAAGAATGTAAACTATTCATAAATGGATATTGTATGTCTTTCAAATCCCTTCCTTCTTTCTTTCTAATTTTACTCTTCTTAAATTCACTCCTTGAGTTTTTCGACGGTGGTTTAAAAATAATGAAAATGCCCACTTTCTTACTAATTCTCAACTTACATAAATGAGTGGAGACAAAATGATTCTTATATTCTTCAAACATCTTTCCCTCAAACACATAATAAAAATCAAATCAGTTTGGATTTCACCCCTTAGAGATTTGTTTCATTACGCTAAAGTTTCTTGGGATGATTTTTATTTATTTTGTATTTATTTTTGTGCAACAAAAATACTGATATTGGCAATTTCCCATTCAAAAGAATAGACCTTTCTTCTCCTATGCACGCCACTGCAAATTAAAAGATCATCAGAGACCACATTCCTCCGTCTGTGCCAGTTATAAAGCAGTCCCACCTGGGGGAGTGGGGACTAGACTAACATCCTCGGAGAGGTTGTTTGATTGTAACCATGACAACAGTGTACTTTTAGTCCTCTGTGCTTTACCTCTTCAGGTTGTTCACAGAGCTCATCAATTTCCCAGACCCTGTTCACCCTCCCCTGCCAGTTAAGATGTTTCATTTTCCTTACTTTCCCCCAGTTGTCCCTGTGAAGGGGGAACTATTTTTATTCTCTTCTAGGCTCTCCTCATGCCTTCGTACCTTGTGTTATTCTGAAGGGTCACTTTTCATTGCAAATATGTTTGTTTTTTTTCTCTTCCTCCAGCACTGTGAAATTTTCTACTTTTAGCATTACACAGGTCTGTTTCTGGGAACTCTGAGAATGGGGCCAGTTGCTCATCTTTCTATACCCAGGATCTAAAACATTGCTTGGGACACTGTGGGTGTTCAGGAAATGCTCCACAAATGAACAAACAGGGGATAGTCAGGGGAAGACAGAAGTGTTTTAGGAATTGACTCTTGGTGGGAATCTGGAAGATGCCTGGGAAGAAGAGATTTTTGTCAGCAGATCAGATAAGCACTTACTGTAAGAGATGAAGAGGGGCCGGCCAGAGTGGGGATGAGGGGAAAGGAGAGGTGGACTTTGAGTCTAGTGACTGTTATTGCCTAGGCTGGTTTCTACAGTTTGTTTTTCACCCCCTTCCTACTGTGATGATTAGTTTAGACACACTAAACTTGGTTCCACTTTTTGCCCTGTTTTGTTGTTGTTTTGTTTGTGTTTCAGTACTGCGGATGGAACCCAGGGGCATTCTACCTCTGAGCTACACCCCCAGCCCTATTTCTTATTCTTTATTTTGAAACAAGGTCTTGTTGAGTTGCAAAAGGCCTCACTAAGTAGTAGCTGAGGCTGACCGCGAACCACGATCCTCCTGTCTCAGCCTCCCAAATGCTGGGATTGCAGGCATGAGCCACCACGCCCCATCCCTGTTTTTACCTACCTTTGTTGAATAGCAAGTAGTGCCAAGACTAAGGAAAAAAAGGCTGGGAGAGAAAATTGATATATGTTACTGCAGAGATGAAAACCACCATTCATTCCATTTGTGAGCCCCAAACACTGTTGACATTTGATTTGTAGTCTTTTGAGACATTTATATTTTTATTTTTTGTCAAGGAGCTAAGAAACAATCTAGTAGTATAATCACCATCACAGTTTTGGGGCTCTTCCATTCAAGTTTTGGATCTCCTGTCTTTTTTGTAGTTATTGGAAACACACACACACACACATACACACACACACACACACACACACACACACACATATACTTTTTACCTCATGTATATAGTACGGATCATAATTACACTCATGTCATAGGGACACTGGAAGTTGGCACAATTAAAGTGCTAAGCCTAGATCCTAGGTCCTGGGGCATAGAGCATGAATATAGATTATAAATATGTTCAACAAATATATCAACCTAAGCTTGATTAAGAATGAAAAATTTTTGTGTTCATGGTATAAATAAATATCTTCCCATAATGATTTATAGAATATGTTTTAATGATTTTGTAGTATCCATCTGTTTGATAAGCTCTCATGATTGAACATTTTATTGTATTTTTATAAATACAGGTATAGTTTACTTCAGACTCTGTATGGCTTTCACAAAAAATAAACTAGTTTTACTTTATTTTATTTTTTGTGATACTGGAGATTGAATCCAGGGGCATTCTAAACCTGAGCTATATATCCCAAGCCCTATTTTATTCTTATTATTTTTTTTAGATAGAGTCTCACTAAATTATAGAGGGCTTCACTAAGTCACTGAGGCTGGCCAAGAACCTGCAAATCTCCTGTCTCAGCCCCTCAAGTACTGAGATTACAGGTGTATGGTACCCTGCCTGCCTGAACACTTTTAAAGTTAAAATAAAAGACATGATGGAAAGTTTTATCTGTGCAAAACAAGTATTTTTTCCCTATAACTTACTTCCAGAAGAGGACTCACTATGTCACATAAAAATATGGATATTTTAAGCCTTTTGATACAAATACCAGATTAACTTCCAGAATACCCTGCTTTACAGAACAATAGAACTGAGTTCTATGGCTTGTTTTCGCTTTCTTTTGGGCTAGTGTAATAGGTGAGATAAAAAGATTTTTGATTTCAGCTTACAGATATTTGGA
This sequence comes from Muscardinus avellanarius, assembly GCF_963383645.1. Taxonomy (NCBI): domain Eukaryota; kingdom Metazoa; phylum Chordata; class Mammalia; order Rodentia; family Gliridae; genus Muscardinus; species Muscardinus avellanarius. The sequence goes on from NC_137787.1 coordinate 185,081,612, forward strand.
TAGCAAGACATATGAACATCTTTCATATCATTTCAGGTCTTTAACATTTTTTTGTGTGAACTGCTTATCCATATAGTTTCTCAATTTTTCCATTGGCACGTTCATCTTTATTGATAATATGACAATACTATAATTGTCACTATATCAGTTTGGGAGGGCAAGGGGTTCAAAAAATATAAAAGGACCAAGGTAAGTATTTGGTATTTCAGCTTATCAACATAAAAGTAGTAAGATGTACAGTTTTGCACTTAGGCAAAATGACTGCTCTGTGTGGATTAATCTGATCATTTAAGGTTTTAGGAAATGGTTGAGCAACACAGTAATTTCTTCATATTTATGCATTGATTTTGTCGTTCGACTTGTGCAACTCCATTAGACTATTTTCAGTCATAATATTTTTTGCTTCAAAAATAGATGCTGTTGAGTTACCTCTCCTAAATGACCTGGCCTTTGTCTCCTTATTTCTGTGGACAAAAGATTTTGAATACAGTTACCAAAATATAATGTATGAGTAACTTTTAAATTTCCAACAGTTCGTGAAAGACATTATCATCTTATTATACCATGTACCACAAGAATTGTACTCAATGGAAGTGGTTGAGTTTTACTTTACAGATATTGGTATTGCCTGGTGCTTTAAGGTTTGCAGGGGACTTTAATTTATCATTGTGAGGAGCGCAGATGGATTTCTGTTATTATAGAAGAAAATACTGAGGCTCTGAGAGGTTAAGTGATGCCCTGGGGCCAGACAGCTAATAAACTGCAGAAACTGGCCTAGAACCCAGGTCTTCTGACTCTGAGTCTAGTGTCTTTTTTTTTTTTTCTTCTTTATTCCTTGATCGTTGAATCACTTGACCTGGAAATATATGCCTTCGCCTTTGTCAGAACAATAAAGCCGCTGTGATTCGTATCCTGGTGGGAAGCAGGTTCCATTCCTCTGTTTTTGTTGTGTCTGTCTTATTTTCGGGACATATGTTTTAGAATGTGCTGTGTAAATGCCATTTTCAATTTTACAATGGAAAGTGAAAAACATTGGCATAGCAAAATGTTTATTTTATTTAATATGTATGGCGTTCCCAAGGACTTGGTTCACTTGCCATTGATTTCACAGTTTGTTAATTTTTTTTTATTTATTTAGCCGCATAGCCTTGGGGTAACGTCAAGTTACTCATAAAGAAAGGATTTTAATGAATACCCACGGAAGGTATTCTCCTCCTCATTTATTTCTGGTGCCTTTCTTTTACTAACTAAATTCTATAGCTAGTCTCTGGAGCACGATGCGATACTGAATCAGTTTTCCATCAAGAGTTTCAATTCTTCCTTTCAACTTCTATACCCAGAAACTATCGTGCAGAGGATCAATGCCCTTGCAACGGAATATATTTGCTCAGTGAGTTACTGATCCAATCTGGCTCCTACTGTGCTGAATTATTTCCTTCATGAAATAACAGAAAGGATGGGGTAAGAGACAGGGTTGGGCAGAGTCTCAGTATTTCTAGAAAATATTTGAAGAATAATTCAACATTTCAACAAAATCAAAAAGAGAAAGCAGGGCCAAATTGTGTGTAGGCCATTTTCAATTTATATTTGATTTTGGTTGACATGAGCAATGTTGTTAAATATATAACCAGTTAAGAAAAAAAATGACTTACAGGAACAGATTGGATCTAAGATGGGTTGAAGTGAAAGCTTTGCCTATGTATATAAATATTCTATGCTATGATTATGTGCTTGTTTTTTTGACAAAACAAAAATACTTCTTTTTAGAAGGCTCTTGGAAAAGAATGCTTCCTCTGGTGGCCATTTGTTTCATTTATACCAATGGCTTTTATCTGCCGCTTTATGAAATACTGACTAGCTTTCATATATTTTAAAATAGCTGTTTTACATGTCAAGTGTAATTCAACATTTATCAGTTGTACTTGGAAATAAAAACTTATCAAAATATGCCTGATGAATCAGAAGATATCCAACTTCCTATTTTTATTAAGAATATAGTAGAACAAAACTATTTGGAAATAAAAAATAAACCAGGTGTGATAGCACAGGCCTTAAATCAAGTCCTCAGGAGTCTGAAACAAGAGAATCACAGGTTCATGGTGAGCGTCGGTAACTTAGGCCCTCTGGAACTTAGGGAGACCTTGTTTCATAATTAAAAAAATAAAATAGGGATGGGGTGTAGCTAGAAAATAGAATACTCCTGAGTTCAATCTTCAGTACCACCACCAAAATAATAAAAAAAAAAACAGATAAGAATAGCTATATGAGAAAATCTGATCAAAACAATATATATGTATGTATGTATGTGTGTGTGTGTGTGTGTGTGTATATATATATATATATATATATATATATATATATCTTTGGGTATGGTGGCGCACACTTGTAATCCCAGCATTTGGGCCGCTGAAACTGGAGGATCGCGGTTTTTGGCCAGCCTCAGATACTTAGTGAGGCCGTTTGACCCTCAGTGAGACCTTGTTTCAAAATAAAGAATAAAAATAGGGTGGAGGTATAGTTCAGAGTTTTTCCATCTTTAGTACCACACACACACACAAGAAAAGGATATATAAAGAATGGTCTATAAGAAATCATTTTATGTTGGTCCCTACAGTAAGGCCACATCTAAATAAAAATAAGCATATAAGAATAATGTATACACATATGTTCTCTGTGTGGTTATTTTAGAGTTAGATCACCAAATTAAAAAGAATATATTTAACTTTTATGACATTGAGTCTATAGCTTTGAGATTTGTATGGCTTTATTTCATGTATCTCAAGTTGAGAAATACATCCTTATATATCAAGGACATTTGTAGCAGTTAGAACAGTTCATTCTGCATTTAGTGCTGAACAACATGGACAGTCTATTTGCATTTCAGCTTGTATACTTAGGGTACCATTTGGAAACCTATTTTCTTATCCACTTGTTATTATAGAACTGAGTGATCAGAATATTTATCGAAGTGAGAATTTACAGGAAACCTAATGAAGCCTAAAGGAAACTTGCATTTGCCTTTCAAATGATAGTATGGCATCTTCTTCAAAAGGACTGAATGCAAGTCTTTGGCACAGTGAAGTTTTCCAATAGCCACAGACCTGTGAGGCCCTGTGATGAGGCTCCATCTGCCTCCTGATGGGGATTTGGTTCCTTGTGACGGCCATCCTGGTCTGATGATCAGCAGTGCTTCTTTTACTCTTGCTTTGTATGTACTCTCTAAGAATTGTAGGAGCTATATTTGCAGATGATTTATGTTTAACATTTGAAATTAAAGTATAAAAAGAAGCAGAACTAGAGCTGTGAAGCTGGTATAGTCTCCCTTATCTACTTAGAAAGGATAGAGGAGGTGGTGGAACTCACAGGTTACAAGAAGAAAAAGCTACTTGTTTAATTAAAAGTGAATAGGAAAATAAAGGTAAATGAGAATTGTTGATAATGTCTAATAATCACCCCCGCAGAGACATGCAATGGAAGAAAACTGTTTTATCCACAATTATTATTATAAAGATTTATAATCTTAGGACTAGAAAGTAACATTCTAGAAAGATTAACATGCAGATAGCACCAATAATGTTGTTAAAGTTAAGCTGTTTTCACTATCTTAATTAATAGATATCTTAATAAATTAAGAGATGCTGTTTCTTTTGTAAAATCCTTTTGTTGGTTCTTTGTAAGTATATATGATAGAGAGATTGATTGTGATATATTTACACATACTCATAACATAACTTAGTCACTTTCATTCCCCAGAACCTCCCCTTTTTTCTTCCCTTGGTCACCTTCCTCTAGTTGTCTGGTCTCTCTGATAGAAGCAATTCTTATCCATTCAAGTCAAAGTAATTTTTTTCTGCCATTTTATGTATTCAAATGAAAACCAACCATAGTTGTCTATGCTAATTGTGTTGAGGAGGTGTTATTTGCACTGAGCCCTACTTGGCCAACCATGGGAAGGAGGCATCTATGATAAGACTCTCTAATGACTTTTAAAGCAGAGGGAATAGTAAATGCAAGAGGAATGAGTCTGATAAGGGTTGAGAGAGAGGGCAGGCAGTGGAAGATGAGGTTGGACAGAGTAATGTGAGAATCGGATTTTGTTGGACATTGAAGTTTAAATTTCTTTCTTCTTTCTTTTTTCTTCCTTTCCTTTTTATCTTTTGTCATTTTTTTTTTCTCTCTTGATAATGGGGATTGAACCTAGGGGTATTTTGCCTCTAAGCCCCCAGTCTTTTTTTTTTTCCTTTTTTTGTTTTCAAGTTTGAAACAGGGTCCCACAAAGTTACTGAGGGTCTCTTTTTGTCATTGAGGTTGGCCTTGAAACTGGGATCCTCCTGTATCAGCCTCCCAAGTACCGGGATTATAGGTATAAGCTTAGATTTTTTAATATAGGGAGTTGGAATGCTTGGAGCATGAGAATGATATTTGAGCTTAATTCTAGAAAGATCATCTTAGAATCTGGGGAGAATGAACTATGGCAAAAAACACCTTTCTAATCATTTGAGCAAAACAGGATGGCTCTGTTATTTATTCATTTGACTGTCAACAGCAACCCACTGAACCACTGCCCTATGCTAGGGCGCTATTGTGAATCTGGAGGCCACCAACTTTGATAAGAGGGGAGAGGGCCCTATACCATGAAGCTGTGATGCCTCCTGGTGGAGGGGGATGAAGACAATGAGTGGGTTGTCTACTTCCATCAATTCTGGAGAGCTTAAGTGACCAGAAGAAGCCAGATACTAGGAAATCTCCATAAAGTACTTCCAAGCAAAGGGAAGAGTAAGTGTAAGGCCCCAAGGTAGAAACAGGCTCAGCATCAGGAATCTTGTTTGAGAGACAAGAGGGGGAAGGATCTCAGAGTGCTAGAGGAAGCCAGCTGGGGGCCTCACCATGTAGAAGTCAGTTCCTATGAGATTTCTCAGCAAGTGAGCTTGGAGCTAGGAAATGGAATCGAGACTGAAGAAAAGTTCATGGTACTTTGCAAACCATTTATTGGGAGCTGAATGCTCCTCCTGCAGTCATTCATTGCACAGGGCAATTAATTTGTGGACTTTATTCTTGTCACTTTCCTCTTCAGTTATTTAAATGCTGGTGCTGGCTGTCAGCATCATTGTTATTTAGTTGTCTTAAGAAATTGTTAGAAGCGGGGTGTGGTGGCGCATGCTTGTAATCCCAGCATTTGGGAGGCTGAGACTGGAGGATCACGGTTCGCCGACAGCCTCAGCTACTTAGTGAGGCCCTCCGCAACTTAGTGAGACCCTCTTTCCAAATAAAGAATAAAAAAATAGGACAGGGGGTGTAGCTCGGAGGTACAATGCCCCTGAGTTCCATCCTCAGACCCACCAAAAAAAAAAAAAAAAAAGAAAGAAAGGAAGGAAGGAAAAGAAATTGTTAGTTTAGGTAATTGTCAGGAGTTGACTTTATACTCACCACTTTACTAAATTCTAAAGTGGGTATTGCTGAAAGACGCACAGAAAGTTCCTTGTTCTATTTGAATGAGAATGATCCACATACGTTGAAATAGTCCTCTGCCTATGTAGCGTGGAATTGCTTTAAGTGGTGTATAATACAACATTTATCGAACATTTGAAAGTCCCTAATGTGCAGATGCATATGAAATTACCCCTGTGTCTAGTTCACTACAGTTAACATTGTTTTTAATGAGAGCAGGTGGAAAACTTTAAAGAAGAATGACTAAAATGGCCACCCCGGCCACTGTTTGAACGTCGAGTTGTTCTGACCAGAATGTGAAAGTCATCACGAAGGAAAGTTGTTTTTCATTTTCTTGGAGACTTGTTCCCCAACTGTTGTTAGAGTGAATGTTAAGTGGAATACGTGCATCTGCTTCCTATGCACAGTGGGTAATTGATTTCCACAGCCCAACAGAATATTTTATCTGCCGACCTTGGTGCAATTACATTGGAGTTGCAATTTTCAACACTGCATTTTAATAGTTATTTCTGTGTCTCTTTGTTATTAATAAAGTGACATACAATCAGGAACGAAAATCTCCTGAAATGCTTGCCTTATCCCTCTTCCACACTGGCCTCCCAGTTCCCAGCCCTGTTTGCCTAGACTGAGTAAGGAATGGGCATTTGTTGAATTGGATTGACACTCCTTCCCCATGGTCGTTCTGCCTCAAAAACACCCAGATTTTCTTCTTCCAATGGAAAAGAAGTATAAGCAACACCTTCAAAATATGGAATCAACCACCAAATTGATTACTTGAGATTTTTCCTTTAGAGAAATGATTGTAATCACATGCTGTGTTGACAGGCGAGACTCTGTCTTTAAATTTTTAATGTATAGTTTGCCTCTAAAATTAAATTGCCTCCTTTTCTAAATTAAACACAGATTAAACACCCCCACAATTACTTTCTTGGTAGTTTATTTAGTATGGCACAGATATAGAAGATGTATACGTTTTGTGATTATTATTGTTTTAATTTTAAGAGATAAAATGATAATATAGTTGCTAAGATAAGAATCACTTGCAATGTATTAAAATAATATATGGTACATTTTCTTTCCGTCTCTTTTTCTATATGTAATATTGTTTGAACTTAATTTTAAAAACAGAAAAAGGAATGAGCATATATCGATATTTGATCAGAACAAAAGACAAGCACATCTAGCTGGCAGATTGTTCATATTTAGGGTGATAATTAGCTGAATAGAAGGCATTGTTTTCACTTCTAAAGTAAAACCTCAGCACTGAATTAACTATCCAAAATATAACCAACTTTCTAAAAAGCATTCTCAAAGGTATTCTCACTACAAAGCTGTCTGCCCTTAGCTCGAAGGTTCTAGTTAGCAACATAAGAGAGAAAATATGCTCACACAAATTAAATGAAGGCCTTAAAAAAGCACAGAGACGAGATTTAATTAAAGACTGTTTTCCATATAAATTTGTGCTAAAAAGGCGACGTTGCTTCGGCTGGGCTTTATCTTACTGCTAGAAATCAGCTCTGACTTAGTTTGAAACACGGACATGGTGGTCAGATCCGCACCTTCACACTTACTAGTGGAGTGGTGAGACACATTACTTGACTTTTTTAAGAATCTCAGGCTTTTTCATCTGTAAACCAACCAATACTACTAACTGCCTCGTATTTTTCTCCTAATGAATAAATGAGATGATATATGGCTTGCAGTTTTCTGGGACATGGGAGGAAACCGTCCAACAACCGTGAAGGTTTTCCTACCGGGACAGGTGTATTTAACCAAGCAATTATGATTTAATTGGAAGACATGTTATCTACACAGGACAGAAAGTTGGAAAGGGCTACAAATATCTGAGAATCCCATGCTTATTACTGAGAAACCTAAGTGTCCCTGAACATGGAATAGGAGCTTTCTTGATATTAGTAGCTTGATATTAGAAGGATAGCCCAGAAACACGAAGTTCCAGAATATTTTCTCATCCAGAAATTGAAAATATGGTCATTTGGTTTGTTCCATGAAGAAGTCACCTGCATTTTAAACCATTTAGTGCTTTTAGTTATTTTCACCTTTATTTAAATGTGGTAATTTTCTCATTGGCCGCTAAGGTATCGTAGTTGGAATTGATCATCTCTCTGGGAACAGTTTCTGCCTGAGCATTATTTTCTCTGCCCGGACAATCCCACCACCTCCACCACAGCACCACTGACAGACTTCTGATATTTCCTTGACTGATGGAGCTGTGATCATTTTCTCTTTTGACCTTATAAGATAATGAGAGCCGCTGGAGTGCCCTTTCAGTTAAATCAATAGAAAGTGCTTCAGTGTATAATATCTCATTAATAGAGATGGTTAATGGCAGACTCGGGACAGTTTATGTAGCTGACAAGCTGAACGCCAGCCTGTATTAAAGGGATGGATAACCCAAGACCACAGTGACTCTGGAGAAAAGGGGAATTTCAACTACTGGTAGACATCTACCTCTTCTCAGCTGGGATACTGCCACCTCTTCTCCTATCCTCTTCCTCTTCCTCCTCCTCCTCCTCCTCCTGCTCCTGCTCCTGCTCCTCCTCCTTCTCTTCCTCTTTATCCTCCTCCTCCTCTTTCTCTTCTTTCTCCTCTTCCTCCTCCTCATCCTTATCTTCCTCTTTATCCTCCTCCTTCTCTTTCTCTTCTTTCTCCTCTTCCTCCTCCTCCTTCTCTTTCTCTTTATCCTCCTCCTTCTCTTTCTCTTCTTTCTCCTCTTCCTCCTCCTCCTCCTTCTCTTCTTCTCTTCCTCCTCCTCCTTCTCCTTCTCCATCTTTGTCTCTGTCTTTGTCTTCGTGTTTTTCTCACACACATCCCTTAATTTCTCTTTTTCCAGAAAAATCTTGAAGATCACAGGCTTGGTTTCCTGAGAGAAGGACTCAGATGGGTATTTGCGTGCTGAGAGTTTATCTGGAGAGGGCACCTGCTATGAAGCAGCAGCAGAAGAAAAAGCAGGATTAGGCAGAGGGAAAAGCTGAAGTTCTCCACAGTTGTCTTAGGGGCCTCAGCTGGTGTCACTTCTGAGTCCATCTGAGGCTAGGATGGCCCTTTAGAGTCGTCCTTTATTGAGTGAAGATGCCAGAACTTTGCAGCCTGAAGTGGAGCATTCATCAGATGCAGGCTGCTCCAGGCTGGGAGGATAACCTTAGTTGGGGCAGCAACCCGGGTAGGATCTGGTTCTGGAGGAAAACGCAGCTGTATTGGGAGCCAACACCAGTTGTGGCCTGGGGGTCATCTGTCCCAGCCATTCCTCCCTCCTGAAACAGGCAGGTGTGTACAATTCACACTTTACTATTATATTTGGCAACCTCCAGGAGTTGTCCTCAGATTTTCCTTAAGTCTAAAAATCTCCCAATGCTCTGATCTTAATACAACTCATGAACATACATTAAGTTTACAAATAAATGTCTTACTGAAGTTATGTTTGCTCTTTGGTCTGTGACAGAAAAAATGTCTGGGTAGGGGAGTTTGGTCTTTTTAGACAAACATTTTCTTTGCATTATTTTAGTCCAGTTGAGCTTTGCTGTTGAAACTTAAAACTAAGAAGCTTGAACTCTGTGCCCTATGTTTTGAGTAAATTATATAGCAAAAGGACCAGAGGGAGCAGAACTCTAAAGTAACTGGAAACGTGATGTCCTGATCCAGGGAGACAGTTTCTTTTCTCTAGGGCTGTGTGGCTGTGGAGTGTGGTACAGTCTGAATCTTGTGGGCCCCCAACCCCAGCACCCAGCCCACCTGATCCCATCAGTGAAGTCTTGTGGAGTATGTGTCGCTTTCATGGCTAACACAAGTTTAGGGCATAGAAGCCCTTCTACTCAGTATAAACTTTAAGAAGAAAAGCAAAGAAAAAACCTTGGGGGTGGTACTAGGGATTGAGCCCAGTAGCCTTCAACCACCAATTTATACCTCCAGCCCTGTTTTGTTTTTATTTTTAAACGGGTTTCTCTAAGTGATTATGTGTTTGCCTCAAACCTGCAATTCTCCTGACAGCCTCCCAAGCACTGGGATTACAGGAGTATACCATGAGTATAACAGAAAAAAAAATAAATAAATAAAATAAAAAACCATGCATTGCTTCAATATAGTATTTTATTTTCTTTTATTTTATTCTTATTTTTTGGTGGTACTGGGGCTGGAACCCAGAGGCTTTCTATACTCCCAGACCTTTTTTATATTTTATTTAGAAACAGGGTCTCACTAAGTTGCTGAGAGCCTCACTAAGTAGCTGAGGCTGGCTTTGAACCCATGCGATCCTCCTGTCTCAGCCTCCCAAGTGCAGGGATTACAAGCATGTGCCACCACGCCCGGCTTCAATATAGTATTTTAAAGACTGTAAGTAATGCAAAAAGGATATGACAAAAGCATTCTGAAAAGTCTAAATCTGGACACCATCAGTGCATCTCTTTCTTTGCTTGTCTTTGCCTCTGCAGTAGTTTGGGTGGGCTCTGGCCACTTGAGCTACATAGAAATAATCAGATACCCTGTTCCCGCTTGGCAAGGATCTGAGTGAGTGAATAGTTTCAAAGGTGCCTCAAATGAAATCTCTGTAAATATTTCACATCAATTCTAAAAATATAAGAAAAGGCATGTATTTAAATGTGTGAGTTCACTGTCCCCCTATGGAAACCCAAGTAGACCTGTGGAGCTGGAAGCTGGAGTCAGGACTGAAGAGTATTGAAATAAGAAAAGGATCAGAGGATTAAATGGGTTTCACCAAATAATCAATTCGGGGACACAGCCAGTGCTCAAATCTCAGAGCCACTAAGTGTAAAACCTGGGAATCAGTGCTGGGGTCAAAGCCAAGTGGCAAGAGCATAAGCTTCGTCATGCTCCAGTGACAGCCGGAGAGGGCTGGTTGGGAAAGGAGGATTACATTGCCTCTGCTCTAGCAACAACACCTCCCCAATTCTTAGCTTACAAATTGTAAACCTCTCTCCAGTCCTCCTGGGATAAATTTCCAACCTCTCAATACCGCAGCTGAGGCCTCTCAAACAACGTATCTTTAATGTGTCTTATTTCTCCCCCAAGACCCTCATTTACAAGAGGCTTCCTCTTCAGTCACAGATATAATCAGCTTCTGCTGCAGCCTCGACCGACACCTCTCTACCACCTGGCATTAAGGCCACGTGGCCTCATAGGTGCAGATGTTTTGATGTTTCTTCTCCTCCTGGAGTGAACACTCCTAGGACAATATCGATGGACTCTTTTTCTTTAAAATCTTTACCTTGCCTCCCAGATTGAGCTAAACACAGAAACTTCCTCCTCACTTTGAGTCCGGTGTATTGACCTATAAGGATGTGTTTCCATGTCTGTCTTCTAGGAGACTTAAATAAAATACTTTAATGACTGCATTGTAATTTTACATGATAGCGAGGTTCAAAGTGACCCAAACACAGATGCACACAACACTTAGTGTATTTCTCTCTGCATCCCAGCTCGCGTTCCCCTCTATCTCGCCATACGTGTTAGTTAATGAGATTGGTAGTGATCCCTTCATATATGGACATAGTATTATGTGAACCGTTCCCTTCTTCAAGCCCCCTTTTTCTCCTTTCTCCCTCCCAGCCACCTCTCTTCTCTTCCACTCTTCTACGCGTCTCTCCTCACTTATCCAAAGCCTTTTGGTTCTTTTTTTCTCTCCAGCTCTCACATGTGAGAGAAGACATAACAACCCTTGACTTTCAGAGACTGGCTGATCTCAGCAGAATATTCTCTAGTGCCATCCATTTTTCTGCAAATGACATCATTGTTTTTCTTCTTTATCGCTGAGTTAATTTCTATTGTGTGTATAGACCACGCTTTATTTATCTGCTCGTCTGTTGATGGACTCCTAGGCTGGTTCTATAATTTGCCTGTTGTGAATTGTGTTGCTTTATAGATCAGCACGGATCACGATCGTATTCTGGCTTTAATTCTTTTGGAAAGAGGTGGAAGATCCCTAATAGACTTTTATTGGTTCTCTTTGTTATTTAGTAATATTGTTGGCACTGATGAAAATTATTATAACAAACTGCATGCAGATCGAGTATTTTTATAGCATTTATAGCGTAGGCAATATGAAAAGCAATTTAGATGTAGTATTTCACTGGACCTCGGTAAATTGTGTTCTATCACGCTATCATTTCATGCGTAATAATGATTATTTTATATTATAATCATTTTATCTGTGCATAAAACAAGGCTTGATGAGCTTCTACATGAAGCTGTATGCCTTTCTTTACCACACCAGCCCCTGGCACAGTCGTGGTAGGCACGGACAACAGTTCAGTGAGTGAGAAATGGGTGCGTGGCTGGTTGTGATCAGCCAGAAACAGTAGATCTGCTCACACTCTTGTGTTCCACATGTCCATGTATAGATACATACACATTCAAACTTCTAGTCTTATTTCACTTTTAATACAGCTCTGTGTAATTGGTATTCCTTCAGTGGAGCTTGTAGACAGATGAAATGAATTTTTTTTTTTGCAAAATAATTATTCACACCCTCAATAACTTTCACAATATTCTAGTAGCATTTAACGAATTCAAGCATAGTATTTGGAATTAGCTATTCTTCAGGTCTCATCTCATGCGATACCAGCTTTTAGTAATTTGGCCAGTGCGGTGGTCCCAACATACTTTTTTTTTTAAAAAAAAGTCATTATTTTTATTTTCAGTATTTTGATCAGAGAAAAAGAATGCATTTCACAAAGGCATAGACGTTCAATTCTACTGAGGGTTTATGCATAATATAAGAAGGTAGTAATCGCCTATTCAGTGAAACTTTACAAACGAGTATTTGGAGAACAATTGGATTTGCTTATTTCATAGAAAGCAGGTATTAAAGTGTGGACGTAGCAAAGAGAGAAGGCAGATGCCTGGGAGCATCACACACACAGCAATCCGCCTCCTGCCGTTAGGATTTATCCAAAGAGCTTAGGCATGGGCTTTCCTTTCCATTTCTCAGGGATGAAAAATCTATATTCTCTTCACTATAATATCATCTGAAATGATGAAAATGTTCACTGCCTTAAGATTAAAAATTCCTCTACTCTGAAGGTATTTTTTTTTTATTTTCTGGCCTTGAGACAAATAGAGGAAAAACTATCAATATATAATGATTGCCGCCCAGAGTGTCTTACCTGCTACTTATATTCTTAACTATATTCTGCATTAGCACCTCTGAGATTCATAAAGATATTAGATCATCATTAGATTATCTACTTTAAAGTTTTATTTTGTTTTTTTTTTGTTTGTTTGTTTGTTTTCCTTCTGGTGTTCTTCTTAGGGCCCCCAAAGAATCTCAGTGGAATGGGAATATTACCAGATACTTCTCTAGCACTAATCCTAACTCCATTGCATAGTGGTATAACGTACATTTCTGTGCAACATGGGTTTGAATAATCATTTAAATGCTAATACAAAAGGAATCACCCATTTTTCCAATGCAAGACAGAATCCCAAACACTGTAGAGATGAGAAAACTGAGTCTTAGATGTCACGCTGTTGGTTGCTAGTGGCACTAGAACTAGTTATCATTATGTCTCGGGATCTGTGGATCCTGGAGTCCACGCCTTCCAGCCTGCAGCCCCAAATCCTTCCTTCTGCATGGTGATTGTGCTTTTAATTAAATGCTGAATTGATCTGAATCTCACATACTGAGTTAAAACAAAGGAATTAAGCTTTTCTAAAATGACCTGAAACATTTTATTCTGCCAATGGACCAGCTGACTTCTCCCCCAAAGCTAGTCCTTTCACCATCCATGAGGGGTGATACTCATTCATATCTCCATAAACTTTTGAAATCTCCTGTTTCTCAGAGCCTACTTAAAAGAAAAATGCATCCCCCTTAATGAGATTTGTGTTTGTCTGCTCCATCCATTTCATCAGTACTGGAGGCTAGGATGGACATTTCTCCTCGAAGGAAACTGAAAACTTGGCATTGCTACCTAGATTAGTGACAGGACTTCAGGTGAGGGAGTCACGCGCTGTCTGGGAGGCTTGTTAAGTGATAGTTCAGCGACACAGGCAAATGTTTCAGCTGCTGATTATATTCTCTTAACTCCTGATAATTGCTTCCCATCCTGCCATCGCTCTCCACCTCTAGACACATTGTCAATCCTGTAGCTGTGGATTAAAACGGTTGTTGGTTATTCAGGAGCGCATCCCCATAGTAGCCCCTAGGCATTCTGAAACGAGGGTTTCCATCTCTGTATCGGTAACAGTTTTAAGGCAAAGAACAAATATGGACCTTGTAGTTGAATTCTTAATATATTTTGCTTCTGGTTACCGATGTTCTATAAGATCGGTGGGTGAGGTGGTGCATATCCTGTGGACAGCAGGACAGTCTATTCATTCTGTGACCCACACAGAGGAAATGAAATATCAGAACATCTGTGGACTGAAAGTGTGTGTCCTTGGGAATTCTAGGTTACCTATGGAAACAATTGCTGGCTAGTGCATGTTATCCTCAGGCTGATGGCTGATCAATATGTGAAATCTCTAGGGTTGCTTTTTCTTTCTAACCATACTGGACTGCTAGCTTGCTAATAAATATTCTTTACTCTGGTGAGCCTTGGGCGAAGGCTGCAGTCAAGAGTGCTGTGCCAGTTTTAATGTAGCACTTAATAGTAGGGCAAAGGATTCCTTTGGGAAGGAAAATACTTGTGAAATAAAACTAAAAGCGAAAACAAAAGGTAGAATAAGATGATAGAGATAATGGTCATAATTATTTTTGTAGTCAAGTGTGATGTAGTTATAGATCTTAAAACATGTTTGAGAATGATTTTTTTGTCTTAAAATGTGTTTTATTGGTGCATTGTAATTATATGTCACAGTGAGGCTCAAAGAGATTCAAACATAGATGCACATAGCACTTGGCATGTTTACTTCTGGATCTTATCCACTCTTCATCCATCCCCATACAGATTCATGAGATTGATACCTTCATATATGGACATAGGATTATTTGAACTGTATCCTTCATTAATTCACCTTCTGTAGCTTCCCTGAGCCCCTTCCACTATCCTACTGGTCTGTCTTATTTCTCAAAAGTTCCTCTTCTTTCCCATTTCCCTCTCTAGTTTCCACGTAGGAGAGAAAACACACGACCCTTCATGAGAATGCTTTTTTCTTAATGCAATGCAAGAAGCTGATGAAATGTATAATGAGGAATAGAGTTCATTTTTATCTTTCATGTTATTATCCTTCATAGCAGTAGCATTACATTAGTTTTGAAAGCAAAAATTGAAAGAAAAAAAATCTAGAAAATTCTTTAAGTGGGTAGAAGGTACCGTTTTGACATTTGGAGAATTAGCTATGTGAACTGTGTCTGCAAAAAGAGAAGGAATGACTTAGGATAATTTCTTTGTAGAAAGCAGTAGTCAGCCAGAGATGGCATCACAGATGGCAAGATGGACAGCCATAGGCGCATAGAACATCTCCTCCAGTGACCCTGCAGACCTGAGTCTGAGCATGGGGTGTAGAGAGGAACAAGCTCAAACAGCTACACTGAGTACTGAATTTTCTTGACAGAATGTACTGGCGATAACACCAAACAGTGCTTTGGCACCTTAAAAATCCTACTCATTTGCTCTTTATGTCTCGAGAAAATTGTGCAAAGTGCTCCTTTTAAGAAGTTTAGATAATTATGCAATTTTATGTTTGTATGAAAGAACTATATAATCACCAAGCTATTCTGCTTTTGAAACTAAGGAGGAAATAGTTTATCCCTTCATAAATGGTATTGACAGGAAGCAATGTCTTACTGTTCAGCAAATTTTTAAAATTTAGCTTGTAACACTCTGGCTGGTTATAATGGATGCAGACATTAGGAGGTTGGTAGTGAGACAAATAGATTTAGATGTACCACGAGACTTGTGTTAAAAAAAATCCTATTTTTAAGTATTTGGGGAACAATATGATTTATTTTTTATATTTTATTTTATTTTATTTTTGTGGTGCTGAGGATTGAACCCAGGGGCATTCAGTCTCCACACTACACCTCCAGCCCAACTTTTTATTCTTTATTTTGAAACAGGGTCTCACTAATTTGTGGAGGGTCTCATTAATTAGCTGAGGCTGGCCATAAACCTGAGATCTTCCTGTCTCAGCCTCCCACGTACAGGGATTACAAGCATGCGCCACCACCCCCGGCATATTTTTTATTTTTAAAAAACATGAGATAACTATCTTTTCTTTGGCAGTATAATAAGTATAAGAAATTCTTTTGACAGAATAAACACATTTGTAATGTTCTACTAACAACATTTCTCATAAAGCATTTGTGTTGACCATGGAATGCAATTTGTGTTTTATAGCCTTTACAAGTTCATATCTATTTTAAGCCAGGTTGGAGGAGAGATTCATATGACAAAGGTTAAATACATTTAGCTATGACATGTGGAGATAACATGGGATTTGACTATATGAGATATCCATAAAGCCCTTATTTAAGTTTTTGAAGTAACTTAAATAACTAACATGATAAACATCAAGAAATTTTATTCATATATTACAGATAATTTTTTAAGATTAAACTCATACAACCTTATGCAAAATTTCAGATAATGTGATAAGTAAAATTAACTAAAGTCCTATCAGCCTGGAAAAAAATATCTGGTTTGATTTTAAAAGCCACTTGCAATTTGTTTTTATTATGCACAAAACACATGTTCTTAAGGTCTTAAAAACTTATATACACTTTATGAACATTGTCTCTATGGAATTATCTGAGAAAGAAATGTGTATGTTATGAATCTGGGGATTAATGATGTTGAATGAAGGATGAGGAGTTTGGCATGAGAAAAAAGGCAGTGTTGACTTTGGGAATAATTCTGATTGAGTTTTTTAAACTATTTATCCCGGTGCCTCACAAAGAATAGGTGAAGAAAATATGCTGACTTGCGTTTCTTACAGTGGACTGTAAGATGAATGAAAGTTGTTTTTCCTGACTGCATATTGCTAGTAGTACTGTAATGGTACGAATGATTGAAGAAGAAAAATTGGATAACTATTTTCTACAGTTGACTTAATGGACCATGGGAGTCCAGTGAAAATTCAGTGCTTTGCCTGAACTGTGTCTTTATGACTTTACTAAGAAACTATGTTCTGATGTAATTTTCCAGATGCCTCTATCAAATACAGAGTGCTAGGGTGGGATACATAATCTGACTTAGAATGAGACACAAAAAAGTTTCTAAATTTAATTCAGCTAATAATTACTGAATATATCCTGTCAAGCACCAAAAGAAGGGCACACTGCCTTCCCAAAGCTCAGATTCTACCATGGTGAACCTGGGAGAGGGAGGAGACGAGCCTTATTCACAGATCCACGGGTGACCCTATCTCCTGGTAAGAGTATAGGCATGAATGAAATGAGTTGGCCGTGCAGCCATGACTGTTCATGGAAGGCCCATTGAGTGGTCAGTACAGCAATGGGCTGTTGGTGGGTTGGCAGTAGAGAGTGATGGGCTGTTGATGGGAGGTGGTAGTTAAGGTGAGCTATGAAAATGTGCAGATGGTGAACAAAGGATGATCATAGACACGCGAGTAAATGATGTGGAGTGGGGTGCTTTTTGTGTACTTTTTCAAAAGCAATCTTCAAAGGTACAGTCTTTCTGAAGCATTGTCATATGTTCTGCTAGGGAACGAAGCTCTCTAAGAATGCCTGGTTTAAAGTATGATGGTAGTACAAATGCCACAAATGGCTCCTTTGCTAAAAGATGTATTAATTTACTACCTAGCAAGAACAAGCAGTAAATAAAAGCAAAGCACAGCTTGCCTGTATTTTGCAAAGACAAAATGAGGTAGAAAATTAAAGATATTTATCTCCATTATTCCCTTTTTAAGTTTCTTGTTAAGTAATCTGCAACCCAAAGAGAGTGATAAAGCATTGTTGAAATTATAAGATTAAAGGCAGCAAAGACAAAGAGCCTGGATAGAGATTTTGGTAAAGAAAAAGGAATTAAAAAAAACCCTCAGTAGTAATGTTTGGAAATTGTTCTTTTTCATTTAAAATATAACTGCATTTGTCTTTTTTATGAAAATTGTTAGAGAGCTATGAAAAAATATTTCTTTATTTAAATGAATCTATAAGAGCTATCAGTGTGATATTAAAATTTGGGTAGTTTTTAAATGGCGAGAAGTATATTAAAAATCTTGATGGATTATAAAAGGTACCTTGGTATTGAGGTCTCTCAGCTTGTCAAATTTGGAATGATAAGATTCATAGGGATTATTGGTACCAACCTGTCTACAGGGTCCAGAAGGGGGATGAGGCAAAGCTTTGGAGAAGTGTTTAGCTACTGTGTTTATTTATTTATTTATTTTTGCTGGAAACCTAAAAAGTTACTTCACTAGAACCCAATCTGCTCTCTGCTGAGGTAGATCAAAAGGAATAGCTGGGTTTACATGTAAATAGGCCAGGAAGGAGACAGTGGGAAAGGTCCTGGTCTTAGAAGTTAAACAAACTTGTTTTGTAAGTTACCCAATCTATCTGACCTCTGGGCAGTTTACTGGATTTGTCTGAGTCATTCCTATGGGTTTTTTTTTATATAAAAATTTTAAAATTAGGCCAGGCATGGTGACACACGCTTGTAATCCCCGCGCTTGGGAGGCGGAGACAGGAGGATCACGCAGGTTCGAAGCCAGCCGTGTGCACTGGTTTAGGAGACCCTGTTTCCAATTAAAAATGTAAAAATAGGTCTGTGAGTATAGCCCGGAGGTAGAAGGGCTTCCAGGAACTCCAGTACCACCAAAAAAAAAAAAAAAAAAAAAAATTAAAATTAGTTAAATATTCTATATACTCTACTGATGATGGAAAAATGTAAAACTGTTTATAATAAATTTCATTTAGCTTGAGGTAAAATATAGAAAAGGAAATACTCTAAAATAATAGTATTAAATAAGAGATGAGGAAGAGAGGAGAGGAGACAAGAGAAATTTCTAGAGACTAATGGGCTGTGGTGGGCTTTCCACAGGGGCAGGGGGAAAAAACATTGCCCTAATATTGTCTGATATCTTACCCATATGTGGCAGACATAAGACCTGAAATTGTACCAGAGAACTGTTTGTTTATTGCTGAGCGGAGGATAAAAATACTAAGAAATATATCCCCAGAGATAGGGATTCAAAGTGATTCAGTGTAGTAACAGTTTGAACCCATGATAGTAGATGAGTCGGGTTTCTAGCTGTGTGACTTCAGGCTAGTTACTATGCCACAGATTTCTTCTCTGTAAAATAAGTAACATGCACACCATGAAGCCACACATTAAATAAAAGGGACCCAGAGCACATTCTGCTTCATATTGCTGCATGGTATCCTTGAACCGCTTTGGCTCTCAAGAGTAGCATGGAAAGTATAGTGCCATTGTTGGCTTTTCCTTTGCTCTGCATCCATCTTTCTAGACTTGGGGGCCACAAACACAGTAGCACAGGGCAAAGCAAAACAAATGCAAGTGGCCTGTGGCTGTTTCTGCTCAATCTATTGTATCATGGTCAGTAGATTGATTATTTGCTGAAGGCCCCCTGATCTTCCCTGAAGAACCCTGGCCTGGGAGAACCCAGACGATCCAAAAGGACCTGGCATATTTTTGAGGGGATAACTTGAAAGATAGTTGGTCTATCTCTAGTGGGATAAGAGATTGTCCCTTGATGAGAATGAGGAGCTCTGAGAACCAGACCAATGTTGTTGAGGCCAGTGGGTGAGAAACTTTTAGAGCTAATAAGGATAAAAAAATTAGCAAGAGTATATTGAAGGTCATGAGCTGTGGGTAGAGTGTATCTGCACAGGATTCCTTATTTAGCTTGATCCTGTAATATATATTCTGCTCGGAGGATGAAAATTATTGGCACATAATTTCTCTGTGGCCAATCTATGCAGGTTGAGGCTGTGGGTAATATCACATATCCTCAAATATGATTTCATTAGTAGATTTAATGGCCAAAATCAGTTTCTTTTTCTTTTGAAGACTTATTGAAACACAAAGGTTGTTCATTTGTCAGTGATGCATCTAAGATTTTTAATTAGTAAAATATTGGCTAGTTTCTTTTGTTTCATACATCATCTCAGTAATTTACCAAAAAAAAAAGATATTTTTGTTTGTTTTGAGGTTGGCTTGTTTGCTTTGCTTTACTCTTTGTACAGCCTTGATAAGTCAGATACTAGAAGAGAAATTCTTATTGTTGTCCCAAATAGCAGAGAAATTTCATTTTAGCACAAGAGAAACTCATCAGTGAGAAAAAGGAAACTTCTCCCTTGAGGCAGGGAAAGCAAAGCTTTAAGATATCCTTGATAGCACAGGGTTGTCAATAAAATCAGAAAGCTCCACAGTCCATAGTGAGCATCTTAATTCCCAAATTTCAAACCCAGGCATGAGTGAAAGTAGGGTTCAGTACAATTATAAAGAAGTATAGCTGTAGGGGGAAGGCAGATATAAGAACCAAGTGGGAAATTTTTCAGATAACATGTTCTTGGGTGAGATTTCCTGTTTGGATTGCAGACACCTTGGGCTTTGTTTGTAGAAAGATGAACACAGAGCGAGATACAGATATACGATGTCTCCTGGGTCTGGTGTAGATTGGCTGGCACACCACAAACAGCTACCCTGAGGGTTCCCAGTGCATTTGCAGCTGCCCATGGAAAGAAATCCAACTGCTAGGATGATCACACTCCCAGAGGAGCCTAGACTGTGCATTCTGCTGTGGTATGTTGTTTTGCTTAAGTAAATCCTCATGATCAAGACTAAATGAAAAGATTTGCATGAACACAACATAGAAGCCAGCAGCTGACTATGTCAATTCCATATAAGAAATGGAATGGGGGCCCTGACTACCAAAAGTCTTACTTGAAAGACAGAAGAACTCTCTGGAACACATAAGGAGGGGGATATGTCACTGTAAAGAAGGCATTGAAACCATCTGCACATCCATTGTCAGTGGTAAAAGTGAAAAATAAGGCTGTGGAATATATTTATAGCTCCCTGGACAATAAATCCAGCATTTTCTTGCATTGTGTAATGTTCTTTCCTGACCACACTGAGCGCACTGTGCGCCAACCCAGCACCATATGATAGCAAGCTTGAAATCCAAACTGCATCGAACTTTTTCAAAGGCCAGGTTACAGTTCTAGCCTGTCAGGCTTTAAGTTGCTGGGGTCAGAGGGAGAGGAACTATAGTGTTAGGTATTGTTTCTGAAGGGCTGAGGTATAAACAGAGTTTCCGGAAGATCTATGTAATATTTCTGCATAGGTAAACACAAAAACACATTTATTTTTTTCATTTCACGTGTATTTAGGGAGTCCCTTATTTGCGTACTGTGTCCTGACCGCTTTACAACTGTGAAATAGTCCTCTGCCTTCTGAAAACTTGCTGTCTACCTATTAAAGATGATAGGATACATTGGGAGGCTGAGACAGGAGGATCGCACGGGTTCGAAGCCAGCCTCAGCTACTTAGTGAGGCTTTCAGCAACTTAGTGAGACCCTGTTTCCAAATAAAATATAAAAAAGGTCTGGGAGTATAGCCCGGAGGTAGAAAGCCCCTGGGTTCCACCCCCAGTACCACCAAAAAAATAAATAAATAAATAAAATTAAATTAAATTAAAATAAAAAATAAAAAATAAAAAGATGATAGGATACAATTATAGAAGAATATAATATGCTGCAAAACATTTTATTTCCTAGAACACAAATGCACAATATGTGTGAAGGAAGTTAAGAATAAAGACACTTCATATTGTTGAGAATTCAGATGTACAATGCATTTAAGATTCAAACATGGCATCAAATGCCCGTAATCCCAGCACTTGGGAAGCTGAGACAGGAGGATTGTAAGTTAAAGGCCAGCCTCAGCAATTTAGCCAGACTCTCAGCAACCTAGAAAGACCTTGTTTCAAAGTAAACAAAAAATAAGATTAAAAAGGGCTGGGGATATAGCTTGGAGGTAGAATGCCTCTGGGTTTAATCCTCTATACCACCCCTATACACACACACACACACACACACACACACACACACAGAGAGAGAGAGAGAGAGAGAGAGAGAGAGACAGACAGACAGACAGACAGACAGACAGACAGACAGACAGGACATAAATAACAACATCAACAAAAATGTGTTTAAGAGAAAGACTTTTGTGTAGCGCTCAGGAACCTTCTTCTCATCTGCCCTGGGCTATATCTTTTTGCTGCTGTTTCTAGCCATGTGTCCTTGAGAAAGTGACTCAGCCTCTCTAGCCTCAGTTCAATCATCTGCAATATCACAATAATGACACAGTGCAATTCATAGTTCTATTGTTAAAAAGAACTTGTGAATGAATAATGCTCCAAAGGGTCTCAGTATAGTGTGTGGTAGGTAATCAGCAACCACACACTGCTCTATGGATATTGGAGAATAATACCACAAGTGTTAGCTGAGTCCTTCAGTAAGTTAATATGCAAATAATCTAGGTATTGTTTTTATGACCATGTAATCTCTAGGAATGTAATAATCTAGGCCAAAAGCAACATATAAAAATCCTTTTTAATGTGAAATTCTGACTGTTAGAGTCTTCTTCACAGAGGCAATCTCTTCACCCACTTGCACACTTGAGTACCTTGAGTCCTAGAACAGGGATTTCTAGAACTTTATGTCACAGCTAGGAAAGTTCAGGTCAAAGGTTTGTTACCTCTTGAGATTTCGCTTGTTGAACACTTAACGCCAAGTGGCCTTGATGAAGAAGCAGGTGGTAGCAATGGTTCCCACCTGTGTATTTTGCTTTTTTTTTTTTAATCTTTCATTCTCATAATGGATAAAGTTAAAGTTCTCATTATTTTCTAGAGACACTGAGCATAGTGGGATAGGAATAACAAAACAGAAACCATTTATTCCTCATGGGTCTTGTCTGGGACTCCGGCATCTATTATTAGGTAGAGTATCAAAAAAAAAAAAATCTCCTATCTGGTCTGAAGTGCATGTAGTTTGGCAGAAAGACCAAATAGATTACAGGGAGGGATCTTTTTAGAAAACCAATGGAGACAAGTTATGATCATTGGAAATAAACCTTTCTTTTGAGAAGGAGAAGGGTGGATGGCTAAGTAAATCCAGGACGGTGAACTGAGAACCTGACAGTTCTCTGCTGAACAGAATGATCTGGTTTAAGCAGGAAAGGATGAGCAATTGAAAGAAAGAGCCTAGTAACTGAAGGTATGAATTCAGCATGACTTTGGAAACAGGAAAGAAAGGTCTTAACTGAAGAAAAGGTTAAGATTAATGGAAGGTTCTGATAGCCTGCCCGAGAAGGGTACATTTAATCTGATTGGTGAGAAGAATCTACCAGAGGCTCCTAAAAGAGGAAAGACATAATGAAAAGGAGTTTAGGAAGGTATTCTCGCAGCACTGTGCAGGTGGAATTGCAGTCAAAGACTCTAAGCCAGGAAAGCAGTTGCATTACTACTGTAGCAATCCTGGGTTAAAGAGATGAACCCCCAGGCTAGGCCGCTACTACTGGAAATAGAAGATACCCCAATGACTGGCATTGTATTTATTTTTTAAAAGACATGACAAAAAGATGAATGAATATTCCTTATAATAACTATCTCTTCACTATGTAAATTTTCTTAGCACCTGTCTCCTTTTACCACCTCCTGTGTTCAGTGAACCATACAGGTTCTGAAGAAGATTGAGTTTTACTATAACAAATGGATTTTAGTATTATTTATGTGTGTGTGTGTGTGTGTGTGTGTGTGTGTGTGTGTGTGTGTGTTGCTGGGGGTGGAAATGAGGAGCATTCTACCTCCAAGCTATACCTCAGCCCTATTTTATTTTTTATTTGAAAACTGTAGCCGGGCATGGTGGCGCAAACTTTTAATCCCAATGCTTGGTGGGCTGAGACAGAGGGATCACAGGTACAAAGCCGGCCTCGGCAGCTTAGTGAGGCCCACAGCAACTTCATGAGACCCTCTTTCAAAATGAAGAATAAAAAAATAGGGCTGGGGGTGTAGTATAAAGGTAGAAAGCCCTTGGATTCAATCCCCAATTGCACACACACACACAAAATAAGAAAGATGAAAGAAAGAAAGAGAGAGAAAGAAAGAAAGAAAGAAAGAAAGAAAGAAAGAAAGAAAGAGAAATTCTCTTATTAATCTGTTGGCAGCCTCACTAAGTTTCTGAGACTGGCTTTGAACTTGAGATTTCCTTTCTAAGCCTCCCAAGTACTGGGATTTCAGGATTTTTTTTGTATTTTCCAAGATGCGTGTGCACAGTAGTTGCTGCAAATGTCTGTTATTTCCTATCCTCAAACATATTACAAACATGCCAGCCATGTTCTCCCTTTTTGAAAAAAATATGATGCAGTAAGACAATGTTGATTAACCAAAATAAAGATTTTACACATCTATCTGCTGCTGGGTGTGTGTGTGTGTGTGTGTGTGTGTGTGTGTGTGTTAGTGTTAGTGTTACTGGGGATGGAAGTTAGGGGCATTCTACCTTCAAGCAACACTCACAGCCCTTTTTTTTATTCTTTATTTTGAAAGAGTCTCACTGAGTTGCAAAGGGCCTCACTAAGTAGCTGAGGCTGTCAGCGAACTGCAATCCTTCTGTCTCAGCCTCCCAAGTGCTGGGATTATAAGTGTGCACCACCACGCTGGGCCCTAAATTTGTATTTTTATTTTTAGGATTGAAAATAGTAAATTAAATCTTCCTGTTCTTTATCCCTTAACTTAGTTTTAGCTGCTACTTATATAATTTCTATGCTTACCTTTAGAAGACTGCTTAAAGAGTTGTGTAGGAAAAAAAAAAGTAGAGGACTTTACATTAACATTTATATATACATAGCTGGGTGAACAATATTTGAACAGTACTTTCCTTAGAGAACCTACTTTCTACCTGAAATTTTCAATTGTCTATCATTAGATTACTTGCCTTTTTTCTTCTATTCCTGTATTATATAAAATAGCAACCACCAGTGGGAAAAAAATCAATGTTAATAATGTGGTACTATTTCTGGAATTTATAAGGTGCTCAAAAACTAATGATATGAATCATAATTTTATTTAAGAATCGCTTCTAGGAATAAATCCCTATAGATATTGTCTTTGTGCCCACCCTTTTCTATCATTAAGGTGACTTGAGAAGCCTAGTTGGCTAAATGATAGCAAAATAAGTAGCTGAAAAAGGAGTGGCTAGGGTGTCAGAGTTAATAATTTGAAAAGTACTGAATTTTCACAGAGTTCATTTAAAGGTAGAAAGCCCTTGGAGTCAATCCCCAGTACCACAAAAAAAAAAAAAGAAAAAGAAAAAGGAAGGAAGGAAGGAAGGAAGGAAGGAAAGAAAGAAAAGAAAGAAAGGAAGGAAGGAAGGAAGGAAGAAAGAAATTCTCTTGTTAAGCTGTTGGCAGCCTCACCAAGTTTCTGAGACTGGCTTTGAACTTGAGATTTCCATTCTAAGCCTCCCAAGTACTGGGATTTTAGGATGTTTTTGTATTTTCCAAGATGCATGTGCATAGTAGTTGCTGCAAATGTCTATTATTTCCTATCCCCAAACATATTACAGATGTGCCAGCCATGTTCTCCCTGTTTTGTTCAGTTCCCACTAAGTGCAAAGCACAGTACTTGAAGCTGGCTGGTAAGAAGACAATAATTTTGATTTTAGCCATTTGTGTGACCCAGGCATATTTATAATATATATATATATATTTTTTTTAATTTTTATTGAACATAAATGGTATACATTTGAACTATACTTGGTGACCTCTCCCCACCCACCCCTTTTTTCCCTTCCCCCCTCCCACCAATGATTGTCCAGGGTAACCATGCCATATTCATAATTTTACACATATTCGATGTAGACCCTCATTAATCAAGTTCAGTCTTCCTCCTCCCCTATCTTTCCATTCAAGATTTGCTGGTATTTCCCCTCCATTACCTGGAGTATCACGGAAGTCAGACTTAAGGACACGACAGCACATATTTTGAAAATGAGGATGAAAGGTTTCAATGTTAAAATCAAGAGAGATCAAGAATATACCAGACTGTGCACACTGATTTCACAAACACATGGGGATGTTTCATAAGAATAGTATGTAGAGGTTCATGAGAAAGATAAGTTGGAAGAATAGGACTGTAGGTTAGAAGTAAAGCACAATGTTGAGAATGCTCTAAGAGATTTGAACTTGATTATAAGGACATCAGGAAAGTATCAATGATATATAATTAAAGAAGATATATTAATACTTAGTGCTTTAATCACTATAAAATAAAAATTATCACCAGGTGTGGTGGCGCACGCTTGTAATCCCCGCGCTTGGGAGGCGGAGACAGGAGGATCGCACATGTTCCAATCCAGCCCTGCTGGCTTAAGAGACGCTGTTTCCAAATAAAACAGTATAAAAATAGGTCTGGGAGTGTAGCCCGGAAATAGAAGGGTTTCCAGAAACCCCAGTACCACCAAAAAAATAAAAAATAAAAAATGATAAAAAAATAAAAAATAATAAAAAATAAAAAATTATCTAGAATTGTATATGCTTGGAGGTTATGGGATTATGTTTTCATTCAGTGACCATAAATGTACAATTTATTTCTTTACTATGTTATATCGTAGGTGTTCAAAACTATCAGATAACTATAACTATGTATTAATTAATCAATTTTGATTATGTTTAATTTTTAATAAAATGTCATCACAATATACTATTAAATATTCACAACGAAATATTTTAAGTAAGAACTCAAAATTCAATTTCTCATTCTTTGCTATGAATTGGGGTTAAGTGGAGATGAGGAGAGGAGAACTGTTTTGCCATCAAATTTCTAAGGTTCATTATATTAAGAGCATCAACACTAAAAGATATAACTATTATAACAAATGTGGACCTTCTGGACCTACATTGCAACCAAAGCTAAATATGTTATTCTTTTAAAATGTTTGCTCTTCAAAATAGAAGCTCTCATAAACATTTAATTCAGAGCTTTGCATTTCACATTTTGTTTCTGACAGGTGGCACAATTATTTTCTTTTAACACTTTTATACTTTAGATGTAGGGTGAGAGCGGTCTATTCCAGCAGCATTTTATTATTTCCAAATACATATTTGTTGTTAACATAATAGCTTTTAGGGAAAGTTCTATAAGAACAGAATTTGATATGCTATTTCACAAAATATAGAATTCAGCATTTTTTAAAAATTAGCGTTAATAGTATATTTAGCCTTTCATCCTCAAAATGTATAACTCATTTTATAGGCTGCACTGGCTCTTTCCATATCTGCCATTTGATCTTTGCTCAGGGTGAGTTCAGAGCAAATGTTGTTGCTATAATAAACCTACTAGTTATTGCAATTTATATTTTCTTATAGAAAAGGGTTAGAAGGGAGAGAGAATTGGAGAAATGGGAAAACTCTGCTATGCAGGTGTCTGAGTTAGTAAAGGATTTTGATGTTTGCTCTTTCTTTTCTTCTTCTGCACCCAGCCTGTGTTTAGATAATATTGAATATAAAATTGCTATGTTTATGGAGTAGTTATGTGAGTGCATGTAACCTCATTTTCTATAATGTGAGGGGATGGATGAGAAGCATCTCCTAGCATCTAATGCTGCCATACTCAGGGCTCTTAAGCCTCATTTTTGTATGTAATGTGTATATTGAACTTAAAGTGACAGTTTTAGGTAAAATGTAACATTGGGTACATCTAAGTCAGTACTGATGTTTTCTAAAGGAGCAATAATTGAAAATCCATATTCAAGAGACTCTAACTTCTCTACCTCAGGGGAAGTAGACTATCCACTTTTCACTGACTTCATCTCTCTGCAAAGAATTCTCTCCTCAATGTTCCTACTACCTCTACTGCATACATCCATTGCAGCACTAATCACACTATCTTAACCATTAATTAACTACATTTAGTTAAATTTTAAATCCATTCTGGATTTAAAATTTGTGAATAGGACATCATTGATCGTCCCAAAGTATTGCAAAGGAGACCATAAGCATTAAAAATACTGGACCAGGTTCAGTGGTGTACACCTATAATCCCAATACTCAGGAGTCTGAGACAGGAGGGTCACAGGTTCCATACTTGCACAGTAACTTACAGTACCCTTACTTACCCTAACTTACTGATACTCTGTTCTAAAAAAAAAAAAAAAATTAAAAAGGGCTGGGGATATAGCTCAGAGGTAATGAATGTCCCTGGTTTCAAACTAAAGTAACAAACTCAACAAACAAACTTACTGAATGAATGAATATTGGAAGGATTAAAAGACATGTTATAAATAAATAAATTTTACATGCTTTTATTTGCTAAACTCTGAATAAAAACAAATTTGAATGGTTACAGAAGGAACTCGCCAGGAAAGCTCTGTTCTTTATTTTCAGCAGGGGCAGAGCCAGAGAAAATATCCCTTCACAGACAAAGATGGCAGAGAAGAAAAAGGAAGAGAATAGAAAGACTGTCCCACAGAAAAGGTTGACAGCGTTTTTACTAGTCATGCTAAACTAATGAAACAGAAAACAAGGAAGTTGCAGGCATCTTCTTGGCATCTTGACTAATATAGACAGCTGCTTATTTTACGATTCAGTTGTATAAATTGTATTTGAACTTCCTATGATTAGTGGTCAATTGCTCCTCACCCAAAGTTAAGATTCAACTGTCTAGATACTGAAGTTTGTTCAGAATGCTGCCTTCTTAACTTCTGTCAACTGTTTTTTACTCTAAAGTGCTCAGTGGTGTTTTTAGAATCCCCACTGTGTGCCTTTTAGCCTACATTTTCTTGTCTGGTTCTTTGGCCCGGACATTTTGCACAGCATTGGCTTGCTGCATCTCTGAGTTCAGCTCTGGACGCTAGTTTGTAAATGCCACTATCACAAATTATTTTGTAGTGATTCTGTGTAGGAAGTAATCAGTAGCTTCTAGAATCATCAGTTCAGCTACCAGAGGTATTTGTAGCCAGCCAAGTAACATTTTTATGATCCATTACAAACCAGTCTTTGTATACAGAAAGCAGCAGAAGAGGCCCGTTCATAGAAATATTTAGACATAGCAGGGTGACTGAAATACAGTTTTCCTGGTTCTGCTCGGCTATTTTTTCTGTGGTGCCACAAAAGGATTTCTCAAAGACTTCAGGATGCATCTTTTGTTTGAGGGAAAATGGGGTTTAAGAGATATGTAGAAGAAGACACGGTGGTATGCTCCGGTAATCCCAGTAGGTGAAAGGCTGAGACAGACAGATCACAGGTTTGAAACCAGTGAAGCCTTGCTTTAAAATAGGGGAAGGATTGTAGATAAAAGGTGGGACATCACTGGGTTCAATCCCTAGTATCATAACAAATTAAAGAAAGGAAGGTATATAGAAATTCCTTTTTGGCATTTGATTCAGTGTTTATTTTTCCTTTAAAAAAATCTATATTCAACCAGAAGTAATGTGAATAAGGTACCATTCTAGCATTAAGTTTTAATCTGTTGAAATTTACTTTATTTATTTATTTATTTATTTATTTATTTATTTATTTATTTGCTGTACTGGGGATGGAACCCAGGGGCATTGTGCCTCCAAGCTATACCCCCAGTCCTATTTTTTAAGTCTGTTTATTTTTTGAAATGGGGTCTCACTGAGTTGCACAGGGCCTCGCTAAGTAGCTGAGGCTGTTGGTGAACTGCGATCCTCCAGTCTCTGCCTTCCAAATGCCGGGATTACAAGCATGCACCACCACACCTGGCTGAAATTTACTTTTTGTAGCAGTCATTACTTGAATTTTTGGTTTGGTAAGTTTTTGACTTATAAAAGGGAAGAATTTTTTTTTAAATTTTTGGACATTAACTGAAACAGAGAAAACTTTACTGATATTTTGGAGGTGCTTGGTCTTTGCTGAGAAGTTTGCAGTTACTACCTACATCCCTACAAGGAGCCATTGGGCATGAACCAATCCATGATTTTCACAAATTCTCATGTCAGTGGCAGAATGATCATGGGATAGGATTGTGGGCTCATGGTTTCTCCATAGATTTTCACATTTGTATACCTCTAGCACTTACATATTAGATGTTCAAATTCAAAACAAAATGAAAACACAATGTAGAAATATTCTCATTATGTTTATAGTCTAACAACTAAATATAATTTCTGATGTCTTCCTCTCGAGGCATATTCTCTGAACAGAGAATATTTTAGAGTGAAATGCTTTCTTCCAAAAATGAGCTTGGCAGATCAGATCATAGACTTGTTCTGTCTACTCATTGTGCACTATATTTCCATCTTCCCGAAGTTGCAAGAGGAGTGAATCAGTCTCTTTCCTAAAGAAGAGTGCGTTGCTTTGGCTGAGTGGCTCTACTTCCCAAATAACCTTATCTATTACGTTCTCGAAAACTCAAATTTAAAATGATAATGCATGCCGGGCGTGGTGGCGAAAGCTTGTAATCCCTGTGCTTGGGAAGCAGAGACAGGAGGATCACGCAGGTTTGAAGCCAGCCCCGTTGGTTTAAGAGACCCTGTTTCCAAATAAAAAGTATAAAATAGCCGGGCGTGGTGGCACACGCTTGTAATCCCCAGGCTTGGGAGGCAGAGACAGGAGGATCGTGCTGGTTCGGAGCCAGCCTCACTGGCTTAAGAGACTCTGTTTCCACATAAAAATGTTAAAAAATAGGTCTGGGAGTGTAGCCCGTGGGATGTATACCGGAGGTAGAAGGGCTTCCAGGAACCCCAGTACCACCAAAAAAAAAAAAAAGTATAAAATAGGTCTGGGAGTATAGCATGGAGGTAGAAGAGTTTCCAGGAACCACAGTACCACCAAAAAATAATAATAATAATAATAATAATAATAAATATGAAAATAAATAAATAAAATGATAATGCAAACCTTAAAGCTTTCAGTTTGAAAAATATATGTGACAGGTTATTATATGAATTATCACTCCTTTCTTAATTATCAGCCGAGTTTATGTCTTGATAACCTGGAACCTGGTTGTAAACTTTTCTGTAGGACTTTCATCAGAATTCCATCCCTTCTTGTAGGTTTTCATCGTTTCTCTGAACTGCTTATTATGATCAAGCTTGGGTTTATCAGAACAGAGTCAAATCTATTAGCCCTACTATTAATTAACTATTCCAAAAATAGATCTAATCAGGCTTTGGTTTGCTTCTGTTCAAAAAGAATATCTGTTCATTACTGAGTTAAAATGGATGTAGAAAATTTTTCTTGAATCTGGTACATAATTTGGCACCTAGAGCTGAGACAACATTGCATGTATCACCCTTTCTTTTTTCTCTTTCATAACATCTGTTATGATGACTTTTAGCCATAATCAGCTTCCTCAGAGTGGACTTAAAAGCCTTAATTAGCAATACATTGATAATTACATGGATTTTGAAGACCAATGTAAAAGAGGCCTTCCTTTCTCATATGAAAATCTCCATAATCAAAAGATCACAAATATCTCTATTCAGATATCAGAAAACAATGTAAAGAGGACAGTCACCCCTGTAAACATTCACTATCAGGCAAGCTTGACTATTGAAAGGTGAGCAACTCAATGGGAAAAACACGTGATCTGTAATGCTGCACAGTCTGAAACTTACTGAGTTCTCATGTGGTGCCATGGGGCGGGCAATTCCACATCTGACTTCAAGTGACGGGTCAAAATTGAAAACATAGTTAAGGAATATAAACCTTGTTTCAGGTAAAGAGTGTTAAAAATATTACATAGACTTAACCTTCAAACTATGTCTACAAGGTATATATGAAGCACAAGTAAATTTCATGTTTAGACTTGGGTCTCACTTCCAAGACATATCATTATGTATATGCAGATATTCTAAAGTTTAAAAAAAATCAAAATCTAAAGTACTTTCTAGTCCAAAACATTTCACATAAGGGATATTTAACCTGTGTGAGATAAGCTAGAAACTTACACTGGGGCTTGAGTTTATTCTGTCTTCAGTCTCTAAGTGGAAATGTTTTATTATATTTAAAATAGATTTCCCCTGCCAAAGTTCTTCTGTTTTATCCAGTAATAAGTATCTTGTCTGAGATTCAAAGAAGAATCCTCTTTCTAAAGCGCCAAAAGATAATACCAGTTTTGAACTCCCAGTTGCTTAAAAAGATTGAAATAAGATCTCCATGAATAAGACTCATTTGTTAGTTATATTGGTACACTATTCAGTGCACAGTCATTGAGTACCTACTACATATAGAATATATATTTTGTTTTGCTTTGTCAGACTACTACCTTCAAGTCGTTGGAAGCATAATACTACATAAAGCCACAAAGACATTGAACTCTTAAACTAAATACCCACAATCTACACTTGGAATGGACGCAGAATAATACTTAGTAAATATTTGTGAATAACAGAAAAGGTATAATATGAAGGGTGCCCCTGCAGGCTGTCATAAAATCATAGGTGAGATAGGTTCCCTCTTCCATTATGGAACAGCCTGAGATGAAGTGTAATGAAAGAGGAGGAAAGGAGGAAGACAGAATCCATACTCTAGGAGCAATTTCAGGCAGCATAGTGTTGCTGGGATATCAAATATTAAAAACAGACTGCCTAGAACTCAGTGTGGGAAACAGGTTGTGCTCTGTCCTGGTGATTCTTGGGGATGGACATTGAGTTAAGCTTTATGCCTTAATCTAAGGGAAGATTGTTGGCTGGGTCAGTCTCCAAAGCAGAAATTCTTCCTTCTGTACTCTATAAAGGACAATATTAATATACCTCTTCTATCAGAGAAGACAATTCAGGATAGAAATTACACAACAGTAGGTAAGATTTTCCACTGACTAGGAAAGACATCGCTGGCCTTGCCTGTATTGCTGAGCTTTGTCCACTAAATCATGTTCCCCTCTTGGTCATGCTTTCCTAGGATCCATTATTTATTTTATCTTTCACTTGAGTTTTTTCATACTTCCCATTAGGAGCTTCTCAAAGTTAATGTTTGTTCATTTTTAGCACAAGAGCCAAATATTTACAGTTGAGCAAGCCAGAGAAAATAGCATAAAAAGTTAACAATTTCAGAGAGAGTGTTGAAATAAAAGCCAGCCTTGTGTTCACTTCTGTTTTTTATAGCAATACTATGGATTCATAATGGAATTTCATTCCATCTTTAATTATGTGAGCCCCCCGTCTGTCTTCCCAAAGTGCTGCATAGATCTTCGCAGATCCTTAATGTCAAATTGGAATTGAGCCCTAAGTGCTCATGTCATTTTATACATAAGGAGAGTCCGTATCATTCAGCAAGTGTGAGTCCAGAGAAACCTGCGGCAGGATTTGGTGTGTCCAGAACCTTCCATCTCCGCACAGTTTTTTAATGAATGAATGAATGTATGTATGTATGTACTTGTTTGTAGGACTAGGGTCTGGTAAAAAAAAAAACAAATGTGCTTTTTTTGGTAAAGTTTCTCACTTCGAACAGAAGTTGAAGGAGCTACGTTCAACTTCTTCATTCCTTTGGAAAGTGTGAACCTCGTTGAAAGGTGTAGAAGCTTCTGGAAACTCCAGTATTTCCCATTTTTTAGTGAGTTGGCTTCATTAAGTTGAGCTCAAGGTGAAGATGAATATTTAGGAAAAACACGATTTCCTAAAGACCTTGTAAGCCATGATAAGGAGCTTGTATCTTATCCTCAGGTCAGTATGAAGTCATTAGCGTATGGGAAATAATTAAAATGATCAAATTTGTGGTAGGAGAAAAAAAAGAAAGCCTCCAGATGCATTGAAGAAAATGAAAAAATAGAGGGAGTCTAATAAGCAAGAAGGTGTCTAGAGCTTTGAAAAGGCTAAATTAAAGTAATCTAAGCTTGAAGAGAGGTGGTCTAGGTCAGAGCATACATCACAAGTATTCCTTTTATCTAGGAAGAAGTGGCAGGAGCCAGAGATTGATGGGATGAGAGGTTTATAGGGAGAAAAGAGTCCAAAGCAGTATCTAGTTTAAGAATCAGATAATGTGAAGAGGACCAGTTTGTTGGGAGAAAGGAAATGAGTTTCTTTTATCTTAGTATTATTTTACCTTACTTACAAACATGTACATATACTTAGTATGGTATCATCTCTATAGACACTTCACAAAGAAAGAAATTCAAATGGTCAATAAATGCATGAAAAAATGCTCAACATCATTAGCAATCAGAGAGATGCATATCTTTAGATTTTTCTAAAGGTTAAAAAAATGTATTGCTAATGTCCATGATGTACATTCACACATATCGCTAAGTCAATCACCAAGTCAAACATAAGAAAGAGAGAGGGGGGAAGGAATGGGGCAGGAAATGGGTAAGGGCTGAGTGGTATGTGCATGTATGCCTCTACCATCTTGAACTCCATTAAGATGTATGACTCCAGTGCACCAATAAAAAATTAAAGAAATGAAAATAAAAATGTATTGCTAATCCTTGAGGTGATGAGATTTCTGCTTCATGTGCAATATCTCATATACGAATTCCTTATTTATCCATTTGGTTAGTGGGCTAAAGCAGAGGTTGGTGAGCTATAGCTTGTAGCCAATTATTTGCTAAATGTGACCATTTACCTGGTGCTGTATGGTCCACAAGTTATTAATGATTTCACATTTTTGCTTGGGAATTTTTTTTTAAAAAGGCTATTTCCAGGAAAGTAGAAATCATACACAATTTAAATTTCTGTTTCCATACTTCAGATTTTATTGGATCACTGTCAGGCCCACTGTTTTGCATATTTTATATGGGTGTTTATGTGTTGCAACCAGTATAGTTGCAACAGAGACCTTATGACCACGAATCCTAAACTTTATTACCTAGCCCTTTCCAAAAAAATGTTTGCAAGCCTTGTGCCAAATGATTGTCTCATTCTCAAATTTGATGATTCTAAACTAGAAAGAAACACACACATATATTTCTTGTAAAAGATTTTGTAGCGTTCTAGTTGAAGGACCATATACTTTTGGTTGGGTTTTCAGATTTATGAGCTATGTCAGCCACCAGATGCTCCAATGTAAAACTTATTAATGCATTTAATTAGTATTGACTTTTTCTAATATTTATGATACCGAGGCAACATGAAAGTCTATTTCAGAGGAGGTATCATTAATCCAGGTATGCAGGTGGGAGAAAGAGAGAGAGAGGGAGGGAGAGAGAGAGAGGGAGGGAGGGAGGGAGGGAGGGAGAGAGAGAGAGAGAGAGAGAGAGAGAGAGAGAGAGAGAGAGAGAGAGATGACATTTTAGCTAGGTTTATCTTTATACTAACATTAAAAAAAGTAATAGCAAATGCTTTCTCTGGGCAGCCTCAAGTTGTGGTATCATTAGCAAGAGAGTAGTATTTCATGTTACAGTAAACTTTATTAGGATGTGTTAGGTACTGAGGTGAGTCTCTATGCTGGGTGGTAGCTATTACAGCTGAAATTGCTTTGCAGTCATGCTTCAACCTATTTGCTTTTAGGAAAAAAATAACTTTAGCCAAGCAACCATAGTAATAACTATTTTTCAAGTAGCATCACATACCATTTTCAGGATTATAAGTAAGTGCTGATACTGCGAGGATCTTTTTCTACTGTATACAAAGCACAGCATGGCACTTGTGTTCACGCTTGTTCTCTTTGCTTAAGATGATACGGGATATTAGAAAGCCTATCAGATGGAGATTCCTTCTCAACAGTCAATTAGCAATGTCCAATCTAGTAAGACTTGGATATTCTTGGATAAATTGATGTGTATTTAGGAACTTAGCATCTTCTCAGAGCTCCATTATGAGTCACTGTTGTTATATTATTATGTGAACAATGTAGTTCTAAGCTGCCTATGAATCCAGAGGCATTGACCTTGAAATAATGCACGTTCAGAGGAAGCTGTGAAGTCCTTTAGAAACTGTTTTCCTTTCTGGTAATGATTAAATGTAGCAACATTTTGACCCATTGCTTTCTTTTAGTCTTACTAGTTTGCTGCTAAGATAATTGTCTATTCATAAAGAACATGGATTACAGTAGGCATTGAGAAGCCCTGCTGTAGGGAGCTAGCTATGGTTTCTGACTCCACGAACCCTTGCCACTTGGGTGACTTGTTCATTTTCCCGGTTACTACAGTGAGTCAGCCCTCTATGGCCTGGGATACCTTTCTTGTAGAGACTGTTTTGTAAACTTTTCATATCTCCTTCATTCTGCATAATGTCTTCTTTGAGTAAATCCTAAATGGTAAGTTGCATTTGTAGAATCCTGTAAGTGTCAAAGAAAAGGTTGGAGAAGCATTTCCTGAACATTCTTTAGTCTATGATATTAGTGGGTTTCTTCATTATTAGAGGCTACTCTGATTGAAGACCTAGGTCATTCTTGAGTGCACTTCTGGTTTTAAAATCTACATGGCAGTGGCCTGGCTACCCAGTGGACTGATCCAGACCTCGCTGGCTCAAGCAGCAGCCTTGGGGCCGTCAAGCGTGGGATCGGTACTTGCAACGCGGCATGCACAGAAAAATATCGCAGAAAATAAAAACCAGATGCTTCCCCTAATCAGCAGTAACTAGGAGGAAAGGGGCAACAGGAAGAGGTCGAGATATAGAAAGGACCCTATAGTGAAGCAACTAAGGTGACCAATCAGAGGGTATGGAATAGGGGAGGATGGAGCCTCTTTAAAACACAGGAGGTACATAAACATATGTATCAAAGTTAATCACCAAATAAGCATGGGATCTAGGGAGGGGAAGGGAATGGGACGGGGGCTGGATGAGGGCTAATTGGATGATGTGTGCTTGTATATCCTCTCAAGTCTTATATTCCAATGTGATGTATGATTACAATGCACCAATAAAAATAAATTTAAAAAATAAATAAAATCTACATGGCATGCCTCCTTCTCCCTCTACTTCTATTTACAAGCCCTTGTCTGTGACCTTGGCTTTCTGTTCTCAACTTTCTTTTGAGTGGCATTCCCAAGTTCAAGGTATGACAGATGGTTGAAGTTAGACTATTGGGTGAGATTTTCAAGAATGGGGAGTGAGACTTTCTGGGGTACCTACTGTGTCCTGCACACTTTACACAACATCAAGTTAAAACTTACATAAATTCACAACCAGCCTTTAAGGAAAGTATGATGATTTCCAGACAGGGGAACAGGTACACAGCCATGTCACATACCAAGCTTCTGCTTTACCAAATTCTGCATCATGAACTTGGTATTTAGAAAATATTTCATTACAGAAAGAAAGATGCCGATAAAGTTCTCTTTATTTACTGGACCAGCTAACTGAAAGTAGCACACTTGTCTTTTCTAGGCAGCATTTCTTTGAAGTTTGATGTGTTTAGGTGCTATCATGGGGAGCAAGCTCTGAAGACATTTACCAGATTTCCTCAGGCAACCTGGTGCAAGGGCTAGAGAATTTTAACAAGTGTCTTGACTTTCTCTGTACCTGGAGATTGATGTGCTAGTAAAAACTTTATGAATCCTTAATCATTCATAGCAAACATATCGGATGCTCTGAATCTAAAAGCTTCAGCATTCATAATTAAGAGACAACAGAATAAGACCATGTAAATACGGAAATGGCTTCCCAGAAAATTGAATAAACTTCCTCTTCTTTGTTATTTAAGTCGTGGGCACTTTAAGTTTGAACAGAAGTACACTACATTAGTTATGAAGAATGAAACACAAAATTGCCACCATTTCTAGATGGTGATAACACTGAAATTTGAATGGTGACTTTATATTTGGTTCTTAGGAATTCCTTCTCATCCTAAAAATGGGTATACTTACTATCACTACCAGGTAATCTTGCATAAATAGATTGTACCTCCTTATAAATACATTACTTACTGCTACTATAGGTTGTAACGCCCCTCATCTAATACACTTTCTGGCTAGATGTACTAGGATGGTGTATTGAATAACTATAGCAAGTATTTAAAATAATAACATGATAAATCACAAACTGGGTGGCTTAGCATAAATTTGATGTTTCAGATGTCTGGAAGCTAGAAGTCCAAGATCCAGATGTTAGCAGGGCTGTTTCCCTTCTGAGTGCTGTGAGGATGGGTCTGGTCCAGGACTTTCTCCTAGTGTCTGGTGGTCCTTCTGAAATCTTTGGGGTCCCTTGACTTCTGCTAAATTCTTCTACTTTCATCTCTGTATGGCATTCTCCCTGTGCACCTGTCTGTACCCGGATTTCCCCAGAGAACCTAAGTTAACATATTAGGGGCCTATGCCAATCTTTATGTAACTAATTTCATATTCAATTATTGATATTGATCAAGGTCATATTCTGAGGCACTATGGGCAGTACGGCAGCATAGGAATTTTGGAGACACACATTTTAACACCTAATAGTGTATATAGGCTATTGTTTGATAGCGACACTAAAATCTCAATTATTTAAAATAATAAATGTTTATTTTTTTTCTCAAATCCCATTGGGGCTACTAGTACAGCTGCTACTGTATTGTCTATGCTTTGGTTGGGGGTAGAACCACGTATCATGCAGATACAAGTTCTTTAAGGGAAGAGAAATGAAGAGAGCCCAGGAGGGTCCAGATCATCCTAAAATATTTACAAAAGAGTGACTTCTATCCAAATTTTATTGGCTGAAATAAGTTGCATTCTTCTTCTGAAATCAAAGAGGTAGAAAAATACAATTTCTCCTATGTGGCAAGGAAGAGAACAACGAGAAGTATTTATAAGAAAGACTAGGCCCTTATCCACATAATTTTATGCATAGATTAATTTTAATAAACACTGTATATTCATTATAAAACCTTGAAAAGATTTGTAGCTGTCTGGCTAAATAAGTTTGTTTTCCCAGGATTTGAGGTGTTAAGCCAGTAATTAGTCTTCTGTTTTGTCTCTCGCCCAAGGAGGATTCATTTCTAAAATGAAAATGGAAGGTACATCTATGTGAGTCAAAGATGCTCCAGTGCATATCGCAGGGAATATCCATTGAATAGACTATGACACAGTACAGGCTCAGTTAACCATGGGCAATGGCTGTATGGTGTTTTTTTTTTTTTTTTCTGATCTAAGTTTATAGAAAGGAGCATCATGGTGATACCAGACTGTGATCAAAGGAAGCGCTCAAGGGAGATGTAGGAACTCTCTCTACAATCCTTCACTGGATAGAATTCCAGGATAATTGTCTTATTTAACCCCTCACTTATCAAAGTGCCCCTCATTTCCTCTCCATCATCTCATCCTTTTTATCTCCTTCAAAGAATTGGCCATGCTCAAAGCCTCTCTTATTTATGTGTTTTGGTTGTTGTTTCTTCTCTTCTCTGACTTTTATTGTCCATCCTCCTCTTTCTGCCCTCTCAAATGTAAGTTCATGAAGTTCAGATACCATTTCTGTTTTTTTACTGATAACTCTAGTGCTGAGAAGAATACCTGCCTGAAATAAGGTATTCTTATTCAAGGAAATAATGGATTGGATGACTAAATATAATAAATATTGCATTTAACATAATAGCAAAGTGGGAGAAAGCAGGAAATTGGGAATAATAGTCTGTCAGTGTTAAACTCTGGGAAATGGGAAATGGAAACTTATAAACATTTATATTCTTTGAAAACAGCTTATTTGTCTTTTCTAGAGTCTATAGTTTGTGTATGTCTCCTGAGATGTCTTGTGGCGATATACTATTTATTATGAAATGATCTTCATTTATCTTGTTTTCTAGAAACAGCACATTTTATGTTAAAAATATAGGCCACCTAGTTATAATGGAGTTATTCCAAAGGGCATATGACTTAGAACTTATCACTCGTTTTTTAGGGTAACTTTGGGTAAATGAATTTTGGCAGAAATGACTAAGTACAGTGACTCCTTTTAAATTGCTTTTAAGTTCAAGTTTTATCACTGACAATTGAGTGAAGATGTTCATGTATTTTTAAGAAAATACTCTGGCTCACATATCTTTAAAAGAATTGTCTGAGTATTATTCACTGTTTAAGAATAATAGATGAAGGCTTACTTTGGCTTTTTACCCCTAATAATAAACAGTAATACAAACAGTTATAAAACGATTTATTGAGTGCCCAAAGGAAAACAACTGAGTGTAAACACGGTGTTGTCTGTGCAGTGAAACAAAAGAACCTCGATGCAGGATCACTCATAGGTATCTAGAGAAATCACTGGTCCTGGGGGTTTCTAATCTGTAACTTCAGTTGTGTCTTAACTTTTATCACAGAATTATGATATTTGGGGGAGGAGGTATGCTATACTCTCTTCCAATTTTTCATTTACAAGCCACTTCTTAGTTAATACCTTAAGATATTCTAACACGGTTAAGGCTTGCTTTTTCTAGCTTTAGCACTAGTGCTGTTAGCTGGGCATGGTGGCTCATGCCTCTATTCCCGGTATTTGAGAGGCTAAGACAGAAGGATTGTAGGTTCAAAGCCAGCCTCAGCAACTTAGTGAGGCTGTCAGCAACTTAATGAGACCTTATTTCCATATAAAAAATAAAATAGGGCTGGGAGTATAGCTTGGAGGTAAAATGCCCCTGGGTTCAATCCCCAGTGCCACATAAGGAAATAAAAATAATTTGTGCCTTTAGTGTATGTAAGGTTTAGCAGAATGCAGTCGCATTGCGTTCCAAGTAAATGTCCTCCCCTGAAGTTGTGTAATGTGGAGTCTACATTTGGTTAAACTGATCTAGAGCGTGGGAATGAGGCTCACAGAGTCCTCTAAATCAGTGATACGTGTTCCTCCTTCAAATCGTTCTTCTCAAGACTCACTCTGCTGTTGGCTTCTGAAGTGAGCTCACTGTTATCTGCTCAGTGGTTGCCTTTCTCCACAGTGGGAATGAAATGTCTTCAGAGTGTCTCTTGTGGCAACATTCCTACAGTGCAACGTCTGCTCGGCTCCTATCTCGGCTTCTGACTCATTAAAATCACTCTGCCCCGTTTCTAGTTATGAACTCTTGTCATTGTGATGGATTTCCTGACCTTGAGAGGCCATGGCAGCCGGGCTGATGCCAAAGTGTATCTTGTGTCTCTGGGTTTTGACTGGGCAAATGGTCTGTAATCACTGCTGGTTCTTCAGCCTTGGAGAACACTTGGCAGTATCATCAGTTCTCATACTTGACACTTTGAAAACAGAGAGCCTTTTGGGCTAAATATTTTTAGTTTAAAGGTTTATATTTATATGCCCTTTCCAATTAATTTATATATTAAAGTTAGGTTAAAAATTCTACAAGCATTTATAGTCACTCAAATTTACAGCATTTGTTTATTTAATGATGATAATTATTTTAAAATAATTATTTCTATTATTGCTGCTTATTAGTTATTATTTCTCTTACTCATTATTTCTATGATAAAATGCTATAAGGTAGAAATTATATACATAATATATATACATATATATACATAAATATTAAACCATACTATGCTAAATAGATATTAGCAAGATTATTATTCAAGTTTTTGTCAGTGAAAAGAAAAACTGTTAATGAATTAGGGGATCATAATAAATTTTTTAATAATTTCCTAGAAGTGGTAGTGATTAGAGTCAATATTGCTCTGGATATTTACGGCCAAAAACTATACCTTGAGGCAAAACGTTATCAATTGTTTTTTATATTGATCAGAAAAACCTAATAACTAATATTATCTCTCTCCTTGTGATAGATTTCATCTCTATATGCTTATTTTAGTGTCACACTTCCTTTTATAATTTTAAGAAATAAAGTTTTAAGAATTTCTTATATGTATCTTGTACATTGATCCAGTTATCACCAGTTCTGATATTATAACATGGATATGTACGCATGATTAGAATTTGTTTATGTAGAAAACTTTGTGAAATGGGCTTCATTAGTTTTCAAGTTTTTAATCCTTAGTGTCCTTAAAATATAGTATAGCACCAATAAGGTTCACCAACATATGTAATAAACACTTTCCGAATGATTCTTACAGTAACAGATTCAAAGGTTTGCATGTATTACATTGTTGTTGTTTGCTCCTTAGGTATCTTCTATCTGAAAATGTATAACACAAGTATCACAACTTCAATTTTTGTTAGAACTAATTTCCACCCTTGGTCCTTCCACTGGGAAAAAAAATAGAAGATGTGAAAGTAGTCCACATAGTATTTCCCAGACAAACCATCTAGGGGGGATTTTCATATCACAGCTTCCTGGACTCCACTCCTCATGAACTACATTGGAATCTTCAGACTTGGGCCAAGGAAAGGGTAATTTATAATCATTCTGGGTAATTGTTACAGTCAGACTAAAGATGTTAAATTTTCATAAATTTAACCTCTACAAAAAGTTTATTAATTTTTTGCTCTTAGCAAAAAAAAAATTAATTTGGGGTGGAGCAATCCAATCTTGTAAATAGGCAGAACATTGTTTAGGACTGTTTTCGTTTGTTTGTTTGTTTGTTTGTTTGTTTCTATCTCCTTCATATATTGATAGGTAAATTATAAAATTTAAAAATCCAAGAGCTGGTAGAATGCGTAAAGAGTGTTCATTTTATCCCTTTGGTCCCGAAAGAAATTCCCTTTTCAATGTTATTACAGATTATAATAATTCCCTTAGATGTTATATTTTCTACATTGAGGCAATCTGAGATTCTTTGAGGTTCCTCCCTTTTCTCTGAAATACTTCACCTTTTGCTCATATTGTGTGTTCTGATTAATACTACTGATGCTGTTTGCTGGGCCCTCAATTTAGGGAAACCTATGTAAGCAAAACATAGGCTTTCTCCATCAGAAGGTTGTCGCAGGCATGTAAAGATGCAAATACATAACATTATTAGTGAGTGACGAGAGGAAAACACAGAGGTTAGATGAATCTGTGTAATAGGGGCTTTTGGTTGGTCTTGAAGTAGAAAATTTTTTTCTAGAAAAAATTATTGGTCTCTAGAAAAATTTTTTCTAGAGAACATGACAGAGTATCTAAGCAAACATTGAATAGGAGTTAAGGTTAGAAGTAACTTTGGAGGCAGTAAAAAGCTTTAAGATACATGTTGGCCACTGGAAATTTTTTAGTATGGTGGACATTCAAGTAACACCTGATGATAATGGATGGAGTCTAGCAATTAGAACATCATTACTTCCACTAAGCTTTCAA
This sequence comes from Muscardinus avellanarius, assembly GCF_963383645.1. Classification (NCBI taxonomy): domain Eukaryota; kingdom Metazoa; phylum Chordata; class Mammalia; order Rodentia; family Gliridae; genus Muscardinus; species Muscardinus avellanarius. Next base: position 185,124,034 of record NC_137787.1, read on the forward strand.
GGTTGCTACAAAGGACCTACATCCTATGTCAGTATATAACCATGGAAACTAATAGGTTCAGGTATCAGTGTCTTTAGAAAACTCTCATACTGCCTAGTTTAAGGCATTTATTTTATATTTGAAGTCACTCTTGGTAAAATCTAGACATCTTTATTGCTAGCCTAATGTTCCAAGTCATCTTTCTCTTCCCTGATGCAATTCTGATATGTTAAAAAAGTCATACCTTCATAGCCTTCTGTCATCCTTGTTTTCTGTCTTTTTCACAGACCCATGTTATACAATCTTTTATATTTCTAAGGGCTGGAAACACAGTTGGTACAGATATTTGCAGTTGAACTGAAGTGGATAAACATGGAAGGACATGAGGTACTTACATGATGTCACATCGTACACCAAGCAGGTTACATGTTATCCCACTCACAAGCCACGCCATCTCCTGTAGATACTTAGGGTAAAATTAAAAGAAAAATATTAGGATAAATGTTCAACAGCTGTCAGTGGTAAATAATCCCTTCAAGCTGTGGAAGCCTTCATTTGCTTTCAAGAGTTGTGACATACGGTCAGAAATGGCTTAAAGATTTATTGTGTCTTCTCTGTTGGATGAGATTCAAAATATACTTTAAGAAGGCTTTCATCCTTCATCATCCTTGGAAAGATCCTTCAGAACTCATAGAGCATATAGAACACAGACAGAGAATGATGAGGTCCACATGCCTAAAAATGACTCACTCTAATCAGGACTGCCAACCTATCACAGAAAATTACTGGGAAAAAAATGCAAATTTTTTACTGACACTACACTTTTCAACCCCGACATATCATTGACCTAAAGAGACCGCTGGTACAGATAAGAATTTTGGATTACTCTTTTGCAACAATACAGTAGAATTGAAAGGCATATTTTATTTATTTTATTTTTTATTTTGTTTTAATTTTTTTGATGGTACTGGGATGGAACCCAGAGGCTTTCTACCTCTGGGATATACTCCCAGACCTATTTTATATTTTATTTGGAAACAGGTTCTCACTAAGTTGCTGAGAGCCTCACTTAAGTAGCTGGGGCTGGCTTTGAACCTGTGTTATCCTCCTGTCTCAGCCTCCCAAGCGCAGGGATTACAAGCATGAGCTACCACGCCTGGCAAAAGGCTATTTTAAAAGCAGCCATTCTGCCGGGCGGGGTGGCGCATGCTTGTAATCCCAGCATTCGGGAGGTTGAGACCTGGAGGATCGCGGTTCACGGACAGCCTCAGCTACTTAGTGAGGCCCTCTGGAACTCAGTGAGACCCGGTTTCAAAATAAAGAATAAAAAATAGGGCAGGGGGTGTAGCTTGGAGGTCGAATGCCCCTGGGTTCCATCCCCAGACCCGAAAAAAATAAAATAAAATAAAATAAAAGCAGCCATTCTTGGGCTGGGGAAGTAGCTCAATGGTAGAGAACTTGCCTGATATTCATGAAGCATTGAGTTTGATCCCCTGTACTGCCAAAAATAAAAATAGAAGTCAATTTTTTCTACTTAAAAATATAATCATAGAAATGAAAAAAGAAACTCAAGTGAATCAGTTGATTCTACCTTCTATGAATGTTGTAAGAAAAAATACGCTTACATTTAATAAAAATTGAAAAAATGATGGAAATAATAAGAAATACTGAGGAAATATAAATGAAAAAGCAGAACAACTTGAGTGAAACACTACAGTAAAGAGGTCACCTAACTTTAACTCTCCCTGGTGCCAGAAGAAATAAGCCTACGGTGTATATAAGGAGAAAAGAATCAAAGAGAAGACTCCACAAAGCGGCTGCATTGGGCCTGGCAGTGTCTCCACCTCACCTCTATCCTTCCCTTTTCTTTTCCTTGCCCTCTGCCCCACTACTGCTCTACTTTCCTGCTATTTGCCTCCTAAGGTTTCAAAACACTGCTAAACGTATTTCTAAAGCCTGCCCAGCAATATGACAGTTTGTGTATAAATCATGTTATTTAGGAATCAGGGCAATCTTTTTTGTTTGAAGTAGAATAAATTGTGCTCCAATTTCAGGTGCTTATGAAAAATGTATTGTACCTCAACCTGAGTCTTATGTGGTGTTCATCATTCTTCCCAATACATTCTGGATAAATTTTCAAATTACAAATTAAATGGTTGGCTGGACAATCTATAATAATTTTAGGCAAATGCCTAGTTATATCCTTCTTAGAATGGGAATATTTTATTTGGTAGCCACAGTATCAGACCCTCCCAGTTGTGATTACTTGAAGAGAAACAAGAAATAATGTCTAAAGGGGGTAGCACTGCTCATCTGGTTGACCAGAAGGCCAGGTGAACAGGGGTTACATTCAGTCTTTCCAGAACTGAGCATGCGAAGCTTCTACTATCCTGGTCTCAATTCAGATGTAAGCACTGTCCCTAGCGTGATCCAATTACTGAAAGGCTTGAAGGTAAAGGATTCTTGTCAACTCAGGTTGCTGCTGTGTCTCAGAGTTGCAATTTGTTTTTTTGACAGTAGACCTTTATCAGAGTTTATTGTAGACATCTCATTAGTAATTTTTGGCATGCTATTCTGTACTAATGTTGAACTTTGTCGATTGAAATAAAGACCATGTTAGGACCTGAATGACAGCACCTCTAATTAACCTGAACCATACACTGGAAGGCCTCTTGAGATAATGTTGCCTGGTGAGGAAAATGCTATATGTCCTTTCTTTTTTACTAATAAACTGAGAGGCTATCATCCAATGATGGTCTTCTATCAATCCTCAGACATATCAGTTTTTTAAATTACTTAATGTCTTTGCCCTTGACCTCCCTTTTTTCTCCCCCAGTCTTTCCCAGAATAAATCTTTCTATTTCTGCTGAAGTACCACCATTCCCAGCCACTTCAGGTACAGTGGTTTCTAGATCTTCTCGACTTCAGTCTTTTGTTTCTGCCACAGATGCAATGCAATCTAGAATTATCGTTTGAAGGCTTACTTATTTTTTCATGCCTTTCTAATATGCATGGAAGCTCTCTGTGAAAACAGACCGTCTAGCATGTGAAAAGTTATATGTCCACAACTTAATCCAATCCTGACACTAATTATCAGTCAATATTTAATGAATGAGCTTTAATCAGCAATGAATGAATCTAGGGGTTGTTATCAACTATATTGCTTATGTTATAGAACATTTAATAAAGAAAAAGTGGTAATGTGTGCAGCCAGGGATAGTGGCACACACCTGTAATTCCAGAACTTAGGAGACTGAGACAGGAGGATTGCAGGGTCAAGGCCAGCCTCACCCCATCGTGAGACTGTTTCAAAATAAAAATAGAAAATAGGGCTGGGGTCATAGCTCAAATGTAGAATGGCCTTGAATTCAATCCTCAGTACCAATATAAATAAATAAAAATTGAACAGCATGATTTTCTATTAATCTGTTAGATAAGTATGATTTTGTATTCAATAGGAATTTATTTATATTAAGTACTTCACTGGCTGCCATAAGGGATTTTTTTTTTTTTTTTTTTGGTGGTACTGGGGTTCCTGGAAGCCCTTCTACCTTCAGGATACACTCCCATGGGCTACACTCCCAGACCTATTTTTTTAACTTTTTTATTTGGAAACAGGGTCTCTTAAGCCAGCGAGGCTGGCTCCCAACCAGCGCGATTCTCCTGTCTCCGCCTCCCAAGTGCGGGGATTACAAGCGTGCGCCACCACACCAGGCCATAAGGGATATTTAAAATGATAGATCCAGTAATACATTCCCAAAGAGTACATAATCCAATACAGAAATAGGCATGCAAATAAAGGGGATGAAATTATAGAAAGTATAACATAGCCAATGGCTTATGATGGAGGGTCAAACTAATTCTTTATGCTAACAAAGTAATACTCTGAATTTAATAACAGTCATTTCACTTTCTTCAGTTATAATTTTGAGTTCTAATTCTGTTCCATGATATCATCCTAAAAATAAATGTTTGAGAACAAACATCATCACATTTTTTTCTGACAAAATAATAGAATTTAAAGACATAAAATGATTTTTCTAACCTTATACAGGTGTCCACATGTGAAGTTAAGGTTCAGTTCCATATTTTCTGAATCTGGATCTTGAGCATTATTTCTATATATGAGGTTCTTTTCTTCCTCTCCTCATTTACTCTCAAGCAAATTGTTAAAATGCTTTACCTTCTACATGAGAATTTAACCTTTGTTTGACTCTCTACCTCTGGTCACCCAACCTTATGCAAGCGGTTCACCAGTTCAGTTAATAAGCAGTGTTACTTCCACGATGACCTTTGATGGGTCAATTATACAAGTTCTGAGAATTACAAAGACTTAATCTTGCTGCCCTAATGCTGGGCTTCCCTAATCCGGTAACTTACAAATTATATGTGCCAAAGAGGATATCCCAGAAATCTGTGCCTATGGGGTCGTTAAAGTAGATATGGATTTCAATGGGGCATGAGTCTTTTAACCAGGGAAATGCACACACCACTGTGTGTCTTCTCTTGCTGTATCTGAACACCCTGTGGATTGCTGCGGAGCATCCTGCAGAAGGATGTCTGAAGCTTTCTTGTTGAAAAGCTATGATTCTTGCCTGTAGCACTGTATGTGTCTGATGCCAGGCAAGGCTCATGGTAATCTTGTGAGTCTGAATATTTACTAACCTAAGACAACTTGAAGAAAGTGATATTAAGTAAAATTTCTGTAAATGTTTTTAAACACACATAAGAAAAAAATCTTTCTAAGTTAGTCCTGATCTTAGTAGGCATCAGCCTGAATTAAGTGAATCTGGGATTTTTTAATTGGTGCATTATAATTATACATCTTAATAGGGTACAAGATGGTAAAGGCATACATGCACATATTACTCATTTAGCCCTTCCCCATTCCCTGTCCCATAAAGTTATTATTTGCATTAACTCACCTCTTTTTAATCAAGCGCATGCCTCAGAATCACAAGTTTCATCTATTTATCCTTATGTTTCATATGGGACTATTAAATGTCATTTCTTTCATGAAAAATAGTGCCTAGTTCATTGTGGTTAAATATCCCCATAGAGCGTGAAGATTTAATTTGCTTGTATATCTTATTGTAATGAAGAAGCAAATTTTAATTCTGGGTTGGGGACTGGAGTTTGAAAGAAATATTTTTGAATTACTTTTTGAGTTAATTAGCTTCCCCTAGTATTGCATATTTAGAAAAAAAATAGTGTTCACATTCACAGCAGTCAGAACAACTGAAAGTACAATGAGATATTCAGCAGTGCACACAGCACTGGAGAAAACCAGGCATAGTATACAGGTCAACTGGAAGAAAATAAAAACGCGAAATTAAAGTGGCAGAAGCATTAATACCTAAGGAAAACTATTTGGGACAATTTCTAATTAATGCAATTTCACTACGCACAAATAGGGCAGTTTCATTAGATTAAATGAAAAAAGTTTGGCTTGTTGTAAATTGTCAAAGAAAACTATTGTGACATTTAACTACCTCAATATTTCATTGCTAATGACACTAATTAGACTTTTTGTTCTTTTTAATTCTTGCTTTCTCAGGGGGTAGAGTTCTTAGGCTTAGTTCCTTTCTGCTACTAATCACGAGGGTAAATTAGATTAATCATAAAAGTATTTTAGAAATATATAAAGATGGCTAGATGATTTTACACTGCAAAACTTTACTCCTTACCAAAAATATAACGCTATAGCTGGATGTTATATATTTTAGTAATAAATATAATGCACATAAAAATTTTAAAGTTATTCCACTTTTTTCTCATTTTATCTTAAATTCAAAATTACTACATACTTGATTTTTGTTAGGTTGGTCTATGAATTTTGATGCTGCACAGTTTTGTGTAATTACTATTCAGACAGGATATAGGATTACATAAAAAGTCCTTTGTTGGATACAAAAGTCCTTTACTGACATTTCCTCCCAGTCTTTGATTCCCTTCACAGGGTCTCACAGAACAAAAAAAAATTTTTTTTCAATTTTATGAAGGTCAGAATCTCTTTCTTTGGTGCTGAGAATGGAACCTGGGGCTTTCTACATCTGAGTCATCCCTTCTAGTGTGCACTCTCACGCGCTCGCTCTCTCTCTCTCTCTCTCGCTCTCTCTCGCTCTCTCTCGCTCTCTCTCGCTCTCTCTCGCTCTCTCTCGCTCTCTCTCGCTCTCTCTCGCTCTCGCTCTCGCTCTCTCTCTCGTTTTTGAATCAGGGTTTCACTAAGTTGCTGAGGCTGGCCTAGAACGAGGGACTCCTTCCAACTTAGTATTTGGAATTGGTTTTAAGGTAACATCCAGAATATATGAAGTTTACACAAAAAGTGTTTTTGTTTTATTGTTTGTTTTAGTGTTTTGTTTTATTGTTTGCATGTGGCTGTCCTGTTATTCCAAAATGACTTATTGGAGGGGCAATCCTTTCTCCTTTGACTTGCTTTGATGTATTGTCAAAAGATCACTAGCCATATTGGGGTGGGTCTATTTCTGGGTTCACCACATTCTGTTCTGTTGGTCAGTATTAACATATCTTCACATCAGTTCCACAAAGTTCTGATTACTCTATAGTAAGCATTCAACTGTATAGTTTAATTCTTGTTTTTAGTAAGTCTAAGCCCTTTTTTATATATCTTATCATCACCTGGTCAACATCAAACAAAAGAATAAAAATTCTGCCTAATTTGTTTTTCTTTACTTACTGCACTGACTAGGACTTATTCAGGAGATTAACTAAAAAATGATGAGTGTGGCTTTTATTGTTGTTGCTATTGTTTTCTTGTAAGGATGTCATGGACTAGGTTAAAGAAGTTCTCTTTTATTTCTAGTTTGCTGAAATAATGATTTATTTTCCAGAGTTATCTTTTCCCTAATGTAAGCTACTTTAATATTTAATGTATCATGAATGTCAATTTCATTTTCATTTGTTTTTTTCAGTTTGTTAATTTTGAGGAATTGGTCCATTTCGACTGAATGGTTGGGTTTATATGCATAGTTATTCAACTTGTTTTACCTTATCACCTTTCTAATGTCTTCATTGTCTCTTTGTGTGTGTGTGTGTGTGTGTGTGTGTGTGTGTGTTCTCTTTTATTCTGGATTTCCTGTTACTGGATCTTGTGTGTGTGTGTGGTACTGGGGTTCCTGGAAGCCCTTCTACCTCCAGGCTACACTTCCAGACCTATTTTGTATTTTTATTTGGAAACAGAGTCTCTTAAGCCAGCAAGGCTGGCTTTGAACCTGCGCGATCCTCCTGTCTCCACCTCCCAAGCTTGGGGATTAAGAGCGTGCGCCACCATGCCCGGCTCATTTGTTTGATCTTTTTAAATAAATAAGCTTTTGGTTTTATTGTTTTCTATTGTTTTCAAATCTTTTATTTTATGCTTTTATCTTTTATTTTCTTCCTTTATTTTGCTTTGTGTTGATTTTGCTCTTTTTTTAATTAGTTCAGGGAGAAAATTTTAGAACTTCTTTTGTAATAAAATCATTTAAATGCTTTAAATTTTCTCCTATATTTAACTGCATTTTACAGATTCTGACATGTTATTTTCTCATTTTTACTCAGTTTAAAGTATTTTATAAGTTGCATTGAGATTTTCTCTTTGATTCATAGATTACTTAGAAATGTGTCATTCACTTTCAAGTATTTGAGGGAAATTTGATGTTATTTTTCTGTTAATGAATTTTAGCTTATTTCAGTTATGGCCAGAGAACATGTTGTGTATGGTGTTAATGATTTAAAATTTGTTGATTTAAAAATTGTATGGCCTAGGATATGGTCTATCCTAAGGAATATTCCTAGTGCATGTGAGTAGAATATATATTCTGCTGTTGGTGTGAGCAACCTATAAATGTCAATTAGATTCAGTTGATTGATGGTAATTTTCAGTTCTTCTCTATCTTTGTTGACTTTCTAGCCACCTCTTCTATTATTGATAGAGAAGTAGTGACATTTTCAACTGTGTTTGTAGATGTGCCTATTTCTCTTTTAAGTAGGGTTGGTTTGATTTTATGTACTTAGCTCCAGTCTTGGTACATACACAGGATGTTTTTTTGTGCATGCACACATTTTCCTGGTGACCTTTTACATTATGTAATGGCACCTCTTTAATGTCTATTTCTGTGCAGTTGAGATTTTTCTTGTCCTTTATATGCTAAGTGATTTTCTATTTCACCCTGTACACAAGTCTCTGTGTCTTGTTTATCCTTTTTCATGGATCTTAATGTCTTGCTTAAATTTTATGACCACTGCTGATATTTCTGTCTTAGTACTCAGTTAAGGTGGGTAGATTCAGGCCACGAATTGCAACCCACTTTCTGTGGGTTCTAGTCTCAATGTCTATTCAAGTTTAGAGTATTTACAACATTGTTTGGATCTGTCCTGTGTGGGCACAATCCAGAGTCCAGTTTGGGTCTTGTGTAATGAATGGCCCTTCTGTCACTTCACTTGTCAAAATGTTGGGTGTATTGTGCAGCTACTGGTGAGCCCAGTTATTCATAAAAATGTTTGAGGTCAATGTCTCAATATCCTTTTTCTTCATTATTTCTCCCAGAAGTTTCCAGTTGGCTAAGCCTTCTTTTTCCTCTAACCAAAGTACTGACGCTTTAGCCACCTCTTTCTCCTATGCAATTCTGCAACCATGCCAGCTCCCAGGGTTGAGCTGTAGAGGGCAGAGAGGAACCAAACAAGCAAACTTGATCCCACCTTCTTGGGTGGCCAGTGCGTTGAGTTCTGTCCGTGCTATGCTAAAGAGTAAAAGGTACTAAGCTTGACACTGTATTAGTGGCATTTGAGTCCTCGTCTCCTTCTCTACTATTTATTTCTCAGAATCTTTACAGAGCTACCCTATCCTGCCTGTCCAGGTTTTATAGCTACATTCAGTGACACTCATGATGGAAGATGTTTATTCCCACCTTACCAGGGACTGGAACTTCTTACTCCACATTTTAAACACTGTTCATCATGATGATATTGTTCAGTCAATGATTTAAATTAACACCTAGCCAGTGCTATGATGATTAAATCCTGTCAGAACATGGGATCATGAACATCTCTTATTTCATAACTAAAGTAACCAGAGAACTGATGAGAGACAATTAGTTGAGTTTCTTACAGACTACTCCAAATTATTTGTATTACTTTAAATACTTTTAATTATAAATTTTAGAGGAAAAAATTATCTCTGTGGAATGAAACTGTATAGACAGTACCTCAGTTATGTTTCACTTGCATTTCAGGATTCTTTGCTGGAGTCACTAAGACTCAGGGGCACATAAGAAAGCTTTGTATCTGTGAAACCCTACAGATGTGATGAGCTTTGAGTTGGATGCCAGCTCAACTAGATGTTTTGCTTTTAAACCAAATATACAATGAATGGCAATGATCCGTATGGCTTTTGCAAGGGAAAGTAACCTGTTGAACTATTACTTTCACCATGTTCAACAGAGTACTTAGGAAGAAAGAGATTAATTCATTTTTAATGCTAGGAAAATACAGTCATTAAAAAGCAGATAATATAAAATGCCAGAAATGCTTTTAACATCACAAGAAGTGTACTTCTTTCTTAAATAGCTTGCTACTTTTGGAGCTCTAGATATGCTGAGATATTAAATATTAAAATAGAGGTTGCTTTTTAAAATGCAGTGTTTCTTATCAGAAAAAAAAACAGTTTGAACAAGCATTTCTGTTGTATAATTTATGATACTGCTAATAAGGTAGTCTAGGAGAATTATTTGTTATGCTTTTGAGAATGATTAGGGTTTTTTTTAAGGGTGAGTATTTCCATACTCATATCGTCTTAAATATATCGAGTACAGTTGGATCATATAGGATAGTAACCTGACATTTTATTATGTTACTATGGTTTCTTTATATTATGCAGGAAAATCCAACTGGAATTATTGATATGAATTTTGTTCCTTCGAACACTCTGATACACAATATATTTTAAATCATAGATATAATTTTAAAAAGTAAATGTTAGAAGGCTGCTCTCTGAGCACTTATACTTTATAATCGTATGTAATAGAAATAAATATTCCTTAATTTATTTGTAAGTAACCCCACAATATAGACCTAGCTGTTGATGGTGAAGATCTCGCTCCTCGCTTGACCCCTCTCCATGTTCACTCATCTGCAGGCTTATTAGTATTCGTAGCTCTTTATGGCAGGAACAAGCAATAGACAGTTGACCCATTCTTTCAAATAACAACCCCACTGTCAAGATTCATGTGCTATATGAGTTTAGAAAGAAACAGAATTCACATAAAACTCATTCATAACTTTTTGTTGCATTAAACTTTTTTTTTTTTTTTTTTTTTTTTTTTTTTGCAGTACTGCAGATTAAACCCAGGGGCATTCTACTCAGGGTCTCATTAAGTTGCGGAGGACTTCACTAAGTAGCTGAGGTTGGCTGCAAACCTGTGATCCTCCTTTCTCAACCTCCCAAGTACTGGGATTACAAATGTGCGCCACCATGCCTGGCTTGCATTATACTTGAGTTATCATGATGGATAAAGTGACTGATTACAACAGCTGAATTCTGGGAGTGTTGTCCCATATTCTACACCTTGAACATTATATAGAATGTGAACAATGGAAAGGATTTTTCAAGGCAAATTGGTTGGTTCCTTTACTTTATCATCTTGTGCCTTTAAAACTGGTGGCCCAATATGAAATGATGAATATTTTTCAAAGATAATAAAACTTTTATTGTGATCTCTTATGTAAATAGAGTACTAGTATATATAAAGAGAAAACAAAATGTAGTATATCCAAATGTAAATAACTATGACACATGATTATTTCCCAAAAGCCTACTGCATTACTGTAAGAAAAATTTTAGCATTTAAAGGTTTTTCATTAATATGCTGTAATAAAGAGCTTGAGTTACTAAATGACCTTGAATCAATGTTTACCCTTATAGAGCCACAAGAACCATGACGAGATATTCTGAGTTAAATTTTGATGAGCAACACCTCACTTTTTTCTCTAACTAGCTAAAAATATTGTCCAGGAATGTGTGACTCATTTCCAGTGATTTCATATTTAACATGACTTATAATAAAATATTACTTATTTGTGAAAATTATAAATATTATTTTGGAGTATCCTAGATTTAAAAATGTGACTTGTCTTGGAGAAATAAGTTTTTACAAACTAACACTGAAATACTAAATTAGTTAATTGAAAATATTTAGTTCCGATGATTCATAAAGCATCATGACAATTATTCCTATGAAGGGTAGAATGAAGATTCCCCTTGACTTTATGGGTATTAAAGCTATGGTTAAATGTTGATGTATTAATCTTTAATTTATATTTTATAACTGTCCTCTGGTTTTGGCTGATAGTGACATATTTTATGGTGTTTAAATGAGTTTCCATGCTTCCCAGGAAAACTAAAGAGCATGACAAGGTGTTACTAAGTCCTAAAGCATATTTATTAGAGAATCGTCAAAATCCAGTTAACTATCATAAGCAAATAATGCACAAGGAAATTATTTTTTTGCTTTAAAAAGATGTAAACACAGGAGTGTTTGAAAATGTGCATACAATTTATACGGCTGAGAACTGGTATGCTTTTAAGGACAATTCTCATGTATTAGGCTAGGAGTATAAGTAAAATCTGACTTATTTTCTGTATAAAGATATTTTCTCCAAGGATAGCTGCTGTCTGAGAGTTCCTTTAATTACCTTTTCCTTAACTGTTTGTTTCTTAGATACAGAGTAAGTACAGCCTTAACAGCAGGTGTCCTTTTTAATATAAGAAGAAATATATGAAGCTTTTTCATCTTAATGTACTGCTATATATGAGCTGCTTGTTTGAAATTATTAATATATATTTAGTGGTACTTGGATTTCTTTTTCTAAGTGTGTGTTGTCTTATTACATCTTTTAAAATGGAGGCTTTTAAAGTAGCTGGAACTTAGTTATTTAAAATTTCAGGGACATTTATTTGGAAGTGGCCCTTAGGAAGGATGAAGCCTGGACAAAAAAAATTTTTGCTCATTAGAAAAGGCAGCCTAGAAATCATAGAGCCAAAAATATTTAATGCCTGGATTTTATGTTTTAATCTCTGACCTCTGGTGCAGTTCTTCAGTAATGAGTCAGTGCCCCCAACTCAGGTCTTACATGCGTCAGTTCTTAAGTTTGTCCTTTGAGGCCTGACTTGCAAAAATACCAGAGAAGAACATGTTGAATAAAGGACTCTCTGGAACTCCTATTTACAAATTAACCCAAGAAAAAGCAGAACATTCTGTGAGAGTTGTGATGGCACAGATGTGGTTTGTCCCCAAATCTCCAGATGTTCCTGATTGCATAAGTAAATGCCTGTGGGGAGGCAGTTATTCAAAATAACCCGCCCTCTTCAGAGTATTGATATGGGTCTTCTGGATCCACTGGATCCAAAGAAGAATTTTACAGTAAGATCACCTGCTACTGACACTGAGACATGGTAATGGTGATGGTGATAACAGGCAGATGTTTCTAGGAAAGAAAAAGCATGAGAATCAGCTGGGCGTGGTTTAATCCCAGCATTTGAGAGGCTGAGGCAAGAGGATCATGGTTCACAGATAAAAATCCTCCTGCCTCAGCTACTTAGTGAGGCCCATTGCAACTCAGTGAGACCTTGTTTCAAAATAAATAATAAAAAAAATAGGGCTGGGAGTATAGCTCAGAGTTAGAATTCACCTGGGTTCCATCCCCAGTACAGCAAACATAATAAATAAATAAATAAATAAATAAATAAAATAGGAAAAATCATGTTTTACTTCTATGAAGTTGCCAGTTAGAGCATAATGGGTCTCCATAAAATGTACCCTAAATAGCTGGGAGAATTGTCCCATACTTACCAAAACAATATACTCCAACCTACTCCACTGATCCATTAAAGGACAAAAAACACTATCAGAAATAATCTCGGGCATGTATCTAAAGACTTCCAAATCCCAGGTATGTAGGATGTTAGGACCTTTTCAGAGAGAGGGAAATACAAGCAAGTTGTTTTAGTCACTATATAGATGGAATCAGAATGGAAGGATTTTCCTTAAAGGACTGTAGCTTAAGTCATTGGAGTGGGCAAGCCATAAAGAGTTGATTGCCTGGAGGCTAGCTGAACCAAATGACATCTAGACTTTGAAGGACAGCACTTGCAACAATAAAACTACATCAGGTTTAAAAAGAGCAGTACAGCTTCAGCAACTTAGTGATGCCCTTTGCAATTCAGTAAGACCCTGTTTCAAAAAGTAAAGAATAAAAAATAGGGCTGGGGATGTAGCTCAAAGGTAGAATGCCCCTGGGTTCCATCCCCAGTATGGTAAAAAAAATAAATAAATAAAGAGAGCATATCTACTTAGAAGAGGAGTGGAATAAAATTATATACCAGAAATCTACTACAAATTCAAAAAAGTGTGTGTGTGTGACAGAGAAAGAGAGAGAGAGAGAGAGAGAGAGAGAGAGAGAGAGAGAGAGAGACAGACAGACAGACAGACAGACAGACAGACAGACAGACAGACTGAGACTAATACCCCATGAATGTTAAAAAAAAATACCCGGGCGTGGTGGTGCACGCTTGTAATCCCCACGCTTGGGAGGCAGAGACAGGAGGATTGTGCAGGTTCGAAGCCAGCTTCACTGGCTTAAGAGACCCTTTTTCCAAATAAAAAAATATAAAATAGGTCTGGGAGTGTAGCCCGGAGGTAGAAGGCCTTCCAGGAACCCCGGTACCACCCCCAAAAATAAAAATAAATAAATAAATAAATAAATAAATAAATAATAGGTTGTAACTTGAATGATGAGCTAAATTTGACAATTATACAAGTGTAAAGTTTGGATGTTATAAACAAACATACAAGGAAACATTGGGCATGGACAATAAATCAAAATATTTAAAGAGAAAGCATAAAATCAGGACTGTATATAGGTATAAAAAACACAGTTGCATCTGGGAAGCTAAAGGTTAAAGAGGAGTTTCTAACATCTAGAACTATTCAAAATGAGGGAAAGAGGATTGGAGGGCGACCTGACATCTGTCACCCCATTGATCGCCAGGGTTGATTGGGCTGATCTGGCTGGCTAGGCGGGGATCCCCTTCCTCCCTCACCGCCCCATGTGCGTCCCTCCCGAAGCTGTGTGGTTGGTGGAAGATGATCACCTTTCCTAAATAGAAGAGGACTGGTCTTCAGTTAAGGGTATACAGTAGCTGTGCTCCCCTGCTAGAACCTCCAGACGAGCTCTCAAGGTCCATTTGTAGGAGAACTTAGGGCAGTCAAGCTTCCAAGACTCCAGACTCGTCCAAATGAGGTGCTGTGCATGGCAGTCTGCCTTTCAGAAAACAAACAAAAAGAAAATGAGGGGAATCATCTCTTGAGAGAGCAAGCTTCCATCACGAGGTTTCAACCATTGCTTCAATGGAAAGTTGGGGAAAGATGATTAGTGTCAAAAGATAAAAGATTCAGTTCACCAAACATTTACCAATGAACCTTTATACATGGAGCTGCGTTACCTCTAGGATCATTTACTGTCACAATTCTGTGATTTGGAGCATCATTGTAGGAGAAGATTCTTGTGGAAGACTGAAAAATGAATGAGCAATGTTCATATGGCACAATCTTCTGGACTGAAACAATTAGTTATTTCCCGTGGAGAATGAGACCCAGAGACATCCTGTGCCAAGTTTCTCTGGTTTAATTTATTTTAAAAACAGCAATAAATAAGATGTGCAAAGAGAGGGGGAGGATCTGTGGAGTCATTACTGGAAATGAAATTTACAACAAAACCATGATAAGAGTTGCAATTTGGAAACATTGATAAGTGAATGTCAAACCATACATTTCTTATGAGACAATTTCGTTACTTTGGCAACATGCAAGTTATTCCTCAGTTCTGATAAGCAGTGTTCCTTTCATTCCCACCTGTGGCTTTTGTCATTGTGTCTCCAAGGGACATTAATGCTTAAATGAAGACTAATTAGCATTTTCAACTGTAACATACACACATTGATTTAGGAGGAGTGTGTTTCTTTACTCTCAATGCATCTGACAGACAGCATGGTGATTCTTATAGGTTCTTTGAAGGGTTAGATTTTGCAACATTTCATTAAATTTAGTGGCTCGTTATCTTCATTATATTTTCCATTTTCAAGTGACTGAAGCTGACAAAATTTAAGTTGCATACTATAAACTGGGACTTTTCAATACAATCATTAAAAAAAACAGATATGGAGATAAGAGCATGTGATTCTTTTTCTGTTTTTAAATAACAGCTTTGGATAAAACCCACACAAAATCAAGTTCACCATCTGAAAGTATACAGTAGCCGGGCGTGGTGGCGCATGCTTCTAACCCCCGCGCTTGGGAGGCGGAAACAGGAGGATCGCACAGGTTCGAAACCAGCCGTACTGGCTTAAGAGACCCTGTTTCCAAATAAAAAATATATAAAATAGGTCTGGGAGTGTAGCCCGGAGGTAGAAGGGCTTCCAGGAACCCCAGTACCACCACCAAAAAAAAAAGTATACAGTATTATGGTTCTTACTATATTCACAGAATTGTGCTTTGGTCCTTATTATCTAACCCTAGAACATTTTCATTACTCCTAAAAATAAGCCATATCCCTCAGTGGTTGATCTAACTACCCCTCCCCCCGCCTGTGCCTGCCTCTAATCAGGTTTTTCTTTCTGTGAATAAGTCTATTCTTTACCTTCCATGTAAAGGCATCCACTCTGGCACAACCAGAATTGCATTTCTTTTTATTGCTTAATAATATTCCATTGTATGGATGCTGTACTTTTTATTTACCTAGTGTTTTTTCCGCTCTTTGTGTTGTTATGATTAGTGCCGCTACGAACATATGCTTGCATTATTTTTAATGTGCACATATGTTTTTGTTACTCATGGATATATACTTAGGAGTAGAATTGCTGGCCGATATGGTAATTCACTCTAAGAAACTGCCAGTTTCCCAAAATAGCCAATCCATTCTACTGTGTTTCTAGCAATGTAGTAGGGTGCCAATTCTCTACATCCTCAAAATAGTATGTTATTATTTGCCCATTAGATTATAGCCATCCCAGTCCCAATGGTTACAAAGTGGTATCTTCTTGTGGTTTTATTTTGCATCTCTCTGATGGCTAGTAATGTTGAACTTTTTTCCTTGTGCATTTTGGTTTATTTGTATATCTCCATAGGTTGGAGAAATAGCTACTTAAAATAGGTTCCCAAAGTCAGTGATTCTGCCCCTTCTGGAAGGAACTGGAAAGATCTGGGGGGTGGGTAGTAGCCTCAGGTACAACTGGAGGTGTCACCTAAAAGTAAGAGGGCAGTGGAAGATTCCAGTGGAAAGGGAGGGGATTTGGGGTTTTTATTTTTTGTTGTTGCTGTTTGTTTCTTTTGCTTTGTTTTGCTTTTGGCAAAGGGAGCTGTAAACCAATAAGTTTGGAAATCTTAAATCCTTGATCCATTTTTTAATCAGGTAATTAAATTACAACTCATCTTACTATCAATGAATTATATGAATTTTTTATATACTTTGAAGATGAGCCACTTAATACACACTTGATCTGCACACTTATTCTCCCATTCTATCTATGGGTTTGCTTCTCAATTTCTAGATGGTATTCTTTGGTGCACAGTGATTTACTTACTTTTGTGGTGCTGGAGTCTGAACCCTGGGCCTCATGAATGCCTTATAAGCCCTCTGCCTCTGAGCTACATTCCCAATACATTTTTTAAACTTGTGATGATTTCTTTGATTTGTATTTTGCCACTTGCTCATTTGATGTTTTATCAAAGGAGTTATTGCCTAATCTAGTATCATGGTTTTTTTCTTTCTCTGATGTTTTCTTCTAAGTGTTTTGTTGTTTTAGTTCTTACATTTATGTCTCAGGTACTATGGCCATATGCCAGGAAATAACATTTGTATATTTTGTGAAGTGGGCATCCAACATCATTCTGCTGTGTATGGATGACTTGTTCTAGCACCTTTTGTTGAAAATACTGCAGTTTCCTTACTATATGACCTTGTCCCCATTGGGTATATAGGCAAGGACTTATTATTTCTGGACTCAAAATTCTATTCTATTATTATCTTTGTTTATCCTGATATCAGGACCATATTATCTTCATTACTATGGCTTTATAGTGTGATTAGGAATTGTGAAGTGTAACTTCTGAAATACTGTTTTTTTAAATAAAAGTCATTTTGACTATTTGTTTTATCAATTTTAGAGTCAACTTTTTACAAAAAGCAGCTATGATTTTGACAAGTGTTGCCTTCTCAATCTTTGGATCCATTTTTGAAGTGTTGAGGATTTCATGTTAGTAAGTCTTGACATCCATGATCAGGAACTATTTTTCCACTTATTTAAGTCTTTAATTTCTTTCAATAATGCTTTTTTTATAGTTTCAATTTTATAGTCTTATGCTTTTTAGTACATTATACACTTTCTTATTATCCCGAAACCCCAAGTATTTTGTTCTTAATTTCATTTATAAATTGTCCATTTTTAGTATACAAAATACAGTGCTTTTGCATGTCAATTGTACAGCCTGCGGTCCTTCTGAATCTTTTATTACCTCCATTGGTTTAATAGATTCCTTAGGATTTTCTATATACAAGGTTACGCATT
Organism: Muscardinus avellanarius; assembly: GCF_963383645.1. Taxonomy (NCBI): domain Eukaryota; kingdom Metazoa; phylum Chordata; class Mammalia; order Rodentia; family Gliridae; genus Muscardinus; species Muscardinus avellanarius. The sequence continues at coordinate 185,141,630 of NC_137787.1, forward strand.
TTTACTAAGAGATATTTCTATTTCTTCCTTCCCAAATATCTTATTTTTATTGCATTTACTTCCTTCTCATGTTTTTTACTTATTTTACTTATTTTATTTATTTATTTTATTTTTTATTTTATTTTATTTTATTTTATTTATTTTATTTATTTTATTTATTTATTTATTTATTTATTTTACTTAATTGCCCTTTAATACTGTGGTTAAAAAATTAATCCAACAAAGATAAGTTGAAAGCTAATTGGTTATATTATTCACTTACAGTTAATTTGAAAATACGTTCATAGAAGACTCTAGATTTACAACACAATTAAATATATAAATCAAATAAAAACTATCCTCTTTCTTCAGGAAATAATGGTGAACTTAGAGATATATCAGTTTCATTGTAACATTGGTTCCAGCCGGGCATGGTGGCACATGCTTGTAAAATCAGCATTTGGGAGGCTGACACAGGAGGGTCATAGTTTGTGGACAGCCTCAGCTACTTGGTGAGGCCCTTTGAAACTCAGTGAGACTGTTTCAAGATAAGGAATAAAAAAAATAGGGCTGTGGTTTTGTTGCTCAGAGGTAGAATGCCCCTGGGTTTAATCCCTAGTACCACAAAAAAATTAAAAAAAAAATAACATTGGTTCTACTTTATCTGCATAGAAGATGTTTCAAGATTTCCAGTGGATGCCTAAAACCATGGTGTATAGTGAGTCTATATCTAGCCATAGAATACTATAAGTGTTGTTCTGATAACTGAAACTGCTACTTCGTATGTAGTGGGTGATGGGGTGTGCAAAGTGTATAAGCTGGACAATCCTATGACTCATCTTCTGGGTGGTCAGAGAAAGACAGTGCAGGATTTCATAAAACCACATAGAACTTTGGGCAATTTAAAACTATGAGTGTTTTTTTCTGAAATCTTCCATTTAATTTTTTGTACTGTGGTTGACCATGGATAACTGGAACCATAGAATGAGGCAACTACTATACCTGATCCACAGAGCTAAATTAAGGGCTAAGGAATTACTTGCTCAGAAAGAGAAAACAAAACTATGAAAACCAAAGGAAAGAGACACAAAACCTCTAATTTTTTAAAATCACAATGCACTGAGATTCAAATAAAGGATCACTACTGATACATAGTCAAGTATTCAACTGAACTTCAGCTTTATTAAGGGAGCTCAAACATAACATTTTAGAGTGGAATAAAACTCCCAAACTGAGATGCATGCAACAATTACAGATATGGCAAATGCTTTCGCAATAACAAATAAAATTTCTTCTTATTTTTTCCTAATTTAAAAAATAGAGGTTTTCTAACTATAGTGAAAATGTCCTCATTAGATTCAGTTTTGAAATATTCTGATTTTGCAGTCTGTAACAATTTCTGCTATAGAATGCCTAGCAGGAAAACTATAGAATGCATAGCAGGTTTTCTTTAGGAAACTGCAAATATGGTCAAGAGGCCAAGGACTTGGCTCCCTGGTACTCATGACTCTAATATTTATCATTTAAAAAAAGGAGGCGTTCTGGACACTTGTTACAACATGGATGGCATAAGGCTAAGTGATATAAACCCCAAACAGAAGCAAAAACATTTTTTTAGTCTCACTCAAATATAGAATTGTTTTTACAAAGTCAAATTTATAGATATAGAGAAGAGGTGGGAAGAGGAAGAGGTAGGTCAACATGTACCGAGTAGCAAATATTGAGGATGTGTAAGTCTAAACATCGAATGTACATCCTGAAGACTAAAATTAAAAAGTGTTTATTATATTCAAGTTTTTGCTGAGTAGATTATATCTATTATAGCTTTTGTAATTGTGGTATTGGGGGTGGAACCCAGGGGCTTTCCTACCTCCAGGCTACACTCCCAGACCTATTTTTATATTTTATTAAACACAGGGTCTCACTAAGTTTCTGAGAGCCTCACTAAGTAGCTGAGGCTGGCTTTGAACCTGCGTGATCCTCCTGTCTCAGCCTCCTAAGCCCAGGGATTACAAGCGTGAACCACCATGCCCAGCTTATAGCTTCTTTTATTATGGAGGGAAATGACTAACTATGATAGATTATCAACATATTTTTACTACCTATACAACTTACCATGTTGTGTACTTTAAATATACTTTTAAATGTATTATTTAAATATAATAATTGTGTGTGTGTGTGTGTGTGTGTGTGTGTGTGTGTGTGTGTGTGTATGTGTGTGTGGTTTAAAACCAGAGCCTTAGGCATGCTAGGTAAGTATTCTACCACTGACCTTTATCCTCAGCCTATAAAATTTATTTTTTAAAAAACAACTCAAGGATTCAGGTTAATGATATCCATGATAGGTAGATACTCATTCTGACATTTCCAGACAAATTATTTTATGTACCAGGGAAGATAGTTATCATAATATCAGCAGTTATTTTGTTATTGTGGATTTTTTTCTTTTTCATGTGTCACCATTTTTATTTTAGCAGGGACACTGAAACATTCATTTAGTTTTATTTCTTATAATCAAATCCTGGAGTACTGCCTTTCACAAGGCTTTATCAGTTTCTTTCTGTTTTTGTTTTTTTATCATTTTTTATTTATTTTTTATTTTTGCAGTACTGGGGATTGAACCCAGGTGGATTCTATCACTGAATAACACCCCCATTCCCTTTTTTGAGACAGGGTCTTGGTATGTTGCCCAAGAGATCCTTGAACATGCAATCCTCCAACCTCAGCCTCCAGAGTTTCTGGGATTACAGTTGCGCACCACCCAGCCCAGCAAGGCTTTATCATTTGGACAAACAGCTGTATATTTTCCACTAAGCTACTTACTGTTTTTGTCCATTTGAAGGCATGTGACATGCTTACTAATGTCTAGTATGTTAGACCATGATGGTACAGCTGAAGTGCTTTAGACTTAAAAAGTACTGACTAGTTTGATAGAATTTATGTTAAGTAACAAGCCATGAGTTATAGCATAAGGCACAGAATGTTCCATCTGTTGTTTACCCTAATCAGAGAATTTCTATCCAGACAAATTCAAAAGATCTTTAATAATAAAATTCTAACATCTGTTTTTTTAATTTTGTATTGGTGCATTGTAGTCATACATGTTAATGGACTACATGGATGGTAGAGGCACACATGCACACATCACCTAATTAGCCCTTACCCAATTCTCCCCCCATTTTCTCCCCCCTCCCTTCTTTTCATGTTAGTGATTGACTTTGATCTGTTTATTAATGGACACCATGTACATTAGAGAGTTGCCCTCATCTTCTCTCCCACCCCTCTCAGTTAGGTCGCCTTATTTGCTCTTTTATAGAATCTCCTTCACCTAGGTTTCCTTCTATGACCCATTTCATTTTCTCCCTAGCTTCCACATATTAGGAAGAACATCCAATCTCTTATTATTTTTGTGTGTGTGTGACTGACTAATCTCACTTAGCATAATATTCTTCAGTTCCATCCATTTCCCTGTAAATGATGTAATTGTGTTTTTCTTTATGGCTGAGTAAAATTCCATTGTATACATATATATTCTAACATCTCTAATACCTTAGTATAACTCATGCTATACTCCAAATTATTCTAGCTGGTAATTATATTTTGAAATTAACTACTCACAAATGTCTGTAAACATGTATTTTTAGTATGATTCGGCAATTAATAGTATTGCTAAGATAATATTTTTTCTTATGTAGCTTTATGTTTTTTAGTGTGTGGGGGGCATGGAGTGTACTGGGGATTGAAACCAGAGATGTTCTTCTAGGAGGCCACACTCAGCCCTATCTTATTTTTTTTTTTTTAATGAGTTACTGAGGGCCTTTCTAAGTTGCTGAGGCTGGTTCCGAACTTTCAACCCTACTGTCTTCACCTCCCAAGTATTGGGATTGCAAGTGTGCGCCACCACACCCAACATTCATTCATAATTTGAAAGGAAGAATACAACTTGTGGTAGAAATAGTGTCTCTACATAGTGGATGCAGGATCCTATCAACCATAGAGGCTTGTTTTGATCATCAATGTGTAAAAAAAATCCTATTAGAACAAATTTGTTCCCTGCATAGCCAATGCGTCAGTTTTTATTTGAAAATGAGGTGTATTCTGTGCCTTATCACAACGTTTAACTCTGTAGAAAAATATGTACTCACCAAAGTATTTTCATTAGTATTATCTTTGAATTATCTTTTTTTTTTTTTTTTTTTTACTAGCCAAAATTTCTGAATTGGATTAGTCTTAAAGCAATCCTAGGAAAAGATACCCTTTGGAGAGAAAATGTGAAAAAAATAATAGAAATTCCAGTAAATGTGATTCTTGTGGATCCAGGGTTTATTTTCATCTTAGGTTTGCTGTAGTGACATTTTTGCTGATCTGAGCATGGTGGCACACACCTGTAATTCCTGTACCTGTGAGGCAGAGACAGACAGGAGGATTGCTGGTTTGAGGCCAGTCTTGGCAACTTAAAGAGTCCTCAGCAACTGAGTGAGCCTTATTTAAAAACAAAATAACATTGTGCTGAGGTATTTATTTATTTATTTATTTATTTATTTATTTATTTATTATATTTTTCCTGTGTGTTTTCTCACTGCTTATTGTGTAAGACATTTGCTTCTTTACATCATCTTCAGTTTGTCAATCATAGATGCCATTAATCGTCCCATAATTGATTTTTTTTCACTTTAGGAAATGAAGCTGTTTTTAGTTCTCTGAGAATCTATAATTGATAGTTGTCAAACTGATTCCTTAGCTAAATCAGAGGGCTCTTGCCAGTGTACATTAATAACCTCTCTTACAGAAATATGTTTGATGAATGTTTGCAAAATCATAAATATTTTTCTCTCTGAGGAATACTGTGACTTTTTTGGAGGAATCCCTTAAAATTTCCCATTTAGAATAATGTGTCCTTATGTTAAGATCATGGTATTGTATTGCATATTATCATAGTAATTTTCTTTTCCTTTGCACATTTTATATTACTAGCTATACTTTTTGGAGTTACCGTTATATTTTCAAAATAGTATTTGAGTCCTTGCTTTTGAAAACAACATCAAACCTGAAATACTATATAATTTCTTTTTCTCTATTTAATTGAAAATATGTATATAATAAATTATAATGAATTTTGGATCATTTTAGTGTAATAACTCAAAATTCTGTGGTGTTGGCAGTTCTTTGTTAGTGATGACTATTTGCAATAACAGAATTATTATGGAAATTTAATTTCAAACTTTCATCAATATTTAACAAACATGCACTGTGGGTTACTCTCAAAGATCTAATGAATTTGTAGTTACTCTTCAATAAATAAATGAGTATAAACATAGAGACATATGTAATAAACACATAAATTGAGCTGTCGTTTAGCAAGAGAGGAACCATTGTGGAAAAGCAGTCTGGGAAAGGCAAGGAGATGGTCGTGGATTGATTGGTAACACAAAGAAGGGGCTCTTGTCCTGCCTCGAGGTGAGGGGTTGAGTGGTAACAGGAAGTTTTAGAAGGAAACACAAAGACTAGGTTTTGGAAGGTAATGGCATTAACCAGCGAGGGAGGTTATGGGGAAAAAGATGAAGGGAAATAATATTCTAGCAGGGAGGAGAGTCAGTGGTCACAAAAGCACAGTTGGATAAAAGCTGAAGTCTGGGACAGAGAGAAGCAGAATAAGATTTTATTCCTGGCCAAAAGGATCATCCAGCCCTACTTAGGCTTGTTTTGTTAACTAAAGATGGAAGTGGGGAGATTGAGTCATGAGATAGGGTGATGAGTCACTGATTTATTTCAGGACATCTGATAAGGGACAGATATCAGGTTAAGAAAAAGGAAAAGGTCATATGAACATTAGTCTTAGGTTCTGGGGACATTCCTGGTTACTACCGGTTATTCTATTTTTATTATTACCGCCTTTCATTCATTCTTTCTTTTTTTCTTAAAAGTGTCTTGATTCGCTGGCTGTGGTGGCCCATGCTTGTAATCCCTGCCCATGGGAGGCAGAGACAGGAAGATTGCGCAGATTCGAAGCCAGCCTCGCTGGCTTAAGAGACCCTGTTTCCAAATAAAAAATATAAAATAGGTCTGGGAGTGTAGCCTGGAGGTAAAAGGGTTTCCAGGAACCCCAGTACCACCAAAATAAATAAATAAATAAAAGCATCTTGATTCGATTGCTAATTTACAGGGTTACTTAAGTAAAGTTCCGGATGTGTTTAGGAGCTTGTGTGGTTGGGTGTGGAGCAAGTCATGTGACCTGGAATTCCTGTTCACGGTGATGCCCTGGGAAAGGAGTTAAGGAGTAGAGAGATCAAGAGTGTCCGCTTTTTTATTTGCACAGTCTCCTCCTGTGTACCTGTCCAGGTATGTGTGGGATGTAGCAGGTCAGCAGGCATTACGTTAGTTGGGTAGACCTGAACGGGAAGTGAGAAGGTGTAGCAATGAAGGCAGATCCCTTTCTGAGGAATCTTATATGTACATGAAAAAGAAGAGAGATATGGGGTCCAATTGTTTTTGGCCTGCAGGGGTTAAGGAAGATATTATTTTTAAGAAAGTCAAGTGTGTTTATTAACTTGCATTCCCAGACTTTTTTTTTTTGGCACACTGATAATAGGTGCTGCTTCAAGAAATTATTTCCTAACCAATGAAGTTTGATAAGCTCTAGGTCCAGTAAAGTCAGGATGTTTCTGAGCATCTGAAACCCTTTAATACACTAATCTATATTGTTTATGTCCAAAGTAGGAGATAAAATATGCAATGGCTCCTAAGCATATCTAACAACTGAAATTTCTTTATAAAGGTTTACTAACTCCATAGTACAAGAGGCCATCTTGCAGTCCAACGAACGCACCCTGGTGTAATTTTGAAGTATGACTCCAACTAGTCATGTGACCTTAGCACATTACTTTAATTTGCTGAGCTGAATTGCCTCCTCTGGGAAATGGAAATAATTTATACACGTACTGTAAGGCTATGCAGTTTGCACACTTCCAGCCCTATCAGTTGTTTATGACCAGAGACCATTCTAACTGGTTCTAAATATACTGTCATCTCTACTTCACCTCCACGTGTTTGAACAAGGAGTAAAAGAGGCCATCATGTAAATAGCCCTTAGCCTGGTGCCTCGTAGTATTATTTTATTATTATTCATTTACTAATATTATTGCTCTTATCATCTCAAGAAAACACACTTAAGAAGCCCTTTATTTAAAGGAGAAAGGCAATGGAGGACAAAGGAGGGAGGGAAAGGCCAGGGGGGAACCTGAAATCCCAGCGCCAAGATGCTGAGGCAGGAGGGTTGCAAGGTGTTAGCAGCCGCTGAGTATCTTTGCACAGGCTCGCTGGTTGGTGCTGGGAAGGGTTGAGACCTGTATCCTGAGTGCAGAGTAAAGCCCAAGAGTGAGCAAGAGGTAAACGTGGAGGGACTGTAAGGTTCTTGAATTAAAAGAGTTTCCAGCAGCCATTTGTCTTCCCTGTCCAAACCCCTTTTGCGGCTTTTCTTCAACCACATCATTTATAACAACACACGCTGCTTTCTGGGTAGAGGCAGGTTAGGTGTTTTAAAGCAAGAACATTTTCCTTCCCCATGTTGTATAAAAAGGCAATACCATGTGAAATCTGTATGCTATGCCCTAGGGAAAATAATAGTAGTCTTTAAGTGCCTTATCAAAACCACGTTAAAATTTAAGTTAACTTACATTTAAATTTAAAATAGGTTTAAATTATGTACCTTTCTTTCTATCAAAGCTTTTTCAAGGCAAAGATCTATATAATTTGCCTTTTCCATCTCATGTTACAAAAGCTCTCACAAATTAAATATATAGTTATATACATTATATGAAGTCATAGTATACATACATATGTGATTATAGTGCATATATATCATTTTTATAAACATTTAGGAGTTGGAAGGCTATTGTTCTTTTACAAAAAAAAATCATGAGCCAGTGCTAATCAAAGATTTGAAAGACTGGCATTTACATGCAACGCAGCTTTATAGGTAGAGACAGACTACCTATTGCACTGGGGGGGTATATAGACATTGGAGTCAGACTGTCTGACTCCACTTATGAGCTCTGTGACCTTGGCCAACTAACGTAACCTCTCTGTGCCTCAGCTTCTTCATCTATAAAAACTGATGGTGGTTGAGAACCAAGTTTTTATAGTTAGTATGAAGATTTAATAAGTTAACATTTGTAGCGCACTTAAATACATGCCTGGCACTGAGGATTTATTGTATACATAATACATGTTAAATATAATAAATACGGGGTTTGTTAAGAAGAAAAGTACAGGCTCGTTGTTGTTTTTTCTTCTTGATCCAAGCATTGCCAAGCAGTGCACACACCACGAGCACCAACCCAAGTTGGGTTTCTTTTTAACAGGCTTTTGGACCATCCAAGGAAGGTTCTAATGGGTTTTGAAAGACATGGAGCTATCCTGCTGTTCCAACATGATTCTCTGTGGCTGACTCTGTCTCTTTTATGAGTAAAGATTAAAAACAACAAAAATCTAAGTTTCCCCCATGTTGCATGAAAGCCTCATGTTTTACTCTCCACATTGGATCAGGGAGTCTCCGGGACCGCTGATCTGCATTAATACTGTGTTCCGATCACTCGTGTGAATGCTAAAAGGACCCCATTTTCTTTATCATTATGTGATGAGACTTGTCACCCCACTTTATGAACAGCAAATTCTTAGCTCAGGGAGTAGCCCAGGGGCAGGCCATAAAATAAAGGATTATAGAGCAAAGATATTAGTGAAATAGAAGCATCAGCATTTCTTACTGTATTTAACTCAAAGACTATGAGATCTGCCTGGGGAGCTAATACTCCTTCACTATGTGTGGGAAAAAAGCCAAAAGGAAATTGTATTTCAAAAAGAGAAGGCCTGACATTCCATATGTTGATTAATCCTGGTCTGTTAACAGGGATGTATGACCATTTTACACAGAAGATTACAGGCTAAATATAGACTTTTATGTTAAAGAACAGTGTTGATATAGCTTGAGGCTAAAGGGCAGTTGATAACATATCAGATCCTTCAATTATTCAAGGGAAAATAGCCAAGAAACAGAGCTGGCCTCTTTGATGACACAAGATTCCTTATGAACTTAATTTGTACTCAGCAGTGTCTGAGCTATAGAACCAGTGTTGATGATCCTGACAAAGCCAATAAGCCAAAAGTCACTGCAGAAGTCTCCTTGTGTCCCAAAGAGCCAGAACTGTCCTTGAATATGAGAAGTCTAGATCTACTCCAAATCACCTTCTGTCTAAAGAAGGCATATTGGTGAAGGAGAGGCAGTGAACCCTATTCTCTAAGATGTACCGGGGTACACTACGCTCAAAGTTTCCAGCTGTGTGGCACTGCTCATCAAGAAGGCTGTATCTTCTTCTCTTCTACCAATGGAAAAGCATGGGCCAATTCCCTTGTCTAGGCTCTTCCTTTAGGATGGCCCCAAAGTGTGGAATCCCATTTGCTGACTACCATATTTGTTCCACACCTTGCAGTTTGTTTCTCCTTTTTCTGCTCTATGGGAGTTTTCTGAAGCCACTCCACAGCCTGTGTGGTTAATCAACAAATACTGTACAACTGCAGCCGCTATAGGATTTCTCCAGTTTCTGGTTCTTTCCTGTCGTCACTTGGGCTCTTTCTGTCCCTACCAGTAGAGATCTCAATGTACTCATATCCTATTATAGGCTACTCTCTTAATTGAGAGTGTACTATTCTGTTTCTTGAATATACCTACAAACACCCGAGAATGACATTAAACATCTCCTACCACCCCTTTTGTAGAAAGGTATGTGCCTCATCCTTAAGAGTATCGCTTGATCCCTTTCTTCTTGTTAAGGTCACTGTCAATCAGAGATGATGCCTCAAAAATCTTGATTGCTTTCTTCTGCTCAGCACACTCCCTTGAGTTGAGTTATTTGTCAGCATAATAATACATTGAGAGAACTTAGGGAAGATGGTCTAAAATGCCTGTACAGGAAGCAGTGCCGTTTTTATTTTTTTTAATTAATTCTTGTGTTTATTCCTTCATCTTCTGTTTATTGATTCCAAAAGCTTTTTTAGAGTAGGAAGATAAAAGTTATAGTGCTATCCACAAGCCTTGATTTCTTTACATCTCCCCAACACACACACACACACACACACACACACACACACACACACACACACACAATTTTGAGGGCAAAAGCAACAACAGCTTCTGGCAGGGTCTTTTAATCAAAGTCAGCTGAAGGTCCCAAGTGATACTTCCTTAAGGACATGACCTCTTGGTTTTAAGATAACAAAACTGTTTATATAGATTTGTTTAGTTTATAGAGGATCCAAATTCATGCTAAATTAAAAGTTTCTGTTGTAGCAAAAGGGAGTTTGCCAGGACATGCCCAAGCCCTCAGATTGCCCTTGACTGTCCTGTCAAGGTCATGAGTCAGCTGCTGCTACTGCTGCTATCAGGGCCTGAGTTTTGCATACTGTTTATGCTTATGGTTCTTTTTCCAGTTTCCCCATCTTTGACTATCCTGCCCATGTATATTTTTCCTTGTGTTAAGAAGCTCATTGTGGCCTAATATCTGCTTCTACATTTCAAGGTGCACCCACAGGCAAGCCTGTGCAAGTGTTTTGGCCAGTGTCGTTCCAGTTTCAGCTAGGACTGAAAATCATACCCACTCTTCCCAGTTGGACCGAGGCAGCCTTGACCAATTTCTCCTGTGGAAGCTCCTCCCTCCTCAACGTCATTGAGCTTTGAACTCTCTTCTCTCTCTTTGTTTCAGTGCCACATTGCCTTATTTCTTGCCAGCCTTTAGGATATGCAAGGCTACCATGAGCAGAGAACATAGATAATGTTCTATCATTGTCTATGCTAGTTCCCAGTTGGTGTTTGGTGTCAGGTACAGGCGGCATCCATAGAAGAGGGAGCCCCAGGATAGTGGCTTTTAAACTGCGTCATCTGAAGACAGGGGCTGGAGTGAGAAAGAAATTGGAGAAGAATAAGAAAATAAAACACTGAGCCCCAGACATGGTGGCATATCTCTGTAATGCCAGTACTTGGGAGGCTGAGACAAGAGGATCCCAAGTTAAAGGGCAGCTTTAGCAACTTACTGAGGCCTTGTTCCAAAATAAAAGATAAAAAGGGCCAGAAGTGTGGCTCAGAGGTAGAATACCTCTGGTCTCCCTCCCTTCCCCCCAAGAAAAGCTCACTTAGTAGTTCAGAGAGTAAAGAGACCTGGGTGATGTGGAGGTTGTGTTGAGCATGTACAAGGGAGGGCCCGCTTGAGCCTCAGGCAGGGCCAGTGAGCTAAGTCTGGGCCGGGAGGTCGGAGAACATTTCAGTCTGTGCCTCAGCGTAGTAGTGAGAAAAGTTACTTTTACATGAAAAACATCCATGCTGAAAAAGAAAAGACACGTTTTAATATTCCATGAGCATCTAACAACCACTTTAAATTCTCAGAGCTGTTCTTCTTCTACATTCAGTCCGTTGTATGTTTATTTGGAATTAAATGTAAATTACCCAATGCATGCTAGGACTATTTTTTTAAAGTTTTTAAACAGCTTTGTTTAAACATCATTTTTCCCTCCATAATAAAGATTTTCATCTTGCACGGTGAAAGGGATTTCGTGTAGTTAGTCCCTTTTTAAAAAACACAGAAAGTAATATGCTTAAACACACACACACACACACACACACACACACACACACAAACTGAGCCCTAAGAGCATTAAATTTGCAACAGCAGCTCTAACCTGCTTCTCTCAATTTGGGGCCTGATCTCCTCCTGCATTAAAGCCTCCTACAAAATGTCACACACAAGCAGTGAATTCCACAGGCATGTGTTAGAAATGACGCCTGGAAATGGTGGTGACCTCACTCCCACTCTGGAGGCTTTCTCCCCTTAACAGGAGCCTCACATCCCTTGCTCATTTTCTGTGCTATTTGGAAGATGTTTTGTTCTCAGATGAGGACCTCATTCTGTGTATTTCTAAATTCTCTATTTATACTTAGTGAATTAGTAGAAATATGAAAACTATTCTAAGGTTTTCTGTGACCAATCCATTGCTTAATTAGAGAGAATTGCTAAGTCTGAAAACGTAAGGATGATTGGGGTCAGCTTTTGGAGTCCTAGAAGAAATTTTCTAAAGTGCTTCAATGCCAAATGTCTGGGCAGTGATTTCAATCGGATTCTGCTCAAGAGAGATCTCATGCTGGAGAACCATCATCTCCAAGAACGATACCTGGGAAGAAACCTCTCAGCTTAAATAAGGCAGATAAGTAGAAGTGGTAGAGAAAGTTTTCTTCTCTGAAGGAATTAAGGATTGAGGTCTAGAAACTTATTTAAGGGACAGAAGTTACTTTAGAAAATTTTGAAACAAAATCTCCTCTGAGTTTTGGGACTGTCAAAGTTGACATAAAAATGAGCCGGTAGCTTGTCATTTTTAATTTTGCATGACTTCGTCTATTTTGAAAAGGGTATGTTTGGCCCAAAGACTGATATACTGCCTCCCGAATATTATGCTGAAAGATGGATTCCAGAAGTTGAAAAGTGACAGAGAGGAGTTCAAATGTTTGATTACCAATTTATTGCAGAGAGTTTGGACTTTGACAAAACTGTGGAGACAGAAGATACTTTCATCATCAATATCTTGTTTTGACCTCTTTAACACAGCCACGCCTGTGTCTAATCTCCCACTAGATTATTCGTATTTGATAGTTATAGACTCATACAAATTATTTCATTTGATGTGCCCTCAGAGAAAGCAGAGACCTAGAGAAGTTTATTGCTACTGGTACATTACTGAGACCCAAGTCAAAAATACAGCTATTAGAAACAATACAGATCTCTGTTGCTCTCCACTAATTCATTTCTTACTGACACATAGAGTGGATTGCTGTGAGTCTGGGCAAATCTTTAGGGAAGAGGTGAGCAAAGTTTTCTGTTAAATGTTAAGAGAGTGAATATTTTATGTATTATCAGCCAAGGGGCAATACTGAGCAGCTGTCCTTGCCAAAAGGATAACATTGTCATACTTTATTTTTCAAAATTTAAATAATTGCCTTTAATTGTCAGGCCATACTAAAACAGGATGGAATTGGCCCATTGGTCATGATTTGCTGGCCCTGCTCTGAACCACAGACTTTCATGCATTGCCTCAGGATTCCATTGAGTTCTTTTGTTCCCTCCCTAACCACACACGCAGGGAAAGGTAGGCTGGGGAGTTGCCTCCCAGCCATTCAGTGTCCCTGCTCTGAAGAGACACATGGTATCTCCACTGGGATTTCATGGGCCAGCCCGGCTGACACAGCAAGGCCCTCCCACAGGCAGACCATAGGGCAAGGTCCTGGTGAGCGGTGCTGCTGCCTTATGCAGCTTCTCACTCCACTTACTGTTGGAAAGGCCCTAATTGTGGAGGCTGTAGCAGTGGAATCCTGCAAGAGAAAACCTTCTAGATGAGAGATAGCCCTAATGAGAATGCTAGGGCTTGGGTAATAACAAATGAATCAAGCTCTCCTCTCCATCAGAATTAACAAATTGAATGCTAACAAGCTTAATGACTGTGCGTTATGTAATGTGTTTTAGACAGAACCAATTACAGAGAGGTCGCGACATTTTTGGTGGAAAATAGCGACATTTTCACATTTAGAATAATAGGAGATTAAGTATATAGCACTTGTAATTTTTGAGAAATAAGCTTAACCCTTTATGTGTCTAAGTTTTCTGGATATAAGATTAACCTTGTATATTTCTGACCTTTCTTTTTAATATATTGTTGTTTCAGAAAGAAAGTGATACTTTCTTTTTTTATTTATTTTTCTTGGTTAAGTGCCCAAGGAAAGCAAACTTACAAAAGCCTGTGCAATTTACTTATCTGCTAAACTATAAACTACAGAAAGAGTATCAACATTAAGGTACTGAGGTATTTTGAAAAGGAAAAGAAAAATGGTCAATCCTACAGCAAAAATATATATTTTAAGAATTTTTATTATATTAAAAATAAAAGATAAAAAGTGGCAAAAACAGGATAGTTGTTATTTAAATACGTAGGTTAAAAGTTATTTTTGCCCTAGTAAAAACAGTTGCTACAGATAGCAAATATAGGATGCCTGGATAAATATAAGCTTAGAATATTAAGTGGGACAAAGTTATGCTAAGAACAAATTAAATATGTACTTAATGGCATGCTAAAATTTTTTATAAATATGAAATTCAAGATCAACTGGGTATTTGTATTTGTATCTAGCTTGTTTGTCCTGTACAAAAGATTTGAATAAAGTTTTTACATATTGTCTATTCTCATTTTCTGTGTTACTTATGCTACATAAAATCACTAGAAACACTAAGTAAATACTGAGTCACTGCTTCTCAGGGGATGCAAGGTTAGGTTATTGTGATCCTTTGGCTCCAACATTTTCATCGACTGACATTGTTTTTTGTGTGTCTGTTTAGAGACACCCTGTATTAGTGTTTATACATCTTAAAGATGATTAGTTATTCATTATTTATGATGTGTTTCTTCCTGATTAAACATTAGCCAAAAAATGTTTTAACATTTTCTTCACCCTGACCTGTAAATTTCTTTGCCTTTTAACCTCATGAAGGTCCCCTTTTTTTCTTTTGTAGATCAGTCTTCATTTCAGGAATCCATAAACTTAGACATGTCTTCATAAGTTCCATGGCTTCCTCACAAACTCTAGATGTTCCTTTTTGTACTTTCCAAAGTAATTTCACATATGGATGAGATAATTTTCTCTTCCCACTTCTGACCATACTGTACTGTTGATTCATTAGCACTGAAATCACAGACAACCACACTAGAGCTCATGCTGAAGGAGGCCCATCCAACACTTGCATTTTCTCTTTAAGGCCCGTCACAGCCTTCTTGGGCTTAGGGACACCAGACTTCGCTCAGCTGTACACGTGGGGCCACATTAAACAGTGAAATCACAGTTGAGAAGCACAGAGACACAAACAACATAGCATCCATTGGACTCCAAATTAGACACTTGTGGACAATAAGGGAGGTGAAACGTGAAGGCAGAGCAGGGTCTTGACTGATCTCAGCATCCAACTTTGGAATCAGAGTGTCAAGAGACTCAATTTTTTTTCAACTCTGCACATGCCCATTAATGACCATGAAAGCACCCAGAGTATCATCTTTGTGATTCCAATTGAATTTCACTAAGTGGGCGTGTTCATGTTATGGAGTCTGCAAATAATGAGGATCGACTGTATTATTGGCTAAAAGAAAAATAAGACAAACTTAAATAATAGACTATCTAAGGAAGAATTGATAACATAGATAGCTCCTTGAACAATAATGCCAACTACCAGTCTACAAAATATTAAATTGCACTCTCATTTTAAATCAGCAGTCCTGTAAAATGAATGCATCTGTCTTCGTTGGCCCAAAGTCTTATAGCTTATTGGTGTTAGAATTCATCCCCACGTCAAGAAATGCCCAAGGCAAATTCCCTTATTTGCCACAGTAGATGTGCTCCTGAATATTATTACATACCTGTACATATTTTCATGTAAATTTACCCACAAAACTTTAAAGAAATGCTAATAAGGAAACCGTGTAACATGTACGAGCCCCATCCTTTGGAATCGGATAATCCTCTGTAGTTCTCTCGCAACTGTGGCTTCACTATTCTCTAATTTTTTTCTCCACGCTCTCTGCTGTAGACTTTAGGTTGCTAAGTATGCATCTGTTGTTCTAGTTACACATTCCCACATGAAGCTGTAATCCTCTGTCGGTGGCATTGGAATGATTTCTACAGCGCCTGGATTTATGTCACAAAGAGAGGATTAAGAGTTTAGGTAGAGACTAAGCCACAGGAGCCAGATAAATATTGAAAAATGAAGGCTCTTTTCATGCAAATATGCAAGTGGTAATGAGAAAGAGGCGTAAGCAGACTGAGAGTAGAACACTCAGGTCTAAATGCTTTTAATAGAAGGCATCATTCCAAAGTGCTCTGGGATTTTCACAGGTTTTTACCTTGAGCTATATTTTATCTTCCTCTTTTCCTTTCTGTTGTTTCATTTCCTTTTTGTTCCTCCCTTGAAAATCCCCAAAACAATGGGATGACAAAACCCCCCTTTTCTGGTTATGATTACAAATAATGGCTGTTGGTAGAATCGCTCTCTTTTCTTTCGGGTGGGATAACCATAATTTCTTTTTTCTAGAACTCAGAATGATAAAACTTCCCTTTAGCTGTCAGGTATAGACATTTGTGTCCTGTATAAGATATTTGGTATCAAAATCAAATAACTGGTACTCATGCTGGAAGACATACTGAACTTGTAGCTTTTATTATGAGATACGCACAATCAGTTTTTACTGCTATAATCTAATGATTCTGTACCATTTCTGAGAAAAATTTGCTAACTTGTTTACCCCAATATTTTCTATAACTTTTAAACGAAAATCAAATGACTATACACTGGTTATAAAACCATGTAATCATTGCTTTAATGTCAATCATGTAACATTATTTTCTTTTGGTGTTTACATAGTTAATATAGTTGATCTTTTCGATAATTGATACTATATTATTAAAAATTCACTTTTTTAGATCAAATTCTTACCATAATAAGTATTTTCAAAGACTAAATAGTATATTTCCCTATGTTAAGTGATTGATTTGGGAACATATAACTTGAATATTTAATGCAAGCTTAGGCTCTGATTCATCACCACAGTTGTTATTTTCTCTTCATATAATGTCTAAATATCCACGTTTTACTGGCTAAAGACCTGCTAGTAATGTTTTATTGTTATGTCAATGGTAGAGAGAATTTAGTGACTTTCAGAATATTTCTTAATGCTGTATTAAAATGGTTAGGAAAGGAATTACTTAGCTTTCATTATTGTCTTTAATGAATGTTATTAATAATAATTATCCTAGGAATAATAATTATTTGAATTTTCTGTTACACTCCTTAAATTTGTTGAGTATGTATGAAATCATCTCTCATTATTTCAAAACTATGAAAAATGCCTATGTTTGCCGAGCGTGGTGGTGCATGCTTCTAATCCCAGCGCTAGGGAGGCTGATTCAGGAGGATCACACAGGTTCAAAGCCAGCCTCAGCTACTTAGTGAGACTCTGTTTCCAAATAATATGCTCAGACTAGGGAGTATTAGGAATGCCAGAGAGACTCCAAATAATGGAAGGGAAATCTCAGCAAAGCTAGAATTGAAGGGTAGGAGTGTAAGAAGGCTGAGGTTGATTAATGGAGGAGCTACATTCGAATATGTGTAAAGCATGGTTAACCTCATTGTTGGGAGGGGAGAAGGGGAAGTGGGTGGGGAGAGGGCACCAAGCACAGTCTGAATGTATGCCATTTTCAATATGTTTCACATAAAAATAAAAAAAAAATTAAAAAATTAAAAATACTAAAGACTAGGGGTACTATAAACTAATTAAAACTTTTCTTAAAAAAAAAAAAGAAGAAGAAGAAGTAGGTCTGGAAGTATAGACTGGAGATAGAAAAGCCCCTGGGTTCCATTTCTAGTACCACCAAAAAAATAATAATAAAAAAGAAAAGTGCCTATGTTTTATGCTATTTTTTGTTTTGTTTTAAAATTATACTGCTTGTGAGCTTGCCAACACTTCTTTTTCATTTTTTTAAATATATCTTTACTGGTTCATTGTAGCCTTGCATCCTACTGGAGTTCAGAGTGGTAGAGACTTGCTTATGGCACTGGGTGAGCTTCTCAATGGTAATGCAGGATGGTCTCTTTAATCCCCCTAATATCCCTGGTTGTGAACGACTTTTGTAATGTTCACTACTTTGAACATTACTAAGGGTAAACTTGCCCGGCATTTGCCTCCCAATCACTACTTTTATTTTGAGGACTTCATTAGATTTACATTTAATTGTTTCAAAGTAATATAAAGTAGTAACAAAACAATCAAGTTATTGTAGCTGCTTTCTAAATAAGCCTGTAATGGGAGGACCTTGGACAAAATTGAACCCAAACAAGACTGTATGTTTTAGCCCTTAAGATGTATTCTAAGCATGTTGCTATCTGACCATTGACTTGAATTCTCTTCTTCTAGTCCCTCCGCATGCATAGTAATGGTAACCCTGCAGAAGTAAGGTCTGAATCCTGAAAGGGAGCAGAAGGAAGTCCAAATTATGTTCACTTAGTGTGCTATTTTATATCAGATTCCCCCTATGCTTCGTGCATAGTACATTCTGATCCCCAGTTCTCTTGATTCTTTAGTAACCAGGTGACTTATGTACTGGAAAGGCTTCCTTGTGTGGCCATCGCAGCTAATCAGTTATACACCCTGCACCACTCGGATATGATCGTAGGTGTGATGTGCCTTCAAACACCAAGGGATGGGTAAACCATGTCTCAACTGCTCTTACTTTCTTATAGGCTATGAATATTGTTTAAAATATATATTATAGGAAAACACCACATTGTTTTGGCTTTGACCTCTTTTACTTTATAGATTGTGCTTCAACATTACAGTTGGGAAAGGCAGTGTTTGATCACCCATGTCAGTATCCTGCAAAAAACCCACCTGTGGCCGGGCATGGTGGTGCACGCTTGTAATCCCAGCATTCGGGAGGCTGAGACAGGAATATCATGGTTCGTGAACAGCCTCAGTTATTTAGTGAGGCCCTCCGCAACTCAGTAAGACCCTGTTTCAAAATGAAGAATAAAAAATAGGGTTGGGGGTGTAGCCTGAAGGTAGGATGACCCTGGGTTCCATCCCCAGTACCACCAAATCGAAATAAAACACAAAACTCACATGTGCTTAGAAGCAGGGCTAGGTCACTTTGGAAGCCAATTGCCTTTATTTTAGATGAATATTTGGTGAACTGTCCTTCATCAGGAATCTCTCCATTATAGCTCCCATCACTGTAGGCCATCCTCCTTTTCCCTTAAAGCTCCTTCTGTTCTAAGGGCACAATGGCCTATTGAAAATTCTGTACCCTGAGTACTTGCTAAAATATGCATTTGCTAATGGCATTAAACCAGCATATATTAATGGAGGTGAATGTGCCCCCCATGACTAATTTGGACTTAATTCATAACTTTATTGCTTTACAACATGAGATTGGTACAGAAAATGCTGCTACCCTGAGAATTTCAAGCTTCTTCATACTCCTGTTTTAACTCTGCTAAAACCTGGTAAAGATGCTGCAGGACTCTAAATTCACCATCTTTTTTTACCCCCTCCACTTTGTACATGCCACTGCCTTGGTGTGAAATGCCTCTTTGGCTTTTTATCAGCTATTTTTCATGCAAACATCGACATATTAAATGCTACTTTGATAGAACAACTTGCTATTTTTAACCACATTCCCCTGTCCCCTCTTTTCCCATCTTTATGACTTATAGTGTTTGGTATGTCCCAGCCATATTATCCAATATTATTGTATTTTTAAATATGTATATTTTTCCTAATTGAATTATTACTTATTTTATAAATCCAGGTCTTATTTATCATTATATTTTGATAAGTCCATATCCTGTCACAGAGCAAATATTCCATTAAAATTAGTAAAATCAGTTAGTATGTTTTGGCTCAAAAGCTAAAGGGCATGAAAAAATGCAGTTCTTGCTGAGACAGAAAAATTGTAGGTCTAAACCAATTTCAGCAACATAGTGAAGCTCTCAGCAACTTAGAAAGACCCTGTTCCTAAATAAAATATAACAAATAAGTTTGAGATTATAGCTTGGAAATAGAATTCCCCTGGGTTCTATTTCCAGAAACACACACACACACACACACACACACACACACACACACACACACACACACACACAAATGAAATAAAGACCAATTAATTTTAACAAGGAAAGTATCAGCATCAATACCAATGATAAAATGAAAGAAAACAGCATTAAACTCCTATTGTATACTGCTCATGTGCCAAGGTACTTTCTTTTTGAAAAAAAAAAAATTATACAGGTATTTAAATTAGTCCTCAAGTCACCTTAGGAAACCAAGAATCAGAAAGTAAAAATTTTCTGTTCAGGTTCATGTAGCTAGTAAGTATGTAGCTAGTAAGTATATACTATTCTAGCAAAGCCTAGTATATTTATAGTTCTACACTATAAATCTGTACTTCTCTGTGAATTAAACCATGATGGTTCGTTTAACTAAGTAATGCGTCAATGTAATGATATGTTTTTTTTTTTGCTATAGTTTATTTTAATATACACTTGATGTAAAGGGATATGAGAACAATCCAAAAGTAGTTGATCTGGAATTTCAATCTTACTGAAAAATAGCATAATAATTACAGCTACATCATAGTGTTAGAATGAATATAATAACACACCTGCTATGGTTCTGTGTTAGCTATGGCCTAAGAGAAGACTGTGGCCCTGCTTCAGCCTCTTTTTTTCCCCCCCCCCAGTAGTTACATTCTGTAAATTAAGTGCACACAGTGAATTATCAGATACTGCACTATTTTTCTTGGGGAAGTACAAGGTCAGGTCCTGTGAATATCTGGTCCCACCATTCTCTAGTGGTCAATATATAACCTGTTTTTATGCATGTCTTATAGATAGATAGATAGATAGATAGATAGATAGATGATAGATAGACAGACAGACAGAAAGACAGACAGATATGTTGTGGGCTGTGTTCATTAACATAACTCATGTCTTAGTGAAGCTCTTCTAACACACCTGTTTTCTTCCTAAGTCACATTATATCTGTCTTGCTCTTTATGACGCTCCTCACATACCCCTAGAGCATTGCACTTGGAAGCCATTTTAAACAGCAAGGTCAACCAATGAAGAGCATAAAAATGTCAAAATGGAGCAGCAGGCAAACTCAGAAAGGGAAACTTATTTGCAGTATGAGAGCTGAAAGAAGGCAAAATGTTTGTCCAGACCTGGGAACATGCACCTCTGTGAATGACAGTAACTTAGGAATATTGATTTTTAGGTTACAAATAAGTTCTAGGAAGTGGACAAATTTGCAAAATCAGAATCTGCAAAGAGTAAGGACCAACTGTGCACCTCCTGTAACATCGCCTGTGTCTACTCCCAAGATCTGCACTGGGTAGATCCTCCCTTATCTCATTTCCTTGTGCTGTTGGCTCTGGATAGATTGCTCCTTGTGGCCAGTAGGCTTGACTGTCGACAGTTTTTCAGATGGAAGAAACATGCTTATTGGCTCTGGTTTGGTACATTTGCCAATTTATATGGCTCAAATCTCACCCTAGTACCTTATTAATGATCTGTCATTTATAAGGTAAGATGGAGGTTAGTTAAGCTCACAAAGTATGGTCTAAAGGGAATTTGTTCAGAGGATTTGCAAAATTTGGGAGTTGTGTAGTTAGTTGGTGAGTTGTTTCATAGGCTTTCAGTTAGATATAAGAGGGCATCTGCTTGCTCTTGGGAAATATGTCTCTTGTTTCATTTCATTAGGAAAACTGAGTTCTCTAAGTAGGTGGCTATTAGGAGATTATTCAAACCATCATTAAATTAGCATGTGCACAAGTGGAAAGGAAGGCATAAAAGATGTCTGTTTTATATGAGGCTAGCTTACCAAAGTGCACCCTCCTTCTCCTATGGGAAAGTTGGGCAATCCTGGAGGCTACAGTAATTCTTCCAAGCAGCCAGTGTATCTTTTAAGCCTTAATTTTTGAATGGTACCCTAGAGGTCTTATAATTGAGGCTCTAAGCAGACAATTAATGGTTCTCTAATGCTTTTTTTAAGCATGGTAGTTTCTTTCAAAATATCTCAGCTCCAGCTTTCCCTTTCCATTGAGACTCTCGAATAGGCATTAAAAAGCTTGTAAGAGGTCTGAGGTCCAGCTCAATGGTAGTGCCTGCCTAGCGTGCCCAATCCCTGGGTTCTATCCCTATTGCTTCTGGAAGGAATAAAAAGACAGGAAGATCTCCAGACTCCAGACAATTTCCAGTTGGCTTGTGTCCATCTTTGTAAAGCATCTCTGGGAAGGAGAAAGAACAAAGTAGGAAGGTAGCAAATAGAAACTTGAGGACCACTGCCATTATCTACCCGGCAGCCTTCCTTGACTCTGTTGTCATGAATACCTGATGAGAGGCTACATTCTCTTCCTTTTTTCTTTCCAGTGATTATTCTGTAAGGTGGCGACCGTTTCGTTACTTGTCCTGGTCCAATATTAATGCTTAGATATTACCAATTCTTGAAACATTTTAATCAAAGAAGATAAAGATTAACTATTTCTTCCTTCAAATCAAGCAAGATACTTGATATTATTTTCGAAGCAGCTTTAAAATACCTGATGTTGTTGTTGTTGTTGTTGTTGTTGTTGTTGTTGTTAAATCTATAGCTCAGCTTACTAAATACATTTATTTCATTGAGCAGCATTGGCCAGTGAACTTTAGTATTATGAGCAACAATATAAAGTATCTGAGTGTTAAAGCTGTCCCAGATCTATATTATTAATGATTTGTTGGCATTTTTTCTTTTTTGTTAATCAATATTGACAAGGCCCAACAGAATATAAAAAAATTCTCAAGAGATTATTTTATCTGTTCTGTCATATAGAATTTTAATTGTTCTATATAAAATGACCACTTTCTTTTATATGTTGAGGGGCCAAGGAGAAAATTATTTGAAATGTTTTTCTGTTAAATAAACAAATAGATTAAATAGTTTTTTTTCCTACTAAGTGTTCTACCACTTAGCACATGAAAAACAAATGTGTTCTGATAGTTCAGAAAGTTAGTAGGGAGTGATAAAACTTAAGCAATATACCCATTTATTCATTAAAAGATAAATATTAAGTAGCATCTATATCTCAACTGCCCTTTCTACACACTAAGAATATGGCTTCTTGCGTTGCAGGCCTATGTTCTAGTAGAAAGAGAAAAATAATAATCAAATTAAGCAAGTCATATATAATAGCCAATGGGTGATAAAACTGAAGAAACATAGTCAAGGTAAGAGGAAGAGATCAGACAATCAGATAATCAGGGTAATGAGAAGTTTTATTTTAGAAGAGAAAGTCAAAGGCAGGTAGATAAAATGAAAACAGGTGGTAATATGTATAATAGTGAAAAATAAGCAGAATGAGGGAAATAAGAATTGCCTGGGAATGGAACTGTGTGTGTGTGTGTGTGTGTGTGTGTGTGTGTGTGTGTGTAATGGAACTGTGTGTGTGTGTGTGTGTGTGTGTGTATTTTTTGTGTGTGTGTGTGTGGTACTGGGATTCCTGGAAGCCCTTCTACCTCTGGACTATACTCCCAGACCTATTTTATATTTTTATTTGGAAACAGGGTCTCTTATTAAGCCAGTGTGACTGGCTTCGAACCTGTGTGATCCTCCTGTCTCCGCCTCCCAAGTGCAGGGATTACAAGCGTGCGCCACCACGCCCAGCTTATATTTTGTTATTTAAAATTAGGACTAATATAAATCTTGTTTCTCTCCCTCCCCGTCTCTCCCTCCCTTGCTTGGCTTAGTGATTGACTTTGATATGTTTAAGTCCTTTATGTGTTTTAGAGATTTACCTCTTCCCCCCTCCTTTCTCCTCCTTTAGGTTGTCTTGTTTGCTCCTCTATAGGATTTCCTTTTTCAAGAGTTTCTCCTATGACCCATTTCTCCCTAACTCTCACATATTAGGGAAAGCATCTGATTTCTTATTTTTTGTGACTGACTACTCTCACTTAGCATAATGTCCTCCAGTTCCATCCATTTCCCTGAAAATGATGTAATTGAGGTTTTTTTTTTTTTGATGGCTGAGTAAAATTCCATTGTGTACATATCCCACAGTTTTGTAATCAGAAAATATACATCTTCTAACTTTGTTCTTTTTCGAGATCGTTTTGGGTATCTAGAGTCCATATTCCATATTAGGATAGATTTTTTTCTGAAAAATAAATATATAAATATATGATAGTTTCACCTAAAAAAAAGAAAAGAAAAAATAATCTCTGGTAAGAAAGAAAGCAAAAAGAAATATTGAAATGTTATCTTTAAGTTATCAAAAGCTTGATATCAGACAAATGAAACTGTTATGTGAGATTATCATTTTTAATTTTGGATAAATTGCTATAATACTAGATGTCAACCACTAAGCCAAGCATGTGAAGGAGGGATGGGGAGGGAATGGGGTGGGGATCGGGTGGGGGTTGACTGGTGATGTGTGCATGTATGTCTACAAAATTTTTTTGTTTTTGTATCCCACTATGATGTATGAATACAGTACACCAATAAAAAATTTAAAAAAATAAAAAATAAATAAATAAAATAAAATAAAATTAGGAGGTCAGGGAATACTTGGGAAATAGCATTCCCAAATATTATTTTTTGTGAACAGATGGCATGTGAGCAGAACAGGAGGAGATGGGGATCTGAGATAGGGATTCTGCCATTAAATATCTGCCATTAAATATCATTGAATCCCAGGCAAAGGGAGGGTGAAATCCCTATGTTGGGATCAGGCTGCGTATGTTTTAGGAACAGTAAGGAAGCTGGTGTGGCCACAAGAAAGACAGGGAAGGGTAAAGAATGCGGTCAGAGAGATGGCAGGGGCTGAACTCATCTTGGTGTGGAGAGAGATGGGATGCCTTTGAAGCTTCTGTGCAAAGGACAGACTTGATCTTACTTGTGGATCTGAAGTACACGGGCTCCTATACCGAGGATACATTGTAAGTAACTCAAGAAGTGTTAGAATCCAGCAGAAACCACAGGGGCCTGTGACTCCATCCTGTAGTATCTTGGAAAAGCAGAAGTATCTTCATGTTCAAGGGGTAAAGGTGGCAGAAGGCCATTCCTGATAGGGAGGTGTCTGGGTGGAGAGGAAGTCTGTGATGTGGTAGCAAAGGTTTGAGGACAGGCAGTGGTCTCTGTTGAGGCTAGAGCAGGCTGTGTGTGACAAGAGTCAGGTCTTCTGGAGAGTTTGAGCTTCATCCTGCTGATGTTTTGGAGACCCCCATGACTCATATGTATATATGTATATAAATTGCCAGTGCCAATCTCAAAGACATGTACGGGGAAGGGAGGAAGGTGGGTGGGACCCAGAGCGAGATGTCCATGAAGCGTGTATGTGTATATTCCTATCACCTAATACCTTAATAGCATGTACAATTACAATGCACATTAAAAGAAAACTTCAAATTTAAAAATAGATTAATGCTTATTCATGTGTGTGGGGTCATTCTACCTCTGAGCTACTTCCCAAGTCCTATTTTTTATTTTCGTTTTAAAACAGGGTCTCATTATATAACAGAGGACCTTGCTAAGTTGCTGAGGCTGGACACTGACCAGCTATCTTTCTGTCTTAGCCTCCCAAGTACTGGGCTTACACATGTGCTCAACCTGGCCTGGCTAATGTTCAGTCTTTATCAGGCAATAAACCGTGTAATGACATGTTAAAAGTAGTTCCAAAGTGAAATGTATTTTTATTTAGTATATTCCAACAGAATATAAGAATGAGTTATAACTCATACCTGAAAAGAAATATGTCACTTTACCTCTCCAGATAACCTATTGTGCACCCGTACACTAATCTGTTTTTTTTTTTAACTGAATTTCCATGAAGTAAGCCCATTGAGGAACTCTAGAACAATAAAATCAGTAAACAGATGCTTTCCATTAAGAGTCTTAGAATGCCCTGGAAACCTTTTTTGCTTATTCATAAAAAAATTATTTTGTCAACACTCCTGCCTGTATATCTGTAGACCTATCAAGGCACCTTCCCTCAATCCTGAGTGGACTCCTGGGGTTTCACCGACACATCTGGGGTGCAGTTTTAGCACCATTTTCTCAATGTGTTTTGAACGGCACTAGTCAGAGGCACGCAGGTGCTTGTCATTGAGAAAAAGAGAACTCTCAAATATTCATGAAGTGCCTGCGATTGCATTTTAATTTACTTTAGGAAATTGCCTACTTTGTTATTCATTTTTGTTTTGCATAATAGTTAGGACAGCTCCATTGGTTGGTTTTGGATTCTGAGAAGCCCGTGCAGATGGGGATCTCTTAGATATCCAGCACACAGATTTTTCTGTTGAATCAAAAATTGAATTTCATTCATGAGAAGGTAATTTACACTTTAAGTCCCGTTTTTGTTAATAAACCAGATTCTTTTAAATGCCATTTCCTTTCAGTTCTCCTGAAATTAAAAAAGGGAAAAAAGCTCTGTCTCTCTATTTTATTTTCTCTCCTTAAAACTATTTCAGTATAATTTTGGTTAGGAGAAGGAAGAACATGCTAGTTATTTCTGAGGTTATGTGGTTACCATAAGTGGATCATTTTTAGAGGGAAATTAAATTTGTGGCTAAATGGTAGGTCATTAAAAGAAATTGGCATTATCCAGATGTTAAACAATAACACACTGAGGGATTTCCTCTACTGTACATGAAAGAGCAGGTGTCTGGAGTGTCAGACATATAGTAAAGATCTAAGAACAGTGGGTCACCTTTTCTAGGGCATGTATGAAAATCAGATTGTAAAAAGGCTGTAATAGTGCAAAGTGTCCATTTCACTTGAGTAAATGAACGATATCAACTATAACTGTGTCCACAGCTGATCTGTGTCAGATACCTGGGAAAGTTGGCTTTGTTGATTATTATCCTTGGAGGCAGCCAAACCCAGGAACTTATGGGAAGCTTACTTACTTGTTTCCTTCCCAAAAAAGAACTTTAAGCCGGGTGTGGTGGCGTGCACGCTTGTAATCCCAGCATTTGGGAGGCTGAGACTGGAGGATCCCGGTTAGTGGACAGCCTCAGCTACTTAGTGAGGTCCTTCACAACTTGTGAGACCCTGTTTCAAAACAAAAATAAAAGGCCAGGCGTGGTGGCGCACACTTGTAATCCCTGCGCTTGGGAGGCAGAGACAGGAGGATCACGCAGGTTCGAAGCCAGCCGCGCTGGCTTAAGAAACCCTGTTTCAAAATTAAAATATAAAAAAGAGGTCTAGGAGTGTATCCCGGAGGTAGAAGGGCTTCTAGGAACTCCAGTACCACAAGAGAAAGAAAGAAAGAAAGAAAAGAAGGAGAGAGAGAGAGAGAGAGAGAGAGAGAGAGAATATTTATGGCAGGGGTGTAGCTTGGAGGTAGAATACCCTTGGGTTCCATCCCCAAACCCACAAAAAATATATAAATAAATAAATTAAATGAATAAAAGAACCTTAAATCTTCTTTGGATTCAGGACTCCATGCAGGTTTTGGTTTCCTTCTATGAATGGGGCTTATCTTATATAGGAAGGGTGCAACTAGACTTCCTGGGGACCTTTACTGCTATGGGAGTAGAGGAGAATAGCAAAGGGGCCCTTCTAGAGAGGATTAATCCTAGTTAATTAGCTCTAATTAGTTCTATTCTTCATCGAGAAATGTTACTTGAGTTGTTTTATTTTCTCCTTTTTGTCCATAAACATGTGCCTCCTGTTGGAATTCTCATAGTGAAGTTACATACTTGGTGACTACAGTTTTGTTTTTATTTGTTTTCCTGTGGAAAAAAACAGAGTCATCACTTTGCAGATTAAAAGCTTGATGTCCTAGGGTAATGGTGCATCTTTCCAATTTTTTTTCTTCAGTGTAGCCTCAACTGAGAATAAAGAGGCAAGATCAACACTTTGTGTTGTACTACTCTCCTTTCTAATGCAACTGAACCCTTTAGTCTGTATATTTACTGTCTTAGATAGAACAATTCTTGCTCCATTAACTCTGATCTCTAGGTGTCCCTGGAATTTTGAGCTTTTGCCTTCCTTTTCTTCAACTTCTGTGTCCCTTCAATAGCATGATTATAAAATACATGTGTCCAACAGAAATCTAGCCAAATCAAAGTGTTAGATTTTACGCTGAAAATTAATTGTGATTTTCCTATTGTCATCTTATAATGTTTGACTACGGTTCCAGGTTTTACCTTTGTGGCTGGTAATTAGCATATGCTGGTGTTTACAAAGCGAATCTTATCATGTTCTGCCTTGCTGTGTTCATTAAAATGCAACAGAGAGATTCTAAAATAAAAGCCCAGATTGGGGATTTAGGTAATTACTCAATAACTCGCCCTGCCCTTTGGTGGTCTCTAAAATGAATCACAGAACACAGTTCTTGCACTAGAGCATGATTTGTATGATGCCAGGCTCACCTGGTTAAACCTCTATTCCATACCATCTTAATGTTTTTATAGCTCTCCAATAAAGTCCTTGGGTGCAAGTGTTAAGAATCAGTCTTGCTTATGACTTTTCCTATCACCAGAGGCATGAAATCCCTTAAGGACAAAAGTAGGAATATTTTTCTTTCTTTCTTTCTTTCTTTTTTTTTTTTTTTTTTTGGTGAAACATGTTACATTCTTCTTTCAGCCAGCAACCACAGAGGCTTGGATTCTTTGAGAAGTAGGTTGGTTTAAGAGAAAACTGTTTGCCAAGGGGGAAGCCATCACTGCTGCGTGTGTTTAGAGAGAGGTAATGCACTGAATCACAGAATACAAAAAAGAGATCAGGTGTTGACAGTCTCGAGGTCTAGTGTATCTTTTTCAAAAGATCCTCCCAAGGGAAAATAAGGCCCATATCCACTCCATAACCTTACAGAACAAGAATAAATGCAGACTCTAAAAGTATCAGGGCAAGGACCCTCATGAAGCCAGCTTCTTGTTACAGGTAACCTTGGAAGCAGGGATGTCAACACACAATGAGTGTGGTTTATCTTTTTTTGGTGCATTGGATATCATAGGTAGACTTGTGCTGTGGTCATTAGAGCTACTTAACAAATACACTGATTCTTTATGGGTGCATGGTAGGATTTTATTTCACTGTTCTCTTTTGAGTTAGGCATGGCTGTATGACTTATTTAACTATGAAATGTGTGTAGAAATGAAGCATCTCATTTCCAGATGGAAGCTTTATGAGCCAGAGCATGATTTGCATTGAGAAGGGCAGTAGCCAGGCCAGATTCTTGAAGGTCTGTGACAGACAGAGCAGACAAGTCTCCCACTAACTCATGATAGAATATGATCTCAGTGAGAAAGAAACCTTTGGGACAGCTGGTTGTCTAAACATGACACAGCTCATTGCTATGGACTGAATGTCAGTAACCTCCCCCATAATCGTATGTGTTGAAATTGTCATCTCCAGTGTGATGCTGTTTGAAGATGGGGACTTTGGGGAATTAAATAGATCATGAGAATGGAACCTCATGGTGCCATATTTTTCTTTATGAGACAAAATAAGAGAAATTCATATTCATTTTCTCTCTCTCTCCCTCCCTCCCTCCCTCCCTCTCTCCCTCCTGTCTTTCTACCATGAGAGTATACAGCAAGAAATGGTCATCTATAAAGCAAGAAGAGAGCCCTCACAGGACTTTGAGGAAAAAAAAATGTCTCCTGCTTTTTTTTGTAACATTCTGAAGTGACTACAATGTTCCTACACATAGTTACATTTATTTTTATAATTCTTTAATGTTGTTTGAAATAACTCTTGCAACTATGGCATACTTAAATTTAGTTTCCTACTACATTTAATAGATATTTAGCAATTTATGTTGGAGACATATTGCATCTTTGATCTCATCACTACTAATAATCAGATTTAGATACATGGGAGAATTTTTTTTAATGTTATGATCCTTAAGTTTCTTTAATTGCAAATGATGGCAGTACTGCTTAAGTCATAGTTTTGGTCTGAGCATGAAATAATCGATTGCATATAATTCATCTAGCAGAAGTCTAAAAAGAAAACACTCAACATATATTCATTCTTATCCTTCTCTTTGTTAAAGGACGAGAACCTGATATATCATATTAACTAAATGTCCTTTTGCTTTGTTTTGTGATAGAGGATAAAGACATACAAATAACTATGCATTTAATTCCAGACAAAATTCTCTACTAAGGAAGCATAGATAGTACCCGAAGTCCCAGGAAATGACCTATATGCTGTAGAAAAATCATATAGAAACTGAGTAACCTTTCAGAAAAGGACCCAGCAAAACTCAGATAGAGGCTTACCTGCCGGGGTCCAGCCCTAGCAAGAGTCGAGGTTCGTGTGTTGGTGATAGAGGAGCCGAGGTCGAATGAGAGAAGAATTGCCACACGAGATCAGATTCAAGCTTCTCCATTTTATTCAGGATTTGTTACAATTTTTATACTTTCTTTTTTGGCAGAAAAGCAAGGGCATAGTCATGCAGGCAGGATCTCCAAGGACAGGAAAAGTTTTATTTTTTGTAGAGTTTAGGGCAAGGGTGCCAGAGTTTTAAATAATCATCATATGCTTTGCCTCACTTCACAAGGCTGACTCAAACCTAATCTTATACGTTGGCCCAAACTAAGGTTAGTTTGAACTTAATGTTTGGCCCAAACTTTATCCTTGGGAAAAAATCTTTGCTGCCTGAGTCTCTCAGAAGCCGCTGCCCATCAGTTTTAGTTATAATGCTTATACATAAAATTCCAATTATACATATCAATCCAAATAATCCTAAAATAATTTTTTGAAGAAAGGAATGCTAGATATACTTCACGGGTGATCTACGCCGTTGTGGATCCCCTGATCGAGCTTTCTCAAGATCTGCATGAGATGCTGTCGCACTTACCTAAGTCATTTCTTTCTTTTTTTTTTTTTTTGGTGGTACTGGGGTTCCTGGAAGCCCTTCTACCTCCGGGATACACTCCCACCGGCTACACTCCCAGACCTATTTTTTAACCTTTTCATTTGGAAACAGGGTCTCTTAAGCCAGAGAGGCTGGCTTCGAACCAGCGAGATTCCAAGCGCGGGGATTACAAGCGTGCGCCACCACGCCCGGCCCTACCTAAGTCATTTCTTAAAGACATTTCCAGCCATTTTTTTTTTAACCTGTTTTTTTCAAAATCCATCCCAAGAGCAACAGTTTTAGTCACAAGACTGGTGAAGGCCCTTTCAGGACTCTGCTACTATAGAACCTTACCATGTGAAAAAAAATCCATCAGCAGCAAGACTGAAATCTTAAAAGTCAGTGTGTCCTTTAGCAAAGTGGCCAGCCCAGAGCAGGCTGAGGTCCGTACATGGAAGCAGGGATCTTCACAGTTCTGATTCTGTCAACCTTCCCCAGATGGGTCGTTTTTCATATCACACCCATTTTCTCACATCTCCTTAGCAACCTCCTGTCTTACCTTAGCATCAAAGGCCAGAGGAGACCTGAGTAATGAGACACAAAGCCCAGTTTATTCTTGAAGTATGATCTTAGAGGCAGAACATTCAGGAAAATGCCAGGTAGTGAAGCTCCTTTGCTACTCAATGGCCAGTAAAATTTTGTCAGGAAAGGGGGCACACGAAATTGGAAACATCCTGAATAAATTTTCCAAGGAATAGGCATAGGCTGTCAACACCAGTAGAAAAGGTCTCTGAACAAAACCAGAACTTGGCAGGCAGGTCTTGTGTTGAGAAATAAGGGGGAGAAATGTATTTATAAAAGTAGGAGAAAAATGCTTTCAGGAAAGAATATGAAATGTCCATATTTATATTCTATTTGTGCACAAAAATGAAAAAACAAAAAGATGTTTATTTTGCATTTCTTTATCCATTAAGGGTAGCAGGTGGATAGGAACTGTCAGAAAGAATGGAGGGATTGGTAGCTTAGCAGCTGCATGTGGGCCTCTCTGAACCCTTCAACAATAAATTCACCAGCACCATTTGAGTTGAGCGGCTGACATTTCAGTTAGCCAGGTGGTTTTCCAACAATCTCTTTGGATTAGGAGGGTCATTACTAGCAATACATCAGTCAGGACCATATATAGTGGGGTCAAGCTACACATTAACACAAAAGGCTTTTGAATAAATCTTCTGTACCAGACAGTGAATAGCTCTCTCTCTCTCGCTCTCTCTCTCTCTCTCGCGCTCTCTCTCTCTCTCTCTCTCTCTCTCTCTCTCTCTCTCTCTCTCTCTCATTTGCAAAGCAAAATATGGATTTTAAGCAAAAAGTACTTTGAGCTCATCTGTTATTTAATTGCACTCATAGACAGACAGATCTGTTATGTATTATTGTCACCAAACTTTAGAAACAAGAGCTCTAACAGGAAGCAAGAAATACCTTCTCCTTTTTTTTTTTACTGTACCTTATATCTTAGAAACATATTTTTTCATCATAAGAATGATAAAGTATCTAATGACATTTTTTTCTTGGGAGCAACAAAATGTAAGACAGTGTTATTCCCTGTCCCAGCCAGGTGTGGTGGAACACACCTATAATTCCAGAATTTGGAAGGCTGAAACAGGAATATCACAGATTTAAGGCCCACCTCAACAACTTAGTGAGACTCTCAGCAGATTGGTGATACCTGCTTTCAAAATAAAAATAAAATTAAAAATAAGCTAAGGGGTGTGTCTCAGAGGTAGCATGCCAATGGGTTCAAACCCCAGTACATATACATTTCCCTGTCCCATATTTAATTTCCAAAGCAAGGTATTTTCAAGAGTTACTCTCCTTTCAAGCTACCTGATAAGATCTGTGCTAAAATTTTCATATCCTCAACATTGAAAAAAAAATTCACCTTTATGGTGTAATTTCTTTTATCTATTCTTGAAGTTTATGACTATAAGATCCAGATGTTGCAACTTACTCTGTAGAGATGTGTTGGTCATTTGGAATTAGAATACTTTCTTATTTATTGTAATTAATTCAAGTATGTTCCGTGCCCTTTGGTTTAGTTATATTTATTTCCTCGGTTATATAACACTTAGTTGTAGTACAGTTATATTACATTTAGTTCCTGATGTTATATTAAGGAACTAAGTTTTTTTTAGTTTTATTTAGTTCTTTAAATTACATTTGTGGAGATTAATTTGGAAAAAAATCTTCAAAATGTTAAATGTTACTTTTAAAAATAATCATTTCAAAGTTTTTTTATTCGGAAGCATCAATATATTGTGGGTTTTTATATTAGTAATGTAAAAAATATTAAACTACATTTTGCCTACTATGAAGACAAGAAATAAACACTAAAGAAAAATCTAAAAACCTCAAAATTACTTTTTGCATAATAATGTCTCTTTGAATAGAGGGGAAAATGAATAGGAAACACTTGAATTTACACTCGGGTATATTATTTTTTCTGACACTGTGGCATTGTTAAGAAAATAAAACATGGCAATGTGCATCATAACATAATACAAGTTTTAGCTTAATGTCACTATACTATGATAAATTTTGTGAGGGACCCATGTCCCCTTTTAGTGAAATGGGTAACCATCCCACACACGGGACACAAACGAGGTCCTATCATAACTGTCTGAGACTGTAATCAAATTGCAAAGTCATAGTTCCAGCTACTCTTTGTGAAAACAAAAAACACATGAAAAATCAGTGCTTAAAATGCATTGCTAGCCAGGCGTGGTGGCGCACACTTGTAATCCCAGCATTCAGGATGCTGAGAGGAGGATTGTGGTTCAAGGATAAACTCAACTACTTACAGAGGCCCTTGGCAACTCAATGAGACACTGTTTTTAAAATAAAGAATAAAAAAATAGGGCTGGGAGAGTCACTCAGAAGTAGAATATTCCTGGGGCCCTGGGTTCAATCCCTAGTACCACACACAAAAAAGAATGCATTGCAATAGTTTTTCTAACTGAAACGTGTCTTATCATCAGCATACCCTGAAGAACTGTATAAAATTGAGTTCTGTAATGAAACAGTGTAACCATCCTTTGCAAGACATATTTGACATCTTAATTTCCTTGCCTATCCTGACATAGAAAGTATCAGCTCTTCATCCATCATAGATCTTTCTAAACTTTAGTATGTAAACTTATGATGAATGATTAAGACATACCAGGCTAACTGGGAAGGCTCTAGTTTTCATTTTCAAGAACCATAAAAGCTTTGATTTGCAGCTGTTAGAAGCAAGTTAAAATATTATCAGAATACTACCAACTTGAAGCGTGCAGCTGATATATTACTGGTGACTGCAAAATTATGGCATTGTCCGATCCAGGAACCAGATGGTCCATCTCCCTTGATTTGAGGAGTGCTGGTGGACTACAAATTTTACTTGCCACCCTTGGTTTGTGGGTTTTCTTTTCTTTTTTTTTTTTTTTTTACACCATTAGCCAGAGAATTATAGATTCCTTAAGGTATTTGCTATGTGACAAATTGACCTGTTAAGGAGTCATTTTCTCAAACTATTCGTTAATGTTTTTAATCAAAAAAGCAGTTGCAAATGGATAACATTTTAATAAGTATTGCTCTTACTTCAAAGAAATCAGTCATCATTTCATAAGCCATTATGCTGAGATAGACTTTTTCT
The DNA here is from genome assembly GCF_963383645.1 of Muscardinus avellanarius. Taxonomy (NCBI): domain Eukaryota; kingdom Metazoa; phylum Chordata; class Mammalia; order Rodentia; family Gliridae; genus Muscardinus; species Muscardinus avellanarius. The sequence continues at coordinate 185,175,766 of NC_137787.1, forward strand.
TTTATTTTTGGTGGTGTTTGGGTTCCTGGAAGCCCTTCTACCCTTGGCTACACTCCAAGACCTATTTTTTTTTTATTTTTTGAAACAGGGTCTCTTAAGCCAGCGCGGCTGGCTTCGAACCTGCGCGATCCTCCTGTCTCTGCCTCCCAAGTGCGAGGATTACAAGTGTGCGCCACCATGCCCGGCTAGACTTTTTCTTTTAAATGTTTGAGAATATTTTAAAACTTTTGGAAATAGTATTTTTAAAAAATCTAGCCAAAGCCTGAAATAGTTGCATTCACTTGTAATCCCGGTACTTGAGAGGCTGAGGATCCAGGTTCGTGGCCAGCCTCAAATACTTAGTGAGGCCCTTCGAAATTTAGTGAGACCCTGTTTCGAAATAAAGAATACAAAATTGGGCTGGGAATGTAGCTCGGAGGTAGAATGCCCCTGGGTTCAATCCCTAGAAACACACACACACACACACACACACACACACACACACACACACACACACACACAAGCTGAACACATCTGTAATCCCAGGAAGCTGAGACAGGAGGATAGCATAGCCTCAGCGACTTAGCAAGACCCTGTTTGAAAGTAAAGAATAGCCGGGCGTGGTGGCGCACGCTTGTAATCCCAGTGCTTGGGAGGCAGAGACAGGAGGATCGCGCAGGTTCAAAGCCAGCCCCGCGCGCTGGCTTAGGAGACCCTGTTTCCAAATACAAATGTAAAAATAGGTCTGGGAGTGTAGCCCGGAGGTAGAAGGGCTTCCAGGAACCCCAGTACCACAAAAAAAAAAAAAAGTAAAGAATAAAATAGGGCTAGGGTGCAGCTCAGATGTTCACTCTCCAGTACTAAAAACAAATGAGTAAACGAATAATCCTACTTAAGATATCACGATTCTCATGTTTTAATCCTCTTTAATAGCCTGGGCCTTTAGAAATTTTCTGTAGGTAGTATTTATGCAATATACAGAAGGTAGAAAGAAGCCATACACTTGGATTTTCTTCCACTGCTGGTGCTTGTGTGGATGAGAGAAAGTATGTGGGAACAGAGAGGATGAAAAGCCCATCTCCACCTCCGATTGAAGAGTAGATGAGCTGGACCACATGGTATCTTCTGTACAGTACGGAGGTCACATGACACAATGCTTACAGTATCTTTTACACTTATAATATCAGAATTTTAATACTTTAATTTTGAATATTAATGGATATGAAAAATGTATATGTTAGATTTTGTGTTTAAGAAATAATCTCATCAGGCTTTGAAATTTCATGGAATTTAAGAAAATCTCATTGTAGAATGTAACTCTCTGAAAACCATTACCCATAAGACCTCTTCTTGAGCAAGTTTTAAGAACTTGTAGTAATCTATTTTGTGAGCCTCGAAAGTGACTGGTAGTATATTTCTTACAGATAAGAAAGTCTAATTTTTAAGATGAAAAATGGTACAGGTTCTGAATTGAATGGTCTTGGTGCTGGTAGATCACTAGACTTAGTAAAGCTATTTAATATACTAATCCGGTCTACTTAAATGAGACAGCCGCTGGATTTTCCAGCAGTCCTGCGATTTTGGATCTATTAGCGTTTCAGCGCTTACTTGCCTTAAATTGGCAGGTGCTTGTGTGTGCTAGTGGGCTCTCTCGCAGGCTGATTAACCAGAGATTTTATCCTCGTCACTTCCACTTTGGACCATCTCCCATGCCTGCTTTCTTTCCGAAGGAAAGAGCCCCATGGGCCTCCATGGCTCTTAATACAGCATGACTGCCCCTGAAGAATGTTAACAGATTGTGACACACACTAAGATAATGCATTGCACCATACGTATATGGAGAGGTGGTGGCAACGTAATTATTTAATGTGCTACTCATTTGGCTCTCCAGTTGTGTTCATCTTGGTGCCCAGCTATGTTAGAAAGACTAATGACATATAGGAGGTGTGTTTTCAGGTAGCTCCTTGTGGTAGACTAACTCTGAATATTGGGAAGAAGACAGGAAGTGCCGTTTATTTTATTAACTCTCAGGTTATTGGCAAAATCTTTCTTTATGTCTTTTCCATTCATTAGTCTGTATTACATACCCATAAAAAAAAGACTGGGTTTTATTTAAGTTGCCTTTATCCTTAACATTCCTTTTAAAATAATTTTAAATTGCTTTCTACTGTCTTATTTCATTTTCTTTAGATATAAATTTTAGGAAGAAGTTGTGAAGGGCATTAAAAGGAGCCACATGGTTTGTGGGTATGTTTAGTAGAAAACTAGACTGGGTCTATCATGTTATTTTGGGTTCCTATGCTTCTGTAATCAACTTTGAACTAATTTAAGACTCTATTGACTTGCAGATAATTGATAACAATACAAATTATTTGCAATCATAGACATGCAAACTATGTTTGCCCCCTTCAAAAATGATTCAGTTTAATTTCCAAATTCTACCCTATACTTATCTCTGAAATAAGATACTTTTGTATGTATCTGTATTTCATTTTTGCATGGTTTTGCTTATATATATATATTTTTTTGCATATATATGTGTGTGTGTGTGTGTGTGTGTGTGTGTGTGTGTGTGTGTATGCAGTTGGTTGAGTTCATCCTTGAAACAATTTTAACATCTTACAAATTATCTTATTAATTGGCTAAGTAAGATTATTGGTAAATGTTTATCCTATATATTAAAAATTATTCTTCATCAATATTCTCTTTGAGGCATAAATTTTAGATATGCATTTTGTCACATATTTATTGTTCTGTGGTTATGATATGTTAATCCTGAGAATATAGCCTTTGGAAAGACTATGTTGCAAAGGAAATGAGTCTGAGTCTTCCAATAAAGATATGTGGACCTAGATGCTACGGTTCACTTCCATTCTCACCCAGCCCTGCTCTGCAGATCTGGAGATGGCTGACAAACTCAAGTCTAGCGTCTTCAAGACAAGCCTACCCTTTACCATGGGAAGAGGAGGAAGCAGGTGTACAGCAGACCTGCAGAGAGAGGAGCTAGTGGTTCATTCCTGGATGGCCACTTGGATTATATTTCATTGTTTACATTTTGCATCGGAAGGAGATAAAATGGAGGAAAGAGGAAGGAACAGAGGGCTTGATGTCAAGAAAGTTATTCCTTCAATATGATTTGCATAAACAGTAAGGGTCTATATGTATAAGTGTAGATAGATATATAGTTACATACATATGTACAAATACACACACACTACATACATATATGGATATATCTCCAGCTATACTCCAGCTATACTCCAATATAGATTCATACCTACACACTCATTTATAGATGAGAAGTAACTTACTGCTAAAGTTCAGGTCTTCCTAAAACTGCCTTCAATTACTAATGATACCATTTTTCTTCTTATTTTTACATAAATCATATATATATATATATATATATATATATATGATCTCACACACTATATAGATACTAAATTGAAGGATTCAATGTTCTACTTTATGATTTTAAGGACAAATAATAATGCAAATTTGCTAACATTTTAATTTCATCAGAATTTGTTTCTTTTTTGTTATAGGGTCATAAGCCTTCCACTTTTGTCCCATTTTAAATGGCCTTTCTACTAACCTATATGTAGATCTTTGTATCCTCAGAAAACAGATGTACTGAAGAATTTAAGAAGAGGAAAGAATAAAATAGGGTATAAACTGAGCATGGTGGTGCACGCTTATAATCCCAGCATTCTGGAGGCTGAGACTCGAGGATCGCGATTCGTGGACAGCCTCAGCTACTTAGTGAGGCCCTCTGTGACTTAGTGAGACCCTGTTTCAAAATAAAGAATAAAAAATAGTGTAGAGAGTGTAGCTTGGAGGTAAAATGCCTCTAAGTTCCATCCCCAAACACATAAAAAAAAAACCCAAAAAAACAAAAAACAGGGTACAAACTGCTTTCTGTTTGAAATATGCTTGTGGCAACCTCAACAGAAACTGTTTGGAGATCCATCAGCTTTGAAGATGGGGCCTTCAATTAGAATTGAAGGGAGAGAAAGAGAATTGTTATGGGGATACAAACAAGTTGTATCTGAATTCTGGGCTCACTTCTAAGAGGCTGTGTGACCTTAAGCCTTACTATCTTAATCTAGTAACAATCAAAGATTAAAAAGAAAAACAATTCTCTACATTTTTAGATAAGATGGCATTGAAATTACCAGTGATAGCTCTACTGGACCATGTGGAGGTGCTTTACCCTGCCCTGGACACAGAGTCTCTTTTTACCCTCTTAACTGCAAATTACCAGAAATAGGCACGTAGCAAAGCTAGAAAGGAAGGGTAGGGGAGGAAGAAGGTGGAGGCTGATTAGTGGAAGAGCTACATTTGAATATAAGTGTGAATATAGTATGGTCAACCTGGACACTCATTGTTGGAAGGGGGAAGGGAGGGCAGCAAGTACTGTGTGAATATATGCCATTGTCAGTATGATCCACATTATAATGTGAGACTATAAAGTACCAATAAAATTTGTAAGTGAAGGCAGTTTTAAGAAAAACTGAACTTTAGCAATAAGTTGATTCTCATCTCTAGATGAGTATGTAAGTATAAATCTATCTTGGAGTATAGCTGGAGAATTAAATGAGAGGCACTTTCAGATTGTGAAAGACAGATCTTGTGTATATTATTTCATTTTACTATCTCAGTCCCGATGTCAACTATTCCCCCAGGACCAAGCTGTGGACAAGTTGTCACTGGTCCCATTACTGAAATGGAAATTAGCCTTGCTACTTTTATACATGTAGATATTTTTATTTAAGTCATTGAAAGCTTCAAAATTTTATTCTTAGCTTTAAAGAAAATCCTAACCAGGTGTTGTGGCGCTCGCTTGTAATCCCCATGCTTGGGAGGCAGAGACAGGAGGATCCCGCAGGTTCAAAGCCAGCCTCGCTGGCTTAGGAGACCCTGTTTCCAAATAAAAATATAAAAAAATAAGTCTGGGAGTGTATCCTGGAGGTAGAAGGGTTTCCAGGAACCCCAGTACCACAACAACAACACAAACAAAATCCTAAACATTGAGATTTGCATCCTGTTTCAGTCAACATTCTCACTGCTGTGTCCCAAAATACTTGATAAAGACCTGAAGACCACAACTTAGAAGAAGAAAGACTGATGTGCTCACGGTTTTGTAGGTTTCCGTCCATGTTAGGCCAAATCTCATATGTGAAGATAGGACATGATGGTGGGAAACAGAGAGAGAGAGAGAGATAAAATAGAAGAGGGATATACATAGTTCCCAATGCCATTCCCCCTCCTCTAGCTGTACCCTCCCTGGGTAAATTTTCATCCAAGAAATCAGTAATCCATCATCAGATTTATCTAATAGTGATATTAGAACCTTCATGATTCACTTCTTTCACCTCTAAACATTTTTCCCAATATGTGAGCTTTTCCAGGGGACATTCGATACTCAAACTATAACACTCTTATCCCAAATTTATTTTATAAAATGATCCATGATGTTTAAAACTGCTACATAGAAAGTTCAGCATGGACTTTGGGGAAGTAGGTGTGAATTGGTGTTATTGAAACTTTCTGAGCACCAAAGTCTCTGTCTTTTAATTCTTTCTAATAATGTGAAGTGGCATGATGTCATTATTCAAGCCAGCAATGAAGATGTGGGCATACCTTGGCACGTCCTGGTGAATTAAGTTATGATTCTGCAACACATAATAATTCTGCAGGGGACTGGAGAGTGAGCACATAAAGGTCATTTTTGTTAGAAATGGCCTGACCCCATCTCCATAGTAAAGTCTACATCTGGCTGATGACTCATAATGGACTTACAGCATCCTAGTAAGATTCATGTAGAGATGAAGCCTATGGAAGCTGCAAGTCTGGCTAGATTCTACCATTTCTTGTACATGCAATGCCTCTCTCCTGTGGCAGGGCAGTCATGAAAAGCAGAATTACTTCAGAGGGAGAAGAAAAGAGAATTTACTATGACTCCCAAGGGGACGCATGCATCCAAACTTGTAAATTCCAGCCATTTGCACAGCAAGGTGATGAGACAAATCCTTCCCGTCTCATTTGTTCTCTGCAGTGTGCTGGGCAAAGTGTCAGAAACATGCCCCCCTAGAGGTAGCTAAAGATTCTTCTCACAAAATGTGCTATCAAAATCTAATTGTCTATGTGATTGTGTTTAGAAAAGAAAGAAAATGAACCTGTGTGTCAGTGAACTAGAACAGCTTCCAAGAGTTTGTCCGGGAAAGCTGTCAGATGTTCTTCTAACGTGTCTGTACAGGTTCACTCACCTTTAACTCCTTCCTTTATTTCTGGGAATTTCTCCAGGAAATTGAGAGCATAAGGCAGTGGGAGGAGATGGGCTCTCCTGGGCACATTAAGGGGGAACCTGAGCTAATTTGGAATCCATGAAGACACATTTTTCTCCTGCCACCTTCTTCATAGCACACAGTACGAAGAGACCTGGTTGGGTGGTTGAGCTTGATGTCCATAAATGGAATCTTTGAACTAGAGTGCAATTCTGATGTTCTGAAGTTTTTGATCATTTGGAAAGAGAGAGTTACCTCCTTAAAAGTAGTAGACAGTCAATACATGACAGGAGGAAGTAATGAATGTACAAGCCGTGTGAAGCAATGTCTGATTAAAATGCCAATGGTTAGCCGGGCGTGGTGCGCATGCTTGTAATCCCCATCCCCATGCCTGGGAGGCAGAGACAGGAGGATCATGCAGGTTCGAAGCTAGCCGCGCTGGCTTAAAGAGGCCCTGTTTCCAAAAAAAAAAAAAAAAAAAAGTATAAAAATAGGTCTGGGAGCGTAGCCCAGAGGTAGAAGGGCTTCCAGGAACCCCAGTACCAAAAAATAAACCACAATAAAATGCCAATGGTTATAACCCAATGGCTCAAACCCCAACAGCACAAGACCTCTCCTATGGTTGCTATCTCAATATCTTATGTTTAGAAGGTGACTACACAATAGTACTGGGGGATCCAAAAATGTGTTATTTAGTTTGGTCAGTCCCATCCTCTTCCAAGGCAGATATTTCTTCTAGAACATTCTGACCTTGGAGACTTTTAGGCAGTTACCAAGTTTCTGCAATATTCTGCCATGAATAAGATCATTCTGTAAAATGAAATACACATTCAGTATCCTGTGAATTTTTTTTTTTTTTTTTTTTTGTGGTGGTACTGGGGTCCTGGAAAGCCTTCTACCTCCAGGCTACACTCCCAGACCTATTTTATATTTTTATTTGGAAACAGGGTCTCTCAAGCCAGCACAGCTGGCTTCAAACCTGCGTGATCCTCCTGTCTCTGCCTCCCAAATGTGGGGATTACAAGTGTGCGCCACCACGCCTGGCATCCTGTGAAATTTTTATTACATATTTTGTCTAATACTATAATTGATAACCATTCTGTTTACAATGAAATTATACTAGAGCGTAACTCTGTCTTATTTTGGGGAAATATTCATTATTCTAAGTTGTCTAAGAATGTATCTACGATGTAAATCAATAGAAAATTGCATTTAGCCAGATATGATGGTGCATGCCTATAACCACACTACTTGGAAGGCTGAAACATGAGGATCAGAAGCTGGAATCCAGCCTCAGAAATTTAGTAAGACTCTCAGCAACTTGGTGAGCCCCAATTTTCAAATAAAAAATAAAGTAAGTCTGGAGGTGTATTTTGGAGGTAGAATCCCTGGCTTCAATCCCCAATACCCCCCCCCCCGTACACACACACAAACAACAAAATTGTATTTACATTATGTGGGGATTTTAACCAGGAGTTATCTACTTTTTTAGAAACTCTTACCATTAGGAGCTTATCATTTGTGACACTTCAGATTCCAACAAAACACAGCTTTGTTGCTCAGTATATACAGTTAACTGTGTCCAAGGTAGCTGTATCAGTACATCTGACTCTTTCTTTTACATAGTGTGTATCCATGGCTCAAATGTTGATTTACGAGCATGTTTGGTTTTTGTTGCTGTTGTTGTTGTTATTATTATTATTATTACTACTACTACTACTATTACTACTACTACTTTGGTAGTAGTGATTGAACTCAGAGGCATTATACCTCTGAGCTTCGTCCTCAGCTCTTTGTTTTGAAACAAGCTCTTGCTAAGAAGCTGAAGCCCTCAACAAGTTGCTGAAGGAAGCTGGACTTGAACCTGCATCCTTCATGTCCCAGCTTCCTACGTGTGGATTATAGACATACTTAAATTTTTTTTTCTTTAGATTGTATTTGAAATCATATTAGTTTAGGAATTATGTATAAGGTAGGTAGTTATATTATCAATAGATTTCTCTAAAGGAATCCTAATGGGTCCAAATGAATTGTTCTCAAAAGGTAGTTTGAGCTCTAATATGTTTTAAAATCATTATAGATTAGTGTGTGTGGATAGTAGAGTTACTGGGGCCCTTACACTTCTGCCGCCTCTCCCACCTGGATAGGCCATGATGCCACGATGTTTCTCTTAATTATTTCTAATTAAACTTAATATTCTTAAATTATTCTTAATGGGAAAGCCACTGCTTGCATTATTTTGTTCATTTATTTTTATTCTTCTTTGCTGAATCAAAATGTATTGGGTGTCATTGTAGAGCAGGCATTGAGTTAGTTACTGAGAATGCAACTGATGAAGAAAGCAGCCTCCCAGCTTTTAGGCAGGTTGTGTTTCCGCAAGGGATGTATAAAGACAGCCTAACCGTTCTGGTGGAGCCATTTGTGAAACACAGGTCCCTGTACACTGCTAATGGGACAGTACAAAGTGGCTCTGGATTCTAGAGGATCAGAGAAGGCTCAGACAAAGTGGTATTAAAGCTGATCGATGGGGAGAGATGGCAGTTAGAAGAGGAGGTACAAAAGAGAAGCACATCACTTTCCAAGTGGAGAGAACAGCATTATGATGGTCCAGGATATAATTGAGCCTGTTATGCTGTCAATTGTTATGTGTGACACAGGATATAATAAGGTGAATGGAGAGAAATGGATGGAAACATAAGCTCTCCACAAAATAACTGTGGAAGAGGGTATGTTGCAACGAATGTTATGATGCATGAATAAACGAAAAGTAATTCAGTTATATGGTTCACACAGCTTAATCTCAACTGAGGTGATTAGTGCAAGTTTCTTGGAGGGGAAATTATTTTAACTTAAGGAATTTCTCAATAATTATGACCCAATAAACTATGCCAGAGTCCTAAAAAGGCAAACTTAGTAAGGAAATCACAGGATTTCTACGTATATTTTAAGTTGGGCTACACTGAACCGTTCACCTTGTTTTAGTGCTATTACTTGTCTACACACATCCTCAGGTCTCTTTTCTCTTCCCCTGACACAATCATATGTTATATAAAAATTTTACCCCCAAACCTTGTGTCTTGGGGTTACCAACAGCCAAGAGGAATGCACTGATAGAAGCTAGAGTTAACTTTTCTGAAACAGTATGTCTCCCAAAGACTGACTGTTATGCCATAGTGGCCCCTGCATCACAACTAGGTCTGGGTTCAAGACCCTTTTCCATTAATGTCTTAACTTTGAAGGAGCCATTCTGATAAATATTTTCTTAGGTTAAATAATATGGATGCAATCATTTATTTTGCATATTTGAATTTAAAATGGTTAAAAGCAGGGACACACAGGTTTTTTAGCAGCATTAGAGGATACCCGTGTCTTCTGGCTCCTTTGAGTGAAGTACAAAGATTACAAAGATGAAGGGAAAATTGTGATTATTCTCACTGTCTGCTAAGCACTACTGAAGTTCTTTTAAGGTTTTTTTTTTGTGTGTATGTGTGTGTGTGTGTGTGTGTGTGTGTGTGTGTGTGTGTGTGTGGTACTGGGGATGGAACCCAGGGACCTTCTACATCCGGGCTATACTCCCAGACCTATTTTATATTTTGTTTGAAAACAGGTCTCACTGAGTTGCTGAGAGCCTCACTAAATAGCTGAGACTTCCTTTGAATCTGCGTGATCCTCTGTCTCAGCCTCCCAAGTACTGAAATTTCAAGCCTGCGCCACCACACCTTTCTCTTAAGTTTTGAAAAACTATTTATTTTAAAATTCATTTAGAGTTTTTTTTTAAGTTTTCTATATTTATCACATGCATGTATATAGCTAAATGATAAATGCAGCTAAGCAAATCTATATCTATATAATACATACATCATGTGGAATGGTATATTCAATATATACCATTTTGAATATATTGAATATATATTGGAGATATGCAATATATATATGTTGGAGATTCCTCTCTGGAACTTGGGAGGGAATGACCTGAATAATGACTCAGACAATTGCTCCTTTGGCAACTGACAATTTATTCTCTAAAGCCAGGTTTTTTTATACCCTTTTTCCAGCTAGGTTAAGTATCCCGTCCTCATGGACAATGGCAAACACCAAGTACAATATTGGATATTAGGCAGAGGGCATGTGCCATCACTCGCTAAGATACAGTCATCAAAGGAAACTAGCAAACACAAGGGAGGATAAAGCAGGACAAGGCGACCTGTGAAACATTATAGAAACTGTGATGAAGATCAGGCCCCGCTCTCACTGGTGGGCCTTAGAGGGCGAGCTCCGGAGAGGACAGAAGTCACACCCAGAGTTTTGGAGAATTTGACCTTTCGTAGAATCACCTTTAACTCTATTGAAACTTTTCAGTCCTCAGGTTTCATCAATGTCCTCTGTCTTATACATACATACATACATACATATCCACTTAGTTACTATTTGTGCATGTGTGCTAAAAGCAGTACAAATCTATTCTTTAAGTATTTTCAATATGGAATACAATATTATCAGCAAAAGTCTCCATGTTTAAGAACATTATGTTCAACTTAAAGATATTTTTTAGTTTTCTCCTCTATGCGGAATGATCTTTAAAATCCAACGTGGCCCTTCATTTCCTTTTAAGTAGATGGGTGTGCGCTTTCATGTTGAAGAGGATCGTGTCCCATTTCTCCTGAGGTTCCTTATCCCTCTTAGTTGGAAGCCCTGACTGAGCTTTAATCACACAAATACTTGGATGACAATGCTTGACTCCACTGCTGTCCCAGGAACACTGACATTTCAAAGCCCCAGGTTAGAAGGAATGCTAGAATTCATTATAGCCTTTGAAGTGGTGTGATTAAGAAATTTAGGGCTCTGTACACAAATTTGAGAAAGAGATCTTGCCCTTTTATTAATTACAGAAGTAATGCCAAGGTAAAAGGACTTTCTCCTTTTTTATGTCGGCTTCCCATTACTCATCGGTGAAATGGAGACCTGTGCTATTTACCTGTGGGCATCCATCTTCAATGAATAATGGAAATTGAAGTAATTATTATAAATGAATGGCTGTAGGAGTTGTAAAAGGTTGGATATTATGGAGTTGCATTGCCATCGAGGCAGACAATTAGTGAAATATACACTTCTGGACTGTATCATCGATCTTGTGACATTTCTAGCCTCTTCCCCTTTTATTGCTTTGCTCTGTGTGATACGATCAGTGTTCCAGTCATGCCTCTCCTGACGCCTGCTAAAATGGCAGTATTTTATGGAGAAGACAAATAATTTTTCATAGAGGCTTACAGGCAGTTCAATTTGATTAGGTTCTTAATCACTCTCACCTAGACTTGGCCCCTGGACTGAATTGGCCTGAACTAGTTTACAGCTATTGAGCTTTGAGCAGTAAATTCTAAGTTCTCAGGTGAGCTGTCATATAATTTAGTAAGAATGCTGATCTGCTGTTAGCAGGGTCAAAAACAAGCACTTCATAAATTGGTTTATTGTATATCACCACAGGTTCACCAAATTCAATTGGAAAAATGGCTAACTTTGAGTAAGCAAAGATGAGTGTAGGATTACAACTGCAATGAACTGGAAATTGATCGTCATCTGTGGGGGAATTTGTAGGAGGCAGTTAGTATGATGGATACAACGTGGGTCACAGAAAGCGAAGGATTAAGTCAGCATCTCTGGTCAACTGAGTTGCAAAAGGTCACTGGGCACAAGTGAACCACTGTTGGTCCAGGTTTGCCAAGCAGTGTTGAAGCAGCTTAACTTGATCTAACCAACCCTACCTGTAAAGACCACACCCAGAAAAAAAGGGAAAGACCATTCATAAATGATACCATTCAGGCTGTAGGATTAATAACATCTTTGAACTTTTGAACATAAAACTTTTAGCACTTCCAAAGATATATTTGGTAAAAGAATTGAAAGCAAATCTGAAATTTGCGACATACTTATGAAAGCTACTTCAATTTCCATGTTTGAGGTTAGAAATTACCCTCATTTGGGTGCCAAAATAACGTTTATGGGACACAAGTGGAGTATAAACTTGTATAAATATATATTTTAGGAAGTAAGGGAAAGATGTGTACATCTCTAAGAAAACGTCTAGGGAGGATATCTTCCTATTACTGAAGAAAAAACAATGTGTAAAGTCAGCTAAACCTAAGTGAGCATCAGCTAATTATGGCTCCACAAGTATACTCTTTGCCCTTTCTTTTTCTGCTTGCATGCATTATCAGATTTTAGCTTTCAAACTTTTCACCTAAAATGTGCATAATTATACAACTATGGCAAAACAATCATAAGAAGTATTCTTATTTATGCGATGAGCTGTAAACACTCTATTCTATTTTTAAACATGAATTCCAGTGGCCACCTGCTAAAGAATTTCAGATCATGCAGTAATAAAGACTCTTGAAGCTGGGTGCGGTGGGTGGCACACACCTATAATCCGAGTATTTGGGAGATTGAGACAGGAGGATTGCAGGTTCAAGAACAAACTTAGCATCTTAACAAGATCCTTAGCAATTTAGAAAGATTGTTTAAAAAATATAAAGAGTTGGGTGTAGTTCACCTGTACCATGCCTAGCCTATGAGATTAATCTCTAATACCAAAATAAATAAATATAAAAATAAAGCCCTTGAGGCAGGGAGAAGTGAAAGAAACAGGTGTTACTGCCATTTGGATGCTGAAACATAAAGATAAATGAGGAGGGATGGGTAGCAGTGTAGGTTCCAGAGGGAAGCACGGGAAGTGTTTCTGTATGTTTGTATCACTTTGACCTGGTAATGATATATTGCCGCTTTCAAGCACGACACCGGAGACGACACCGGAGACGATCTTCTTCGGACTCTTTATTATCCCAGGCTCTTACATACTCCTCTTCTTTCCGCTCCCCGCTCCCCGCTTATATATCCCAAGCAGCCAATCAGCACTCAGATCACTTGCTCCATGCAAAATTAGCTTATTTGTTACAAACAGTGGTATGTTGTGTTCCCGTGCGCCCCATGCTCCGGTTACCGGACTTCCTGAAAGTTGTTTACTGCTTAATGGGCCTCACAGAGCTTCCGCTCGGCGCTATTTTTAGGTCTTCGAGCTAGCAGGCAATGGGTGGGGCTCTTCACAATATATAGTTGTAATGTACCAATAAAAGTATATGAAACCCAAAATATTAGTTCCACTTGACTAGAAATCATCAAGTAGGCAAAGTTGCAATCATAAAGCTCCTGTAATTACCATTCTTTATGGGGGGGGCATCAGAGTATGAGAAGTGGATTGATATCCAGAAGCTTGTGGTCTTATAGACCTTGTGTTCATCTATAGGGTAGCCATTCACTCATAGATGCATCTTTCCATGTTGTATTCTTTAAGGACAAGGTCTCTTCTTATGTCTTAATAAGGAACATAGTTCTCCAACATTATTGTTGTGTTATTTAGTGATAATCGAATGAAGAAAGTGAGAAGTAGATAAATTTCATTCAATATAACAAAATTTCTGCCAAGATCTATGCCAAAGTAGTGATCTCCGTGACAGTGAATGAGGCAGGGCTCATAATTACTGGTTTGGGGTATAAGGGCCTTGGGAAGGAGCAAGTGGCTATAGAATAGTGAATGTGGAGTCATTCGTAACACTAGCATAGAATAACAGCTTTCTTCTGCTCTTCAGCTTTGTAGGCTGAAACTTCTAAAACCTGGCTCAGCCACCTGAGGTCACCTTGCCACAAGGAGACCCGGCAGCCATTGGTGGTAACTGCCAGCACACTGTCTAGCTATAGGCCCCATTCTCCATTATCCCTAAAATAAGTACCCTATTCTACTCCTCCTCCCCTTTTTCTCTGTCTCCAGGGAATTCTTTCTTTACCTCTGGTAGTCAGACATGACTATTTGCCTTTTAGGGCAAATAGGTATTTGACCTATAGATAATCTATGTGGATTATGGAAATGGCAGATTTCAATGGTCTAGGGGCTTTTCTGTTAGATTTTATTCTTAACTAAGAGAAAAATTGGGTAAGGGCTAATTGGTTGATGTGTGCATGTATGCCTCTACCATCTTGGATATATAACTACTGTGCACCAAATAAGAACCAGTGAATAATATCTGTTATGTTTAACTTCATGTGGTGGTATGATAGAGCTGGTGCATACAGTATTAGCTTCTGAGAACTAATTGTTACATTATCAGGAATTTTGTGAATCTGTTACTAAGCACAGCCATTATTAAAAATTAATTTGTATACATTTACCATTAAGTACATTGTGTTAAAAACAAGTTAAGAAACAGACAAAACTTATCAATTTCTAATTATTTTATTATTAGTTACACTCTTGAGGCTTGTTGTATCTGAATGGAGAAAATGCTCTATCACGGATGCCATGGTACATTTCTTCCCAGCTCTACATCTGCTAACATGATTCTGATTGGTAGAAATCAGCCACATTGGGAATATTTAAACTATGAAAATTGGTATAATTTAGAAATTATATTGGAACACAGATCCCTTTAAAATCAACTTCCCACCCCCCCCCAAAAAAAAAATCCTAGAGAAATGGTTGTTAAACATTTGCTAACATATGCCTTTCTTCCTTTATAAAATCTCAGATACAGCTGTTGATAGGCACTGTAAGAAAAATAAAAATAATCAGCAACAGTCCTAAACCGAGAATGATTGGGATGAGAAGAGTTGTACATGTGTGTGTCACCATTTAAACAGCTGTAATATAAAATGATTGACCCTGTAACTTAGAAGGACAATTTATGAGGTCACAGTTTTGAGAGTCAGTCCATATGAGGCCAGGAAACACAGATCTCAGAGCATGGTGGTGGGAAGTGATAGAGAGAGAACACACAGATTTTTTTCTCGTATCATGGAGGCCAGAGTCAAGAGAGAGATCAGGGAGCTGAGAAAAATAATATAGCCTCCAAGGCCACATCCACAGGGACCCATCTTCACCAATCATACCCTGCTGGCCTGGGCCACCACCCAGATAAATTCATGACATTGGATTTATCCACTTCTGGGATTATATCCTCACGACTCAATTACATCAACTCCAACCACTAATTTATGAGCTTTTCAAGGAGCCATTCTATATCCAGCTAAAACAGTATACATACCAAAAGACCATACATAGCGGGTCCAGGCACTCTGTTCATAAAACCCTGTCTGCCTCAGTAAGAGTGCTTCATAGAAGCAGAGCCAACTCTATATGAACACACATATCTACATTTATATACACACATATATAAACAACTAATGTATATAGATATGAAGGACAAATAAGAGAAAAAGGAGGTTCTTTTAGGAATTGTCTCTTGCGATGTGAGATGGAGATTAGCAATTCTGAGATCTACAGGGCAGCAGGGCAGGCTGAAATCTTAGGCAAGAGTCAATGCTTCAACTTAAGAAGTAATTTTTTTGAAATAATACCTCATGTTTTGCTCCTAGAGCCTTTCATCTGATTGGTCGATGCCTACCCACATTATTTATGATAATCTCTCTTCCTTAAAATCAACTGACTGTAGATATTGGCCACACCTACAAAGTACCTTCACAGCAAATCCTAGATTAACATTTGATAGAATTCATGGTTGCAATAGTTTAGCTACATTAACCCAGAATAATTAGAGTGTGTCAATAGTTTTCCCCTCGTACCCTAGGTCAAAAGAAGATACTTACATTTCACCCACTGTTAAGTCCAAATATCAAGTATTTCTATCCTAAAGAACTTGATAATCAAACGTAATACATATGCATTATAAAAATTGTGTTTATTTAACTCTTTCTAGGGGCGTGTTGTCATTATATTAGTCGTTCTGATAGGTGTGTACTGATATTCCACTGCTGATTTTATTCTTAGTCACAATTATTGACTAAAAGGCCACAGGTAAACTTTTCAAACCCTAAAATCAAATTGGGCACCACTACCCTCATTAGAAAATCTTGCTCACAATTCTTTTCCCATACAACTTGTGAAATGGATCCTTGCAAATCAGGGCAGGGGAGGCTAGTAAATCTGATGTTAAGACTGAACTATTCCAGTGTACCCTTTTTTTGCAGTTTGCTACAGATGTAAAATCTCCCTTGAAAATTTAAAATATCCCATCGTGCCCCCCTATGTTAGTTGCTGTGTCCCGGGGAATCTGGCCTTTGGTTAGGGTGGTTATAAGAATAGTTTGTGATATATTTTGGATCATGGAATCGTATTGCTGTTACAATTTGTTATTGAACCTGTGAGGTACAATCACAGTAGTGCTGGACTGTCTCCTGGAGAGAGTAGGAAACATTGCAGTAATTAATATTTTCTTCTGAGACCTTTTTCTTCATTATCTTTTAATGCTGGGAAATGATATGGTGTGTGTGTGTGTGTGTGTGTGTGTGTGTGTGTGTGTGTGTTGATGTTATGGTTAGTTATAAAATATCCCCTGAAGTACTATGTATTAATGTTCATATAATCAGGCTGATAAAAATTAATCATAAAGATTGCAGTGGATTTACTGGTGATAACCTAGACAGGAGGGTTGTGGCTAGAGGAGGTGAATTACTGGGTGTGGTCTTGGGGCCTGTGTTTATGTTTGGAATCCCCTTGCTTGCTCTCCTGATTCTGACTTCCATGATGTGACAACAGAGATTTGCTCTCTCCTCTCTTCTTCCTGCTACCATGTCCTGAGCATTGCAATCTGGTATGACATAGAAGGAAAACTAAAATCCCTAAAACCTATGATCAAATAAGCCTACCTTCCTCTAAGTTGTGTGGCAAACCGTTTGGGATTATATCAGTGAGAATGTTGACTGCAACCATTGGTGTGTCTGTAGTTACTAGACAAGCAAATTCCTGTTAAGGCCTTGCTTTTAAATGTCTAAAAGTTTCAATTATATAAATTAATGAGCTATTTATGTTAACAAAAAAGAGAAAACCTACTTAAAAGCAATCAAATGGTGTATAAGTTGAGTACATTTATAACATACCAGAGCCAAAGTTAGATGTAATCAAAAGAAAGTGTTGCTTTTCTTACTCCCTCCTGACCTTGCAGGGCTGCCCACTCACACCTCATTTGCTTCCTCTGTTGTTGCTTCTGGCCACACCTTCTTATGGGTACATTTTTCACCCAAGGAGTCAGTGGCATATACCAAGTTGTATAAACAGAAACATTAGCAAAAGGTCTTTGGAAGTTAGACATGGGGGTCCATGCTTGTAAATCCAGTACTTGGGAGCCTGAGATAAGGGAATCACAGGTTCATGGTCAACCTCAGCTACATAGTAAGGCCCTCTGCAACTTAGTGGGATCCTATTTAAAAATAAAGAATAGGGAAGGGGTCATAATTCAGAGGGAGAATGTCACTTGGTTCAATCCCCATATCTCAAAAAATAAAAAAGTCAACGGAAGTTCTTCTGTATCATCAAAGTTGCATGCTAGAAATTCTTCCAGTGGGATGGTGGGAACTGATTTAAACAACTAACTTTGAGTTCCATTAAAAAATAACATTTTCTTTTGTAAAATACAGAGTGAAAATTTTAGAAATATAAGAAATAGCATTTCAAGTTTTTATCAGAAAATTGACAATATCAAAGGAAAATAGTAACAGGGGTTGTATGAATGATAAGATCCTCTGAAGTAGAACATTAATTGAATTTTCTCCAACTTGGGTGAAAGTTTGAACATTTCTCATTATGGCACTGAACAACCGCACTAAACAAGAGTTGCCCTTACAGAGATGAAAGAATCTTTTGTAATAATTCTGCACACTGAAAAATGTTGAAAGGGTGCCTATTTGGAAGTTGGGGTAATTTGAACTTAAGGTAACTAACTGGAACCCGCCGTTAAAAGAACACACACACACACACACACACACACACACACACACACACACACACCTCTGCTTTCTTATATCCAGCTCCCCCTGCCCTGAATAGCTTATGTAAAAACTCTGTAAGACTCAAGTCAGTCTGCATCTAATAAGCCTAACTCAAATTATCTCAGCTCTGATAAATCCTAAGAGAAGCTAGCTTACTCTAGATTATTTCACTTACCTATCCCTGCTTCCTTAGGTGATTTGGTCCAGTCAACTTTCTAGGTACCGCAGAAAGAAACTGAATACTCATGTGAGGAGATGTAGCCAATGCAGAGAGACTACACAGCTTGTCACCAGATATGCAAATTGACTCTGAGGATTTCAGTAGATGGAGGGTGAGAAATTTTGGACAGAGGTGACAGGGTCTGAAGAGGTTCGAATCTAAAGCGCATATTGAATTTTCATCTCTGTTGGTTAGATCTTGCCATCCCCTTCTCACTGTTTACTTTTGTTATTTCCTTCCTGCCTCCTGAGAAGAAGGGTAATAATTCTCCTCTATAGCCAAAGCTCTATAAAAGCCAAGCATTTGGTTGGCTGCAGTGAGTAAAATGTCATTCATTCTGGGCACTTTGCTGTCTGTTGTTTGTTTGTGTGGAATGTTTGTTCTGAGATTCCAGTGTCCCCTTTCAGGGCAGAGAGGTTGTGGGGCTGCAACTGTAGAGGCTGGCTTGTGTGGTTAATGAAGTCCTCCTGTCTGCTGCTCTTAACTGCCATGCCACTCACCAAATCTATTCCTGGTGGCTTTGAGGTGCCAGGCCATCTCTGGAGGCCGTGAGAGCTGCTGGGATCACATTTCTGCTGTTGCTGCAGCATCTTGGAATGAAAATGAACATCTGGGCTGACATTTGGAACCTGACATTGTAACGCATGACCCATAATTGAAGGGGACAAGCAGAGGGAGGAAAAGCCCCATCTCCTCTTTCTTGGAAAACAGAGGACAATTTAAAGTCTGATTGTATGTCCCTAAGCTCATTCTGTGATTCCTGGAGGAACTCCCTTATTTCACATCTACAACTTTATTCATTTATTTTAGAGCTAAAAGAGAGAGAGAGAGAGAGAGAGAGAGAGAGAGAGAGAGAGAGAGAGAGAGAGAGAGAGCGCGAGCGCCCTTTAAAAGGGCAAGGACTCAAGGTATTGACTGGAGTTAACTTCAAGTACCCTAACAAGCATGGATTTGTATAATTCTAATTACACAACCCTGTATCTGGTCTTATTGAGTTTGAACCTATCAAAATGGTTTACACATGAAAGAATTGTAATGGATGTTTGATGAAGGGGGAAGTTAGTAGTCCAAATACTACATACTCTATCCTTTCCCATCTGTTAGCCCTATCTTCTTTATTACTAGTGGTCCTTGATGTGTCTATCTCCTTTCCAGTTGAGCTAAATGTTATATCTAATTATGTATTGATATAGAGAACCCAGGGCAATTTGAGCAAGGGAAGTGATTGAGAAACCATGAAAGACAACACTTTCTCTTCTTTCATAGGTTTTAATTTCATTATGGTATCAAATACTTGTCTGTATCAGGAAGTATTCAAGCTGAGAAACATTTCGCTCTCTTGCCATATATATCAATTAGAACAGGAGCAGGCAGATCTAGTTTCTTCAAATGGTGAAGTAGCTTCAAGTGTGATTGTAGAAAGTAAGTACTGCAGGAGCTACAGACCATGAAGTCTCTGTCATTTCTGTGTTTATGCTGTTCTAATTTGGATACATTCATAGAAAGTACAGAAATATACAGATGTGATGGAGTTTGAATCCTTACTCATGGACACTTGAATTTGCATTTCATTAGGCTTTCCCATAGCATAAATATTATTTTTTATGTTTTTCCCAGCCATTGTTCATAGGTCCCACAAAAGCAGGGAATGAACTAGATTTGGCCCAGAGGCCATGGTTTGCAGATTCCTGTTCTAGATGAAGAAATGAAATTCAAGCAGCATGAATTTTCCTAACCTTTTGAACATTCAGAATCATCAGGTTGCTTGGGAATATCAGTGTCCTTCAGATTTATGGGAGAAAACCTGTGGTTGAATACTTCATTCTAACCCTTAACCCCTTCCTGTGCAGTAATATGTTAAAACGGGAGCAAAGCTCACACTAACTTCAGTTACACATTCAGATGTTCACCTGCCAGGAGGTCCAAGTCAACCATACACCCAGATCCTTTGTGTTTGTAGATGGTTCTATGCCCTCTTTCTTACAAGTAATTTTCACTTTGTAACTGAAACAGAGACTTTCCCATATCAGGATTCTTCAGAGATCTGGCGATGTCGGTGAGCAGAGTTCTTGTGGGGACTCAGTACTGGTGCCCTAGGTCAAGGAATTGGGTTGTAAGGCTTGTGCAGTCTCTAGGCTCCCTTCATGCTGTGTGGTAAGAGTCTATTAAACCTTCTTGGCCAACTCAACCCACTTTCTATTGGTTTTACTTTTTTAAATCATAGTAAAATATCCAAAACATAAAATTGACTCCTTTCCCCATTTTATAGTACGTATGCAATTTAGGAATGTTAATTACATTCATAGCATACATCATCACCACTGTCTCTCCCTAGAACATACAAGTATATAGAGAGAAAGTAGATGAATAGGGAAATAATTTAAGTTGAGGACACTAACTGTCATGGTGGCCATGTGCCCTAGGTCATGGATAACAGAGTTTGAAGCAGTTTTTGCTTTCTGAGCTTCTTGAATGTCATTGAAAATGAAAAGTATTGTTCAAGTAGCCAGGCCAAGAAGGAAGGATAGCTTCCTCTTTACCCCTAAAAGAGAAATGAAGGATATAACTGAGAGCCCCTGAAAAACATTAGTCAAAGCAGAGTTAAAGGAACTGATAAATCACCTACTATCTTGGTGATATTCACAAAATCAGTATGGGGTACCCCACTGATTAAAGTTTCTTTTGAAGAAAGTTTATGTACTGCACTTATCAGCTCTCAGAATCACAACTCTACTCCATGTCCTATTAATTTCTATTTGTATATACTTTTATTGTTACATTATATTTTTACATCATAATGGAGTTAATTGTGATAGTGATATACATGGATATACATGCACAGAGCAGTTAGCGAGTTTTTCTCTGGCTCCCTTCCCATGCCTTCCCTTCCTCACACAGGATATTGAAATTGGTATTCTCACATATGTACATAATCAGTGAATGTGTTTCATTTATTAATTCTCCTTCTCCCCCTTCCCTCCCCAGAACCACTTCCCTCAGTCCACTGGAGTTTCTCCTCCAATATCTGAAGTCCTTCTTATAGCATGGTTACTCTCTAGTTTTCTCATATGAGAGAAAATAAGTGACCTTTCACTTTCCATGACTGACTAATCTCAAGTGACATCATGTTCTCCAGGTCCATTTATTTTTTTCATCTTATTACTGAGTAGAATTCCATTGTGTGTATATCCCATTATTTTGTGATCTATTTATCTGTTGATGGACACCTTGGTTGGTTCCATAACTTGGCAATTGTGAATTGTGCTGCTATAAAAGTGGATATACAAGTATAATTATAACAACCTAATTTCAGTCCCTTTGGAAAAAGATATCCATGAGTGGTATAACTGGATCATATGGTAGATGATCCATTCTGTTTTCTGAGGAATCTCTGAATAGATCTCCATAGCAGCTATACTAATTTGCAGTGCCACCTACAGTGTAGAAGAGTTTCTATTTCTCCACATCCTTGCCAGCCTGTATTACTGTTTGACTTTGTTTGATATATCAATGTGCTTTTTTGGTGCATTATAGTCTCATATCATAATGTGAATCACTTTGACAATGGCATACACGCAAACAGCACTTGGTGCCCTCCTTCCACCTCCCCATCTTTCTCCCTCCAAATATAGAGTACTGAGATTGACATTGGTATATTTACAGGTAAACACATAGTCCAGGGTAGTATTTCTATTAATGAACCTCATTCTTTCTTCTCCCCTAAACTTAGATCTCCTCTCTGGTACCACTGAGGTTTCTCATATAATCTGGATTTCCTCTTGTATTCCTCTCCTGCATGTTTTAGAGAAAACACATACCTCTTCAATTTCTATGATTAGCTAATCTCATTTAACATAATGTGCTCCAGGTCCTTCCATCTTCTTGCCAATGGCATAAGTATGTTCTTCTTTATTGCTGAGTAGAAGTCTGTCCTATTTCTAAAGTACTGATAGATATAAGAAAAGAGGGCTTGATCAATTCATCATAACACTCTTTTTCTAATGAAGAAAAATCACAAATGACAAAATTTATTAGAACACTGAGAGATTTGTGGGATTTTTTTTCCTTGTCTTCTTTCTTTTTTTTTAACCCATTAGCCTTAATAGTTGGTAAGAGAAAATTAGTGATTTCTCGACCATTTTCTTTTTTTTCTTTTCCTTTCCTTTCCTCTTGCTTGCTTGCTTGCTTGCTTGCTTGCTTGCTTGCTTGCTTGCTTTTTCCTCTTTTTTCTCTTTAGTGCTAGAGATCTAATCCAAGAACCTTCTCTCTCCAAGCTATACCTCAATGCTTTTTATTTTTATTTTGAAATGGGGTCTTACTAAGTAGCTGAGTTGTTGAGGCTAGCTTTGTACCTGTGTTCCTCCTGTCTCACCCTCCAAAGTACTGGAATTATCAGTTTGAAGCATCACATCTGGCTGACCATTTACTTTTGATAAAGTCATGCTTATTCCTTCTCATTGTCTATGTCCCTGGAACTATGTTTTTCAATTGAATGTGGGTCTCAGAACCACTTGGGAAATAATTTCACAATTCACATTGTTCTACCACCCTCATTCTGATGCTGTCAAAACCTTTAAGTCAAAGGTGATCAGGATCATGCCTGTGCTTGAACAAATTTCGATGTCACTCATGGCAGGCTCAAGAATATAACATAGGCCAGACCCGATGGCTCATGTCTGTAATTCCAGTACTTAGGAGGTTGAGATAGGGGGCCCTATGTTTGAAGCTAGCTTCAGCAGTATGGGGAGGCCCTCAGCAACTTAATGAGACTCTGTATCCAAATAAAATAGGGCTGGAGATGTAGCTTGAGGTAGAATTCCCCTGGGTTTAAGGGTTCAAGCCCCAATATCTCTCTCTCTCTCTCTCTCTCTCTCTCTCTCTCTCTCTCTCTCTCTCTCTCTCTCTCTTACTCTCTCTCTCTCTCTCTCTCTCTCTCTCTCTTCCTCCCTCCCTCCCTCCCTCCCTCCCTCCTTCCTTCTCTCTCTCTCTCTCTCTCTCTCTCTCTCTCTCTCTCTCTCACACACACACACACACACACAGACACACACTACAACATAGAGAACAATTGGATATTTCAATAAAATCTATGATCTTGGTTTGGATTGAGTGATAGAGGGGGACAGTCCAAAGAACTAGAAGTTCACCTTAGACTGGGTGCAATCATAATGTAGAGATATTTCCATAATGAGGAATTTCAATAAATCTCACCAAAATTAGTACAAGGATAAATCTACAAATGATTAAAAAAATATCAGTTTGCCTTTTTGACTAGGAGGAGGTATTTGGTACTTTTTGGGTGGCATAGTGACCTTGTTTTCTGTGCTTAGACAAAATTATGCAGTGGCCTTGCCTCCTCTCATTTTATTGTGGCCTCAGAGTTAATCCTGTCTGAGGTTGGTGTTCTGTGAGATTTTTAAGTGTAATGGGAGAATGGTATCAGACTAAATGTCAAGGGCAGATTGTTTTTCTTTCTTCATATCTATCTACTATCCTTCATTCTAGCAAAACTATAGTGACAACTACTTTCTCACGGACATGTTTACTAGTTTTTACTACAAAATATTTAATCATACACCAAAAATAAAAAATAATATAAAAACACAATGTGTCTATCATATAGCTTAAGAAATAAGAGGTTATATGTGAATGTATTTGAAACTTTCTCTCAAATTCTAATTCTCCATATGGGGAAACTATTAAGTTGAGTTGATGTTTAACACTCCAATGCATGATGTATTTCTGTTCCCTTTAAAAAAAATTATACATATACATACATACATATATATATGTTATTTGATGGTATATATATATATATATGGTATATATATAATGGTGTTTTAAATTGGAGTTTAGCATCCAACTACATTAAAGAACTGTGAAACACCCTATACTTCACAAAAGATATAATACATACTTTTATGTGTACTTCTAAGAATGAATTTTAATCATAACATCCAGTACTTTGCTCATTTGGTTTCCAGTGCCTCGAGTAGCTTTAATCTCAGGAGCTATTGTTGATTTTATTTAGCAAGACATTGAGAGGATTTTCCTCCTTCCCTCCAGAGGTTCTGATAAACACTTTTGGTACACACTGAGCTGCATCCATCGGAAATTCACATTTTATGCAATAACAGACCATTTTAATTTCATGAAGCATAGGATTGGTTGCTCCTTACAAATCGTGCTAAAGAAAGCGATGTTGTCAAAAGAAGTGGCCTGGTACATGGAGAGATAAATCGGCTGCATTAAGTACAAAACTTTGATTCTTTTTTATTCTACATTGTTCATATGACTTAAGCATTAATTAAACCCATCAGTGGCTTCCTCCTTCCAGGAGAACATTTTCTGTCTGACAAGAGGTGTCAACTAATGAATGTGTGGCCAATGAACACTGTCATTAAAATACCCCCTCTCTCTCTCACTTGGAATAATTCAGATGTGTTCCCACTACTAAACTGGCAGGAAGAGAACATGAAGAGGGATTACTAATGTCTCTCGCCCACTGGGTGCTGGGACTAAATGTCTTATTCTTTGCTGAGATTCCCTAAGACAAGCACACTTAAAACTCTATGACATGGCTTGTCATCTGCTGTTACTTGGTACATTTCAAATAAAAGAATGAGAAACACCTTGGGTGTTTCCAGAGTTTGAATGCTCCTTCACTTATATGATGAGGAATGGAAACTATATATCAGGATCAACTTGAGTCTTTTGGGTGTTTAGAATGTTAAGTAGGCAGGTGTGCTAAGGGCCAGGTAAAGTCCACACAGGTGGCTGGGGGTGGGGGTGGGGGGCTAGGAGGAGAGGATGGGACAAATATCCTGGGATTTGAGTAAAATGTTAGAAAAGCCAAGTCTGCAAAATCTACCCAGTGTCCTTATGGTCCCATGCTGATGGTTCCATACTTCTCATTGTAGGGGAACACTTAAGAATCTGCCCTCAGGAATATACCTGTTGCACCACGGAAATGGAAGACAAGTTAAGCCAACAGAGCAAACTGGAGTTTGAAAACCTGGTCGAAGAGACGAGCCACTTTGTGCGCACCACCTTCGTGTCCAGGCACAAGAAGTTTGATGGTAGGTGGAATGGTTTTCATTTTACTAGGTTACAGGTATGCTATATGTATGAGAACTGTGCTGCGGTTGAAAAAAAAATTATATCTTAAGAGGGAGTTTCTTCATTCCCGCGAACATGTATCATATTGTCTACTTTTGGGAAAAGCATGTGCTTTTTGGTGGTATGTTATTTTTATAGTAATATCTTGGAAAATCTGAGTTAACAAGGAACTGTTTTGCTTTTGTCTTTTGCCTATGAGATTATTTGAAATATAACATCACTTTCAAGAGAACAGACTTTCTTAACATCCCATGACAGACCCCTTTACTTTAGAGTTTGTCTTGGTGATAATTTAACACATTTTGGATTGTGGTTTTGGAGCTTTCTGTATAAGGACTAGACCTTCCTTGATTTCCCCATTATAAGCAATTGCCTTTATTTCTACATTGTATTTGTTAAATAAACATTTCTATATTAGAAAGCCCAAAGAGCAAAAGTAATTATGACTAGAATTTCAGCATTGAATTTATTTATATCAGATCCTTACAGAAGTATTCAAATGCAATCCTATTTTTTAAAACTGTGTTAATAATGACAGCAGCAAGTTAATAATTTTTGATTCACCTGTAGTTTTTACTGCTCTGAGAAGTGCATGTACCTTACCATGATCCTGTGTTAACCATACTTGCAGACTGTGGGGAGCCTGCCTTACCCCCCAGTGGACGTATCACATTCCCCTGGAGCAACAGAGCTGCTATTCATTTTCTTTACCCCATTCAGTCAATGCACAACAGACACAGTGAGGGAAAGCTTGCCAAAGTTTTTCTTTTTTCTCTTCTGGGTATTAGATAAAATTTCCCACTTCTGTGCTGATTTAAACTCATCTTGCAACACTGATTTACATCAAATTAACCCTCCATGTTGTAAAAGCCGGTCCACTAGTGTTTTCTGTCCTCATGACGATGTAACATTGAAAGTCATTCCGTCTTTAGTAGTGATGCTGTGAATGTTTCTCCCTTCAGTGCAACTGGGGAGGTTCTTTGGGGTTACCCTTGATTGACAGATTGCAAATCTGGTGACAGGCAGGGACTTTGTGTGAGGGAGACCACGATATATCCTTTCAAACTGAGGCAAATGGAGATGCCTTGTTGATTTTTAGAGAAGCAGATGATAGTGATCTGCTACCACTGATTTTTTATCTTTGGAAAAGATTTTTTGTCTTTGGAAAATAATTCTAGTGTTTTTCACAAAACTGTCCTCTAAATGACGCTGAAATAAACTTGGAAAGTAAAATAGTCACAGTAGATTATCTATATTCCTCTTAAGAAAAACATTTGATGTTAAGTAGCTTTATGAGGAGTTTTTTTATTGTAGTTTTATGGGAAGTTTATTAAGTAGCTTTGTGGGGAGTATTTTTTTTTTTTTTTTTTTTTTAGACAAAGCTATTCAACAAGACTGAGCCAGGTATGTCTAGCATTATCATATCAATAACTTTTAATATCGTTGGGTCTAGAGCACTTAATTCCAGATCTCATTTATCTTATTAAAGAAAGTCTCTGTCTTTTTATAGGAGTGTTTTAAATTGTCCTAATGTATTTAAGGGTAAGATGTCAATCAGGTTGACAGGACATTGATTTTGCTCAGATGAGGGCAGACATAGGAGGTGATTAAGTCCTTGGCAGCACTCTTTCATAGCAGTTGCCGTAGGCTGCCTAGGGAGATAAGTTAAGATTGTTTTTAGGCTGATTTTAACAAGATTTAGAAAGAAAAAAATCTGAATATGTTCCTGATGAGTCATCTCTTGAACAACTGATTCTCAATAGTAATAATAATGATAACATAATGATATAAATTAGTTTCCATCATATCTATGCCTGCCCTTTTTGTTCATAGTACTGCTGATAGAGACTTGCACATTCTCACCTCTCCATTGACTAAAAACAAAAACAAAACACTTTCCCCATGGCATTTAAACTGATGAGTAAGTACTTTGTGTAAAAACAGAGGAACTATGAAGAATTAGTTCTATGATGTTACAATCTGAGTTTTCCTTTCTAGAATCTAACCAATGGCACTGTGACTTTATTTTTAGTATTGCCCAATTTGGTGAGTCAGTTTGTGTTGTTACTGAAATCTCCGATGCAAAGTGTTCATTCAGTTCAAGATTCGGACATTTTTTCCCCTTTGCACATTGTGTTTGGCTGTGAGCTATATAAAAACCTGCTACTTAATTAAAATTGGACTGCAACCCTTTTTCCTCCTACTTTCATTAAGTACAGCCATGATCTCAATCATATTAATGCTAGTGAGCCAATCCACAGCACAGAAAGCCTCAATTTTGTCCCTGTGTTAATTAGTCTCTGGTTGTAGTCTTCCTTAGTATATTAGAAATGTCATGACTCCATTTAATTTTTTTTTTTTTTTTTTGGCAGTCAGGACTGTTGTTTTTGTTTTTGGTGTTTTTGAAGTACTGGGGATGGAACCCAGGAGCATTCTACCTCTGAGCTACACCCCCAGTCCTATTATTATTATTATTATTAATTTCGTATTTTTATTTTTTGAAACAGGGTCTCACTGAGTTGTGCGAAGCCTGGCTAAGTAGCTGAGGCTGTCCACAAACTGCGAGCCTCTGGTCTCCGCCTCCCGAATGCTGGGATTACAAGTGTGCACCACCACTCCTGGCTAGTCAGGACTGTTTTAAAATTATAACATTCTTAACATAAAGCCACACACTAGTTAGGGTCATAGTATGTCCCAGTGTTTAATAAATATCGTGGGCAATATTTAGAAGATAACACTATCTGCGATCACAAATACTTATTGGACGGCAGAAAGCTAAACTTGAATTCCTATAAATTCTTCTCTAATTTTTCTAAATTGCCAGGCTTTACTCTATAGCCCCATAAGCCATAACTGATTCAACTGAAAGTTAAACAATGGAAAACGTGTATAGTGGTACTTGCAGAAATTTTATTCTAGGCAGAGAATTTTCCTACAGTTGGGCAATGCTTTTTTCATAAACATTAAAATTGCAATGCTATCACAAATGTGTACAAAATAGAGGCTTATTCATATATTTTTTTTTGTGTGTGTGTAACTAGGGATTGAACCCAGGTGCATCCTACCTTGGAGGAGTTATACTCCCAACCCTTTTTATTTTGAAACTGGATTTTGCTAAGTGGCTGAAGGTCTCACTAAGGTGCTGAGGCTGGCCTAAAACCTGTCATCCTTCTGCCTCAGACTCCGAAGTACTGGAATTAACAGGAGTGGGGCCCCCATGCCTGGCTGAGCTGAGGCCTTTATTCTTGACACCTCTCATTGTATTCCAAGGATTTTTTTTCTTTGTGTCTCATTTACAGGGCTAGATCTCTACTTTTCTCATTACATCCTCCTGCCATCCACTCCCCCTTCAGGCTGGAGCCACTACAAAGTTCTCCAAAGTATCCAGGGATGTTTTAGAAGGTTTTGTAGCTATACCCAGCTTTTTTTCAGGGGTTAAAATTGTGGATGAGAACCCAGCCTGGTGCACCCGGCAGAACCCAGTCTGGTGCACCCGGCAGAATGATCACAGCATTTCTCTTCACTTTCTTATCTCTACCAAATATCTCAAGTAGCCGGAAGTTTAAAAAAACAAAAAGAAAAACAAAGCATCACATAAAAATGCAGACCAGAGGAAGATCATCTCTGGGTACCAGCTCATTGAACTAGAATTTTGTGCTTAGCAACCCTCTGACCCATCCAACTGGTGTTTGTGGATAGGTCTCCACTGCGTCCATGCTTCTAAAGTATCTTGTTTGTAAGGCTTTTAGGAAAGAAAGAACAATTGTTCTGATAGTCTATGGTAGTAAGAGGTGACACCTGCCCCCAGTCCTTATTCCTTAAGATACTAACTCCATCAGGGATACATGGCAATGCAAAGTCACAGATATTAAGTGGCACAGTCAAGATTCTGTCCCCAAGCTGAGCATGCTTGGATCCCTGATTTCAGCCACCTCTACCCTATGGTCTGCCCAGACCTCTCCAGTTCCCAGATGTGCTGACATTTTATGGTTAACCAGTTATCTGTCCATCTTCCCTGCCTATCCTGTCCCAGTTATTATGGGAAGGAAATGGAAATGACTCTCAGAGAAAAGTAAAGGGGATGTTTTAAATACTAAAAAAAAAAAAAAGAAAATTACAAAATCACTCACCTAAATATAGTCCAGTTCCCAGGGAGCCTGGAGTTTCCAAAGGGAGACTAACTTGCCAAGTTTCCACCAACAATGAGGAAACCAAGATTGGAATCTGACATTTGATGTCAGTTTTAAAAATAGTAATGTATAGGAAATCAATATTTGCTTGAAATTCTAACAAAGCTTTTATTGGTTTTGAGTAGACACGGTGAAAAATTATTGATATTTCTTTAATAAGACAATGATAATATTGGGGGTTAAAGAATCTAGCCACGTTTGGGGAAAAGGCAGAAAAAAACTATTCAATGGGAAGTTGTTCTTAAACTACAGAGGACTGTAAAAAAGTTGAATCAGTGAAGGCATATTTTGTATTCTCTATACTTCAAAACCTAGTGATTTCTATCTTGACTTAGGTACTAGCACCCAATTCACTAGGAATGGCTGTGGAATATGGATTATTTAGAAACTGGAAAATTTGCTTGAGTGGATATTTTATTTTTGCTATTTTCTTTTCTTTTGGAATTATTTGAGCTGAAATTTATTCATGTTTGGAGCTCAATATGAGGTTTTTTGTTGTTTTTTTTTTTTGTTTGTTTAGTATGTTCTTCATCATCTTATTATTTTTCTTTTCTTCCTGGTGTTTATTTATGTATTTTAATGATATACATTTGTCCAGAGATTTTGGCAGCAAGAGCATTTTTAAAAACAAAATAAAAAAATGAACTGTAATTTCCATTCTTGTGAAGAACGTATTCTATTGTAAAAGCCTCAGAATACCCATTGCCCTGAATATGGAAATAATTTATATACAGAAGCATAATATTTTTATGCTGCAAATCTGCTTGTGTTTTCTTTTTAAATATCATTTCTCATCTATATACTGGAAAGATGACAATAATGTAATGACTTCTTTAAAATATAACCTCATTTTCTCAGAGAATACACTTATATGAGAAAGAAAAAAAATAAGTAGTTTTCCATATGGTGGCAGAATCTTCCAGATTTCCTGTCACATGAATGATGTTTTGTGTATGTGTATATGTGTGCATGTGTGTGATTTCGATTTTAAAACTTCTTTTCAGAACTCAATATGAAGAAGGTCTTTAGCTAAGTGTGTAGTAGATTTAAAAATGACTAAAATATAGTCATTGCCTGGCAAGGAGTTTACTTTTGGGGGGAGATATACACATGAGGCTAATATTAAGAATGGTTTGACTATCATAAAGTAGAAGTCTACTGGAAATAGAGATGAAGGAGTAAGGAATTCTGTTTAGAGGAATCTGAGAAGACATCTTGGAAAATCGAGGGGTCCGTCACCCTTAAGGAAGAGCTTAAAAATGTGATTATTAAAGGAATGACATAAGTAAACAAAGAGCTCCAGAAGTTTTGTGCGCATGCCTGCAGAACCCTTAGGACACCTTGTTAATATGGTTACTACTGATTTTTCTCCAACAGTGTTCATTTGTTAACATTTAGCATATATTTCTTATTTGTATATTTCGTGTGTGTGTGTGTGTGTGTGTGTGTGTGTGTGTGTAGTAGTAGTAGTAGTAGTAGTAGTAGTAGTAGTAGTAGTAGTGGGGATTGAGCCCAGGTGCTCTACCTCTGAGCTATACCACCAGCCCTTTTCTTACTTTTTCATTTTGAAACAGTCTTACTAGGTTCCTTGGAGTCTTGCTAAACTGCTGAGGCTGGTGTAGAACCTGTGATACTCCTGTCTCAGCCTCCCAAGTACTAGGATTATAGTCATGCACTACCATGCTTGACTTCATTTGTATATTTCACAGAATCTTCTTATTCCTTGTCTCAGCATGATATTGCTTTGTAACAAATAGCACACAGTTTTAGAGCATAAACCAGAAGTATCCATTCTCCTTTAGTATACCTTCAGTTTGGCTAGTCTATGCTGTACTCAGTTTGACTTGATTGCCAATGACAGATTTTGTCTGGTCTACACTAGATGTTTTTTTTTTTATCTTTGGGGAGCATCTCTATAGTTTAGTTGTGTTCTCTTGGTTGATTTTGAGTATTGTATGACAGGCAAGAGTAGGCAAGAAGTCCCTCAAAGCCTATAAAACAGATTATTCTGTCTTCCCAGTTTCCATAGACCAAAGCAAATCTCATGACCATTCCCCAAATCAGTGAGGTAGAAAATTTTACTACTGTAGGCAGGTGTAGATGTGTTAAAGAGTGAATATTTTTAATTATAATCTACTGTACTTCTCACTGGATTTCTTTTACTATTATAAAACAGTATCTTACTAACCATGTTGGCATTTTTGTTGTTTTTGTTCTTATTTTTTAAATGAGTTTCCCAGCAAATCAACAGGTAGGCACAACTGCTATACCACTCTTTCTCTCTCCCATAATCTAATACACTAATGCAAATGTGCCTAACTCCACACACATATACTATACTTTAATGCTATCATTGCAACAATGAATAGATGTACTATTTACATTTTTATGCAGTCAGTCCCCTTCCACATCCTAAAGAACAGCACAATAACTGTAATCCATAAGAGTTATAACATTAATCGTGGTAGGAAGTAATAACGTGAGAGTCTACTATACGTGTGCTAGGCCATCCATGTAGCGCAGGCATTCCGTGTGAAGGACAATCTTTTTGAAACCAGAATATGCAAAACTGAATTTTAGAAATTAAAGATATGGTCTCACTGGCATTGGAAAGTAATCTGCCAATTTTCCCAAAGGGCAGACCTTCCAAAAATAAAATCATCTAACCAGGAACTTGGCATTAACAGACCTTTGGTGCAGGTTTATAAATTACAAATGCCTTGTGTCTGTACAATTCTGGGAGAGATGATCCACACTAAAAGGACCCTTTGAATGCAGTGCACAAAATGTGTCCTCTTCCTCCCTTCCTTCCTTCCTTTCCCTTTTTTTTATTTCCTTTCTTCCCTTCCTTCCTTTTATCCCCTCCTTTTGACTTTGGCATATCTTTCAAACCTAAGGATACACACAGCTAATCAACTGCTTCATGGCTTCTGTGATGTACTACCAATCTTTTTCTAATTCTTAGACCCCTACCACACACCTCAAAGTAACTTAAAATACATTATGCTCCCAGTGTAGTTGAAATATTATCATCTTATTATCACCAATTCCCTTGCATGGTGGCTTTGCTGAGCAGCTGTTTCACAGACAAGCCAATTCCTTTTAAGTATTGCTCTATCAGACTCTGAAACCAGCCCTACCAGAAGGGTTCTTGGTCATGAATGTTAATGAGCAGACAAGTATCTGTGCTCTGACAGAGGCTCACTAATCCTTTGAGTAAGGATGGGTGAATTACAGGAAGAATTTTATTTAAGTTAAATTGATTTCCCACTGAATAGAGAAAACTGATTTTCTTATTTTAATGAAAATCAAGAAAAATATTTAATGGGGGTGTAAATTAGGACTCGCTGGATACAGTTGCATCTTGTGACCTGAGAACACAGTAGCTCAGTGTAGACTGGTCCAAATGCATCCTGTGTGCTGCCAGTGGACACATCCTCTCCAGTTTTGTCTGAAGTGCAGGGACCTGGAGCGGAAGTCCCTCATTCTTTAACTGGGATTTGAAATCAAGAGAGAGTTGACACTCCCTTAGTGATTAGGAATGAAAATAAAATCTGTTGTTCTCCCTTCCACTGAAACAGGATAAAATTACATTTCTCCAAATAAATAAAATACCATTGCCACAAAAAATATTTTTGTGCATATTGGATTATAAAACCCAGAAGAAGCCAGGTGTGGTGGCACACGCTTGTAATCCTCGCACTTGGGAGGCGGAAACAGGAGTATTGCGCAGGTTCAAAGCCAGCCGCACTGGCTTAAGAGACCCTGTATCCAAATAAAAATATAAAAATAGGTCTGGGAGTGTAGCCCGGAGGTAGAAGGGCTTCCAGGAACCCCAGTACCACAAAAATAAATTAATAAAATAAAATAAAACCCAGAAGAAAAGTTTCAAGTGAATCTTTATCTCAAAAGACAAAATCACAGAGCCTTTGAGATGTGCAGAGAGGAACAAGATGCATAGAAAGGCAATCCTGGCTGACCCTGGTTGATGACTCCTTGGAGCTTTTTTAGAATCTTCTTTTTTGTATAGTTCCTGCATATCTACAATAAAAGTTTTTTTTAAAAGAGAAAGTGTGTTCAGGATTGATGATTTCAAATTAAAAATTTGTAGTAGATGCAGACCAAGGTCCAGTGATATTCTTACTCTCTTATTTTGTCTATTCCCTAAGAAATTATACAAGGCACACCATTTTCAAATGGTAAAAGTAAATACAACTATCAGATCAATATTAATTAATATATAAATAAATATAATAAGCTTCTGCTTTCACCCAAGATTCTGTGATTGTTTTGCAGAACGTGGCATCTCTAGTTGGCTGAGCAGGGGCCTGTTAAAATAATAATTGACCTCTAGATTGCCCTGGTAAGTGTGATTTCAAGGGTGAATACTTGCCCAACAAAATATTTGCTATACTCTGGATCTTAAATGGCTCCCAAAGGCTCCTGTGTTCAAAGATTGGTCCTGAGAGACATGCTACTGAGAGGTGGTGGAACCTTTAGGGGATGATGCCTGGTAGACCTTTAGGCCATTTGAGGTATGAACTTGATGGACATTGTGATACAACAGCCCCTTCTTTGTTCTTTCTTTTACTTCATGCTCACGAGCTGAAAAGTTTTGCTCTAGCATATGTTCCCACTTTACCACAAACTCCCAAACAACAAGGCCAGTGGATCATGAACTAGACCCTCTAACCCTGTTCAAGAAAATAAGCCTTTTCTCTTTATACATTGATTATCTCAAGTATTTTGATATAGTGATGGGAAGCTAACACTATATAAAAAGGGAAACTTCAAAATTTTGAAGACAATGTAGAATATAATTTAAAATACATTCCAAGAGCCTGGGGATATGGCTCGGTGGCAGAACACTTGTGTAAGGCCCTGGGTTTAACCCTTCAAAACAGTGCATTATCAGTAATATTTCTATATTATTCAATAGTTACTGATTTTGATTAAATGATGAACATAAATGAGAGCTAATGGGGTTTGACATTTTAGCAAATCCAAAGAAGAAAGAGCTTATGTAAATAATTTTCAATGAATTCATATATCCTAATAAGACCAGAATCTTGACCCAAATGTGTACATGGTTCTTAAAACTCAGAGAAACTTTGAAAATAAATCATTAGGATATTTATTATTCCAACAAAAGGTATGTTCCATTCATTAAACAGACAAATATTATTCTTAAGATAACTAGATATATATATATATACATATATATATATATATATATATATATATATATATATATAGTGATCTTTATACTGTTTCCTGGTTTAATTGAATATAGACAATGTGAAAATGAAAAGCAAACTTTGAAGCAAAGTATCTGAAAATACAGACTCCAATGTTTGAAGATATTGTACTTCTCTACATTTTTATTTCTGGAAAATTCTTGACCTATTTCTCCTTTTAAAAGATGAGATCTGTGGTCATTCTGGGCTTTCTTTCATTCTCTCAGGTTTTCCGTCTCCTCCTTAGTTGACACCTTATCATTTTCACTTATTTAGTGTTCTTTTAATAGGGTTATTTTACAAAATGATCCATTGCATATTCTCCTTTGAAGTCTGAGCTCATTAAGTATAGGGATTAGGCCTCCTATTTCTATTTTATCTTCCTATCCTAGACTTAATATGGAGCATATTTAATATTGCCGCAGTGTTGCCTGACTATGGGACCAACCTATGCAGCCCCAAGGGCACAGACGGGTTAGATGAATTACTTAAGTTCCTATAATAAATACGACAGAAGGAAATAGGGAGCCTTGAATTCCAGTTATCTATTAACTCCTAGGGCCCATAAACCTGGGAGTCAGATTTGACTTTAGCAGCTTTTGTTCTATTGGATTTAATGGAAGTAATTTTAAATCCTCCGGACAAAGGTGGCCTTTAGACTAAAGAAAGTAGAAGCCCTTTCATTCAAAAGAAGGATGGCTATGATTTCTGGCACACACACACATGCACATACACGCACGTATGCACACCAAGGAATAAGGACTGGTAAAGATGCAGATGATATTTTCTTCTGGAGGAGCACTTACAATATAGATTCTATGCTTCTGTACTAGAGATCATGATTTGCTGGGTTGGGTGGAACTCAGAAATCCCATTTATTTCATTATTTCATTATTTATTTATTTATTTATTTATTTATTTATTTATTTATGAGGGTCTATCCCAGGTCTTTGTGCATACCTGGCAAGCACTCCATCCCTGAGCTAAATCCTTATCCCAGAAATCCTTGTCCTTCACAGGTGCCCTCCATTTAGGAAGCAAATGGTTTCTGGGTCACTTTAGTCCTCCCTGGTTTGATTGGAGCCAGGAGAGGAGTTATCAGGACATAGAACTAGGGCACAGGAATTTTAGGTTTCAAAACATGGTAGGGTCAGTATACATTTGTCCCATAGCAGATCTCTAATCTTTAAATTGTATATAAATGACTGTTGGCTAGCAAACAATGCTTTTTATACACCAAGCAAGTCTCTCTTCTCCTTCCAATATTGACAATGAATTACACACTAGGAACTTTAATATTTGGCAGATCATGCTCCGCTTTTTTATTTGAATTTTTAAAATGTTTGCACTAAAATTTTTCTCTTTTCTCCCTTATTTTGTACTTCATGAGTTCTAAAGTGTATTTGTTTTACACATCCTAGAAAAATTTTTTAATACTTGGGCTTATATTTTTGCTAGGATGATGTTCTTTGAAGCCATGTAATTCTATTTTTAATAGCATTTTTGAATATGTATGTAGTAAACTTATTGTACAAATTTGAATAGTTTAACATTTAAGAAGATTTAAAATGACTTCCAATTTATACCTAATTTGGGCCAGATCAAGAAGTCTGGTCTTAAAGAAAAATGGGATAGAAATGTGACAGTTGTTTATATCTGATTTCTCACAAAAGTTTGTTCAAAATAACCTCTGAAAAAGTAAAATAAAATTGGAACTCTCCATTGTTTTTTATATAAATATAAAATTAAATTAAAATTGCACTCCAGTCCCTGAAGGAGGAAGGAAACTTATTAATTACTAGTGATCCCCCAACCTTCCATAATATTTTATCAATACAACTTTAGACATTTTTACTATAATTTGATGGGCTCTACTTGAAGGGCAAGTAGAAGCTTATGACAACATTGTTGAGAAGATTTATATATCATATATCATTATTTTATTAAAGAATAGGCCAAGGAAGTTTATAAAATAGATCCTACCAGCTGAGCATGGTAGCACGCACTTATAATTCCAGTACTTGGAAAGGTAAGACAGAAAGATCTCAGGTCCAAAGCCAGCCACAGGCATGAGGGAGACTCAATTTCAAAAAAATAAAATAGTACTGGGCGTGTAGCTTGGAGGTAGAATACTTTGGGTTCAACCCCAGTACAGAATCATCATCATCATCATCATCTCATCATCCTGCCACTCATTAATGGTTTCAGAATAATTGAGATGTATAAAAGCTTTCAGTCCT
The DNA here is from genome assembly GCF_963383645.1 of Muscardinus avellanarius. NCBI lineage: Eukaryota > Metazoa > Chordata > Mammalia > Rodentia > Gliridae > Muscardinus > Muscardinus avellanarius. The sequence continues at coordinate 185,212,864 of NC_137787.1, forward strand.
GCCTTGGACCAATACTCCAGCTTTTGTTGACTTTGATCATTAGATCAGCCGGACTTGTTCTTGCCTCACAGCTGAAGAATCTTTTCCTTTCCATTCATACCTTAGGAGTGCTGCAAGTCCCAGTATAAATAGAGAACTGGCCATCTTCTCTTCATTTTAAGATGTAGCTGCCGTCTTTGTGCACAGAACTTGGAATTACGTTCTGAAAGTAAAGAAATTAGCCAATTGAAACAAATATGTGTTATATATTCCCCAAATATATTGGTGTGTGCAAGTGTGTGTGTGTGTGTTTCTCCAATGGTTGAGATTATTTTTTCCACTTTCTCATTGTAAATCAGGAAACTTTTTATTTTTCCTCATATAGATTCCCTGTGTTTGAAGCAGTTTCCAGTGTTTCCTTCGCTTACTTTGCATAGTTGGGAAGGGCCTATTTTGTGTAGGACATATAAATAATGTAGAAAGAGACCTGATGGGGAAGAGGACTGAGGGCATCAGAGAGGGGAATGAAGAAGACTGAGGAAGGAACCAGCCTCACTAATATGTAGGGTAAAGAAGAGGGGGAAACAGTAGGATATGGAGGGAAATACACCAAGAGCTGTGGGCATGTATGCTTTATCACATGGACCCTCACTATGTAATATAATTACAAAGCAAATAAAATAAGTACTAAAAAGTTAAATTTAAAAAAGGCCTATAAGTAGCACCAGCCAGAGGTAAAAGGCTAGGGTTCAAATATGAGATGCGGATTCTACTCGTAATGTGTCCTTGGGCATTTCTTATACTCTTTGGGAAAAACATCTTTTTCTCTTCAAAATGAGTACAATAATTCTTGTTCTGAAAATGTGATGTACATAGGAGACTAGTGAGAGGCTGACGAAGCGAGAGCATCCCTGTCGGATGCGTCCCGTCTGCTCTTCACCCTATCAGTACCCTCGAGCTCGTTGCTTGTCCATAAGACCCGACAGTCCCACAAAACCACTTAGACAAGAGCATAAGTAACTGTCAGGCTCATTGTAGCCCTGAATGAAAATGCAGATACAATATTGGAAGGAAATAAAATAATATCATGAAAAGAGGGCTACAAAAGGCTTTGTGAAAAGACAGACTGAAAACTGTCTGAAAGATAGGAGGGATTTGGAGATGTGGAAATATGATGGATGGCAGGGAGGTGAGGAATTGAGGATGACTCAGAGACAATTCCATGTCGTGAAGAAATGATGCTTGAATTAAATGGGAATGCCCCCCATTGAGGTCCTGGGATATGTTTATAATGTGGAAAATTCACCTGTTCTCTGAACATCAGTGGACATTCTTGTTTGTTTTCATTTGAATAATTGAATTGGTTCTTAAGCTTCAAGTTAAATAAAGGTAAAAGTTAAATCTCCATCTAGCATCATCGAACCACGTTTACACATTGGGGTTTGTTCCCTTTAATTGATGGCTGACAGGATGCATGTGGCTTTAAGAGCAAATGCTTTTCATTAGTCCCCATATATGTTGTTGTTTTGTTGTTGTTGTTGTTGTTGTTGTTGTTGTTGTTGTTGTACTGGGGACATTCTACTTTCGAGCTATACTCTCAGCCCTATTTTTTATTCTTTATTTTGAAATGGTCTCACTGAGTTGCAAAGGGCCTCACTAAGTATTTGAGGCTGGCTGCGAACCTGGATCCTCCTGTCTTGGCCTCCTGAATGCTGGGATTACAATCATGTGCCACCACGCCTGGCTAGTTTCTGTTTTAGCATGTGTCTTTGTATAACAGTATTTTAAAATAATAGATAAATTTTCAGATACTGATGACTGAGATTTTTTTAAAGTCCATGTGTGAAAATTCTTTACATTAAGGACTAACAGAATCGTGGCTTTACGTCAGAAGACATACAACAAACTTTATGTAGTGATTTGTAGAGAATGATAGGTTTGGGAGTAGACTTCTGTTTTCCTACGCAAATCTACTTTTCTGGATTTTCACTACATTGCATATGTTTTATGTCATCATCCCCAAAATTACTAAGTGGTTTATCTGATTATAAAAATGAACATTAAGTTGATATCTCTCAAAGGCCACACCATATACATCATAGCTTTCAGTATATGAAATTAGTTGTCATCCTGAAATCTTCTCATGATAGTATCAGACCCCAATTCCAAAAGCAAATGTGTATTAAATTGCTAAATTGCATATGCTGTTCTTTGTAAAATCTTATATTTCTGTTTCAAATATCTTGCGTAAATGTTCCCCCAACAACATTATATGCAAATATATAGGACCAAAGCTCATCTATGAACCAACACTAATGGTGGACACGTCAGCTAAGGATAATTGCCCAGCACGTGTAATGAATTGAATTTTCTGAATAACAGTTTCGTACCCAACTGACTTGGTAAATAGCTCATTGGGGATGAATGAAAATAAACAACTTCATGCATTCCATTTATTCAGGTCATTGGAAATCCCAGAGCCTTTGGAGCCCTCTTCAAGACTACTTTTTACAAAGATATGCATATTTACCTCTTGTACCTACACAGTGTTTAATACTCATTGATTTTTCATAGTTGCTTTTTAGCAATCTTCCATCTTCATTTAAAATGCACATTTCTAAAGAGCAGCTGAATTCTTCATTTGTTTGGGTTATCAGGAATGGAATTCTGCACAATAGCATGGCACTTTCATGGCTTGCTGCCAAGGTGAAGGAGGCATTGGCTGCTCAGTGACTAATGGTGTTTCTTTATCCTCAGGTTCACTAACCGTGCTTAATATTGAACCATGTTTATTTGTGCAGTATTCTTGAATAGGCAGAGACATTAAGATACCTCAGAATAACCCTCATCCAGCATCATCTAAATGGATTTCTTGCCAATGAGCAATGCTGTTCCTTCGCTGCGAGGTCTACAGAGGGAATGCCAGCGCTCAGTGGATGGAGCGACCTGCCCTCTGATTGAGTTCTTCATTATGGTCCTTTTTTGCACTAATTCACTTCTGTTCTTTTCCCCATCTGAATGAAACACAATTTAAGAGTCATTTGTTTTAGACAAAGTTGAGAAATGGATTTTAAAGAAATAGAAAAGAAAACAATATGTTTTCTTCCCTATAAATATTTATTTTTCGTACTACTCAGCCTAATACTGTCATTTTGCAGGAGCATGGTAGACACTACCTTGATCACTGAAAGGTCAGCTACTTGTCTTCTGGTGACAGTAAAACCCTAAATATGGCTTTATAGCCTGCTCTCCTTGTCTATTGACTTCATTTTATAATCTCTTCTATATTTAGGAAGCAATCAAGAAATATATTGTTGTCAAATATCTTAACCTACCTGTAATTTCTCTTTTAAAATAAGTAATATAAGGAAAGAAATAAAGCACCAGTAACCTTTAGAAAGGCTCAATAACTTTAGTAGTAATGAATAACAACCTGTTTGTCTTCACAAGCATTTTCTAGCCTTTTAAACAAACATCTGCATGTGAGTGAACCATCTTGTCAGAGAGCCAGCATTTCATGCTAAATTAAGTTGTTCTTTCTTTCCAGTAAGTGGTAAAATACTGAGTTTGAATAGTATAATTAATTTCTTCCACCGGAATAATAAGGCTTGGAAAAAATAATACAAATTTTAGATATGTATTAAGAATAAAGAGAACTGGCAAAGTGGCAGAATTCTGAAATCCCAATCTTGATAGGCTGAAACAGGATCACGGATTTGAAGCTGGCCTCCGCAGCTGACCAAAGTACTGCAGCCATTTAGCAAGATCTTGTTTCAAAAGAAAAAATATAAAGTAGGGCTAAGGATATAGCTCGGAGGTCGAACGCCTCTGGGTTCAACCTCTAGTACCAAATAAATAAATTAAGTAATTAATTAAAAGGTGGAGGGTATCAGGTATTGCTCAGAGTTAGAAACCCTAATTACCCCCCTACACAACACATGCACACATGAAGAGAAGGAGGTGACTGAAAAAATAATTTTAAATTATTGATTGATACAAATTTCTATGAACAAGTATGCACCATACCGTATAGACTAACCTATCGCTACTTTTTTTTTTCAAAAGATATAGGTCTTACGTTATAGTACTGTTTATTTTCCATAGGAAAACAAAAATAAACCTCATCTTTAATTACGCTTTATATTTCACATCACTAATAGTGCTGGAAATTGGAAGCAGTGCTGGATGTGGGAGAGCTGAAAGATTTTCGTTTTGTCCGTTTGTTTGCAGAACAAGCCGAGGCTGAAGGAGGCTCATGTGTAGAAAGAGAAGCTCATTAAATATAACTTAGAGAGACTCTCTAGTCTGCTTTTCCCATCCTCTAGTTGGATATAGTTGTATATGTTTCAATTAAAATCTCCATTTACATCCAGCTGGCAGCGTTAGCATCCATTCTACCAACCGAGAGCAAAGGTCACAGACTCTTGCCAGAACAGACATTTTAAAAAATATGCCACTTGCCTTCCTTGTGCAGATACCTTTGAGCCACCCATCACAGGCCTGGGGAGAAGATTCAGAAGGGTCAAATTGGAAGGGGACGCTCACCTTATTTACTGATGTAGCTTTGGTAGCTGCTGGTCCAGATGCTGCAACTGCTGTTGCTTTGTGGATTGGGATTCAACAGCAGATGTTGTTCTTTGCTAAAGCGTGTTTCTGAAATTCAAAATTTAATAGTCTGAGACCCTAGTCATTGAAAGCTCTGCTGAAAGTTAATTTGCTGAATCTAAGTTTATTTTCCAACCTAAACCATAGTTTTTGATAGAGCCTTTTCCCTATGATGCACAATAAAATAAGAAAAGGACTTATTTAGCATCATTACCAGACTCAAGAGGAAAAGAACGCAATGGTTACATACAGTGCAGGGGGTAGGCTTTGCTGCCTTATGCCTCGGCTGCCTTTGGATTGCTAGAAGCTTCAGTGTAGGCTTTAGTGCTCTCTGCCCTCCATTGGTAGAACTTCATGTTCTCCATCTCAAAAGGTTAGAATGATGTAAGTGTGGTGGCACATGCCTGTAATCCCAGCACTTGGAAGGCTGACACAGGAGGATCACAGATTTAGGACAAGCTCAACAACATAGTGAGGCTCTAAGCAAATTAGGGAGATACTTTCCAAACAAAAATAAAATAAAAATAAAAATAGCGATAGGGGTAACGTGGAGGTAGAATGTTCCTAAATTTAATCCCAAGTACAACAACAACAACAACAAAAATTAGAATAGAATAATAAATCTAATAGAGTAATAAATTTATTATTTTGTGGAATTCAACAATATAAGTAAACCATCTACTATAACCTTTGGCACATAGTTAGCTTTTACTATCTTCATCACACTAATGTCATTTTTATAAGCTTTATTTTGATAAATGAAAAAGTTCATTCCATTTTTCAACAGTTTATTGATTTTCTTCCTCAACACATATTTGAAGGATAATATTTCCAGTATTATATCTAACATTTATTAAGTAATAGTATTGGCCAGGCACCATTGTATGTTCTTTGCAAGTGTTGACACATGTAGACATACATCACAGCAGTCTCAGGAGGTGGATGGTATTGTTTTCATTTGTATTTTATAGTTGAGCAAGCTCTTACTTAGAAATGTAAATAATTGGCCTGAGGTCACATAATTGGTAGGACACAGAGCTATGACTTGATCTAATCCATAACTCATACCAAATTCTACTTTGTAATATAAAAAAACAAGTCAAATTACCTGAAGATTAAGTATTTCAATTCTGTTTCTGATGTGATTTTTCTGTTAGTGATGGGAACTTCAGGCAATCCTCTCATTGCTTTTCCACTAGACACTGTCTCCTGGCTAAATAGATTTAAATTTTTACATGACTAACATTATTTTGTGAACAAGTGTATGCTATGGCAGTCTCACTTGGAAGAGACTGTATATGGTCCAGTTAAATATAAGAAGGTGTTGCATCCTTAAGCTTAACCTGTCTACACCAAGGACATATTTATAGGTGCCACCGATTAAAACGTGGTGGGAAAAGTAAAATTATTTGGAGAGTAGAGCCACCAAAAACAATCTAGCCCAGCAATCTCTGTTCCTGTCAAAAAGGGCCTCAATAGGTGGCCAGAGTTCCCGGATTGGAGATAGAAACACACAGGTAATAAAGCCACACAGAGATATAACTGTCCCTTAGGCAAAAAAGAAGTCTTTGGTGCAGGGGCATGATCCTAGTTTAAGACTGAGTTAAAGCTCACATGGAAAGCTTCACCCAACCAGAACTGGTACCTAAGGTCCCACCCAAACTGGTAGCAAGCATGGCTTCTGAGATTGGAACTGCTTCAGCGTTTCATTGTTAAGGTCAAGCAAAACCTCTGGCCAACCTTCTGGTGACAGATATGGTTGACCTAAAGGTGAAGGGCCCTGGACTGTTCCTGACAGCAGAAAAGACACGTTTTGTCTAGCCTTAGAAAATGATGAAACATTAATAGCATAGATAAAGTTGCAAGTTGCGAGAGTGATATTAGAGTCTATAAAATATTTTTTAATGTAAACCTTTGTTATGTTTTTAGTTATATATTTCACACCATAGTTCATGAAAAAAATGGGATTGCCACATTTGTGGTTATGTCGCTACATAAATTAAGAAAAAATAAAACCCCAAAGAAGTTATCATTTGTTTTACTATTAGTTAACACTTATTCCTAGTAAACAGCCATGGAAACTTTTCCTGATCTCAAAATTTGTTTTTAAATTACACTATCCTTTTATATCTACTTATAGAGTAGATTCAGTCACCTAAGCAGGTAACTGGTGATGGTGTTTGATTTGGGGAGTGAAGCCAGTGTTTGAGATCATTTTAATATACATTCTTTTGTACTTTGGGGATATTTGGTCATTTGTATAAAATGCCTACTTAAAAAAATAAGCCTGTATGATGGCACATACCTCTAATATCAGCTGCCCTGTAGTCTGAGGAGGGAGGATCGCAATTTTGCCAGACTGTACAACTTAGAAACATTCTATCTGAAATTAAAAATGTAAAAAGGACTAGGGATGTGGCTCAGTGGTTGCGTCCTTTCCTAGCTAGTGGTGGTATTCAGTCCCTAGCACCACAAATAAACTTTACAGAACAAAAAATTGTAGCTATGGCTTAAATAAATCATTAATCTTCAAATTTAGTTCTTTCTGTTAGAGGCAGGTTGAGAGAATCTTTTGTTTTTCTACCCCTCATTCAGTCTAAGAGGGAACATGTTCACGTCAAAATCAATGATAAGAAGCTTCTAATTTCAGTGAAATGTGTTTTTTCCTTTTCTGAAGAACATTTTTTTTACCCTCTAAAGAAGTGAATGACTTTGACATTTGGATGTTTCTTTTTCAAGTATGTTTTGTCATATAAATTACTTCTAGGAAAAGCAATTCAGTGTTTAAATAAGGTATTAAATATAAGGCATGTTTCAGGGAGAAACTGGCCACTTCTCACCCTGCTACTAATCCTTTAAGTCTATTTCTTAACTCTCTACTGTTGCTTTGAATATTTTGAGATTTCTCTCTATATTATCTTGTGCCACTTTAAAAATATTAACTTGTTTTTTTCTTAACCTGAGACTTAACAAAATAAAAAAAAATACATCAGAATGTAGCACTTCTGTTTGTTTCAATTCCTTTCTGCATATTGTCAAAATGTTGAATTGTCACTTGACTGTCTTATTCCTTAGATTCAGTGTTTTTTCTGAGGTAGCACTAGCCTCACAGATAATGTGGGTGACTTCAGTGCCTTCCTCTTCCCTCGGTCTGCCCTCCAGCTCCATGCTGCTCCTTCCTTTGAGGATGCCGTGTGGTGGTGGTTGTCAGTGTAAAGGAACACCACTCCATGTAACATTCCACAGTTTAAGACTTCAATTATACACCTGCTGCACATTGGCATCTCTTGGTCCCTCTGCAAAGGAAAGGAAAAGTGTGTGGGGAAAAATCAAAAGGAATTACAATGGGATCTGATTCATTGCTTATATGGCAGCATCTTAAATAGAACTGTCCCACCAAACAAGCATGGGATCGAGGGAGGGGGAGGGAATTGGATGGGGGCTGGATAAGGGCTAATAGGATGATGTGTGCTTGTATATCCTCTCAAGTCTTGTATTCCAATGTGATATATGATTACAATGCACCAATAAAAAATAATTAAAAATATATATTTGTCCTCTTAGCAAGAATTTGCTATGCCTTTTTATTTCCTAAAGATTATTTTCTGCACTACAATGCATCAATAAAAATTTTTTTAAAGATTAAAAAAAAAGAACTGTCCCTAGGATGAAGGAATATATATTCTTTGAATTACTTAACTTATTCTTTATTTTATCATTTTACTGAATATATGGATGAGAAAATATCCAATTAATTAACAGATTTAAAGTTCTTGTTCAACTCTTTCCCTTTTGTAATAAATGAGTGTCTTGATCTTGTCTTGTTAAAACATGTCTATTTTCTCAATTCGTCAGGACAGTGCTACTTGAGTGGGCTTTGAAAAGCATATCGATATTTCTTTTTATCTAGGAACCCTGAGAATCTGTGTAAATATTCTCATTAAAAATGCATCTGGTCAGTGTAGTCACTTCTATCGCATTGAAAGAGAAGACAAAAGAAAATTGGGAGCAATTACTTTCTGATGAGAGATGTTTCTTGCTTGACCTAGGACCAGAGCTGACAGTTCTAGGCTCCTAACACACTATAACACAGTCCTATCTGCATTGAAAAGATCAGAGAAATGGACAGACAAGGACATATTTTTCCCTGTTATCATCCTTTTGCAAACCACTGATAGCTGGAAAAGGAAGTGTCAATTGAATGTTACTCTAGCTTATGTGAGATAATTTGTTAGCTGTTATTCTTTTGAAGATAAGCTCCTGAACCATGTCTTATTTAAACATGTTGTATATTGTTAATATTCCTTATATAAACTTTGCATTTTTCATGATAGATGCAAATTAATTTTTTGCTAAAATGTATAGCGCTCCACTGCACAGTTGCATAAGGCCTTTATTCCACACACTTGGGGAGCTCCCTCCTTTTATTAGAGATGCATATTTGAAAGTAGCACACTGAGTCAGTGAGTTGTCAAGTCGTAGACAATTTTGTTAACGGACAATTAAAGGAACAATGCAATGAATTTTGTGACAGACACATAAATAGTCTTCTGGAAGGCAGGGAGATAGAATGACTACCTTGTTTGGTTGAGACAAAGGAGTAGTTAGAGCTGATGGGTTCTATTGGAGTTTAGCATCAGGTTAGGAATTGCTAGTTTAAAAAGAAGTTACTCAAACTAGAGGAGAGAAGATAAAATACTTTTATTTATTTATTTATTTATTTATTTATTTATTTATTTGCAGTACTGGGGATGGAATCCAGGGGCATTCTACTTCTGAGCTACACCCTCACCCTATTTTTTTTTTCTTTATTTTGAAACAGGGTCTCACCGAGTTGCAAAGGGCCTCACTAAGTAGTAACTGAGGCTGTCATTGAACCGTGATCCTCCTTTCTCAGCCCCCCAAATCCTGGGATTACAAGCTTGTGGCACCACACCCGGCTCATTATTTTTAAGTATTTGACCACTATGACGTTTTTGATATAACATAATATAGTTATACTATTGCTCTGGTCTAAAAATAAACAGAAAATACTGGACTAGTTGAGTCTTCGGATTTCTTTTAACTATTTCTTGATTTTGCATGAGTCTGCTGAAGGCCACAAACACTGGCCTTCAGTTTTTATGTATAAAATGGCCATTCTTAGTTCATTTTCTCCAAGAACATAAGAAGGAACAGTTCAGACTTCGAGGGAAGGCGATGATAACGATGACATTTCCTATTAATAGTTTAAAAATATGTATTATATGTTCATGCTGAAGAATTTTTAAGGAAATAGCACATCTGAAGCCATGACTTTTTTGCACTGCTTTGAGATGAGAGTTTTACATGCCATAAAGTTTCTTCTAAGATGAACTCAAAGTACTAGCTACATCCTACCCTACTTACAGTCAGAAAAAAATGCTCTCATCTTAGATGGGTCAATAGCTGTTTTATTTTAGAAGCACAAGAATTAGGCTATGCAGACATAAAATCATTCTAGAGAAATGTGAGGATTAATCTTACTGGGTAGCTTACCATGGCCAAATATTCTACCAAGACTCACTGTTCCTTCAGTGGTCAATAAACAAAAAGATCACAAACGCTCTGCACGGCTCATAGTTGTGCCCCACAAGGAGATAGGAATAGCAAGTTGATGTTTTAAGAGAATTTAATAAAGAGTACAAATCCGGCCTGGATGATGCTATTTGTAGTTGGTATCATAACATTAAAACAGCCATTGGAAACTCTCTGTGAGCTAAAGAGAATTAGATAAAAAGTCAAGTCCATGCTGTGTTTTTCAGGATGATGCATCTTCTGAACATTGAAGGGATTCAGAGATTTCCTTCAAATATTTAATAGTTACCTCCAATTACCATTCAAGAGAGTGCCTAAAATTTTAGAGTGCCACTTTTTAGAAGTACTCATTGGGCCTTTTGATAACTGTGAAATTACTATTAAACCTCACTAACTAGGGAAACATACTGAGTATGCCTCTTTCTTTGTAAGTATTGTGTTTGGGCATCGGGTTGGCCAGGCAAAAGTTTTTTACTTGATGGTGATTGTAGTGTACGAGTGAGTGATTCTCTCCCTTGAAGATGTTGAATCTAAGAGAAGTGGATTGGGTGGGGTGGGGGTAAAATGAAATGAAAGAATTGATGAGACTCCTTTAGCCACATACCAGGAGATACAAAGAAGAAAGTGGATAGAAATAAGACATTCGCCAGGGGCAGGAGCCACTTAAGCCCAAGCAGTGAGTCAAAGAGCTGAAGAGTTGAGAGCTGAGCCGTGCATGTGATGGAATTCATGCTTTCTGTGAGACCCTGGGCATACTTACAGCCCAGCTGTACAACTCAAAGCAACGTAAAGGCATCCATGCCTTGCAAGTCTAAGGGCATTATCTATTTAGATTTCATAATATAATACCTCTTTAGTACATTGATTTTATTTTATTTATAAAGACTAATGGTTCTTTCCTTCATTAACTGATTATTGTCAATTATTAATTTTTAGACTAATCATTGACCCGAGGGGAACTCTGCTTTGGAGTTATACCTCCGAATCTAATTTATTTGGTCTTTCCAAACAAATACAAATTGTTTCGAAGCAAATAGGTTGCTAAAATCTTGCTATGTTGCTGAGGCTAGTCTCCAACCTGTGTTCTTACCTCGGCCTCTGGAATTTGAGGTGTGCATCACCATGCCTGACTATCACCTTTCAACTGGAATTTATTCGTCATATATTTCCCTACCTCTTATGTTTTCATTTCTATCTGTGGTTTCTACTCTGCTTTTGGAACTAAGAAAGGGCTTAAAATTTGGTTGTAGGTCATTATCTCAGAACCTAGGAAGATATTTTGTTGAGACTGGTAAATTATTTTCATCACTTAGCAAAATTAGTAAGTAAGGGATAGGTCAGGTGTATGGCACACACCTATAAACCCAGTACTTGGGAGGTTGAGATAGGACAACTGTAGGTTCCAGGCCAGCCTCAGAACTTAGGGAAACCCTGTGTCAAAAATAGAAGCTATAAAAAACTAGGAATGTAGCTTGACAGTAGAATGCACCTCCTTGGTTCAATCCCCAATACCAAAAAGAAAAAAGGGAAAGGAAAGAATAGCATTTAATTTCTTATTAACTCTAATATATCATTTAAGTCATTGATACCACCAAGAGACAGTTATTTTTTCTTTGTTATATATTGTTTCAATAACTGTACATTTTTAACATTCTCCATAAGTAATTTTTAGGATTTCTAGTTGGAATATTAATATACCTTCAGATATAGCATTTGGAAATATTTTATCCAATTCTATTAGTAACTTTTAACTCTGTTTACATTGTCTTTGGATATACAATATTTTCTTTTATTTTTTAGGGAGTTTGTATATTCTTCTCTTGCCTGTGCCATTGAAATCATATCCGAGAAATCACTGCCAATTTCAATGTTGTGAGGTTTTATGACCCAGATTTTCTCCTAAAAGTTTATAGTCTTAAGATTTATATTTAAGTCTTTTATCTATTTTGAGTTAATACTTGTATATGGGATTAGGTAAAGGTCCAATTTTATTCTTTTCCATGTAATTATTATTTTTCAACAATATTTAGTTAAAAGATTATTATTTCCACCACCAAATGTTCGTGGAAACCTTGTCAAAAATAACTTGACAATATAGGGAAGAATTTAGCTCTAGGCTTGTATTTAACTCCAATGGTCTATATATCTGCCTTTAGAATAGTACTACACTGTTTCAATTATTGTAGCTTTATATGGTTTGAAATCAGAAAATATATATCTGCTAGCTTTGTTCTTTTTCAAGATCGTTTTGGGTATCTAGAATTCATATTCCATATTAGGATAGATTTTTTTCTGAAAAATAAATATATAAATATATGATAGTTTCACCTAAAAAAACAGAAAAAAATATGCTCTAGTAAGAAAGAAAGCAAAAAGAAATATTGAAATGCTATCTTTAAATCATCAAACGCTTAGTATCAGACAAATGAAACTGTTATGTGAGATTATCATTTTTAATTTTGGATAAATTGCTATAATACTAGATGTCAATCACTAAGCCAAGCATGGGAAGGAGGGATGGGGAGAGAATGGGGTGGGGATCGGGTGGGGGCTGACTGGGCGATGTGTGCATGTATGTCTACAAAAGTTTGTATCCCACTATGATGTATGAATACAGTGCACCAATAAAATAAAATTAAAAAAAAAAAAAAAAAAAAAAGAAAATATGTAGCATTAAAAACAGAAATTAATGGAAAGAAAATTCTCCTATTCAAACTTTGTGTGAAAATGAGGTGAGATATCTCAGCTAAATCCCTGTTTCGATTAGCTTTAAAATATAAAATATTTGTGTTCTCATTGGACACGACAGGGCTTCCAGTGATATTAATCAAATTAATTATTGTTAATTATCAATCTGTTGGCCAACTTATGAAGATTCATTTTTTAAACATAGCATGTCGTTTAATGTCACTGGGTATGTTGTTCGTGTCTCGTAAACATCAAACAATAGCCAAAGCTCTAGTAAAGCTAGCTTTTCACACATTTTTAGCTTTTCAGTACACTTCAACTCATCAAAAAGGAAAAGTCTTTCTATGAGACCATATTCCCTTGGACTTTTTTTTATTTCCAGTGGAATATGGGACATACACATCTATTATTCTGTCTTAAGTAGTGGCCTAACTCTAATGAAGGCTCCATGTGAAAATGTGGATGCTGGCCCTCTTGGTCGTGGTGGTTAAGCATAGCCTTGATCATCATCATCACCCACTAGTGATTATCCAGAAGGCATGGAGTAAAGCTCCTGCTTGTTGTCAATGATTGGGCAAAGGCCAGGCTTGCAGCGTAGGTGTTTGCAGAGCATGCAGAGTTAAAATGTTGACTTTCAGAATGTAATTCTTATGGCTGGGCCCTTGGTATCATATTAGAATTTGGAAGTTATTTTAGAACTTGAAAATGTGAAGGAGAGAGAAGAGATGAGAGATGAGAGATGAGAGATGAGAGAGAGAGAGAGAGAGAGAGAGAGAGAGACAGACAGACAGAGAGACAGAGAGAAAGAGCAAAAAATACTAAATAAGAAAAGTTAGTGTCTTGGTGCATTGGCATTGACATGTCAAGGAGGTAAAACAAAAACAGAATTGGATGAGTAATGGATGAGGAATGCTAACGGAAGTACGATTTCTTCATATAACAAAGAACCTTTTCATGGTTAGAACTGCCTTTTGAAATTATGAGTTTGTCAACACTGCACACATGTACAAAGAAGATATATTTTTTCTTTTAGGTATGTGGTTAAGTTTCTTCTCTAGTGCTGAGGATTGAACCCAGGACCTTATAGATGCTAGCTAGCTAAGCATTCTATCACTGGGCTACATCCCCCAGCTCTTTTATTTATTTTGAAACAGGGTCTTACCTAATTTCCCAGACTGGTTTTCCTGCCTGAGTCCCTGGGATTACAAGCTGCCTAGTGAAACAATTACTTAAAAATGAAACTTTTCATAAAAACAAAATATATAAGACTAAGATAAAATTTTTACAATTAACATTAATGATTCTTATATGTACCTTAATTATATGGTTTATTATAGAGAGGCTTAAGACTAGTCTCAGTATGTTAAAATTTTTTAGTGTGTTTATCAATTATTTTTTTTCAATTAGGAAATATGAATCAAGCATTTGGCTCACTGTTACAGCCCTGGAATATACTTTTTTTTTTTTTTTTTTTTGTACCTGGGATTGAACCCAGGGGCAACCTTCCTCTGAGCTCTACGTCTAGCCCTTTTAAAATTTTTAAAAATTTGAAACAGTGTCTCACTAATTTACTCTGTGCTGGCCTTGAACTGCAATCCGTCCTGTCCCAACCTCCAAGTACAAAGATTACAGACATGTGTCACTGTACCTGGCTCTTGAAATATACTTTTAATATTAATATTGCCGAGAAAAATCTTGTCCTATATTTATTTGGATGGGGATGTACAGAGAGATCTAGACTTTAGCCTGTTCCTATTCACTGTCTCCAAATTCCTACTTTGGAACTCACCTCCCAACACACACATAGGCACTTGGATACACACATACATACACGCAAATACACACACACACACACACACACACACACACACACACACCTAATGTTTGCTCTAGTTTTGAAGCTCTAATTCTACTGATTAGCCTTCCCTACATGAGAATTAAATTTAGAATGTTTTGATTTGGGATAAATTTGCATGGAGAGAAATCTTGTTTTCATTATCTGAGCTGAAATTGGTTCACTTAAGATTTTAATATACCAGAAAATCAATATTAAGAATTTGTTTTATATAGTTTTATGCCTCTTACCAATTTATAACTTCCAGAAATCCATTTACTTTTCCAATGACTGTTTCAAGATGTGACACTGTAGTTGGTAATGAATCTGCATCAAAGAAACAAGGCTTTAAGGAAGAACTGAACCATTTTGATATAGTGACATGACTTAGCTTTGAAAGTTTTAAAGTTTTAGAAAATTTAACTTACTGACAGACACACTGGTTTTTTAACGTATGCTATTTACCTTGAATACAATTTGAAGGTCACAGGGTAAGCATCCACGGGGCATTTGTCAGTGCTTTTGCTCACAGAGGTATTTTCTTCACATATTTGATGGGGAGGGAAAAAAGAGTTTGAACAGTAGGATCATTTTCCAATAAACCAGCAAATCACTCATTTTATTCCCTAATTAAAGTTAATTATTGATGTGCTAGTCTCGCCTTTTCTGCTACTTTTGTTTTTTTCCTTTTCTTAAATATCTTTCTGGTACTTTGGATTGAACCCAGGACATTCTACCTCTGAGATACACCCCGTCCTGTTTTAATTTTTATTTTGAAACAGGGTCTCACTAACTTGCAGAGGGTCTCACTATGTTCCTGAGGCTGACCACAAAACTGTGTTCCTCCTGTCTCAGCCTCCCAAGTACCCTTACTCCTTTTCAAGTGATATTTCTAAATGCATGGTCTAGTTTCATTATCATAATGCTGCAAAGTTGACTTTATTAGTATCATTTTAGGATGTAGACAATTGAATCTTCCAGCTATAAATGACCCAAGAAACTCAATATGAACGTATACCCAACTTTCAGCAAGCCCCATGAAAGAGTCTTCTTTGTACCCCTAAAGGATGTCAGTTGCGAGTTTATACTTCTTAGACATTTGCCATGCCTTTTCTTTTTAACTTATGGGAAAGTTGCTTAATTCATTATTCTGAACCATCCTGGATGAACCCATTCACATAACAAATCTATGAATATCTTGGGAATAAAAGCAAACAAATAGAGCCTAGGAAGATGTCTATCAGTGGTTGTAAACTGTGATTCCAAGATCATCAGCATCATCAGAACAGTAACTTTTAAAATCTTCCAGTCCTTGGGCCTCATCCCAAGATCTGTTCTGGAGGCAGGTGCAGTGGTCTGGATTTTAACAAGCCTGATGATACTGATACAGTTGGCAGATTAAGAAATACTGTTCTGTGTTTCTAGGCTGCAAAGAATATTTAGAAATGTGCTATGATTTCATAGAAAAATAAAGAGTTCAGAAAGATATAATTTCTAAAAGGTAGTAGATCTAATTGGTCTGTTAAGATGAGTTGAATACATGGTCTTTGTATTTGCTCTTTCTGAAAGAACCTTTAGATCACAGGAAAGGCTTTGTTGAGCTAGAGCTTTTTATTTTCAGAAAAGGTTGGCCTATGCTGAACTATGAGACCTCAGAAAAAAATTTTGCGCCCTTTCTTTTATGTTAAATCCCTTCTATTTCATAGCTTAAGAGGTAAAAACTAAATTGTGCATAGAACTTCATAAAAGAAAACATACTACATTAGAGAGAGAGAGAGAACAGGTCAGTAAAGATGAAATTTTCTGGAGCATATCAGGTCAATGTCAAATATTATCTGAAACAGTAGAGGAGGAAGGAGAAAGGGTTAAGATATTTCAAGTCATAATAGCAACAATATCCAGTAAATAAATTCAAAAGGTACCAATTGAGTGTATCCTGTTCCATACTTGAACCCCTTAAGTTATGTATCAGTGGAAAAAGAAAAGAAAAACAGCCCAACTCTGGTAGGTTACATTATATTCAGGGAAGCAGGAAGTATTCAATAAAGATTATAAATAATAAAATTTTCAAATTTGTCAAAAGTGATATAGTCATAGAAGCAATTTCTAAAAGGTCTAGATAAAGCGTGTGATGGAGTGATGTATCTATAAACAAGCCAATGATTGCAAGTAAACACCAAGAGCCACGCAGAGGCAAGGGGGATCAATCCCTACCTATTTCAGAGAACATACGGTCCTGCTTACTCCTTGGGATTGAGCTTCCAGCTGCGTGAACTGTGACACTGTACATTTCTGTTATACTTAGGCACCTAGGTTATAGTCCTTGTTATGTTACCCCTCAGAAGTTGATAATACCTACTAAAATTTAACAGCCTTAAGTATATAATGCAATGACTTTAAGTAATTTATAGAATTATTGTTCATCACCACAATTCACTTGTAGAATATTTTAATTTCACTACAAATACCTTCATTTTAGTTTGTAGTTAGTTCCTGTTCAACTTCATACCAGTCCCCAACAACTGATCCTCTGTGGTGACATATCTCTATAGATCTACCTTTTCTGGATATTTTGTGTAAATGGGATTACAAAGCGTGGTGTTCTCATCTGGTTTCTTTCAGTTAGCATAACATTTTGGGATTCCTTCTCTTGCTTTTGTTAAAAAAATTAATTTTCAGTTAAAACAACCTACATTCAATGACAATGCTGAGAGGTGAATAATACTCTTTTTCTGCCTAACAGCAATATTAGGATAAAACATTAATTTTTATATATGATATGGCTTAAGACATATCTGATGAGTAACTATGAGATATTAGTTCAAGCCTTTCTTCTTTCTTAGTTTAGTGCTTTTTTAAATTTGAGTGTGTATCCACTGTAGGGCTTATTAAGATATGGTGATAGAGCTGGACATTATGGCACATGCCTGTGATCCCAATACTAGGGAGGCTGAGACAGGAGGATCACAGGTTCAGGAGAACCTGTTTCAAAACAAAACAATCTGGGGTATAACTCAGAAGTAGACTATTCCCGAGTTCAATCTCGAGTACTACTCCCCCTCCCTCCCCCAAAAAATTCTATGTTGCTGACATACACTGCTAGTATTTCAGATTCAGTAGGCCTGGGATTTCTTTTACCTAAAAAAATGCATCTGTAATGAGTTCCCAGAACTTGTGGCTGGTCCATGGAGCATCCTTTGAAAGTGACTGTTTTAATTGAAAACCAACCAAGTGATATCCAGTCTCTTTTATTTGTCATCCACTTGGATTTCTGTCTTCTCAGTGCATCATAATATGCAGAGGAGAATACTCTTTACAGAGGAGAATACTCTTCTTAAGCTACAGTGGCCTCCAGTCCAAGTATAAACTTTGAAAGCTACATTTAAGTTTTGATAACTATTATCCATGCCTTCTGTGGAATATTGCGTCTGCCAAGAGCTTTCAGTTTGCAGAATAAAATTTGAAAATCAATCAGCCTAAAGTCATCTCCGTGGTGTGCACCTCCTTGAGATCATAGTTATTTGTCCTATTTTAAAGAAGTCTCAGATCCACAGAGCTGCTAAGAGTTGTTAGTATTTCTTTTTTTTAATTCATCTGACAATAAAACTTAAGTACTCAATTGTGTAGAGTATAAATCAAATCTGTAATAAACACCATTTTGCAAAAAAAAAAAATAGACTTATCAATCCTTTACCTTTGCCTGTGTGAGTGTCTTTTGTCTGGCTGTATTGAAAGAGCCACCTGTGGGGCGTTGTCTCTTCTATTAAAATGTGTTCTCTCAGTTGCTTCTGTTGTTAGAGGAAATGCTTTTAACATAAGAATATTCACTTCGGAAAGTTCTGTAGGAAAATGGAGCAGTGGTATATCCAGATTCTAGGAGACCTGGAAGTTGTATAAATGAGAAGGGAGGGTAATCCCTTTTAATTAAAAGAATACAGTAGAATCATTTATTTTGCAAACAAAAACATATTAAACAAAAATTTAGAGTTAATAAAGAAATTTTAACATGAAACAAAATTAAAAATCACAGAGTAGAAAAATAGCATTTACTTGTTCACTTCTCAACACACCTATGCAGTCCATTTTGTCTCTAGTTTTAGGTAAATTTACTATGTTAGCATCATTTTAGAATATTTTTATGTAGATCATGGAAAGTAAGTATGGTCTTTTCTCTAGCATAGTTGACTGAAATTTGCCTTTTATCGCTGATATTTCAGAGACATTTCTTTCAGCTTTACAGTTCCCAATTGGTAATATAATTCGAAGGCAAAATTACTTTATTGAGGTACAATAAAACATGAAACTGCACCGGGTGACAACCACATGTCTTAATAGCGCTACAAATTTAGACCTTAAAAGCACAAAATCTGATCAATTTAATTACATATAATTTCCACTGGGGAAAATATTGAGTATCATTTGATATATTACATTATTACATGTATATTCAGACAGAAGAGAACTTCTTTGTGGATTAGAAAACATTAAGAACCAAAGCCTATATCTGCAATTTTGGAACTTGTCCCATGATTGGAAATATTTTCTACAGATCAATTTTATGCATTTAAAGCACAGTTTTTTTCTTTATATGCCACCTTTGAATTTGTGGTGCCATATGGTATAGGATGTGAGGGCACATGCTCTCTAGCTTGGCTTCTTTCATTTCATGAGTTCAGTGGGTTGCATATGACCTAGAATGCCATTCTGACACCAGGACCACTCATAATTACATTACACAAAAACATAGTTTTCTGCACCCAAATTCTAAGTCTTCTCAAGTCAACAACTGCCTTTTGTCCACTAAAACTTATGGCCTTTCTAGAACCATTGGCCACAATGGGAGGCAGGGCTCAGGAGAGGATGATGAAGGGGGCATCCATATCTACCTAAGGATAAATTATCTCGCTTTAGAAAATATTACAGAAGCACATGGCCATGTGATCATATTTCAGTAGGTTTTCCCACTTCTTTGGACAACTCTCATGCCAATGAAGCTAACATTTAACACAGATGTCTAAGGAATAAATAAATAAATAACTTCTTTATTATTGAAAAATAGCTCAGAAATAAGGGTGTAGGAAAATAAGAAAGAAGAAGAGGAAAATATTTTTCAAATGGAAGAAAAATTGTGCATACATTATGAAAGAAGAATTAATTTTATTTTATAAAATTGCCCTGCCTATATCTGAAATTACAAGTAGAGATACAGGGCTTTCAGGAATTTGTTTTATGGTGGTTTGTTTCTTTAGTATGACTGGAGAGGAGTAGGCGACTTGATTAAAACCCTTGAAGTCTACTATTAAGCTTCATATGATTTTAAGAAGTAATTTAAAACTGTTGAAGGCTTCTGAAAAGAGATGTGGCATGATTAAAATGATAACTCTACAAGAGGAATCTCATCTTTCTTTGCAACAGATTAGAAATAAATGTTTGAGTCCCTAACTATCTCACAGCTCTACTCCCTTGCTTTCTATTTTTCCATCATTTATAAACCACTAAAAAAAGCTTTGCCCAAACATATACTTTTTCAGAAGTACCTGTTTTCTTAGGCTGTCAAAATATTGTAGAAGATCAAAAAGTAAAATTTACTATGCTTACTTTTTCTTTCCCTATGTGTCTTAGCTCTGTCTGCTGTAACCAAATACCACACAACAGATTGCTTATAAACAGAGATTGATACCCCATAGTGCTGGAACCTGGGGAATCCATGGCCAAGGTGCCCTCAGATTCACTGTCTGATGAGGATCTGCTTTCTGGTTCACTGACTGTCTTCTGCCTGCCTTCCCCTGGGAAAGGGGTGAAAGAATTCCCTTGAGCTCTCTGAGAAGGGCACTAATCCCATTCATGAAAGATTTATCTCATGACCTAGTGACCTCCAAATGTTCTAAAACCATTGTATTTGGGGTTAGAATTTCAACAGATGAAAATTGGGAGGACACAGATATTCAACCATTGGTATATATGAACTGTAGACTTGTATTAACAATCCTTGTACTAATTTAAAAGAGCACATGTAGTCATCCATTTGAAGACTCCATTTTAAATTATATAGTAGGAGTGACAATGTTATCATTAGCTATCTTTTTATTTTATTTAAAAATTTTATTCATATAATAGATATTTATTGAGCATCTACTATGGATCAGGTATGATAAGTATATAAGAATAATAGTCAAAAAATCTCTACTTTATGGAACATGTACTATAGCAGATTGTCTTCCCGAAAACTAACCAAATGTTATCTCTTTAATTTTGTTGGCCAGCATTTATTTTATTTTTTTTAATTAATTTATTTTTTAAATTGGTGCATTGTAGTCATATATCAATCACATTGGAGTACAAGACTTGAGAGGATATACAAGCACACATCATCCAATTAGCCCTCCTCCAGCCCCCGTCCCATTCCCTCCCCCTCTCTCCATCGCACACTTCTTTGGTGATTTACTTTGATACATTTGTTTATGTACCTCCTGCGTTTTAAAGAGGCTCCGTCCTCCAGTATTACATACCCTCTGATTGGTCACATTAGTTGCTTCACTATAGGGCCCTTTCTATAGCTCAACCTCTTCCTGTTGCCCTTTTCCTCCTAGTTATTGCTGATTAAGAGAAGCGTCTGATTTATATTTTTTGCGATATTTCTCTGTGCATGCTGCGTTGCAAGTACCAATCCCACTCTTGATGGTCCCAGTAGTGGCCTGGCTACTCAGTGGACTGATACAAACCTCGCTGGCTCAAGCAGCGGCCTTGCCTCATGGGAGGACCCAGTTCTGGTCTCGCTGGCCCCTGAACCAGTCAAACCCCTAAGCTGGCTTTGGTCCCGACCTTGGAGGCCGCAGGAGTGAACTTGCCTCACGCCAGGCTCCGATGCTGGCCATTGGCCCCTGCACCGGTCTAACCCCTTGGCAGGATTCCAATCCCGGCCTCGGAGGCCCCAACACTGGTAATGCCTCACGGCAGGCTCCGATGCCGGCCTCACTGGCCCCAGCACCGGCCTAACCCCTTGACAGGCTCTTATCCTGGCCTCAGAGGCCCCAGTACCGGCCTTGCCTCAAGGCAGGCTCCGATGCCGGCCTCGCTGGCCCCAGCACCGGCCTAACCCCTCGGCAGGCTCCGATCCCGGCCTCGGAGGCCCCAGCACTGGTCATGCCTCAAGGCAGGCTCCGATGCCGGCCTTGCTGGCCCCAGCACCGGCCTAACCCCTTGGCAGGCTCTTATCCTGGCCTCGGAGGCCCCAGTACCGGCCTTGCCTCACGGCAGGCTCCGATGCTGGCCTCGCTGGCCCCAGCACCGGCCTAACCCCTCGGCATGCTCCGATCCCGGCCTCGGAGGCCCCAGCACTGGTCATGCCTCACGGCAGGCTCCGCTGCCAGCCTCGTTGGCCCCAGCACCGGCCTAACCCCTCGGCAAGCTCTTATCCTGGCCTTGGAGGCCCCAGTACCGGCCTTGCCTCATGGCAGGCTCCGATGGTTGGCCAGCATTTAAAGGGTTGAAAATTAGTCTAACCTTGGAGTGAAATTTTTAGTTTGTAATTAAGTATAAGTCACATCCTATTTTCTACTCATGGTCAAAGCTACTACACATGAGGTTCAAGTGGGTGTCCAAAGAGAGATGGTTTGGGTGAAAAGCTGTCTGCTTATCTGGTGATTGAGAATGAATGATTAGCAACTTTCCTTCCAAAGACTTAATGTTTTGTGTTTTAAACAACTGGACATAGGTGGCCATTTGGGCCATTAATAAAAGGCATGTGAATATTAATTAGCAATGTTGCTCTCAACGTCGTATGTGGTCAGGTTATTGAAATATAAATTGAAGTTGTAATGTAGGATAAGCATCTTATGCCATGCATTAAAAACTAGAGGAGGAAAATAACTGTATGCTGAAAAAACAATGTTTCCATATTGTTTAGATTTGAAAGATCAAATAATTCAATTTTAGGATCTGGAAACTGCCATAGGGCTGCTTATTGAAGTCTGTTAAGATAATAGATCTTTACAAAGTCTACTACATGGATTACTAACTCTGTTTCATAGGAAGAATATCTTCATAGTTCAGAAAATAGACATTCAAAATGAGCATGTTTAGCTTATAAATGCTTTTTATTTTATTTTATTTTAAAATACTGGGGGTGGAACCCAAGGGCATTCTATCTCTGAGCTACATCCCCAGCCCTATTTTTTATTCTTTACTTTTGAAACAGGGTCTGATTGAGTTGCAGAGTGTCTCACTAAGTAGCTGAGGCTGTTTGCGAACTGCGCACCTCCTGTCTCAGCCTCCCAGATGCTGAGATTACAAGCCTGCACCACCACGTCCGGCCTTACAAATGCTTTTTAGATGAGTCTTCATTTGCATTTTGTTTGCTAAGGTATCTGGCCACATGGGCAAGTACTGACAGCACTGATGCTTGGGAACATCAGCAATAAATCACAACCTCTGCTGGATGAGTAGCTCTTTGCTTGGTCATTTTTACTTTAGCCCAGAATTTCATTTCTGTGACTGCCAGGCAGGTGGGTACAGAGAAGAATGTGCTGAGACCCTTTTGTCAAGTTTTTGGCATGGCCTTACGCTGTCTAGAACTTCTTCAGTGTTCATCAAGAAAGGGCTGTGCCTTTTTTCCTACAGAGTACTTCTATATTTGTTCAGAAGTACCAAAGAGTACCCCGAGCCCTGCCCCATCAAGCACATGATGCAGTGTTAGGGTACTTGGAACACAGAGTCAAGACCCTTCAGTGGCATTGTGCCTGAACAGATGCCTTACTTTATGGAAGAGTGAAGGGCACATAGACAAGTGAGAGAAGTATCTTAGGAAACAGATTAGAAGTTGCCACTGAATGGGAAAGTATTTCTGTCTCCAAATAAGGCTGATATTCAACTGTGTTTCTGAATACAGGTAAAAATTTCCTAAGTAAAAATGTAAGCTACTCTCTAAAATCTCCCAGTCTGTATGGACATAAACTACAGGAATTGATACATGTTTATCCATATTCCAGTTGCCCAGGGCTTGGTCACTTGATCACACTAAGTTCCAAAGAGGCCTGGGCCAGATGAACAGGCATGTGTCTGGGAAAATGTAATAGTTCTATTATGAACACTGATAGAGAAACAACACTTTGTACCTTTTTTTCTCAAGAGATAGATACTTATTCTCTCTGAATGTTTTGACATAAGGTTATCAAAAATTAAAGATTATTTGTATGCTGTTGTATAGTAGGGGTGGAACTATTTTCAGGGAGATAACTAATATATTTATTTTTAAAAGTGTTTAAACCTTACTCAGGCTGGATGCAGTGACATACCTATGATCCTGTCTGCTCAGAGGTGGCGGCAGAAAGATTGCAAGTTCCAGGCCAACCTGGGCAACTTCGTAAAAGCCAGACCCTGTTTCATACCTAAAAGGAAAAAGGGCTGGGAATGTAGCTCAGTGAGAGGACCCTTGGATTTAATCTCCACTATCACAAAAAGCAAAACAAAACCTTCTCAATTGTAATTCCTAGCACACTAAATAGTAGTTGAGTCAGCTCATATAAAGAAAAGCTTAGAATCTCCTTAATACTTTTTAAGAGTATAAAGAGGACCTATAATCAAAAGCTTGAAAATTGCTACCCTGAGGTATAGTACATGTTATATTCTACAATCTAAAACCCAATCTAGTCTTTAAACAAATAGTTTGATTAAACAAATTTTTAAAACTTCATGAAAAAATCTGTATATAGGCTCAGGGATAGGGACATAGCTGTGTTTTAGAGCACTTGCCCAACATGTATGTAAAGTCCTAAATTTATCTTCAGAACTGAAAGAGAGAGCGAGAGAAGAGAGAGAGACAGAGACAGAAACAGAGGGAAAAAGAACAGGGAAAGGGAGAGAGAGGGAGGGACGGAAGGAGGGAGGGAGAGAGAGGGAGGGACGGAAGGAGGGAGGGAGAGAGAGGGAGGGACGGAAGGAGGGAGGGAGAGAGAGGGAGGGACGGAAGGAGGGAGGGAGAGAGAGGGAGGGACGGAAGGAGGGAGGGAGAGAGATTGGCCTCTACATTCTGGAAAAATGTTTCTCTGTTGCTAATAAATTTTTTATATTTTAATTTTAATCATATAATGTATTTCTTTAGTACCACATTTTAATGTTTTTAGGGGTACTCAAAAGCATATCCCAAGAAGAAAATGACCATTGCTTCTTAATTTTTTTCCTCTTCAGGGGAAAAAAACTTTCATCAGCAAGGTTAAAGGCTTACAGAGAAATTTAGACTATTAAAATTTCTTCATTCTACAAATGTGGATTGTGGGGGATAAAAAGAAGAAAAGGAAAACCCTTAGATGTTCTGTGACAGTAAACTTTGGAATTTCTCAAGATTGGTTCAGCCTGACAAAAGGCAGGCATTCAGGGCGACATAAAGAGTTAGTGTCTTCATTTTAACCCAGCATTTCGGTGGGTCATCTAGGTTTTAAATGCGGAAATTACATTGTCAAATGCTCTCTGAGATATCTTGGCATTGTTCATGGTCTTAGAAAAGCAATAATGAAGTAAACTTTGTGATTTTGATATTTATGGCAGTTTTATGTCTTAATAATTTTGCTTTTCTTCAATAAGCTAACTTCAAGAAAACCATGAAGCCTTTAAATTAAAGAGCTGAAAGACACCCATTGCTTTATAAAACTTGAGGGAGGATTTTACGAATTACTTTTGATTTGTTTAAATGAAGGGAGGGAAAGAAATTTAGGACAGGCATTAGAGATTCAATGGAGAATAAATGTCAACTACCACACAGTACACTGTACTAGCAACTCAATTTAAAATAAAAAGGCAGGTTATGGTATATCGTTTGTTGTAGGGAAAGAAGTTTTTTCTCTCGCTACCATTTCAGATTTTTAGAAAAAGCAATGGCAGTATGGAATAGATATTTTCCTCATTGGTTTTTCTTGTTTGTTCCTCTCAGTTTCATCTTAGTATGGTAACTGGTAAACTGCGGGAATGATAAATTTTGAAATAGTCAAATCATAATAATAGATAAATTTCAAAATTTATAAATTACACCAGAATTTTATGTACCACAGTACTCTGAACTGCAATGGTCTCTTCATTCTTACAAAATTCAATATCCAGGTCTAGATATCGAGGATTGTTAGGAAATAGACACTTGTTAACAGTACTCACATTTCATGGAGGTATGTTTGGGGCTTCGATAGAGATTGTTATTGAAGTTATATTCTTGCGTGTAGTTCAGAGATAATGGGGGTACTAGAGATTTGCCCCCCCAAAAAAAATAAGAAATAACAGATATAAGGACCTGGTTTTTGGCCTAAATTTCTATTAGGAAGCAAGGTATATATTAGGTTGCTTAAACTACTTGAATTATGGCCTTTCTATCTTGACATGTGAGGTGAACCGTTTTGGGCAAGACATATCTCCTTTCTGGGCCACAGTTTTAACATCTCTAAAATGAATCTATACTGTTCCTTACCTTTTATACTGTTGGAAGGATTAAGATAGTTAACATATGTACCAAGCTTCTGTTACCACTTGGTGCAGATATATTACTGGCTTGTTATGAGTTTGATAAGTGCCCCCCTAAGACCATGTGTTAAAGGCTTAAGTGATATAATTTTAACTAGTGGGGCTTACTTGAAACAATTTCTGTCATGTGGGTTATGCCCTGAAGGGGATATTGTACCCTAATCACCCATATTTCTCTCTGCTTCCGGGCTGCCTTACAGTGAACATGCACTCCTACCATGATGTACTTTCTGCCTCACCACTGACCGACCACCTAAACATGGACCAAAACCTCCAAATCGATCAAATTTAAAATGAACCTTCCCTCTTTTAAAGTTATGTCAGGTATTTTGTTACAGTAACTGAAAGCTGACTAACACAGTATTGTAAAACACTTCTCTGGATAAGCTCTGAGACTTCCTCCAGATCTAAGAATTTTGGTAAACTCTTTTTTGTTTTAATTTTTGTGTTTTATTTTCAGTGTCAAATCTATTCTTTTCTTTTTTGGGGGGATACATTTTACTTTTACATCAAATTGGGATACAGAGTGTCAGGAAAATACATGCACGCAAATCTTGGTGCCTTTCCCGTTGTGTTTGCCTTTACCCTCAAGAGAACATTCATGTCATTTTTTTTTTTTTTTAGATTGGCTATACTCAGTATAACATTCTCAAATTTCATTCATTTCCTACTAACTGTATGACTTTGTTCTTCTTTATGACTGAGTATAATTCTATTGTATGTATGTGCCAAAGTTTTGTGATTTCTTTATCTGTTGATGTATACTTAGGCTTTTTTGATAATTTGGCTATTGTAAATAGTCCTACTATGAACATGGGTATGCAAGTATCATTATAATCTGATTTCATTTTCTATGGGAAGATGTCCAGGAGTGCTGTCAGTGGATCATGTGGTAGTTTCATTTCCAATCTTCTGGTAACCTCCAAACTGATTTCCCTAACAGCTGTACCAGTTTGCGTCTCACCAACAGTGTAATAGGGCCCCTATTTTCTGACATCCTTGCTAGTTATTATTATTTGTGTTCCTGATGATTGCTATCCTTCTTAGAGTTAGACGGAAAAATTAGTATAGTTTCAATTTGCATTTCTTTGATTGTTACTGATGTTGAATATTTTTTCATATATTTATTTTCTACTTTTATTTCTTCTTTTGAAAATAGTCTATTCAGTTCAGTTGTCTTTTTTTCTATTTGACTATCTGTTATGCTAACATAACAGGTTAGGAGTGTTGGTCCTATACCCTCTTCTAGCAGTTTCAAATTTTCTAGTCTAATTTCTTCTCTCTCTCCTCTCTCCTCTCTCCTCTCTCCTCTCTCCTCTCTCTTCTCTCTTCTCTCTTCTCTCTTCTCTCTTCTCTCTTCTCTCTTCTCTCTTCTCTCTTCTCTCTCTCTCTCTCTCTCTCTCTCTCTCTCTCTCTCTCTCTCTCTCTCTCTCTCTCTTCTCTCGCTGCGTGTGTGTACTGGGGATTGAACCCAGGGGCATTCTATCTCCAAGCTACACCCTCAACCCTATTTTTTATACTTTATTTTTAAAAAATTTTTATTGATGCATCTTAGTCATACATCTTAATGGGGTACAGGATGGTAGAGATATACGTGCACACATCACTCATTTAGTCCTTCCCCAATTCTCACCTCATTCCCTCAACAGGGTCTCATTAAGTTTCAGAGGGCCTCACTAAGTAGCTGAGACTGACCACAAACCTGCAATCTTCCTATATCAGCCTCCCAAGTACTGGGATTACAATCAGTCATTAGAGTTTAATTCCATTTTCCTACATTTGAATAGCCAGGGTTTTTTTTTTTTTTGTACTTTTATTAAAGATCAACTGATTATAGATATGAGACTTTCTTTCTCAGTCTTCTGACTATGTGTCTGTTCATTTGTCTATGTGTCTGTTTCTGGGCTAATACCATGCTGTTTTATTACTATTACTTTGTAGCATAGTTGAAATCAGCTATTATGATGCCTCTGGTATGGTTCTTAATGCTAATAATTTTTTTGGCTATACTAGGTCTTCTGTTTTTCCATTTTTATAACTACTTTTTTTAGATATGTGAAAAATGACAATGGAGTTTTTATAGGGATTGCATTTAGTAAGTAGAACATTTGGTAGGATGGCCGTTTGGATTATATTTATTCTATGTATAGAAGAAGATGAGATGTCTTTCCATCTTCTAAAATCTTCTTAAATTTATTTCTTTAGAAATGTACAATTTTCATTATAGAGGTCTTCACCTCCTTGGTTAAATTTATTCTTAAACATTTTATCCCTTTTGCAGTTATTTTAAATGGAATTGTTTTCTCAGTGAACTCATAATTGGTGTAATGGAATGCTAATGATTTTTACAGGTTGATTTTGTATCCTGCTACTTTGATGATACTATTTCTCAGCTCCAGAAGTCTTCTTGTTGAGATTTTTTTTTTTTTTTTTTTTTTTTGGTGGTACTGGGGTTCCTGGATGCCCTTCTACCTCCGGGCTACACTCCCAGACCTATTTTTATATTTTTATTTGGAAACAGGGTCTCCTAAGCCAGCGCGCGGGGCTGGCTTCGAACCTGCGCGATCCTCCTGTCTCTGCCTCCCAAGCGCGGGGATTACAAGCGTGCGCCACCACGCCCGGCTTCTTGTTGAGATTTTTAGATCTTCTAAGAAGTAAAGGATTATCCCCAAACAAAGATAGTTTTAGTTCTTCATTTCCTATTTGTATTCCTTTGATTTCTTTCTCTTGTCTTATTGCTGAGGCTAGTTTTAAGAACTATGTTAAATAGCAGTGGTGACAGTGGGCATCATTCTTTGGCTTGTTCCAGATCCTAAGAGAAATTCTGACAGTTTTCCCCATTCAAAATGATACTGGCTTTGGGTTTGTTGTATACACCCTTTTATGATGTCAAAGTAGGTTCCTTCTGTTGCTTTTTTACTCAGCATTTTTTTTTTATCATAAAAGGGTATTGATTTTGTCAAATGTTTTTTTCTGCTTCTATTGAGATAATCGTGTTATTTTTGTCCTTAGCTCTATCATTGAATTCATTGAATGTCATGAATTACATTTGTTGATTTGTATATGTTGAACTAGCTTGTGTTCCTGGAAGGAAGCTTACGTGGTCATGATGAACTATTTTCTTGATATAGGTGTGAATGTGAATTGCTAATATTCTGTTGAAAAAAAATTTATCTATGTTCATTACTGATATTATTCTCTAATTTTCTTTTCTTATAGTAACTTTATTTGGTTTGAGGATTAAGGGGATGCTTGCTTCATAAAAATGAGTTTTGGAGACCACCTTCTTTTCCTGTTTCACAGAAAAAGAAGAGCATTGGGCTTAGTTCTTCTATGAAGGTCTTATAGAATTAAGTCTGGGCCTGGACTTTTCTTTGATGGGTGATTCTTTATTCCTGTTTCAATTTCTTTTACTTCCTATTGGTTTGTTTAGGTTTCTCTGTCCTTTGGGTCCAATTTGATTAAGTTTAAGGTGTCTAGAAATTTGTCAGTTTTCTTTGGGTCTTCTGTTTTAAGTGGTGTTTAAGTTTTCAAAATCGTTTCTAATGATGTTTTGGGTTTCTTCATTATTTATAGTGATACCTCCATTTTTATCTCTCAGGTTTGAGGTTTGAGGCTGCTTTGTTGTTGTTAAGTTGGCTAAAGATTTATCAATCCTATTTATTGTTCTATTTATCATCTAGATTATTTTTTGTTTTCTTTTTCATTAATTTCGGATCTCATTTTGATTACTTCCTGCCTTCTGCTGTCTTTGGTGTTAGCTCCTGCTTTTCAAGGGCCTTGCAGTATATCACTAGTTTTATTTCAAATCTTTCTGTTCTTTTTTATGTAGGTGCTTAATGATATAAATTTTTCTCTTAACAGCTTTCAGAGTGTCTCATAGATTTTGATATGTTGTGTCTTTATTTTCATTGTATTCTAGGGATTTTTAAATTTCTCCCTTTATTTCGTTTTTGACCCAGTATTCATTTGGTAATGTATCATTCAATTTTCCCTGTATCTGTGTGGTTTCTATATATCTCCTTATTCTTGATCTTTACTTTCAGTCCATTGTGACCTGAGAAGACGTAAGAAATTATATTGATTTTTGTTTAATTTGCTGTTGCTTGTTTTGTGGTCTAGAATATCGTCTATTTTGGAGAAGCCTTCATGACCAGCTGAAAAGAATGTATATTCAGTTGTTGTTGGATGGAATACTCTGGAAATATCAGTTAGGTCCAATTGGTTGATAATATTCTTTAGGTCTGAGATATCTTTACTAATCTTTTGTGTGGGGGACAGATTTTCGTTAAATTAAAGGATGGAAAATATAAACTCTTAGTGCTATACTATTTTTGGGTGGGGGAAATCACATCAATTGTTAAGTTAGCACAACTGTGTTTTTGACAATTCACAGGGCTCTGGCTGGCACAGCCCACCCAGATATTCCAGACCTTCCTACTCATTGGGCCACTTTATCCTTGCCTCTGGACCAGAGCATGTTTCTTTCCTTAGACTTATTGGAAGATTTACAGGAAAAATACAAGGAGTACTTCTTTGAGTCTTCCAGTGTTCTTTCTGACACGTTCCCATTCATTGCCTTCGGCCAAAAGTTTCCTTCAGGGTGACAAACCTTCTAGAGGTCTTTAACCCTGGACTGGACCTAGGTCCAGGCTAAGCGATTCACCACAGCTAAGTCCAAGCTTTAATACTGCATTCGACTTAACAGAATTTAAAATCAATAAAATCAATGAAAGGGAAGAGTTAATAAGCTTTCCTCCAAAATCTTATCTACTAGCTAGCTTCCTCCAGTCTAAACCCATTTCTCTCTGGATGGAACATTGCCCTCCACAAAGAAACTTCTTTTATCCTCCCTCCCTTCATGGGATTTCAGGTTCCTCAAGGCAAAGATCTAGGAAATCAGCAGGTGTCCCTAACACCCACAGAAAATGTGGAGGGAGAAGAGGAGTCTCCACCCACAGCCTGGAGATTCATTTGCATTCTGCTGCTCAGCTTGGTATCTCTCTTTGTTTCCAATCTGTGGATTCCAGTAAGGAATCTTTGCTTTTTAGTCTTGCATAACAAGAGGCTAATTAAAATGTCTTTTCACCAATACAAACTTCCCTCAAGGGAAAATTCAGTTTCTCAACTCCAAATAAAATTACAAAACAGAACAATAAAAAAAGTGGCTATTGAGATTGTGTCTCTGTGTGTGTATTTACATTTACTTAACACAGTGTATTTAAAATTTTGTCCAAATTGATAGACTTAACCCTTACAAACCTATCTTACACCATGAATCTGTGGAATCTTTATGTTTCATTTTATAACTAGGAGTCCACTATGTCTGTCTGGTAGGAAACTGAGCCCAGAGGGCTACAGTTTGGTGGATGTAAATCACAAAGATATTTTAAAAATGAAAATTCTTAAAATATAAACTCCTAAAAAATTATTTCCCCTTGTTAACTTTTAGTTTTGAAATGATTTTTAATTTACAGAAAAGTTGTAAAAATAATGAAAAGTTCTCTTGTACCCTTCACTCAGATTCTGAAATAATTATTATTTTATCATATTTTCTTTTTTAGGACCTTTTGAGAGTAAGTTGTAGACATGGCAGCAATTATTATTCTATGTGTCTTTAACAATTTATTAAAAAATTTTACAAACTTACAAAAAGTTGAAAGAATCTTGCAGTAAATATCTGTCTCTAAATCCACCACCTTTTTAATTTTTCTGCTAACATTTTACTATATGTGTTTCATCCCAGGTCCATTATCTGCTGGACATCGCTCCATTAACCCATTTTTACCATAGATGTGTGTGTGTGTGTGTGTGTGTGTGTGTGTGTGTGTGTGTGTGAGAGAGAGAGAGAGAGACAGACAGACAGACAGACAGACAGACACTGGGGATGGAACCAAGGGGCATTCTATCTCCCAGCTATACCCTCAGCCTTTTTTATTCTTTATGTTGCAAGGGCCTAAGAAGCTAAGGCTGTCTTTGAATCATGATCCTTCTGTCTCACCCTCCCATCCCATTACATAGCTTTATTGATGAATAATTTACATCCTGTAAAATTCATCCATTAAATAATTTCAACCACTTTGGAAAACAGTATGGAGGATCCTCAGAAGAATAGGAACAAACTTACCATATGATCCATCAATATCACTTCTGAACATCTACCCAAAAGAAAGGAAACCAAACTACCAAACTAATACATGCGTATCTTGGTTCATAGCGGCACAATTCACAATTGCTAAACTATGGAACCAGCCAAGATGTCTATCAACAGATGAATGGATTAAAAAACTATGGGATAAATACACAATGGACTTTTTACTCATCCTTAAAGAAAAACAGAATTATATCATTTACAGGGAAATGGATGGAACTAGAGGACATTATGCTAAGTGAGATTAGGTAGTCACAAAAAATAAGCAATCTCTTAAAAATAAGATGCTCTTAAAATGAGGTGCTCTCCCTAATATGCAGAAGCTAGGAAGAAAATGGATCATAGGAGGAACTCTAGCCAGAGAAGGAAATACTATAGATGAGCAAATAAGGCAACCTAAGTAAAGGGATGGGAGGGAGGGAAAAGGAAAATGCACATGATGTACTTTAACAAACATCATTGTCAATCACTAAGCCAAATATGAGAAGGAAGGAGGAGAAGGGAATGGGGTGGGAATTGGGTAAGGGATAATTGGGTGATGTGTACATGTAGGTCTCTACCATCTTATACCCATTAAGATAAAATATAAAACAATAATAATTTCAGTTCATGGTCACATCCTAGGAAATCATGGTGTGTTAAGGAAGTAACCCATTTCTAATCCCTAGTCACTTTTATTTTTTAGAGGAAACTCATCTCAGGTCGGGGCCATGGGTTACAGCAGGAAATGCTTCCATTTGGTGGTTGAGGTCTAGTAAAATCACATCCTACTCTCTGAATATCAGTTTCAAATATATCAAATGAGGCAGTTTAATCCTATGATCAATATATTCTTATGTCTCTAAAACACAGAAATTCTAAACTTTAGGGTCCCTGTTTGTAGTTGTTCTACTGTACCACATTCTACCTTCTGTTTGCTCTCCTCAGAATTAATCCTGATGACATCATGTGGAGCAAGTTAGCCTGAACATTTAAGAGGATAAAACACTTAGGCCTTAAGGACTTTTCCAGAGCGAGTCATTTATACATAACGTTTGCAGTATTCTTCGGTGGAATGGAATCTTGCTGTTACTAATGCAGAAGCCTGCTGGTAAATGCTCAGACTGTACATATTAGCCAGCTGGTGGCTGAATTCTGACTATTGAGCTGCCTAGAATTGGAATAATTAATTTTCCTGGAGAACGTACATTGTGGTGTAGCTTTTTAGATTTGTGACTGTAATCTGTAATCACCAGGGAATTTATTTAGATTTGCAATTATACTAGAGTTAGTAATTTATAGTAAAGAGATGGGAGTTTGCTAAATAAAAAGCATAGGCTGGGAGTTCTCCATTAATAGTGTTGTGAGCCTTGCATAATACCCAAGCTGTTGGTAAAGAACTATTAGCTAAACATTCGGTCCATGGTCATCTTATCTAATGAAAGCAGAACCTGACATGTTTTCCTTGGGAATTATCCCCCTTATTCTAAATATGGCTTTTCTTTTACATGAAAAGGGACCATTACTTCAAATTTTTCTCTTTTAAGGAAGTGTGATTATGATTAATAGCTTCCTAGTTATATACTGTTCTGTTTGTGATATATTCTAGTAATATTTTCTTTTTATTGTGTTTGAAAAGTTAACATCCCATTTTCTATAGGCTACATCTTGAATGGAAGAATATATGAATTGACTCCCCTTTAAAAGGAAAGATGTGCTTCCGTTGGATAGAAATATATATATATAATTCTTTTTTTACAGTACTGGGGATGGAACCTAGGGGCATTCTATCTCCAAGCTACACCCTCAGCCGTATTTTTTATTCTTTATTTTGAAACATGGTCTCACTGAGTTGCAAAGGGCCTCACTAAGTAGTTGAGGCTGTCTTTGAACCCCAATCCTTCCATCGCAGCCTCCCAAATGCTGGGATTACAAGCGTGTGCCACCATGCCCAGCTCAGAAGTATGTTTTTAAGATATGTTATTAATGATATTTATCAATTATTTTAAGGAATATTATATAAAATCTTGGTCACTATTCAGAGTTAGTCCAAGAACGTAGAAAGGATTTACAGAAATTTGTAAACATTAAGAAGAAGCCTTGCCAGGCGTGGTGGTGCACATTTGTAATCCCCACTCTTGGGAGGCAGAGCAGGAGGATCAGGCAGATTGGAAGCCAGTGGGGCTGGCTTAAGAGAACCTGTTTCCAAATAAAAAAAAGTATAAAATGGGTCTGGAAGTGTAGCCCAAAGGTAGAAGGGCTTCCAGGAACCCCCATACCACAAGAAGAAGAAGAAGAAGGAGAAGGAGAAGGAGAAGGAGAAGGAGAAGGAGAAGGAGAAGGAGAAGGAGAAGGAGAAGGAGGAGGAGAAGAAGAAGAAGAAGGGGGAGGGGGAGGGGGAGGGGAGAGGCAGGGTGCCTTTATCTTTTAGTTCAGTATTGCTTTATTAAACTTTGAAACTCTTTAGCAGACTCATGGTTATTATTTTTCTGAGCTGCATAATTTATGACATTAATTTTCCATGAAACCCTCATGCGTCTGTGACTAACAGTTATGGTTTGGTTTGGTTTTGTCTTCAGTCCTAGGAATTGAATTTGGGTTCTCAAGCATGCTGGGCAATTGTTCTACCTGTGAACTGTATTCTATCCTTCTGTTTTATTTTATTTATTTTCAGACAGGGTCTCACTAACATGCTGGCCACAGATTTGTGATTCTCTTGCCTTGGCTCCCCAAGTAGCTGGATTTACAAATATATACTACTATGCCTAGAAGCTGTTTCCTTAAAAAATATGCATAGATATATCAATATTATAAGATAAAATTTGTAACTTATTCATTTGATTATGAAAATAATCTGATGACTGCACATCTTTAGGTTAACATGAGAAGTTCATGCATGTTTATTGGATGTCCTGAAAACTAGGTATGCTTCAGAACTCAGATTTTTTAAAATGTTTATAAAGTTAATTCAATGCCCATAAAATATATTCTAGAACATTCCCTATGTGGTCAAGCTACTGAATATTAACATGTATTAATAAAATAAAACAGACACTCCATCTAGGTAAGATAAATAAAGACTATAAATGACTAACTTCCTCTCAGTTTTCATGTTAGGTATCAGTTAACACTGTTTGCATGAATGGAAAAATAATCCTTGCAATGCTCTCATTGAAGTATCATTAAAGCTTAGATTCTAAGGTGAAACAGACTTTTTCTTTTGGAAATGTTGATTTAAATATAACTCATGAAAAGGCAATGAAGTTAACCAAATTATTCTATTTATTTAATTTTAGGAATAATGATATAATACTGTAATTTCATAATCAGTTCATATCCTTATTTACAAAAGAAAAGAAGGACCTTTTTATATTAGGGGCTATAAATGGCTACTAAACTCGCTGTGAGTACAGTTGTGAAAAGAATTGCATTTATGGCTAGAATCCTAGAAATTGGGGTGTTCAAATTAATCATAGTTTATGTGTGAATGAGGGTATCAATTTGACTATTTAATTAATGGATACATCTTATATTTTATTACTTATTGGTTTATTAAAATTGAATGAAATCCAAAAATAGCTATTGCAAAAAGCTCACAATCCTAAATATTCTGTATTTGTGAAAGGTTACATGAATGATAATAGTTAAGTATCATTTTGTATAATTTGGGGATAG
Organism: Muscardinus avellanarius; assembly: GCF_963383645.1. Taxonomy (NCBI): domain Eukaryota; kingdom Metazoa; phylum Chordata; class Mammalia; order Rodentia; family Gliridae; genus Muscardinus; species Muscardinus avellanarius. The sequence goes on from NC_137787.1 coordinate 185,248,833, forward strand.
TGAACTCAGTATATAAAACTATTTTTATTTCAGAACGTGCTAAACTGACTGTTAAAGCTTTGTTTATTTGTTGAATATAAGTGAGCTGCAAATTACTTATAGATTAAACTTAATAAAAAGTTAAAATTATATTGAAATCCAGATTTTCAGGCTACTTCCTAAATAATAACCTAAATCTTGTTTGATAAATGCCTACACACAGTGAACACTCTAAAATGATTGCATATGATTACTCACATCTAGAAACACTAGGCTAGAAGCTCTCAGGCAGAAAACATCCTGACTACTTGATATATATGAAAATTATAAATTAAAATTCTTTATAGTCCCAAAATTCTACTTTATAGAATTTATCATGCAAATATACATGCAAATTTGATATTTATTATGGCCATATTTATAACATCAGAATTTCTAAAATAACCTTAGTTATCATATTTTGGGGCATGATCAAATATATTATGTTACATGTGTATGGTAGAAATCTGAACGACTATAAAAAATATAAGAGCACATTTCTGTTCTGAAATGCTAAGTGAATAAAAACTATGTGCCAAAATATGTGTATCCTGATGCTATTCATTTAAGAGTGAAGGTTGAAAATATGTATGTGTATATGTAGTCACATTTATATTTTATTTATTATTTTTAATATGCTTTTATTAATGCAATGTGATTATATGCCATAATCAGATTCAGAGTGATAGAAGCATCTGTGTACATACCACTTGCTGTGTTTCCCTCCAGATCTCACCTGGATGCCTCCCCTTCCCAGTACATATTATTGAGACTGGTATTGATAACTTCATGTTTGATGGATATACATAGCATTATTTGAACTTTTCCTTTCATTGGATTTCTGCCTTCTACACACCTCCCTCCCTAAGTCCCTCCCACTCTTCTACTTCCTTCTCTCCTTATTTATGTGAAGTTCCTTTTGTTTTTCCAATTTCTTTAGCTTTTACATATGAGAGAAAAAACACAACCTGTCACTTTCTGTGACTGGCTAACCTTACTTAGCATGATATCATCTAGTTTCATAATTGTCTTTTATAGAAAAGAAATAGCTCTGGAGAGGAAATAGAAAAATTTACAATGCTTATCTGTAGAAAAGTGCAGAAGCTTAACAGAGAGATGAAAGTGGTACTTTTTTGTGGTGTTGCATTGATCCTTTTTGATGCATAGCATATGATGATATTGTTTACTATCATAATTAACTTCTTTGGATTTTACTCTTTTTTTTAAATTGGCGCATTGTAGTCATACATCTTAGTGGAGTTCAAGATGGTGGAGGCATACATGCACACATCACCAAATTATCCCTTAACCAATTGCCACCCCGTTGCCTGTTCCCTTTCCACTCCCTTTTTCTCATGTTGGGCTTAGTGATTGACTTTGATATGTTTGTGAATGTACATCATATATATTATGGAATTTCATAATTGACATTTTTAAAATGTATTGTTGTCCCGTCTGTTCATTGAAGTTGTGAATTACTTGGAGCCTACCTACCCTGTGTCTATTCTTGTAGAAGCTATTAGAGACCAAAGAGAATATGTCAGCTCTTGTGTGCAAATATGAGGAACATATCAGTGTCTTAGTTTGTTCAGGCTGTTGTAACACATGCTCTAAATTGCTCTAAATTGGGTGGCTTATACATAACAGAAATTTATTCTTCACAGTTATGGAGTCTGGGACATCCAATGTCAAAAAATTCTCAGATTTAGTATGTCATGAGAATCTTCTATCCTTACATAGTGGAAGGGGACAAGTGACTCCCTGGGGTCTCTTTTACAAGGACACGGCCCATTCATGAAGGTTCCACCATTATGACGTAATCAACTCTCAAAAGGACCAACCTCCTACTACTACATGTTGTTATTTATGTTTCAACATGAAGTTTTGGGCAACATGAAGTTTTTGCCAACATTCAGAGCACAGCAATCAACAGGACTTTTTAAATCTGCAATCAGGCAACATATAGTGAATTAATAATATTTCATAGTTTTGACATTCTAACTGTAGGTATTTTGCAAGGCATCTGTTTAGATTTAGAATTTACATGAGAGAAAATTAGGGAAGTTTTTTGATCTGTATGATGGTTATTAAAACTGATGGTTAAATTTATATTTCTACATGAATATTAAAGGATTTTATTAAGATGAATGAGCTAAGAATAAACCAGATTGAATAAGAATATTAAAACATAATTTAACAAAGCTATTTTCTAAATGTTTATATGCTTATCGCTACAAGGTAAAGCTATCAAGTACTTATAATGTTAAGTTATAGGCTTTAGGATTCATGGTTGACTAAGATGCAACTTTATCACTTGATGAATCTTTTTAGTTCTATAATAGAGGATATCACTGTAAATATAGTATAAGTACCTCTATAACTCAAACCCAACCTTTAGAAGCATATTTTACATATAGAGTAACTTACCTACAAAGTGTCTGTAATTTCTTTAATTTGTTAAATAATACAACTACCAAACAATTCAACTACCATTTGCATGTATCTTTCTTTAAAATGAAATTAAAATAGTAGGCATTTTATGAAGATTTATATATAGTTTGACAATCAAAAGTTTAGAAACTTATATAATAATGTATATCAAAGTGGGTATTTAAAAGAGAAAGATGCAATTCTTTAAAGGCCATATAGGAGAGACCTGGCACTATTTAACAATAATAATTTTAAATAAACAATATAATTTCTTTTCTAATCACCAAATATTCTTTTGTGAACAATTTGTCCTATAAATCTAGACTGTTACTTGGCACAGTATCTTCTCTTTGAATTTCAGGAAAGTTTATGGTGAGTTAGTACTTCAAATGCTCACATTAGTATTTTTTTTTCTGCCAATGCATAGAAAAAGGTATAGTCATCATCATATGTTTCATTCTTTAAAATTTAGTGGTTTTATGGTGGCACATAAAAAGGCAACAAGCAGTCTGTAGGAAACTATTTCTCTTTTCAAGCTGCAAATATAATATCCTATTTATCTACTGTGGTTTTCCTTAGTATCCCATAATTTAAAAATATATGATTGGCATATTGCATTACATACATATTATCAAATGCCTATGTTATTATTATACATCAAGATGATTGTATAGAGGAAGGAATACTATGTATGTTTCTTCCAATAGATGACAGTACAATTTTCCCTCAATAACAACAAACGTAGACATATATAAATGTGTGTATATATTAAATATTAAATAATATTAATTTAATTTATTTAATAAATTAAAATTAAATATTAAATAATATATTAAATATATAATGATATTCAATATATAATAAATACATTTGTTAATATGAACCTTCATAATATGGCTGTCTCAGTCAACATTCTCAATGCTCTATCACAGTAAACTTGACCACTCAACTTAGAGAAAGGAGGATTTATTAGCTCATGGTTTCCTTGAAGATCTTGGGTTCAGTCCATATGAGGCTGGGTCCATGGGTATCAGGGCATCATGGTGGGAAGTGGAGAGAGGGGGAGGGAAGACTTCACTCTCACCTTGGGGAAGCCGGAGAGCGAGCAGGCAAGGCAAGTCAGAGAACTCACATAGCCCCAAAGGCTGCACCTTCCCGAGCAACACCCCAGCACCCCAAGTTGCTGCTCAGATAACTCCATCATCATGAATCTATCTACTGATGAGATTACAACCCTCTTGACTAAATTACATAAACTCTGAGCACCAGTTTATGAGCTCTTCAGAGGACAGTCTACAATGATGGCACAGAAAATAGAAGATTCATCCACCTTCTTTTAGCCATCCTATAACTGAGACAATTAAGAACTACTTATATCATGTTGATATGTTATTATAGTTCCATTCTCTAGTAAGGAGTAATGTTTGCCCAATTCCTTTTTTTTAATCCTTTGAGAAAACAAAGCCTAGGTACGGGGACCGAGGCCATAGGTTTAGATGCTGTTATGCTTTAGATTTAAAATGTCCCAAGACCTCTGGTACTAGACAAGACAGCCATGCTAGAGGTGGGACTTGGTTGCTGAGGAAGAGTCCCTCGGGGTATGGCTAGGGACAGTGTTTTCCCTGGCCAGCTTCTTCAGATTTCTGCTTCTCTTTTTTTCTCCAGCAACATGAGATGATAACTATCTCTCTCATTCTCATCTCTGATACCCCCGAACTCAGTATTCCCTGAATCCTACTCAGAAATTGTTTAATGTGGACTAAAATCTCTTAGAACTATAAACAAATAAATCTTCCTCTAGGTTGTGCTTGTCAGGTATTTGGGGTCACAGCAGTGAGCATACTGACTAAAATAGATGCCAGGGTCTTTACAAAGAAGAGCAATGGAAGAGGAAACAGAAGAAATGCCATGTTCCAATGGATCGGTGGAGGTCTGTGCTGGTGAAACTCAGGGGAGACGGGTAGATAGTAGTGTGGGATACATAGCAGAGAAGTAACAGACCATGAAGTGAGAGCACACACTGTCAGGAACATCAGTCAAGCAGGAGGAATGGAACAAGTTGGGTAGGCAGAGGTTATTAACTGATTACCAGGTAACTGCTGGTGCTTGGACTGGTAAGGGCCACAATTCCCTGACTACTTAAATACAAGTGGGAGCCGGCGTGGTGGCACATGCTTGTAATCCCTGTGCTTGGGAGGAGGAGGCAAGAGGATCGCGCTGGTTCGAAGCCAGCCACGTTGCCTTAAGAGACCCTGTTCCCAAATAAAAATATAAAATGGGTCTGGGAGTGTAGCCTGGAAGTAGAAGGGCTTCCAGGAACCCCAGTATCACCGAAAAAATAAATGCAACTGGGATGCAGGCAGTCTTTGCCAACATATCATTGATTCTTAGATTTGGAAGGCATGCATTAGTTGCAATTTTTTCGGAGAAACAGAACCAACTGAGTGTGTGTGTTTGAGTGTGTGTGTGTGTGCATTTGTGTTTGTGAATATATACACAGGTGTATAAATTATTCAAAGGGATAGGCTTAAATAATTATGAAAGCAGAAGAATCTGTACAATCTGCAATTGATGGGCTTGAGGCCCAGTTCAAGTCTAAAGGTAGAAAAGCCCCATGTTCTAGTTCAAACAGCCATGTGGGAGCTCCCTCTTGCTCCTGGGAATATCAGCCCTTTGGTTGTATTTTGATCTTCAACTGACTGGATAGGGTCGACCCATTTTATTAGGGAGAGTAATCTTCTCAGTCTGTATATTCAGGTGTTAATGTCATCTTGAAAAACGTGCATAGATACACCTAGAATAATGTTTGATCAATTTTCTGGGCACCCAGTAGCTCAGTTAAGTTGACATAGAATTGAACATGGCAGAGCATCATCACAGGAAGATCAGCAGAGAATCATAAGGAAAGTATAAGAGAGAATCCCCTGAGGATCACCTTTACATGTGGATGACATGAGGTTACACAAATTCTGTGAAAGTCATTGTAAATCTCTAGTTCCACCCTCTTTTATCATAGAAGTTAGATGAAAGCTACTGGAAAAATTCAAGAAGATGAGGGAGCTGAGTGATGGGAATCGGGGGCTCCTTCCATCTACCTTTGGTAATATACACATTTATGTATTATAACATAGTGGATTCTGTTAACACTTAGATCTCAGGATTCTTTCTATGAATATCATGATGTCTGTGTTATAAATACTCAAAACATTCCCTGTATTTAAGTCTTTGTTCCTCCTAAGTCTCACTAAGCACACATGGCATTAATTGTATTTATGTGAATAGAATTTCAAGAGCATGGTTACTTTGCTTCTATCAGACTGTCCAATTTATGAGAATTTTCACATATTTGATCACTTGGTGAGTTAGAAGGCAAGCCATATAGAATGCCTGATATTTGCCTATTTGGGAGTGAAAAAGTCATTCATATGGCCAAATATCTCATTATCAAACTTACTTTTGAGATGCAAGAAAATGAGTTCCAAGGGAAACATAACTTATTCAAAACTAGGCAAGGTTTGGTGAAGCTACTTGGGAGACTGAGACAGAAAGGATGATTATAAATTCAAGGCCAGCCTGGGCAACTTAGGAAGACCCTATCTAAAAAACAAAACAAAACCAAAAGAACAAATCCCACTACCACAAAATAAATAGAATCACAGAATTAATATTACTGCTAATAATAGAACCTAACTAAATATTATAACTGCAAAGCCGGGCGTGGTGGCGCACACTTGTAATCCCAGCATTCGGGAGGCTGAGACTGGAGGATTGCTGTTCGCAGACAGCCTCAGCTACTTAGTGAGGCACTGCGCAACTCAGTGAGACCCTGTTTCAAAATAAAGAATAAAAAATTGGGCAGGGGTTGTAGCTTGGAGGTCAAATGCCTCTGGGTTCCAGCCCCAGACCCACAAAAAAAAATATTATAACTGCAAAATTTTATGAGTTTGCCACATGGCACCACTAAAGCAGCAGTCAGAAAGCCATTCATATTTTACTCAATAAAGCAAATGCTAGTCCAAATAGGATGCAATTAGTCTGGGATTTTATGCCTTTTTTTTTTTTTTTTTTTACTGGGGGGTGGAACCCAGTACCACCTCTGGGTTCTTCCTCTGGGCTATATTCCCAGACCTATTTTATACTTTATTTGGAAACAGGGTCCCACTAAGTTGCTGAGAGCCTAACTACGTAGCTGAGGCTGGCTTCGAACCTATGTGATCCTCCTGTCTCAGCCTCCCAAGTGCTGTGATTACAAGTGTGGGCCACCACGACCGACTCCTAATTTTTTTATATGCCATTGCATGTAGGCATATGGCTATCCTAGAATGAAGTATGTTCTACCACTATAGAGTTTTTTTTTTTAAAAAAAAAAGCATAGAGGACCCACGTCCTCTATAACAAACTGGATCTGTTTGTGTATTTTTGCTTATGTTAGTCTGGGATTTTAATGATGCAGAACTGCAAGATGTCAATAGCTTTCTGTCTTTAGGCTCTTAGCATAGCTCCCAATTCTTTTTCCTCACAAATGAAGAATAAATATTGGAAATGTTGAAGTCATTGTCAGTTGTGATTCATCCTGTGTCACTGATACCTGAATTAATATCAGTGCTATCTTTCATTCTCCCTCTCAGCAATTTTCAAAAAATTATTGTAGCTTTAGAAATTATTGAGCACAAAGAATTATCATTAGAACATAGAAGGCAGTAACTTGTGATTTTCTTGTGATTATATTTATTATAATTCATTTCAAATTTTTCAGTAAACCTCTGTGATAACTTTCAGCAATCTTTGTTAAATATGCATGCATTTTAGAAAAAAATAAGCCCCCAGGTTATTTACAGAAATGCATATTTTATTGATTTCTCAGGCTTCCTCTTGAAATATTGCCTAGATTTCTCTCAAATATTGGTAAAAGTGGAGACACCAACATTTTTATAAAGTGCCCCCAAAATAATATGGCTGAGAGTGTCTGGCAGATCCAGTCCAACTGTTTGCTCATGAAGATCTATTTTCTTATAAATGAAGCTGACCAGTAAAGCATGAAATTGAGAGCATTTTGAGGTCCCCTTGGAATTGAAGTCACTACACTCTGCTCAAGCTCCAAGATCCTGCTTTTGTGATTTGTCTGAAAAGTGGGGGAAAGGAATGAGTTCAAGAAACAGCCATTACATGGCCCTGCATGCATTCTCAGTAGGGCAGAATGGCACTTGTAGGGTCACAGATGTCCGTGGAAGGGGAATATAAAGGAAGAAAAGCACACTAGTCCTACACCATGAAGATGAATAAAGGCTTCTTAAGATGCTGCTTCTATTGTTGTTTTTTTACCTTCCATGGGTAAATATGAAAATGCCAAAGAAGTATTGGCTTCATTTAAAATATTAGAATATGCTGGGCATAGTAGTGCATTCTTGTAATCCCCGCACTTGGGAGGCTGAGACAGGAGGATCGCACTGGTTCGAAGCCAGCTTCAGCTACTTACTGAGGCCCTCAGCAACTTGGTGAGACCCTGTTTCTAAATAAAATATAAAATAGGTCTTGGATCTGGGAGTATAGCCTGGAGGTAGAAAGCCTCTGGGTTCCACCTCCATTGCCATAAATAAACAAACAAACAAATAAATAAAAATATTAGAATAGGTAAAATCCTTTCCTTTTTAGTGACCTTAGTTCATTTTTTAAAGAAACCTCATATAGCTGGGTGTGGTGGTGCAGACTTATACTCCCAGTACTTAGAAGGCTAAGAATGGAGGACCACAGGTTTGAGGCCAGCCTTAGCAATTTAGCAAGGCTCTCAGCAACTTACTGAGACCTTGTTTCAAGATAAACAGTAAAATAGGACTAAGGATGTAGCTCAGAGGTAGAATGATCCTGGTTTCAATCCCCAATGCCAAATAAAAATTATCATCATCACCATCATCATCATCCTTATCCTCATAAGAATGTTAACAGAGAAGAAAAGTAAAAAATGGAAAAAGAAATAGATAAAAACCCCACAGCTGGCTACCAGCAAATTCAGTTCCTAGATGGAGGAACTTTTATTTTCACAAGAAGTTGTCAAGAGCCCAGTGTGGTGGCACAGGCTTGTAATCCTATTACTTGGGAGGTTGAGATAAGAGGATCTCCGGTTCCTGGCCAGCCTCAGCTCCTTAGTGAGGTCCTCCGCAACTTAGACCCTATTTCAAAATACAAGATTAAAATAAATAGAGCTGGGGGTATTGCTTGGAGGTCAATACCCCTCAGTACCACACACACACACACACACACACACACACACACACACACACACACACACACAAAGAAAGGACAAGGAGGAAGAGGAGGAGGAGGAGGAAGAGGAGGATAAAATCATCCTGAAAGTACCTCTATGGAAGTGAGCTTCCTGGGATAGGATGTTTCAGTCATCATGAGCCATTATTTCTGAATTCCATAGTTATTCTTTTCTCATCCTTACAGAGTGTAACAGCCAGCTTCACTTAATGGGTAACTTAGTACAAGTAATCAAGTCTTGATTTGAGTAAGTATTGTTATATTTTCTGTCTGGGCTGGGAAGAAAGAAGAAATAAAATATAAGTTACTAGGATCAGGGATTGCAGTAGCTTTGGGTCCATCCTACCAGAATTTTACAAGATGCTGAGCAATTAATCTAAGTGAGATGTTGCTCATATAATTAGAACTGAAGGTTCTAATTATATGAGAAAAGTGAATTCACAACTCATTGGGTGTTGAGTTTGTGGAACAGGAAGGTAGATTGTCTTGGGCAGCATGTTGACTTACATGTGGGAACACCACATATTCACTCTTTTCAACAGGATTCCATGTTAAACTCTACGAAGAAGGAAATAGTCTACTTTCAAAGGACTCCAGAAAAAAAAGTTACAGAAGATTAGTAGACATGGATAGTAAAAGAGCAATTCTGCTTGGGGGAAAAAAATTCTATGTTGAGTGAATTAATAACAGGCTGCTAGGCAGATTTATTCAAACTTCCTTTTTCTTCTTCCCAATTAAAAAATATTTCTATTGTCGCCGGGCGTGGTGGCGCACACTTGTAATCCCCACGCTTGGGAGGCGGAGACAGGAGGATTGGTGCAGGTTCGAAGCCAGCCTCGCTGGCTTAAGAGACCCTGTTTCCAAATAAAAATATAAAATGGGTCTGGTAGTATAGCCCGGAGGTAGAAGGGTTCCACCCCCAGTACCAGCAACATATATATATATATATATATATATATATATATATATATATATATATATATATATTTCTATTGTCTATATGTCTGACAGCACAAGGAAACTTAGTTTCATACCAATACAATACTGGCTAGAAAGAAAGGCTAGGAAAAAATTTTAAAAGTGTTTTTAAAACTTTATTATTAAAACTGTAAACCATGGTGGTGAAGTATATGGAATACCTAGTTCCTATGTTGGAATAGATGAACATTCAATTCATCAGGCAATGAATTTTCTGTATATTCTTACAGGAAAAAAATGTCGGGTCCCATCTCTTCTTTCTTGCTGCTCCATCAAAATATTTTTTATACATCTGAAATAAAATCATCTCATTTTATCACTGAATGGTAAAAGAGTTTTGCATTTATCATTTGGCTTGAGGTTTAGATGTTTGTTTCTTCACCTGTTCTTCTTTGAGGGCATACCGTGTATAGCTGAGCACACAGACATTGGGATATTTCAGTAGGTGAAATAATGTATACAGCTGTGTATGCACATGCATATATATTTGGCTTCTTCTTATAGGATGATAGATCCTCTGACAGTGGACTATGTCTGTAGAAAACTTGGCGGTGGAGGAAATTGTTGATTAAATGAACTTAAACATTTTTTATCCAGATTTCAATATTCTGTCATCTTCTTGGATTCTACTCTGCCTAAAATCCTATTCGTCATTTATATACATTTTGGGGTGCTTACTAAGGACCCTTTGACCTTTTTTGCTTTAAGTTTTGAGATTGTAAGGCTTGGGAAAGTCGGTAGTTCCTATGTGATTCATCTCTAATGGACATTATGTAGAATAAAATATAACCTCATTTAAATATACATATATATTATAATTGGAAAGGAAAAGGAATATTGTCAGTTCTTGTTATGTCTATAGCATTTGATTCAAATCATTATTATATTCCCCATCTATTTGTGAATGATAAAATATTCTGAACTAATGGTTTGAGCTCTCAGGCAAAGCTAGATTTTTATTGCCAGAAAATCTCTCCACAATGGCTCTGGAGAATAGTTTTACATTTTCTCTACCAATACAAATATTGTTTTTGATACAAATATTGTTTTTGATACAAATTGTTTTGATACAAATTGAAGAAACAACATGTTCTCAGGGACCCTTCACTAAACTTTTCGAAAATATTAATATAAGGATGCCTGAATTTCAATTTGATTATCCCTCATTGCCATTTATAATGGGAGGATAATTAGTTTGGCACTAACTTTGAATGTTAAAAGACCCTAGAAAAGTCCAAGTCCTTAGAGTGCTATTATTTTCTAGAATATTCTAAAACCACTTTCTGACATGTTATATCAGGAAAACTGGAAAACTTAAATGATTACTCATATTAATAATGTTGGGATCCAGGCATGGTTGCACAAGCTTATAATCCTAGCATTCGGGAGGTTGAGACAGGAGGATCAGGGTTTGAGAACAGCCTCAGCTACTTAGTGATGCCCTTTGCAACTCAGTGGGACACTGTTTTTTGTTTTTTAATTTTTATTGGTACATTGTATTTATACATTATAATGAAGCAAAAAAACTTGTGTAGACATAAATACACACATCACCCAGCCAGCCCCCACCCAGTCCCCATTCCACTCCCTCCCCATCCCTCCCTCTCATGCTTGGTTTAGTGGTTGACTATGATATGAATAAGTACATCATGCACTTTAAAGAGTTTCCTTCTCTCCCCCTCCCATCCCCACACTTAGGTTGCCTTATTTGCTCCTCTATAGGATCTCCTTTTTCACCTGGAGTTCCTCCTATGACCCCTTTCACCTTAGCTTTCACATATTAGGGAAAGCATCTGAGTCCTTACATTTTGTGACTGACTAATCTTGCTTAGCATAATGTCCTCCAGTTCTATCAATTTCCCCGTAAATGCTGCAATTCTGGTTTTTTATGGCTGAGTAAACTTCCATTGTGTACATATCCCACAGTTTTGTAATCCATTCATCTCTTGATGGACATCTTGGCTGGTTCCATACTTTGGCAATGGTGAATTGTGCAGCTATGAACATAGATACACATGAATTAGTTTGGTAGTTTGGCTTCCTTTCTTTTGAGTAGATACCCAGAAGTGGTATTGCTGGATCGAATGTAGATTTGTTCCCATTCTTCTGAGGATTCTCCATTTTGCTTTCCAAAGTGTTTGCACTGATTTGCAATCCCACCAACAACACTGGAGAAGATATGGAGAAGTGGGAACTCTAAAATATTGTTGGTGGGACCCTGTTTTAAAATAAGGAATAGAAAATAGGACTGGGGGTGTAGCTCAGAAGTAGAATTCCCCTTGTTTTCATCCTCAGTGCCACACAAATAATAATAATAATAATAATAATAATAATAATAATAATAATTAACAATAATAATAAATAATTTCAGGAGGTAAAAGACAATGAACTGTGGTACATTGGCTAATTAAATTTTGTGTCACATTAATAAACCATGCAAAGTAATAAAATATGGATACCAGACCCAAATATATACATGGTATACTTTTTTATTTTATGTTTTAAACATTATTTATTTATTTATTTATCTAGTGGTACTTGGGATTGAACCCAAGGGCATTTTACCTTTGAGCTACACCCCAGCCCTATTTTTTTATTCTTTTTATTTTGAAACATGGTTTCACTAAGTCGTAGAGGGCCTCACTAAGTTAGTTGAGGCTGGCTGCAAACCTGGATCCTCCCAACTCAGCCTCCCAAGTACTGAGATTACAAGCACATGCCACCATGCCTGGCTTTTAAACACTATTTAAATGCTATCATTATTTCTCTATCTCATATTGACATAAAAGGAAGTCATAGAGAATGATTTTTACACATACATTGTATATCAAGATATGCAAAATATCCTACCTTTCTTGATTTCTAGTAAATCTACCAAGATTTAGAACTACACCTAATTATTAATATGTAACAATGAAATAATAAGCATGCACCTCTTTGTGGGTCATGATTATTTATTGTTTAACTAAAGGATTTTTTAATGCTCACATTATTCTAGTGTTTCCATGGACTGTTTAAAACGTTTGGGGTGCCTTATTACAATTGAAGCTTATTATATCTCAGTCATGGTTCCAAGAGCTTTTCATACATTAAGGCATCTGATCCTCATAACATGCAACGAGTTAGGTGTTACTGTCCACATAAAACAGGGGAGGAAACTGAGGAAGAAAATAACTTTTCTTAGGTCATAGGATGAGGCCTCAGAGCCTGTCCTCAAAAATGCCACATGGCTCTGACTATCAAATGGATAAAACCTGAAGTAGAATGAGACATTGCTAACTTGTCTTTTTGTATATTTGCAACTTAAATCTTCAGTACTAACAGGCAGATAAGATACAAGGAGAAACTCTTATCTCTCTGAGTCTCAGTGCAAGAAACACATATATTTAAAAATTAAATGTCTTCTCAAAGCTAGATGAAATGAGAATAATTCCATGGACTGGTTTAACACATTTATCTCTAAAATTAGATTAAAACAAGCTGGGCGTGGTGGTGCACGCTTGTAATCCCAGCATTCAGGAGGCAGAGACCCAGAGGATCGCAGTTCGTGGACAGCCTCAACTACTTAGGCCCTTTGCAACTCAGTGAAACCCAGTTTCAAAATAAAGAATAAAAAATACGGCAGGGGTTATAGCCTGGAGGTCAAATGCCCCTGGGTTCCATCCCCAGACCCACCAAAAAAAAAAAAAAAAAAAGATTAAAACATACGTAAACAGAGTTTTATGTCAAGACTGTTACTTGTATTTCTTTGCAAAACAGAACAAAACAAACCACAGCAAGCTGGTAACAGCAGAAATGCCAGGAGAATAAAGGCAAATTTTCATATCCTATTGTGGAGTTGAGGAAACATGCTCTATAAATTATAGACAGATAAATTTTGTGTCACTACCTTGCAAAAATCTCAAATGCGTTATAAGAAACTTTACCAGAAAAGGACCTGGCATGTTGCTCCATGATAGAGCACTTTCTTAGCGTGCCCGTGACCCTGCGGTCAAGTCCCAGTATGCTGACCCCTCCAAAAATGTTTTCCAAAGAAAAGTGATGTGTGTTCTTTTAAATGGCTGTACTTTAAATCTCTGAGAATAAGGAGTGTATCCTCTCCCCCTCTCTCTCTCCAAATGATATTAAGGGTTTATTAGCTACTAAACTAACAAATTATCAAAAAATTTAAATGGCCATGTCTCATCTGACACGGCTGATTTCACATTGTTCTCTATGTGTCTGAGCCTTCATTTATGTGTTCATTGAAGAAATCATTATTGAGCTTCTTCCTTTTCCGGCCAACACATTCCAAGAACTGGAATCTCATGAACAGGCTCACTCTCTGATAGATAGAGTACCAATGTCACAAACTTGAGCTTGCAGATTGTATGCATGTCATTTGCAGAACTGTTCTGCCTTTATCATTCAAATCAATATTTGGAGGTTTATAACTTACTTTAATATGAAGATATAGTGAGTTTTTTATTATTTTGTTGGCCCGATTTTTTTAATCATCATTGCCTTCATCACCACTACCAACCTTATTGAAAAAAATCCCAGGATGTGATGAGAGATATCAATGGTGTAAGTGTGGTCTCTGTGAGTGCAAGGAAGGAAGGAAGGGAGGGAGGGAAGGAGGAAGGAAGGAAAGAAGGAAGAAAAAATAAAGAGCTTAATTAAACTCTGGGGGGAAAAATCAATCAACTATCCTCTGTGATAGACTTTCTCAGATAGGGTCCTAGAGAAAACATCCAACATCTTCTCTACCTTGAGATGCAGCTCTTGGTTAATAGCATACATTTTAATGAATGAATGACTGAATGAACATGTGTTTCTAAGGTAATGTTGGAATGCCATTGCTCTACTTCATTTCAAGTCACTGAGACTTTTTAAATACAAGAACTTAAATTTTGAACTCAGACTGCTTGGCTGTGAATCCTGGGTCCACCATATTTTGTGTGACTTTTGCCAAGGGGCACAGTAGTTTTAAACCTCAGTTTCTTCACAAGTCCATAGCTTTTTGGCTTCATGCATTTCTCGTGGGTCAAGACTACTACCTAGAAACTAGCCATCTGATACCTTGCTTACTTCATCTAGTTGGTTTCTGAGCAAATTGTGATATGTTATAAAGTATATAATTTCATTTCTCTAATAATGTAATATCTGGTTTTCTGATACTATATAAACTTATAACTATAGCTAAGTGAAAGCTACTTCGAGAAAATAAGTTGCTAGGTAAGGTAAATTTTATTTATTTGTTTTTTTTAAGTCTGGGGATGGAACCCAGGGGCATTCAACCTTCGAGCTACACCCCCTGCCCTATTTTGTATTTTGAAACAGGTCTCATTGACTTGCAGAGGGCCTCACTAAGTAGCTTTGGCTATCCACAAACCACAATCCTCTGGTCTCAGTCTCCCAAATGCTGGGATTACAGGCATGCACCACCATGCCCGGCTTAAAGGTAAATTTTAATCAATCTCTTCCGTATAAGGCACTGATATTCCTTACGCCTTAAGTGCCAACAGTTGAATAGTAATTATTCTGACCTGTAAAAAAGGAAAAATCATAAGGTTAAGAGAAATAGGTAGATAAGTAAGGGCAGAGACAGAGACTGAAATATAACTTAATACAGTGCCTATATATATAAATGTCCAGTGAATGGGACTAATTTTTAGCCACTATCATTAGATTATTGAAGATCAAGTTTCACTTTGTACTTTTCCAGCCAAATTTGGCTGGAAATGAGCTCTAGGGAGCTCATTTTAGGGGCAACATCAGTAAAATAGAATGTGAAGTGCTTGGGCCATAAACTCCACTAGTATTCATTTTCTATCACTTTTCAGTGAAAATTATTAAGTGGATGGATGGAAAGAAGACACATAGACACTAAGGTCCTCATTATCTTCCTGCAATATGTTTGTTTTATCACTGTTGTTTCTGTTGTTCACAACCTGCTTTTAAGGGTTAAAATAACTAGATTAGAAATTACAGTGGAGGAGAATCAGCTATCAGTTACTACAAAAATATTTTCGGGTTAAAGATTGTATTGAACTTCATGAGGACTTGCAAATAACAAATAAGCAATGAGCTTGCTTTTGTTTTCACTTTTCTGAATTCACTGATATGTTTTTGTGGGACAATTACTTCCTGCTCTTGACTGCCTGCCTCCTGTGCTGGACCTATGTTATGCAACGACACAGCAGATAACGCAGAAGTCCTAGCTCACTCACGTGCCTCTTACTTTCTATGGGGTGTAAAAGACTTGTAAAGGGCCTTGCCCCAAGTCCCCCAACTGGTCCTCACCTGAAGGAAGAGGGCTTTCTTTTCTCATGTCCCTGCATCACTGAAGCCCACCCATCATTAATAAATGTCTCTGAAACAGGAAGTGGGCATAACCCTAGAAAGGAGCAGGCAGAATAAAAATAGTGGTGGGAAAGGGTTTGCCTTAGTATAATTTCCATGGCTACATTAAAGTCCCTGAGACAGGACACTTTATAAAGTAAACTGGTTTATTTAGTTCTCAGTTCTGGAGTTCAAAATTATGGTGCCGCCATCTGCTTGGCTCTTGTTGGGGTTTCTTTGTGGATGTCATCACAATGCAGTTAAGAGTGTCAAGAAGCACATGCAGATTGGGGAACTAAGGGAGGATCCAGGTTCCCTTATGATAATCCATTTCCACAATAATTAATCCAGCTTGTGAGAGCCACATTAATGTTTTCTAGGGAATGCTCCCAATAGCCTAATAATCTTCCTCAAGGCCTCACATCTTGGAGACTTCACCACCTCTTAACACTGACTAGGAACACACTCCCAGGACCTGTGCCTCTTGGAGCCATAGCAGGGCTCAATGCCTGTTGCAATAGGGAAATCCTTTAGTTGGCTGGATGGACTCCTTTTGGAGTCAATTATGCCTTTCATACAGAACCCTGTGTCAATTTCTCAATCTTAATTACCTTTTCTGTGAGTGGCTTCAAACTCCTTTTCGGCCTCATCTCCACTGGCAGGTATTTAATATCCCCAAAATTGACTGCTTCCCCCACTGGCCTTTGTGCTGCAGGATTGCCCCTGAAAACTCTGGCTGCCACCTGCCTGCATCCCCATTTCCTTCCATATTCAATTCAAATCCTCCCTTCTTCATGAAGACATAATTGGTCTCATCAGTGATCCTTTTCTTTTCTCTTTTTGAAGCTCCCTCATGGCACCTGGGGCATTTCTTCTGGTATAACTGATGGCATATTTTATTTTGATTATCGATGTTCTCAACTAACTCCACATGCTAGTCCATTAACGTAAGAAGTCATGGTCAGAGTTATCCATCTTTATTGCCCCCAAAATGCCTAGTACATTTCCTTGAAACTACTAAGTCTTCTCGAAATATTTTAAATGGAATGTATGCTTTTACCGAATCTATATTCATGGAATATGTTCCCACTTATTTACTGACTGATGCATTACTTTTCGTTCCTGCACCATTGTTACCATATTTTCACATTGATTATATTTCTTATTCTAAAGTAAATAAAGTGACAGTAATATGCATTTAGCCTGTAGTTCAAAGGAAAGGCTAATTAAATAAATAAACATTATATTTCTTATTTTTTGAATTCAAAACTATTGCTAAAATGTATTTTTAAGCAATACAACACATTTTCTACATTCCAGCTTTCTCAAGAATGTTGCTGAAATTAGCATTAACTTCCACTCTCAGTGTTAACCCAATCTATTTGAGATCCTGTCTAGTGAGCTTCTTTTGAAAAACAATTCAAAAGAGTTCCTTGACACAGTAGTACAAACCTCTCCCTCTCCACAATAGTCCTCAGATGGCACTTTTCACACAAGTAGTACTAGAGATGAAAGGAAGTTCTAGAGAGAAGTGTTTTTTGTTGATGTTGTTACCGAAGAGTGATGTGTGCAGAGTAACCTCTGGCCTTAAAGAAATTGAAGTAAGGAGGAATATTACTAAGTGCCCTGGAATTAATTCTGCTAACTTTCTTAATATTTAATTTCACATATGTGTTAGTTTTCTGGAAATATGAAAAAACACCTGAGATAAGAAACCTAAAAGAGGTCAAGATTTATTCTGGCTTACAGTGTCAGTCTGCCAATCCAGGTGTTATTTTGGACCTGTGGTGAGGCGGAATCATGGTGAGGAGCACATGGTGGTTGGAAGCTACACATCACCTGGTGGGTGGTCAACAAAGAGAAAGTGAAAGAGAGAGAGAGAGAGAGAGAGAGAGAGAGAGAGAGAGAGAGAGAGAGAGAGAGAGAGAGGAGAAGGAGGAGGAGGAGGAGGAGGAGGAGGAGGAGGAGGAGGAGGAGGAGGAGGAGGAGGAGGAGGAGGAGAAGAAGAAGAAGAAGAAGAAGAAGAAGAAGAAGAAGAAGAAGAAGAAGAAGAAGAAGAAGAAGCAGCAGCAGCAGCGGAGGAAGAAAGGAGAGGAGAGGAGAGGAGAGGAGGGATCAGGCATCCAATATGAATTTCAAGACTATACCACCAATGACCTACTTTCTCCATCTTGGCCTCATAAATTTTTCACCACCTCTCAAAAGAGCCAGCAGCTGGGGACCAGGCCTCAACCCATGAGGTTTCAGTAGACACATAACATCCAAACTATATCAACACGAGCCTTTATGATCCATCGTACTTCTCGTCTAGCTCAGTTGAGGCTGGCATTTCTGAGTTCCTACTATCTCAGATATGGCAGGATAACAACATCAGTGTCAATTAGATGGGAATTAGTCTACACTGAAAATATGTTGGTAAAGGGAAACAAAATTAGACTGTGGCCCAGGCTCTCAACTTAAAAAAGCAATCCTAGCTTTGTCTCTTTTAATTATATTTTTGTTCTCAATCTGCTTCCATGCTGTCAGTCCCCAAATCCTCATGATCTTCCTCTTCTGTATGTCCAGAACCCAGTCCTTTCTGCTAACCTTGCTTGTCTCTCTCATGCCCTACCCACCTCTAACTGATTGTAGTGCAGATTCCTATTGGTCTGTTTGACAGTGGAATGGAAATCCTTCTACCTCTCCCTCATTTTGCTGCTTAATTGGTCTCTTAAGTATTCCTTAGCTTGTCCCTGCCTTGGTAGATCCTCTAGGAGCTTCCCAGCCCACAGAATTTTACACTCATTTCTTCTTTCACTTCCAGGATCTCATTTTTTTCTGTCTTTCTTCCTCATCTTCGAATAATCTCTCCTCTTCCCCAAAGCACTACTTTTGCTACTGAGGAGAATAGCAAACTTCAACTGCTTCAACCAACTCATATTTTGTACCTACTCAAGATTATTTTCTAATGTAGTAACCAAAGACAGTATTCAAGTCTGGATTTTATTTTTCATCCTGATGGTATAGTAAGTTCTATCCAATCCTTCCTTTTTCTAATGAGCTCTGCTCCCCTGAAGCTTTTCTCTCCTATAGCTGTGTAATCTCAGTCTCTATAAAAAAGACTATTGAATGAGTAGGTGAATGAATGATGTGAGCCATTTACATTTTGGGTAATTTCATGGAATCAAGTGGAGAGATGTCTATAGATATTCCTTTCACTGTGTTATTATTAATTTTATGGAAGAGACTTGTTAAGTGTCAGTTTTAGCTAGAGGGAGGGAAGGGCACTAGTGATAAAGGGAAGCCTGGGCATCAATTTTAAATGAAAGATCAGTTTGGTTCTGATTAGTGATTTTTTCTAGTCTTTTTGCCAACAACTTACAGAAAGAAATATATTTCACATTACAATTTAGTGTGTGCATGTATGCGTACGTGTGTGTAGTCATGGATTCATATGTTCAGTAAACATTTGATGAGTATTTACTTTAATACTATGAGCACTTATGTTCTAATCTAGGGAGTTAAACATTAAATGAAGGAGATGTATTAGGAAGTCATAAGTGATACAAATAACGGATGAAAGATATATATGTATATACGCATGCATAATATACACGCTTAAGAGTTTATCCTGATATGTTCAGATATATGTGAACTTATACCTCCCATACATATATATGTGTACACATATACATACTAAATTGAAAAAAGACCTTTATAAAATTATATTTACCTTTACTATGGACAATACACTCTGTTTCTTTCTCTTTCATTTTCTGTTTCATTTCATTTTTTAAAATTCTGGTTGCAACTGACTATATTGATTTTATGCCACACCAATATATTGAGAATCATGATCAGAAAAAATACTGGTTTACTAAGTAAAAGATATGTGACCACAGGTAGTCAATATCTTTATGAGTGGGTAGGCAGAGACTTCAGGGTTTTGTGGTTATTCCCATACAATTAATAAGAAATAGCTGTAGCACAAAATGTCCATATTTTAACAAACTTTTCATATAAAATCAGGTAAACTCAATGTCATAATCTTCATCAGCTTTTCATTATTAAAGAGTCTAAAATATTCTCATTTGCAAATAAATTGAACATTTTCATGCCTATAATTATATAAGAAATTGCATCCTGGATTGCTACATAATTTTTAGAATACCATTCCATAAGGTAAAATTCTGGCTTCACTTTTGAGAATAAGACAATGGTAAAATTTAGATAATGATATTGACTTTTTGTTGGGGGCCGTGGCATGTGAAATAGTTACGACTTTGACAACAGAATTATATCTGCATTATAGCATGTTAAAATTGGATGAAAATTCAACTGTGTTTTCCACAAGTGATACTACTTACCATTTAGTAATTTCACTTAGTGTGTATCACCTAATGACTCAAAAGAAATATATTTTACTCATACTTTCTATGTTTGAGCTACAAATATATTTCAACTTGGAAAATACTCAGTATAGAACTAGAAATCAGAATCTTGGGAAAAATAGAAAATGCTTTGAAAATGTTAAGGTTTTATGGGTACTCCAGTTGTATCCATGTTCATCAAAATTGGTATGAGACACAACAGATGAGTGGGTTACAAAATTATGGAATATACACACAATTAATTTTTTCTCAATAATAACACCAAAATTGTGTAATTTGCAGAAAAATGGATGACCAGGAGACCATTAAGTTAAGTGAGATTAGCCAGTCACAGAAAGTGAAAGGTCTCTCATTTGGGAAAAATAGGGACTATTCAGAATCCCAGAGAGACTTTAGATAATGAAAGAAAAACACCGGTGGAGTAATAGAAAAGATCTAGGGGAAGCTGGAAGGAGATTTAATAAAGGAAACATTTTCATTAACATCATGTACATATGTGAAATAATCAATGCCAATCTCAATATCATGTATGGGGAAGGGAGGAGTGGGGAGGGAGCTCACCAAGTACTGTGTGCATATATGTCCTCATCACTCTGAAGAACATTATGATGTCAGATTACAATGCACCAACAACAGCCTATTAACTTAAAAAAATTGGTGAAAAGACTTAATGATTTTTTTCATTGAAGTAATGACACTAATCAATAAATAATCAATTATGCAGAACAAAATAGTACTTTTTCTTTTAAAGTTTTATGTTTATTTCATTTAGTGCTAATTTCCAGATAACACATAACTTTGCTTTTATATTTGTTCTAAGAATAATGAATAAGTCACCGTACCATATACCGGGCTATTTTTAATGAGAACAATAAAATAATTACACGAGGATAATTGTATAAACCGACTTGTTTATGACATGCCTATTGAGAGCTATCATTTATTATATCATTTTGGGCAGACTCAATAATTGGTAGAGAATTGATGAAATTAAATTCCTCTTTGTCTTCTTTAAAGGTAACCCATAACTGCCAGAATGGTGGTAAACTATAATGTCAAAGTTCACCTAAGAGCGCTGGGGTTGCAGCTTAGTGAATGAATGTTTGCTTGCATGCACATGGCCCTGAGTCCCATCTTTAGAACCACAAAAGCAGTATGTCTAAAGAAGACATTTTTAACATAAGAAATATCTGCTTAGTAAGGATACCAAATATCTGGCTTTGTTATTTTATACCCAACAATGATTGTTTTAGCTAGAAAACTAAAACTATATGATAATATTTTAAAGAAATTATCATGTTTGAAGGCATAAAGTAAATTATGGTTGCCAGAGTTCCTTGTTATTTATTACATACTTTATATGACATGTGACTGCACTTTGGATTAGAATTCCACTGTATTAAGAATCTGCCAGAAATTAGAGGTTAAAATGAAGGAAAATGAGGAAGGGAAATTTAATCCTAAATACCAGGTTCCATACCGGCCTTTAACTGACCATGTTGCTGAAATACTTTCCAAGTGCTTTGATTCTCAAGTACCACCTGACCGGTGGAGAAATCCATGCTCCTGAACTGCTGCTATACCGCTGGTATACCCCCAGGATCTTCAAAGAGACATGCAGAAAGAGGACTCGAGAGGTCTAAGACAATGCTGGCCTTAAGTCTCATGTCTCCCATCCCTTACTCTTTCTTTACAACCAATGTCACTGCTCCCTGGCTCTGTCTGCAATATTTGAGGACTGCCAACATTATGTAAGGATATTAGTAAAACAGCAACAATCATCATTAGGTCTTCTGAATTACCTTCTCACTTCATGCCTGAAACGAGGCTAAGTATTTTTTGTGGATTATTATTGCAAAAGTTGGGAGTAATCTACACTCTGAAAGTGAGACATGTTTATAAAATCAGTGAGGCTGAGGGTCAGCAGAATGTGACTATTGAAAGCATTTCTGTAACATTCATTTCAAGATTCTTTATATAGAATTTGGGCACATTAATCATTTTTTTCCATTCTTTTCTATGCTAGACAGACACACACCAGCGTGCATGCACACACAGACACATCACACACACGGAGGGAAGGAGTCCTTTCCATTGGTGTCATTTTGGTTTATCAAATCCTTGCCCTGTTTTCCTAGAGAGGTTACTCTTTTATGTCGATGGCTGTGTCCTTACTCTTCAACAAGTTTGCCGTATGAACTTGCTTCTTGGTGCACCTCAGAGACCATCAGCCAAAGAATGTCTTTGCAGAAGGTATTTAGGGGAGAGGATCTACCATTCCCTTGGCTTCTGATCAGCTCTGGTTTTTGGGGTTTTCAAGCACCTGGATCTCACTTCACAAAGGCCCAGTGCTGCTGAAAATGTGGACTTTGCTTCTTGATCTACTGTAGGAGGCAGAAATGATGTTTCTTTTCATTGTGGCCTATAAAATGTGGAAATTGCTCGGGTTCTAGTCAATTTGGAACAATTGGTGGTCAATTGACTAGATCACACATCAATCTGCTTTGGCAGTTATTGTGGCTGAAAACCTCAAATGCTATAAAGCTGTCAGTCTTGTTGTACATTTATGTTCAAGGAGTAATAGGCTTTATTCCCTCCTCCAATATTTTTTGATTAGACAGCAAGTTAAAAGAAAACTATGTCAGAACTTCAATATTCTCTATTACCATGTTCACATAAATGTTATTTTTCCAGACACAGTGAATCACTGTTTATTACCTCTTTGAAAATAGTTTAAAATTAAATGACAATATAACAGCCCAGAAAATGGAATAGTACACCATCAGAGAGGAATTCCTGTTATGTCTGTCCAAATTTTGATATGTGGATCCCAAAATGACTCAGAGAAAGCCCATGTGGTCAGCATGGTCAAGTGCTTAAGAACATGGGTTTGCAGGCATCGGAGTTCAAGCTCTTTTACCATTTGCCTGGGGGGAATTACTTAACCTCCTTGTATCTCTGTTTTTTTCATCTGCACATTGGGTCCAGCAGGAGTAACTGACTCCTTGCCTGGTGCTGAGGATTGAGTATAGTGACCAAATAATGGCTGCTCTGTAGTAAACCGTGCCATCGATGTGAGCTGTAGTTATTGCCAATCTTAAATAGACACAGCAAGTCCTCAACCAGTCAGTGGAATACTACTGTTTTGTCAATACACACTATATTTTCAAAGATCATAATTACTGTTTGTTCTTTTATCTCTTATTTATCTGAAATGAAAGAACACTTTAGGATATCTTTTAGTAGAGTACTTGAGAGTAAAGAAACAATGTTAATTAAAACCTAAGAGATTTTGTTCAGAAAATTAAAAAAATAGTTACCAAAACCGGAATATTTTTCTAAAAGGAGTGAAGATTCTTTTTCTTTCTATCTCACTTTCTTTTTCTCCAAATATATTTGCCTCAATGACCTGATTTCTGTTCCCATTATTATTTTGTACTTTACTATGATTGAAGGATGTACATATCCATTATGAAATTCCAGATATGAATGAGGTCATTATTTGCCCCGTGCATTCCCATTGGGATGAACTGACTGAACCACAACAAAAGATCATATATTTAATAATATTGTATAGTTATTGATCACCTTTAAAGTTTTCTCAAAACACCATTTCTTAAGAAATAAATACAGGCCAGTAAAAGTTTCTTGTGATGGGTGATGGAATCTCATTTTTATGCTTCCTAAAATTTAAAGCCAGGATGGGCGTGGTGTTGCACGCTTGTTTTACCCGTGCTTGGGAGGCAGAGACAGGAGGATCGCACGGGTTCAAAGCCAGCTTAAGAGACCCTGTTTCCAAATAAAAATATAAAAATAGGTCTGGGAGTGTAGCCCGGAGGTAGAAGGGTTTCCAGGAACCCCAGTACCACCAAATAAATAAATAAATAAATAAATAAATAAATAAATAAATAAAAATAAAGCCACCCAGGTTTTCTTCCAGTAATACTAGGGGCCAATCTATTTACAAATAACAATCATATGAATTATCAAATGGTCCTAAATTAACATAACTGAAATTTCCCAAAGTTAATATATTTTTCTGCTAGAAAATTACTTGATTTTATTAAGAAGCCCTGCATTACAAAATGTGTTGATATTTATGTTGTTCCCTTAACTGAGATGATTAATACTATTATATTTTTCATAATCTTTTCCATAAATAGTAAATAAAAAGCAACTGATACCACACAGTTGATCCTCTAGCCCCATCTATTATGCCTGTTACCCCCTATCCCTAACCATTCAGTCATTAGCAAGCTATTTAGGCATAGCCACACAAATATTCCCACTTGGGCCACATACCATCCAACATAGTTACCCTACACCAAAAACAACCTCCTTACTAAAGAAACTGCGTACAGGGACTTCAACCCATCCGCTTTCAGGTTCTGTTGTGGCATAAAACATTTTGTATATGTGTGTGTGGTGCTGGGGATGGAACCCAGGGGCATTCTACCTCTGAGCTATACCCTATGCCTTTTTAGGTTTTTTGTTTTGAAACAGAGTCAGACATGGTAGCACACTCTTGTAATCCCAGAATTTGGGAAGCAGAGACAGAAGGATTGCTGTTTGCAGACAGCCTCAGCTACTTAGTGAGGCCCCTTTGCAACTCAGTGAAACCCTACTCAAAATAAATAATTAAAAAAATAGGGCTTGGGGTGTAGCTCAGAGGAAGAATGCCCCTGGGTTCCATCCTCAGTACCACAAAAAATTGTAAATTCTTGATAGAAATTTTGTAATGATTTTGGGAAAGGAGGTACTGAATGCTTTAATGAAAATTCATTGCAAGTGATCAATTTTGAAGTTGTCTTAACCATGCAAGAAGTTGTTCATATTTTACTGTATAGGTTATTAGATCATTGAAACCAGTATGTTTTTGTTTAAATAGAAAAAAGTGCCTAAAGCCATGTTAGGGGGAGGACACATCTGGTACACAAATCAACTTAGTTTCAGTGTTTAAGGTTCTGATTAGAGGACTAAATACTTCCTCAAGTTGTAAGAGTTGAAAAAAAAAAATTCCCCAACATCAGGTTATACAGAGGGTAAGAAAAAGTATTTCCTGTTAATCACATACGGTGCTAGATGGATCCTTCAATTATAACTTGGAAACGCACAGGCAAAAACCATACTAAGTAATATATCAGTCGTTTCTTGAAATAACAAGTATTCCCTTAAAATACCATTTTATGAACACCCAGAGATTAAAGAAACGCAAACCACAGTTCCCACCACCAACCTGAGAACACGTTTATGAGGGGTTTAGGACTAGTCATGAACTTTCAACACCATGGATTTGTTCCCTCTTCTCTTTCCTTTTTGAATCATAAGTCATCATTAACTTTACTAAAATACCTGTGATTATTCTCTAGTGTGTGATCATATAACCAAAACGAAAGAGCGCATCGTTGTCAACTCCCATGCTTACGGTCGGCTCCCCACCCCGCGCCCACTCCACAAGATGAATCAGATGCGTAAACTTTCTTTAAACTGCGTTTTCTTCATAAATCTTGTCATAATCTTAGGTTCAGAGTGAGAACTAAGGCAGGGTGAAAGTCATTCTTAGGCCACACCAGAAGGGCACAGAGTTTACTGGAGTAACATTGAAAATAACAGTGAGAAGACACAGAGGTCAAAACAGAAAAAGAAAAAACAAGAAAAGAAAAGAAGAGAAATCCTTTTGAGGATCTTAGTGATGTCATTTAGCTGTTAGTAATGACTATCTGAACAATTACTATTCAACATGTGTGTGGTGGTTCATCCCTGTAATCCCAGCACTTGAGAGACTGATACAAGAGGATAACAGATTTTCAGCAACTTAGTAAGATACTCAGCAATTTATTACGATCCTGTATTAAAAATAAAGCCAGGAGTGAATATTACACCTGGGTTCATCTCTACCCAGTATCCCCCAGAATTACTATTCAGTTTTTACTTATAACAATTTTGAAGTTAGAAGGAAGATTAGATATTTCGTCCAGGAGTCTTCCAACCCTGCCATTCAGCAATGTAAATATATTGAAAATAAACATGATAAACTCTGTAAGTAGGCTTTTATCTTCCCCAGGTAGCTCTCTATCCCTGCCAGCCAGAAAGTAGAAAGGCTCTTGGCATATTTACTGATTGCTCAGTAAATATGTGTTGAAAACAATGAAAAGGGAGAGGGGAATTAAGAAATAGGTAAAAGAATATTTCTCTGTTGAGAAAAACATCTCCAGACATACACGTGGACCTCTGGGCTCTGCAGCACAATATAAAAATTATTAAGTTTAATCCTCTCATTTTATGTGTAAGAAAATTGAGCTTGGGTCTTCTGGGATCCCTAGTGTCCGTATGTTTTTTGTACCCAGATAGTATATATTTATGAGTGCTGGAAAAGAACATTCTATGATAATCTTATGGGCCATTTTTGCTTTTAACAAAATTATTCCAGGAAGACAAATCATAAAAGAAAATGTCTTATAAACCATTTACTCTAAATTTAAATGGTTATAACACATGCCTTGATAATTTATATAGCCAACCTTAATATAAATATGCATTCTAAAACTCAGGTGTCTCATTCTTTACATATATTAAAAGAAATAATGATATTATAATTAAACCTAGGAAATAGCTTGCTGCCTATAGATTATTAAAGTGATTTCTAGTTCACATAAAATTATTTAATCTGGTTTGGTTTCCAAGGAGAGAAGTAATCCAAAAAATACACATGGAACAAGGCACAGTAGCATACAGCTGCAATTCCAGTACTTGGGAGGCTGAGACAGGGGAATCTAAGGTTCAGGGCCAGTGACAGGAACTTAGCAAGACCTAGTTTCAAAAGAAAAAACTAGGACTTGGAGTGTATGTCAGAGGCAGAATGCCCCTGGATCTAATCTAACATATATATGTATAATACATGTATATAATACATGTATATTTATATACACATATATGTGTATGTTATACTATATATTAAATCTTTCTCACACACACAGAATTATAGTTTGGAGCAGTTAATATTTATCTTTTTCCCATCTAAGGCTGTTGTTTGTGAGTTATGTATTTTGACTGATTCATTTCCTTAGTCCCCAAATTGGTTTACTTTGTTAAGCATAGAATCCACTATTTTATATGTAGGTGCATACTTATACACACATATATGTAGGCGCATACTTATACACACACACACACACACGCACACACACACACACACACACACACACATATATATATATATATATACATATGCAATATGCATATGCACAAAACTGTATATGCAAATATATATACATATGTGTATATATATATATCTTACTAAAATAAAGGAAACTGACAGGCAGGCATAGAGCCAAAAATATCTTGGATTTTGAAACACTTATCATAAAGAGGAACATAGTCAAGAATCATACCCCTCATTTCTGCCCTTGTCGAAACTTCTCAATGAAATCAGCCTCACACACTCATCTGGATCAGAATCACCTCCAAGGTGCAGGGCTTAGGAAAGAGCAGTATAAGTGCTTTGATAAAATGTGTAATTAGGGAGGCAAAGATCAAGACTTTAAAGAGAGGGCTTAGCAAAACAGATGTCCAAGGGGGCTTAGGAAGCACAGCGCCTCTAATTACACTTGGCTGGAAGAGGGTTGAGGATTCATGCCTGGCACCGGGCGCACTCTGTTTTCATCTTAAAGTGCCTTGACACATTTATCATGCTTCTGATATTTTAATTTACTATTCTAGGTTATATATAAAATGTTTTTCTACTAAACGCCATCAATTGGAAAACATCAGCATTTGCTTAAACATTAAGGCATATAAGAATGTAAGTTTTTGTGGTAGTAAGCCATTTAATTATACATGCAGGATCCTTTTTGAAAGGGGGCTGTTTTGTGTTGTGTTTTTTAATCAGAAAAATACACCTAGACCTTAAGGTATGTATGAGTGGAGATTTCCCATTATTTGAGGTTTTTTTCTAAATGTAACACATGCATGGATATGTCGCTGTCTTTCCACATTCTATTATTTCCGACAGTGACTACACACATTATTTTAAGAGAACTGAATACTCATAGTGGAACTAAGGAAAAGTTTATGTTCTTTAGGTGTCTTCATAAAAAATACAAATTACAATGTTGTAATGTCTGTTTTTTTATTATAAACGGGAAGTATATTTTAAAGTATCTGTATGTTTTATCTATTAATGGAATAGCAAAGTATTTTTTTAGTATAGGGCTTAGGCATCGCTTGGAAAGCGCTTCTTTTATATGATTGTTCAATGTACATTAAATGCCTTCCACATATTTTTTATGGTTATGAGATGGTCTAGATAATACAATTTACTTTATTCATTTACTTATTTATTTTTTGTGGTACTGAGATTGAACCCAATGGCATTCTACATTCGAGCTACACCCCCAGCCTTATTTTTTATTATTTATTTTGAAATAGGGTCTCACTAAGTCGCAGAGGGCCTTGTTAAGTAGCTGAGTCTGGCCTGGAACCTGCAATCCTCCTGTCTCAGCCTCCCAAGTCCTGGGCTCACAAGCATGCGCCACCACTCCCGGCTTTTTAAAACTTACTTTGTAAGAGATGTATTCCACACCTAATGATTTTCTGAACTGCTGACTTACTTATCATGCCCTTCGGAGGTCTTTATACCACTTTTAGGGTATATACTTATATGTGAAATCCCTTACAGAGCCAGACTTTACATCTGTTTGAAATTTCACAAATCAGTTAATAAGATTTTTCTCTACCAAAATATATTGCATTCATACTCTTCTCTTGCTGAGAAACACTATGTCCAGCAGGATGGAAACCAAGCATTTTGTCACCATTGAGTCAGTGTTGACTGATTAACACATTGTTCTACTTGCAACATATGGCTAGCTCATAATTAACTGAAAATAATTCTGTGGCCTTGTTTGGCTTTAAATCAAGTAAAGTTCTACTTGAGGCGGCCACGGCTGACATAATTTACGATGGTAATAATATCCTACTTTAAATCATATCAGTTCATTTCCTCTTTGGTATTTTTCTTTCCCATCGAGTTTTATTTCTTTAGCTACAGAATGCCTCCAAACTACATCTGTGTTGCTCTAAACCATGAGTAAACTTTTTAAATAGAGGGTGCAAAATGTGTTTTTATTTATTCAAAAGATGTTTTCAATTACCATTAAGTTTATTGTTGGTCTAATGTTAGCAGTTTAAATATTTGAAGCTGTTCTCTGGAAACCAGACACCCAATCCAAATTCTCAAAATCTGGTATAGTCTTTATTTTATTGTGGTTTTCCAAAACAACGGTTGATTGCTCAAAGCAGAAGTACCTTTGATGAACATAGGTTTAGTCAGACTTTAGTGAGTACGTTAGTAGCTCTTTTCCTTGGAATTACCCAGTGTCTAGGTTCCCACTCATTCTTGGCATTTTGGACCTTTCTTACAATCTTAGACCTACATCATAGGCCTTTCTGCGAACAATGGCACACCCTTCACCTATTTAGAGGAATCTCAGGATTCCTTTTTATCGCACTGAAACTCTCCTCTGTGATATTTTTCCCTCCAGGGTAATCAATAAGTGTTTAATGAGTGGCCAGTTTCTCTGTGCCGATTCCATAATTTCAGGCTCTGTTTGAAGAGTACAGAATATTCCTCCTGTAGAAGTGGGGGTCATGATTAATTGCAATACAGATTTACTTATTGTTCATGGTCTCTGAACAGGTTGGTGTAGGGGGATGAGAGTGAAGTTGGTACTCCTCTCTGTTCAGTTACTTAAGAACCCAGCTGCCAAAGGCTACAGTTAGTGATGTCTCATTACTATTTTGATATCTGCTACCAAGGTTCTTCTCAAGAAGGGAAAAGATCAATGATGGGGGTACCTATATCTTTAACTGGTAGATGGGCAGTCATCCATGCACCTGCTGGCAGCTCACTGGCTAGTTCTACTCCCAGGGCCCTTTGTGAGTGAAGGAAGGCTGAGGAAAAATAGCAGCACATGGAATATTTTCTCAATAATGTGTGTGTGTGTGTGTGTGTGTGTGTGTGTGTGTGTGTGTGTGTGTTTACTGGGGATTTTAACCCAGAGACATTCTACCTCCCAGCTACACCTCCAGCCCTATTTAAATTATTTCTTTAGATATTAAAACAGGGTTTCACTTGCTGAGTGTCTCACTAAGTTGCTGAGGCTGGCCTTGAACCTGTGGTCCTCCTATCTTAATTTCCCAAGTACTGGGATTCCAGATGTGTGCCAGGATGCATGGCTTTTGCCGTGCGTTTGGCAATAAAAATAACTTGATAGTATTTCCCAAAACAAAATCTCTGGTCACACCCCAAATCTACCAACTCAGAATCATCTGTTTGGGGGTCAGAGAATCTGGATTATGAACATGTTCCCCCAGTGATTGTTATCAAACTTCAAATTTGGGGAAACAATGTAAGCATCTCAAAAAGATTGTGCTGGAGTCAGTGAGAAGAAATACTTTCAAAAACTGTACCAATCTTAGGAAGGGGCCTGTTGTCAGACTCTGGAACCAACCTACACTCGAAACTCCTCTCGCTGGTATCATACAACCACAACTACACACTTTGTGTCATTACAGAAGTCTCACATATCTAAAATGATAGTAGTTGCTGATGTTTAGTAAGAACTTAACTTTGCGGTGTCACCTTGATAAAGATCTCTATGTTTCACATCTCACACAGTGGTCTGACACTTTGGTGAGGTGGTTGGCGGAGGTCTGCAGGAGTGGAAGAGAGGCATATGAAGATCTTCCAGCTTCTCAACCACGTCACAGAAAAGAATTGAAGGATGCATCATGTGTGAATAACAGAGCAAGAGATTTATTATAAAGGGAAAGTACACACTCCAAGAATGAGATTGTTGGTGATCTCAAGAGAGACAAAAAGTTGCCTTGTTCTTTTCTATTTTTTTGTTGTGTGTTTGGTACTAGGGCTTGAAGCCAGGGGCAGTCCACCTCTGAGCTATGCCCTTAGCCCTTTTTATTAATTAATTAATTAATTTATTTATTTATTTATTTATTTTTGAGTTTTGAGGGTTTTGCTAAATTGCTCAGGCTGGCTTCCAACCTGTATTCCTTTTGTCTCGGTCCCCCAAGTATTGAGATTATGGTGTGCCCCAAGGTGCCCAACTTTGGTCTGTGGTTGCACATTAATAGAGAATCCAGAGCTGGGGGGGCTGAGCTGGAGTCAGGGTGGGTTGGGCAATGTCACCCCAAGGGTCCCTGAGCTTGTGCAGTCCCCACTCAGGTCATGTCCTGACCATGCTGTTTCCTCTCTGACACTTGCCTTGAGCCTCTTCAATTTCCACCCAGGGCTATTCATCTTAATATGATGAAGAGGCTTGGGTCATCCTATCCTGCTCCCTGAAGGGGTCCTCTCCATGCCCGGTGGTTAGCTTTAGATTCTGTAGCATTTTTTAATCAGTCAATCAGCAAGCTGTGGGCAAGCATGCAGGCACATAAAGAGGAGCTGTGTTGCTTAAAACGAGTCGTCTTCTGTTCCCCTTCCCAAAGCTTTTCAGCTGTGAGTTTTTGGAGACTCCGCGTTCTCTTTCTTTTCCTAAACTCTGCTGGACCACTGCTTGATAGGTGATGGAACTAAAGCATTAGGAAGGGTAAATAAAATTTCTTTAAGGGGATGTGAAGGAGAAAATAACACTACATATCAATTCTATTCTCTCTCTGAAGCACATACCACATACACGAACATACCATGAACTTTGATTTTTCTCATATCAGAGACTGCTATGCTAAATTTCTCTGAAAGATCAGCCTCCCCCAGACCTTAGTCAGTAGAGCTTTTTATTAATAATATTAGTTTGAAGAATTACATTTTCATATTTAACATTTCAGTTGGAAGCACTGAGTATAGTATACACTGCTTCTTCTTTTTTTATTTTTTGTTTAACTTTTTATTCTCTCTCTACTATCTCCTAGACATCTGTACACATCTGAGTACAGATGTGGGAAATTGCCAATACACTGAATTTCCTCTCGCTGTCCTTGTATGATCTGAGAGCTGGCAGCGAAGGAGCTAATGGGAGCCCCAATAACTTGCAGCCCAGCAAATATGAGGAGCTCTCTTAAAATAATACATCTCACAGGAAGAAAGGGATTGCGTCCTTTTAAAGTGCATTTGAAACACTGTGGGTTTGAGGAAGCATTCGTGTTACTGAAAGAACATTTTCATTTCAAAAGCTGAGCTTTGTGTGACTGAATTTCAATCTAAATTATCTTGAACACTAGAAGGACTAAGAGCTATTCCATTGTGAATGGAAATGCCAGATTAAGAAAGGAGAATAAAAACCAGAGTCCTTCTGATTTTCCTCTGAAAGTACAAAGGTAATCTTTTGTGAAAAAAACAAAACATAACAAAACAGCAGGTGCATAGCACTTGGTAAAATGCCACGTGGGTAAAGTCACACTCGGGTAAATAATAAATTATGGTAATGAGCTTCTTAATAGCACCTGATAACCAGATGTGTAGAAAAGTAACCCGAAACCAACATAAATGGCTTAACAAAAGATGTAAACCAACACATCAGTAGCCATTGTCAGCACAAAGTAGTGTTTTTACATCAAGGAATGGCTGAAAGCTGGCTGGCCTCATATAAGGGAGGTAAATGCCTTCATAAGGGGTTCCAAGAGGGAAAATTTAATCTTGGAGTCAAGATTAAGTGATAGGTAGAATTTAAATAGAGACAACACATGGAGGGAGACATGTGCTCTGGTGGAAAGTGGTCTCTGGCAGAAGGTTTTGTGTAACATTATTTGTCCCGTGTTGGTTTATAGTTAAATAACTTCAACTTTCTGCGTTCAGAATTTTCTGTATTCCCTTAGAAGTAAAGCGCATGGGTATAGAAATTTTAGAATGATTATAAAATAATGTGTACCAGTGTTCAGTAATGTTTTATATAAAATTGTAATCATATATGATGAGAGGAATTCAATTAAAAAATATGCATACCAGTTCTCCCACAGCTAATAAGATCAAAGGTCAGCTATGAGTCTTCTTTGTCTGATCTGCTTTCCAAAAAGGAAAGTTCAAAACCGTGATGTAATATCTGCTGCCTTAACCCAAAAATTACCTAAAGAGTAATTGAACAGGATTTTTCGGGCTTGAACACCATCTGTGGAAATTGGGACCCTCAGACCCTCTAACTTTTTTTGTTCTGGGCCTGGGGTCTTAAGGCTTGGAGTCTTGGTCTTGGTCTGGGTCTGGGAAGTCTGGGTCTGGGCCTGGGGTCCTACGGTTGTGAAGTGCTCATTCCCCAAACTGTCTATTCCTTGTGTGTGGCTCTCTCCTCTTCGGGCTTGGAAGCTCCTGTCCTACTTCTTGGTTTCCAGGTGTTAATGCAGGTTGGCTGGAAACTCCTGCTTATTTCAGGGTTGGGAGGCCCTCCCACTGTGTGCTGAAGCACCGTGGCTTGAAGATTAAAACAAATCCTCCTTCCTAACCCTCCTCCAACACCTGGGGGAAAAAGAGTTGAAGGAGTGTGCAGGCAGGGCAGGCTGCTTGTGAAAAGCTCACTCCTTTTTCATGCTAATTTGCTCTCTCTCCCCTGGGGTTCCAGATTTATCTTTGGAGGAGATTGTCTGCCTTCACTTTCTTCATTTAGGATGTGGGGTGCCCGGTAAGAAGAGCCTGCATTTCTTGGGAACTCATTGCTCTTTTCTGGGACCCTGTCTCCTTTGCTATGCCTCAGGTTAATCTGAGAGCCAATCAATCCTAGTCACTATTGTTATAATCCTGGCTTCAGTACCAAAAAAAAAAAAAAATCTATCACTACTGATACATTAGGGGAAAATTTGAGCATAATGAAAATTTAAAGTTTGCTGATGCATAATTTTTATCTACAGTGACTAGAACAATAATTCAAAAAGCCTACACTTAGCTAAATGGGGCACTGCGAGGACTCAGAAATGTGTGCAAAGGTAAAAATGCACACACACACACACACACACACACACACACACACACACAGAAGAGAGAAAGGGAGATGCAAATAAGTAAGCTCTCTCAAAGATAAACTACATAATTTATTGGACGTAGTTAAAAAAAAAAAAGCCCTTGTTCAAAATTTTTTAAGGTTTTAAGATAACCATAGCAGAGCAAGAAACCTGTTTTAATCATAAGGTCCCATATTCCTGCACACAGACCACCCATCAAGCCGGCCCTGAATCAACTACCTCACCTCTTAAGATGTGGGGCACATCCTATCTGTACCTTATGACTTAGAACTTCCTCTCCATTTGTACATAATCCTCCTTTGACTACTTCCATGGTAATTTGGAGGAGGTAGCCCTGTCACCTGAGTCCTAGGATTCCCCTAGCTCACAGGGTACCAGTACACCACACAGACCACTGTCCTGTAGTGCAAGTCAAAGCAATGAACCCTGGAAAAGGCAGAAAAATAGCTTTAATCAGTGTGACTATACTGGAAGGAGCAGATATAGATACACAGTGACCAAAAATCTGTCTTTAAGGGGCTCTTCGAAACTTTGAGGGTTTACAGAAAAGGGGAATAATGTGAAGAGTTTGGGGGGTTGAAGGATTGTGCGATTGCAGATCTGGTGGAGTCGATCATCCTGGTTAGGTCCTCACCTGAGGTTGGGCAGTTACAGAGCAGGTGGAATAGAGCATCTTGGTTAGATGATGGTCTGGCTGATCCTCACCAGAGGACTAGCTCTGAGAAACTCTCGGAAGGTCATCCCCAATGGAGGGGATGACTCAGTTCCTACTGTGAGCCAATTGTTTCTGCTTGGGAGGGCATCCTTGGGTTTCTTTATGGGGTGATTGCACTTATTGGGGGCGGGGCAGGCTCACCATGGATGCTCCATTCTGTGAGGCTCACCATGGCTTGGGGGAAGCTTCTGGTTCCTTGTTATAAAG
The DNA here is from genome assembly GCF_963383645.1 of Muscardinus avellanarius. Taxonomy (NCBI): domain Eukaryota; kingdom Metazoa; phylum Chordata; class Mammalia; order Rodentia; family Gliridae; genus Muscardinus; species Muscardinus avellanarius. Next base: position 185,284,101 of record NC_137787.1, read on the forward strand.
ATGTTTATCAATCAGCCTTGTGGTTCCTGGAAGTCAAGGTTAAGTACAGAAGAAAGTGTTTCAGAAGGATTAAAAAAAATAAAAGTTAAGCACTGGGTGTGGTTTCGTACACTTAAGAAGGTGAGACAGGAGGATTGCACTTTGCGGACAGCCTCAGCTACTTAGTGAGGCCCTTTGAAACTCAGTGAGACCCTCTTTCAAAAATAAAGACTAAAAAAAATAGGACTGGGGGTGTAGCTTGGAGTTAGAAGTTAAAGGAAACGAGTGGAGTCTGTGGCCACTGACTGGGCCCTCCTTTAGCCTTTCTAATGACCATTTTCATATACAAACTTCCAGTTTTGTGGAAACTAAAGTACTTCATTTATTGTTGTATTTATTAACCATTAAAAATGTGTAAGCTTCACTGTCATTTCTATTATTTTCTCTGATACCGATGAAAATATTTGGTTCTGTGTACTTGCTTCTAGTTTCTCATAAGCCCGGTGATGATTTTTTAAAATCACAAAATCTTGCAAAGCCCAGTGTTGTGTCTTGAAATGCATATTTCGGGTTAATAGAAGAATTGCGCGTGATTATGAAGACGGGCTTCTCTCCCACATCCCTCAGAATGTAGATCTCATAGCTATTTGAACAGCAATCATAGGGATGGTTTTAAGACTTTAAATTTCTGGTGGAAGAATGTGAAGAACTGGGGTTTCATTGTTATTTACACAGAGAATACCTCAAATAAACCGCTTGTAGCACATCAAAATATCCTTAGTCCACAGAGAGGTCCTGCCCTTTGGAGCTGAATTAGAATTGCACCAAGACGTTGTAGATCAATTTAAGAAAACTCAGATAATCCAGAGATTAAGTTCCTTGATCGTGTGAGTGTATCAAAGGAAAGAGTACATTTAATCAATTTATTGGTTGCTTGGGTTTCAGAAGAAGGATGGAGCTGGAAAGCTAGGAAATAATTGTGGAGACGCACACCTTTGGAAGGTGCTTTGCATCGGAGCAGGAGTTCGTATTGCAGACGCTACAAAATGAGAAGTGGGTTTGCTTATTTTTTATGCCTCCTTTGTAAAATTATTTGTTCCTGAGATAATATTTTATCACACTTTACGGCATGTGGCATTATTTTGCTTTGGAAAGAATTTAAAAAATGGAAAAACTAGATGGTAACCTATGGATTATTTAAAGCTAATGCCTCATGCTACAAGTAAAGAAAGGGAGAGGTGTCCAGCTGGCCACAGGCCAAGTTGGAGCCATGGCTCCAAATGTGCAGGCTGAAAAATTCTTGCACTGGTAACATGATGGTGCTTCCTTTCTGAATTATTTTTGTGCAGCCAACACTGATAAATTAAGCACATGGGTAGACTGTTTTTTATGTAAATCCATAGGATTCATGTGAGCCTGATACTAAGAAACTTTGAGGATTTGGAATCCCTGTGAGGTTCTATGTATGTACAGCTGGCCACATAATTTGTAGAGTTTAGTGAAAATGAAAATATGAGACACCTAGCCAAAAAAAAATTATTAATAATTTCAAAATAGTGAACATCAATACTGATCCTTTGGCTTTGTATAGGTCAGACACCATGAAGCTGACCCTGGACACACACACAGTGTACAGAAGTTTCTGGAAACCCATTATTATTCCCTCAGGTCACTGATGATATACAATTAATTGTGAGTAACTCATGCCAATTTGGTTTTTCATAATAGTTAGAAAATACCCGCTATGTACCAGAATATGGATATATGGCAGTGAATACAATAGACCAAAGTCCCTGCTTTTGGGGAGCTCACAACATGGTTTAGAAATTAGATTTAAGCCGGGCGTGGTGGCGCACGCTTGTAATCCCCGCGCTTGAGAGGCGGAGACAGGAGGATCGCGCAGGTTCAGAGCCGGCCTCGCTGGCTTAAGAGACTCTGTTTCCACATAAGAATGTTAAAAAAATAGGTCTGGGAGTGTAGCCCGTGGAAGTGTATACCGGAGGTAGAAGGGCTTCCAGGAACCCCAGTGCCACCAAAAAAAAAAAAAAAAAGAAATTAGATTTAAAAAAAAAAAATGTCGGGCATGGTGTCACATACTTGTAATCCTAGTACTTTGTAGACTGACACAGGAGGATCCGGGTTCGTGGCCAGACTCAGCTACTTAGTGAGGCCCTCTGCACCTTAGTAAGACCCTGTTTCAAAATAAAAAGAATAAAAAATAGAGCTGGGGGTGTTGCTTGGAGGTAGAATGCCCTTGGGTTCCATCCCCAGTACCACAAATTAAAAAATGAAATTAAATTTAAAAAATTAGAAAATGAGTAAATTATATAGAATATTTGATGTGGTGCTTGCTAAGAGAAGAAAAATATAGAATAGAGAATTAAGAAGTATGAGGTAGGAGCTAGGAGTTTAGAGAGGAAGGTTAAGCAAGGCCTAACTGGACTGATATTTGAATAATTACCTGGAGTCAATGGGGTGTGAATCTAGATCTGGGCAGGGAGAGGGGAATTTCAGAAAGGACCAAATGTGTAAAGGGACTTAACCAGAGAGAGACCTGTCTAGGAGAGCATTATAGAGATGGGAGTCATGGAAACAGGCCTCAGCGGAAGTCTAGGGTGGCCCCGGGGCCCGAGCCAGGGGCATCTGTGCACGTTCATTCCAACGTTGAACCATAGATCAGGGCCCCTGCATTTCGGATGTGTGCTTTATCCTACAGCAACCAGCTTCCTGATCTCCTTTCTTCTGTTCACACACATCATCCCCGTGTCTCGGTTTCTGCTGTTAGTACTGACTGTCCCCAGAAACCCAGAGCGCACAGGGCCCTGCTGCTGTGCTGTGGTTTCCAGCTTTGGTTCTAACCCAAATGGAAAGGATGTTTCCAGTTCAAATTCAGGGCCAGAGAGACTCTGATTGCTTTCTTCTTCCTTTGCTTTTGCTACACGTGTGTGGCAGTATCCCACAATATGGGGCCAGGGGTGTGTGGGCCTTTCACAGGGCTGTGGGCGGAGGTTTCACTTGGAGCTATGTAAATATATTTCAAATATTTCTGCAGTGATGGAGGGCCTGGGCTCAGTACCAAGTTTTCTCAGTTCACTGAGCGAGGGTTGTGCTATCAGGACTAGCTGTATATAGCCCATTAGTTGTACCTGCATTGCCTAGGGATTCTGCAGGTGGTTGAGTGGATGGTCAGTGACTCCACTTGGATTCTGAGGACTGCTGAATTTTCCTTCTGTGCTTTTCCCATGACTAAAAGAAGGAGAGTCATATATGGGATTAAGTTATTTAAATAGATACCCAATCTATTTTTTAAATGTGCATTTTAACGATATCAGTTTGGTGGTATTTTCTTTTATTGAGTATTTTGTGATATCATTTTGTTTTTATTTTATATTATTATTATTATTATTATTATTATTATTATTATTATTATTTGTGGTACTGGGGATGGAACCCAGAGGCTTTCTACCTTCGGGCTATACTCCCAGACCTATTTTCTATTTTATTTGGAAACAGGGTCTCACTAAGTTGCTGAGAGCCTCACTCAGTAGCTGAGGCTGGCTTCGAACCTGTGCGATCCTCCTGTCTCAGCCTCCCAAGCGCGGGGATTACAAGTGTGCGCCACCACGCCCGGCCTGTGTTATAATTTTAAAAGACTTCAGTATTCACAAGTACTCAGAGTAATTTAAAAAAAAAGAATGGAAATTAAGATCATACTAAAACAAAGAAAGCAAAAGAAGTAAAAGTAGTAGCAACTATGGGTGCAATTATAGAAAAGAAGCAGAGGAAAAAGGACCAAGTAAGTCAGGCTCAATTTTGTAAAGTATTTCCTTGTTCAAGGAGAAAAATTCATTGGGCTTACAATGAGATGTAAAGTTATACTTCTTACCAGAAAAAAATAAATTGACTTTTAAACCATCATTATTTATCACCAAGAATCCGTTTACTTCAAATGACTTTTTAAGCCTGGCTCAATTGTCTTTAAGTTCTGCTTAGCAGAGTTGAAAGCTTCCAGGAAAAGGTTAAAAACAGTCTGTTTATGTAGATGTAAGTCTGGTAAATATATTGAAAATTGGAATGGTGATACTTGCCATACACGGACATGCTGAGATCTTTTAAACCATCTGGAAATTATTTCATTCTTTTGTAGCCTGTTATGTCTATCAGGAAAATAGACATGCATATATTCTTTGAATAACCATACCTATACTGTTGATAAATATTATTAGTAAAAAATGACAGTAAGATAATACATCTTATTATTTAAATGATCCAGGGATTATGCCTAAGTAATAGGCTCATGCATTTGGTAAGAAATAGTCTAATTTCCAGTGAAATCTGTTCTTCTTTAAACATTTTTATGACTTACAATTAGGTCGTACAGCAATTCCATCTCAGTTAATAGGAAGAAAAGTAATTGACTCAAAAACATTACTTCTTAGGCATGTAACAGATTATCCTAATATGAGGATAAGAAAAAACAAAGCATGCTTTATGTCTAAGGCTCTCAAATGGTAACATTTTTAAAATTCCACTATTAAATATAACAATGAATGAGATGGCTTTGTTGCATAAAGCTCATATGTAATGGCTTTGGCCTTAATAAGAACATGGAAATAGAATAATCAATGATAGAATCATAACACTCTTTTTCTTCCTTTTATTTTTTTCTTGATTGGGAAGAGGAGCACTATCTTTCTTCTGTTACATTTGGTAATATGAAACTGGAAACATAAATATCTACTGTAGCAACCTTGGCTATTTTTCTGAATTTTATAAGCCTCAAATTTCTTATCTATAAAAATGTCAATGATAATTTTATGTAACTCATAGGATAATTGTGAGAAATGATTCAAAGGATGGATATAAAGCACACAATGTTAGCTTTGGCCACAGGCAACACAGAATAAAAGCTAGATATCATTATTATGTGGCCACAATTTCCTTTTTTTTTTTTTTTTTTTGAGTGATTGGATTGGTTATTAGCCTGACTGATTGTGCACATGGCATGACTTTAGTTACTCCAGAGATTTTCTATTAAGAATGTCTTCTCTGATCAATAATGTTCAACAGGTGCTCATGAGGAAACCAAGTTCATGAAGTCAGGATTACATGCCAGACAAGGCAAGATGTGGGCTGCCTGAATTCACTTGTTAGTTCTAGCCTTGCCCAGATTTTACGGACTCATGCCCTCATCTATGCAATAAACCGAAGATCATATTTCAGTCTTAGTTTAATTCCCTTAATGGAAGAGATTGGTAGGCATGCAGAAGGTGTTTAATTTGGTCAGCATTCTCACTTCTGTGCACTTCCTAAAGGAAGGGAGATGTATTGATTTATTTCCTTACAGACTGGATTTTTAAAAGAAAGATTATATATATATATATATCATATATTTATATAAGATATATATTTATTTTATGTTTAATGTTACGTTGGCTGCCAAGCAGGAACAGGGACTACAGGTCTTTAGGACATGATGGTGGGGAACAGAGAAAGCCAACAGGCCAGAAGGAGAGGGAGAGCGTCAAAAATAAAAGCCGGATTGGAGCAGGGCCTTTCCCAAGCTGTAAAAGTTCACACTCCTGTGGACGCACCTCTGAGCTGCCCCCATTGGCACAGCATGAGGTCTGGGGGACATTTTAAATAGAAGCTATTACAGTGCTTAATGAATATTTTCATAATTAATCAAAAGCTGGTCACTACAAGCACTGAAGTAATTTCTTGCTCTAAAAATTAATTCTGTTCCCTGCTAAAATAAATAGAAGAGTTCATCATGAGATAATTTTTTATTTTTCATATCTAAGAAAAATTCATTACTAGAAATGTGTGCTTTTTACTTGATTCTTATAATTATGAAAATGTATTTTGTCTAATAAAGGGTTATAGAGATTGCCAAAATATACACATATAACATACACACACATATATGTACATACAATGTTACAGTAAATAAAAAACAATCATCAGCCTTCTTGTACTAAATTGTTCTAAAACCATCTACTTGTTTTTAGAAAAATTCCTTATGAACTTCTGACCTCTTCTTTCATTTACTGGGTGAGTTGCATCCTGAAATGGTAGGCTGAAATCCTAACCGCTCTGTACCTCAGGATACAAATGCATTTAAAGACAGGCTCTTAATGGGGGTAATTTAGTAAAAAGGTGATTAGGGTGGATCCTGTTTCTCATGAGAAGAGTCAATTAGGACTCAACCCTTTACCCAGTAGAAGCCCATAGGACTCTAGGGGTAAGGTGACCATCTCCCTGTTGCAGTGACAATTTTCCAAAGAATCTCAGCCTCTCTTTGACCCCAGATTTCTCACCTCCAGATCTGTAAGAAAATAAGTGTTCTTTATCCACTATGTAATACTTTCTTTAGTAGCCCTAGAAAATATATATATTCCCTATCCAAGCACTAATACAAACCAGTGTTTACAAAACTACTTCTGATAACTCCGACTTGGTAAGTCCCTCTAGATGCCTTGTATTTTTACTTAACTATGGAACTTTTATGAATTTTATTTCAGTAAACTGATCCCAGTGTCGAAGGGACATGCCATGCTGTTTGACATGGGTGTGTGTGTATATATATATATATATATATATATATATATATATATACACATACATATACATATACATACACATATATATGTATATAAAATCTGTGTATATATGGTCTCAATAGTAACTATCATACTTCTTTAAAATTAGAAGATAGTAGATGCTTGATGAATATTTATTTTCCCCCAGCCCTATTTTTTATTCTTTATTTTATTTTATTTTTTGTGGTACTGGGGGTGGAACCCAGAGACTTTCTACGTCCGGGCTATACTCCCAGCCCTATTTTATATTTTATTTGGAAACAGGGTCTCACTAAGTTGACTACGTACCTGAGGCTGCTTCAAACTTGTGTGATCCTCCTGTCTCAGCCTCCCAAGTTCTGGGATTACAAGCATGCGCCACAACGCCTGGCTTATTTTTTATTTTTTGAAACAGAGTCTCTCTGAATTGCAGAGGAACGTACTAAGTAGCTGAGGCTGTCTAAAAACAGTGACCCTCCTGTCTCAGCCTCCCAAATGCTGGGATTACAAGCATGTGCCACCGTACGTGGCTTGATAAATATTTTAATTGATACTAAGTCTTCATATATAGGTGTATATTGAAGATGTAGGGGACGTTTGGTTTTAAGGAATGACTTAGTATCTGTCTCTAGGGATTTCCTTGGGTAAATATTTTCAGCAATGCTGTTTCTCTGTCACATTATGTCTCCTTGGCAGAGTTGAGTTTGATTTTTGTGTGAAGTGAGGAAGGGATTGGGTGAGACTCAGAAATGTGATGTGGGGAGTCTATTGGAAATACACATGACATCTCAATTTGTCTGGATTTGACAAGTACCAAAGTATTTGTCTTGTCTACTCTCATGAAAAGTTTAGCCTAAAATAAGATTTTATAAAATTTTAAATACTAGATTGCCTCAACTCTGCGCTAGAACTGTCAATTTGGAAAGTTACCGGGCTTTGAAAATCCTTTGTCAATGCCCAAGTTTTAACATCAGGGTCACTGGGTATCATGGGTTATGATACTGGATATATGAAAGTTGAAGGTCTCTTGACTATCAATAATCATGTAGGAAAAGAAGTGTTTTCTAGGTGACTAATTGTATGTGTGTTTGTGTACATATGTATGTATCCCTTCTATGCAGTGTCATGCACACACCTCCACCCCACCTTTCCATGTTTCCTCTGTAACTTTATCTCCTTCACATGTAAGCATCTCTTTCCCAGACATGTCAAATTAGCTCTAGCTGCATGAGAAATAATTCACATATTCAAGCTGCCAAATATTGAAGGATTGTTTATAAAAACAAACAATATTAACAGTGCAAATATTCTGTTCCGAGTTTAGGTAAGTCGAAAACAAGAATGTAATAAGCCCTTCAGGTCATGTCAAGAAGGGACACATTTGCTGGATTGAATAAAATTTTTGTTGATGGTTTTCGATGAGTTTGGTTCTCAGAAACTACTGCCTGCCAAGTTGCTTTCCTTTGCCAATTTATAATTTGGCAAGTCGCCTTTCTGTGCATTCATTGAACTCTGCATTTAATGTGTTCTCATGGGTCACACTCGTGAGAACTGACTACTCCGTAAATTTACATAGGGAAGTAAATAAGAATGTTACTTCAAGGTAATTGAGTTTCATAGATGAAAGAGGCTTTTGGGGTTCAGGTTCCCGGGACACTGTGACTATTGTAAACTTCATGTTTTCCCCTGACCCAACTTTTGTGAATTTCTCAGAAGGCTCTTTTGCCATTGAAAGGCATGATAGTCCCCAGCTTTAACCAATAATTTAGGTTTTTGCAACAAAACTAAATAAAATTGTAAAAAAAAAAAAAATGAAAGGGGAGATGAAAGCACAGGAAATCAAGGTTATGATGTCTATTCCTTTGGGAATTTTAAATTTATGTTTTGAAATGTTTCAGCTGATGATATTCTTAATTCTTATAGTATTAGAGAAGAATTGCATCTTGGGAAGTCTTTAATCAAAAGTTGGGAATAAACAGTTGAAAGAGCCCATAATTTCAAATTACTGAACATAAGTTTCCCCCCTGAGTCCTCTATGTATAAAGGAGTGGTTTTAAAATGAGGGTGGAAATATAATGACCCAGTCAACACATACCTTACCCCTCTTTTCTCCAGTCCCATTCAGAGAGGATTGATGACTGCTTTTCTGTTTTGATATTTATAGGGACCCATGTGACCTTCAGTGTGTACTTACTATTTTCAGATCTGAGAGACTTCAGTGTATGGGTTAGACTTGGTAGGACTGTAACTAAACTGCTTAGTTCTCTTTGTTGCGCAGAGACATTATCTATCCCTTTTTCAGTTTGACTGTTTCCTGTCATTTCCCCACTGAAGACTCAATCCACTCTGGTGGGGAAAGTGAACCCTTTAGAAGTTGAGCCACGTGTCCTGGCACACGCTTGTAGCCCTAGTACTTGGAAGGCTTAGACAGGAGGATCACAGGTTCGTGGCCAGCTTCAGCTATTTAGTGAGGCTGTCAACAACTTAGACTCTGTTTCAAAATAAAGAATAAAATAGAGTTCAGAGCCAGGCCTGGTGGTGCACACTTGTGATCCCAGCATTTGTGAGGGTGAGACGGGAGGATTGCGGTTCAAAGAGAGCTTCAACTACTTATTGAGGCCCTTTGCAACTCAAAATGAAAATAAATAAAAAATAGGACTGGGGGTGCAGCTCAGAGGAAGAATGCCCCTGAGTTCCATCCCCAGTACACACATACACATACACACACACACACACACACACACACACACACACACACACACACAAATACAACTGGGGATATAGCTCATAGGTAGAATTCCCCCCAGTACTGCCAATAAGAAAAGAAGAAAACAAACCAAAAAAAAAAACAAAGAAAAAAAGAAATTTAGTAAGGCCCTATACAATTTAGTGAGAATCTATTCCAAAATAAAATATAGCTGGAAGTATATCTCAGAGGTAGAATGCCTCTGGGTTTTATCCCCAGTACCACACACACACACACACACACACACACACACACACACACACACACACTGAAAATGGCATAGTAGCAAAGGGACCCTAGTATTTTTACCACCAACACTTTACATCTCAAAAAACAGTTAGTGATTGTGTTCATACGCAAGTTAAACCCTACTAAAGAGTGGCTCAAACAAATTGACATTTTATTTTTCTTCCTTAAAAAGAAGTCAGAGTGTATCCAGTTTCAGACACCTGTTATGTGGCTCAAGGGTGTCTGAGTAGATTTGACTATGATTTTCTTGACTTTTTAAAAATTCATGGATACAATATGGCTGTTAAAACATCTGCCATCACATTAGAAACATGCAGGAGGTAGAACACATAGGCAGGGAAAGAGAAAAAAAGGAAAGAAAAGAGAATAAGAGGGGAGAGAAGAGAGGAGAAGAGAAAGGAATTATATAAAAATATGCCAGACTTTTCACTGGGTGTGGCGGCCCAGGCTTGTAATCCCAGGACTTGGGAGGCTGAGACAGGGCAAATTCGAGGCCAGCCTCAGCTACTTAGTGAGGCCCTCTACAACTTAGTGAGACCTTGTTTCAAAATAAAGAATAAAAAATATCTCTGGGTTCAATCCCCAGTACCACAAAAATAAATACCAGATTTTTCTCATTTTCTTAGTAAAATTTAAATATGCTTCATTGGCCAGAAGAGTTTCACATGGTCACAGGTAAGCACGTGCATGTTGGAAAGTGAGCTTTCACCTTTCTATAGTAGCAGGATGGATAGGAACAGTTTTGAATAAGCTACAACTACAAAATCTGCCAGAGACCGACCCAGAGTCAGAGCTACACAAGATTAACAAGGGACCATTGACCTTACAGAAGGCTGACCAACATCACAGATAGCTTGGCAAGACTTTTTCTATGATGACTAATAATTAAATAATTAGGGCAGGCTTGGTGGTGTAGGCTTGTAATCTCAGGACTTGGGAGGCTGAGATAGGAGGACTGCAAGTTCTTTACTAGACTCAGCAACTTAGGGAGGCTCTCTGCAAGGACCTGAGACCCTCTTTCAAAATATAAAATAGGCTGGAAGTGTAGTTTAGAGATAGAATGCCCCTGGGTTCGATCTCCAGTACCATAAAAATAAAATAAAATGATTAAATCCCATGATGAGATCTTCCCGGTATGTGTCTTTCTGGCACAGCGTGGGACCGTCCACTCCATGCATGTCCCTTCATTTTTGGTATCATGGGAAAACCCACAGCATATCATTTCATCTTACCACCATTCTTGGCTGAATCCTACATAGGACACATGCTACCACCGTCTGGCTGATGAGCTTTAGGGCTGACAGAATCTGTTTTATTTTTTTTAACTTTATTCTTTTAAAGTGGCGATGATACAGGAAAAAGGCGCTTACCCTTTCTATAGGGCCCCATGGCCCCCATTCTTCCACCTAGACCAACCTACCTACTCTTCAAGGATTTTCTTCAAAAGAGAATGCAAAATTTGGCTCCACATTGCATAATTCTAATATCCCTGAGAAAGAGAGCAGACATATTGATATATTTTTTCTTTGTTTTGTTTTTTGGTGGTACTAGGGTTCCTGGAAGCCCTTCTACCTCCGGGCTACACGCCCAGACCTATTTTTATATTTTTATTTGTAAGCAGGGTCTCTTAAGCCAGCGAGGCTGGCTTCGAACCTGCACGATCCTCCTGTCTCTGCCTCCCAAACGCAGGGATTACAAGCGTGCGCCACCACGCCCGGCTTGATATTTTTTTAATATGAGAAAAATGGACTGTGGTTTGGGGAAATTGGTCTATAATGAAGGTCAATATGGAAACCTAGAATAGTGTTGTAAAGATCACTTTACTTTTAAAAATAATAGAGATTGAATATAAGTGATATCAGCAAACTAACATAAGAAATTATTATTAAAATGCTAGAAGGTAGCTATCTAATCGTATTGGGATTTGAGGTTGGTAGGACTTTTATTCCACCGATGGTTAAAGTATTGTTGAAAGTAAATAAACAATATAAAATGAAAACTAAAACATTTGAAATCCCTGATGGAATCCATTTTTGGAATGCCTTTCAAAGGAGTTTAGAGATTGTCAAGAATACCAGTATTTATAGTGACCATTTATTACAAGGAAGTGTGGTAGAATGTATTGCCGCATAGCCCTGACTTTACCAAGTGGAGAGCAGTATTTCTCTGATAGGGGTTATCTATCCATCCACATCCTGTTGACATTAGACTCACTTTGGCCTGCGGAAAAGGAGAGGACCAGAAATATGCTACGTTCCAGATCTCCCTTGTTTCCTACACTCCTGAATTTTCTGCCACATGAATGGTTTGGGATACATGAGACCAGCTCATTCATTCACCCTCGACCCCAAATGAGAAGAGAGTGGGACAGAGGTGAAACCTTTCACTCACAGTCATCCACTGGAAATGTCAGTGAGAGAGGCTTCCTGGAGAGATATGTCTTTAATAAGTTGGGGATTAGTTGTTACAGCGGTGAAGCTGACTAATATGAGATTTTGTATGTTTTTTTTTTTTAAAGTGGGTACCACCCTCCACTGTGCGGCTTCAAAATGTCAATAATGATAGTTTTTTTCTCTTAAAGGATCACATTTTTTTTTTCCCATTCAGAGCAGAAACAGTTTAGGTTACAGCTTAAAGGACTCTGGAAGTATAAAAACTGCTGGGCTTTTTTCTCCGGATCATGTATGGAAATTCTTGAAGTTAAATTTGACTTGCTTATTCGAAGAGAAACGCGCATGAATGGAATAAATTCCAGTGGTCAGGAAAGCAATGCTTGTATTCTGTAAAAAAAAAAGACTGTCTGCTCTTATTAACCCTTTGCAACATGAGAAGGAAGTGTATCTATTGAATAGATGCCCTTTCTAGTTTACTCATGTTTAGGATGCAATAAAACGTTACGGGCTTTGGGGACTCGAATGTTATGATGTGTGGCATACTTAGAGTTGCTGTGCTTCTTCACAGAATATTTGAGCACCCTCCAAGCCCTTGCCCATGCCCTGGTATCTTTTATAACCATTTCTGAATGCTGGGAAAGTGATTAAAAAAAAAAGGCAAAAGCTGAGTACTCAGAGATAGCTTGGCCTAGTGCTTTGCCAGACTAGTTCTCATAAACTCTGTGATGTTAATCCTTGAAAATTTCTCTTTTTTTCTTTTCTCTGCAAACATCTTTAAGGGAGATTTGTCATCTCAGGTTTCACGTGTGGAATATACTGGAGGGTATTCTCGGATAGTGTTCCCCCATGCTGAAGCCCAGGTAAAGTCATATAGGAAATTGGCTTCCTGGGGAAATTCTGAGATAAGGCATTTGGGATCTTGTACAGTTATAATTGTTAATCAAGTCTTTACAGGCAGTGTACTTGCGAGTGCCTTTTTGTGCCGTACTTTATACTTCAGACTGCTAAAAATCAGCATACTTTTCCATCTGAAAGTGCATTTCTCAGCCTGAAATGCGTGGCTACACTGAGTCAATTATGGTAGAAGAACATTCTCTGAAGTAAGAATAATATCCAGGCAACATGACCTCCATATGTGGCTGTCATATTAGAAATGACGAATGGGGACATTCCAAAGATGTCCAGATTGCTTTAAGTCATTTTGTATTGTGCAAGACACAGTACTCACCTTAAAAAAAACACAGAGTTTTCAAAGTTCACAAGTTACTGAGCTTTCCAAAAAAGAACAAAAATTCAATATTAAAGTCAACATGTAACCTTCATGTACAACGTAGAGATATAATGCTACATTTTAGTATAAAGTTACAATGCATCTGAGTTTTATTTTTATGAAATTGTTATCACACAGCTGTAAAATTGCACTGAAGTTGTCAAGTGAACAAGACAAGGTGCCTAACATTTAGTGATATGACATTTGGTGATATGAGACCCCCTCAGGGACGCCATACTCTATTGAGATAGAGCCCTTTCAGAAGCTCTCACATGTTCAGAATAGCTAAATAGGTTAGTTGACTAACAGTGCCTCAGAAGCATAGAAAATAAACAGATTATTGCATTTAATACTCTTCATTTTGACAAAAACAAAACGTCTTCAGTTTGTGGGAATTTTTTTTTTTAGGTAAAACTATGTTTTCACTAAATTTGGACTTTCTTGATTTTGAAAATGCATTCCAAATGTAACAACTATTAACATGTTTGAATCTCACTTTTTAAAAAAAAAAACAATAAATACCATCAGCTGTCTCTGGATGTAAAATAATAACTTTCTTTCAGTGGCACCTTTACTTGCTCTGGAAGGCACACTTGGCATTTGAGTTTAGCAACTCTAACAAGTTTCTTTTACTACCATCTGTGCTTCCAAGAGCAGGCATGTCAGGCAGTAGAGCCGGGGGGGGGGGGGGGAAGAGTCAAAGTTGCAGCTGAAGTTGATTAAAGATGACAACATTATTATAAACACATACAAAAGCCAACAGTGACAAGTTGTACTTTGAGAATGGGCTTCTTAGCAGGAAACCAAGAAAGAAGGTATAAAGTTCATGTGTATATCCATGAGAAAAGGAGTCAACATAGCTGGCTCATAATGGTGCAAGTTCTGCTTCTCTAAGATGATCATTATGTAGTCCAAGGCATATTTACGTATTAGCAAAATCATATATGTGTTTACATTAAAATAGTCACTTACTGGGCCCACATTTATTTAGCCCCTTTAATGGTGCTCTATGTTAGGTGCCAAGGAAAACAATAATGAAAAGAAAATACATACAGGACAGTCTGCCATCATGGTGCTGTGTTCTAATGGGTAACAATGCATTTTAAATTAGTTTTTCAGATAACAGTCGAAATATGGATAAAAATTAGTCATGGATAGAGGAGAGAATGAAATGGGACCAGGAGGGTATTTTAAGATGCGTGTTCAGGGAAGGCCTCACTGGTGGAGACTCTGAGCATAGCATCCCAGGCTGAGAGAAGAGTGAGTACCAAGGTCCCAAGGAGCAGCCTGGAGTATTCCTGGATATTTGAGGCTGTGAAGAAGCATGGCAAGAACCCACTTGAGGAGCCTGGCCAGATCCTGCGGGGCCTTGTGGATAAATGAAAATCTCAAGTTTTTCTCTAAGTGAGATGGGATGTGAATAGCAGTGATCTGAGCAATGCATAATGTTATCTGACTTGTGTTGATGTAGCCTTAGGGGACTGGATCCAGTGTAGCACCTAGAACCAGCAGGAAGACTATTGAGATAATCTAGATTAGAGAAGATGGTAGCCTGGGACAGAATGGGACCATGGAGATAGGGAAAGAATCAGAGTCAACATGTTTGGAAATAGAGGATGCAGATTTTGCTGACAGCTCAGTTTTAGGGTTTGAGAGATGCAGTGGTGCTAAAAATTATGTCAAGTTTGCAATTTTTGTTCATTTTGTGGTTGGCATGGCCACAATGAATGATTTCTTTCCAAAGATAACTTCATAACCCTGGGAGTTCCAAAGTTAATGAGGCTTGTAAACAGAAGCCACAGGTTTTGAAGTTTGGACTGGGACAAGTTTTAAGTGTGAAATTTATTATTACCTTTAATTATAGGCAATGAATAACTGCACAATTGGCCGTATCTTCATTACCAACAGAATTCACACATAGATTCATATCACACTGCATTTACTGAGATATCTCAAAATGTCATTTACATTCATTACTACTTCCAAATAATTATTGGCAATTAGACCTGCTGCAAGACCTTACTATTTACTGTGTTAATAAAACACATATGTCATAATGAAAAATATCTTCATAACTTCAATCAATATTACGATTTCATTGGAACACTTGGTACTTTATTTTAGGCACATTTATCTAGTCTCCTTAGAAGGCATACCCATACTTTAAGGAGAATAGAAATGTTCCATGACACAAAAATGTTAAAACTTGCCTATTAGCCATGATGTACACCAATAAAAAGCATAACAGGGTCTCAAAAGCAAGACGGATAATAGTAAAGGCATCAATTATTACGAGCTTGTTGTTGTGATGATTGTGTACCAAATATATTATCTAAATTATTCCCCATAGCAAACCTATGAAGCAGAGATTGTCTTTGTCTTATGTGAATGGAAACTCAGGCTTTAGAGTAAGTAACTTTACCAAAGTCATATATCCTACAAGTAGAGATTCAAACTCAAATCAGTTTCCTGTGTCTCTTTTTCACAAATATATATTTATTTTCATTATAAAAGAAGCAAAGCTGAAACTTTCCTATTTAAGCCTTATATATTCATTGTAAAGCACTTGAACCAATTACAGGGTGGAAAGATGAAGGAAAGTGTCCACTGGAAAACCTGTGGGTCAGGCAGCCACTGTAATAGTGTATATACATGCTTTCTTAAAATTTAAGTCAAATAGTGAATTTATTTAGACTGAAAAATATCCCCTTTTCCCCATCCTGCCTTCTATTTATCCTGCTCCTCATCCCCACACAACCTGCATTTAGGGGAAGCCATGTTATCCACCTAACATAGACCTTACTCTTCTCTGGAAAATGTGGCAAGGTAATAGAGGATCTGCATATTTACTGACCAATACTAAATGTGGGTCTGTTTATCAAGATACATGCCTCATGCACTGCAGTAAGTCTGCCAGGGTTTTCCTTATGGGCCCGCCACGTATTCATTCTAATTGTGCATCTCTGAGCAACATTCATAATGTACCAAGATTTTTCTTTGCTATTCTGTAAAATGGGAACAAGTTATATATTTATCTTTTTGAGTGACAGTGAGCCTTAAATGAAATAACTGCACAAAGCCTGTATATAATAGTAGAAGCTCCCATGAGAGGCTATAATTATTATTGTTGCTGCCTGGTGAGACTCGTCATCTCATCTAAATAAGTCCTAGGTCACAAATTGAACCAAGCCTCTTATAAACTGTTCCTGACTGACCAGTGCTCCTTAAAATAACATTCTCTGTATGTTGTAAAGGACCACATTGGTCCTATTTTAAAGAAGTTAAAAGCGTACCAAGATATTATTTAGTAGATAGTTGACACACACATATTTGTTATCAGTAATAAAATTGTATGTATTAACATGGATAATAAATTTTATGAGGGCGGCATAAAAAAATCTAACTGAAAATTTTGGTAAACTATTTGTATCAAATATTTTACTTTTGTATCTGCGAATAGAGCTTGCTAAGCAAACCAATCTTTTGGGTCATTCCTACCTCTCACCCTTATATTTCTGTGCGTACATGGCTTGGCCAAATCTGGGGAACATTGCTTCTGACTAGTTGTGATCATTTTGCAGTCAACTCATTACAATGCAGAAAAGACAGGGAAACAAACCAAAAGTCAGATGACATCCTTTGTTACAGAAGATTGTCTAACAGTATTCTACCATTTTACTAAGAATTTTCACACATTTAGGGGTTTCATCAGCTTTAGTATATTATGCGAAGAGCTTGAAAGGTGAGATGTTGCAGAGTTCTAAGGAAAATATTTACGTGCCAACCAGAAGAGGTTCACACCTGTTTTCACTTGATCTTCGAGCCTCACTTAAAGATAAAATGCGTTTCCATTACAACTCTGGAAAATGTCAGAGAGTGAACTTGGAAGGTAAGTAGGTTGGAACTATATTAAGCATGAAAATGTGAATGGATAGTGTAGCCATGCGTTTCGGCAGCTATTATATGTTTTGACTTGTATAAGATCCTACACAATGACTTTCTTAAATTTAGTATTCATTATACTTACATTAAATTTCTTAAGTTTAGTATTCATTCATACTTATTTCTGCTCATCCACAACCTAAGAAATCTCCTAATTGAACATTTAGTGTGGAAACAAGTTTCTGATTCATTAGACCTCAACCAAATCTAATCTCGGCCTCCAAATTTTATATTTTTGCCTTTGCAGCATAGGGGAGGCAAAACTTTACTTTCTGCTCTCTAAGGAACTCCAGCTGAGCATGAATTAAGTTGATAAAAACAGATTAACAGGAGATAAGCAAACATACTTTTACATGTACACAAGTTCCCGTATAGGAGAAGAAAGACTGGAAGAACTGACAAAACCAAAATACTAATATATTAAGTTGGACTAAGTGTAGCAATCATAGGAAAGTAACTACAGTGTCCAGGGAGGTTAAAAGAAGATAGATTATTTAGAAAGCTCAGATGGAATGGGTTTTTCTTGGTTTCAACTCCCCATCTCTGGTGACAAAAGTGTTTCTTCTTTGCTGGCTCAGGAAAGATATCTCTCAAGTGGGAGTTTTATTACACTTCCATTGATAACAATGTCTGTTTCCTGGTACCCAGACTCTCTTTTGTGTCTGCTGTTATTCAAATGCTGTTAGCTCAAAATAACCTTTATGCCAATGTGACGTATTTGGGGTGGCATTATCTGCTGCTCTTCTGTTACAAGTCTTCATGCCCAAGACCATGGTGGCCAACCTTCTCCTGTGTAACTCTAAAGCTTTTCCAGGCATCCAGTGTTTTTGTATTGATCCTTACCCTCTCAGAGGCACATGGGAGTCCGGTCTTTAGAAAACAGACATTCATGACATAGATGTCCTTGTTGTGAGTGGCCATTGATCACTTTAAACTATGCAATCCCATCAGCTTGTAATTAAGAATATGCTATGTTTCACTCAGTATGTTGTCCTGTGCATTTCCCCAAAGACCCTTAACTTCCCACTTTTTATCTATCAGCCTTTTGAAATTAGCCTGTACTTTATTTCCTTTAAGCTTATTTGCTTCATTACTAGGAAAAGTTTATACCATCAATATACCGGAAATTATGCTTCTTCCTGAACAAAACCACTAAATATGTCATTCTCAAGATTTATCACAAGGAGAGCTATCTGTTCTTATTACCTGAACCCTCTTTAAGGTCCCATCATCCCAGATGTGGAACATCTGTAAAAATTTAAACAGAGCATCAAATATAACATTTATGGCAATGTTAAAATAATTGTTTGCAGAATTGGAAACTAGTCACTCACAGAAAGTGAATATGTTTTCTCTCATATGTGGAAGCTAGAGAGAAATCAGAATACACGAAGAACTCAAGATAGAGGAGAAACCCCAGTAGAGCAGTGAAAGGGGTCTAGAGGAGGGAGGTATGGGAGGGAAAGAATTGATGAAGGAAGTATTTCCATTGACCTATGTACATAGAAGAAATTATCAGTGCCAATCTTACTATCATGAATGGGGAAGAGGCGGGAGAAGGGCTGGAGCCAGGGGGAGGCCCTCCGAGTGCTGTGCTGTGTGCATGGATGTCCCTATCACTCTAAACTTCATTATGATGTGAGATTACAATGCAACAAGAAGAGTATACTTAAAAAAAAGAACAGACTTTAAATGGGTGTGATATTTACACTGGAAGCCTCTTAGCCAATCTAAAGAAATAATCAAAATGATTGTATCTGTGTCGAATGTTATTTATAGTGCTCAGAAACAGCCTAAACATCACGTTAGGGAGAAGCTTAAATAAATTGTACCTCTATGCTATGTTACGGTTATGAAGCTGGGAGAGTAGAGTTTATGTTTTAAGTAAAGAAATGGAATAGGAAATTTCACTCTACTTTATTAAAATAAATAAGCAGGTTATAATTTATAAAAGCACTAGGATTATAGAATATTTCTAAAAACATTTTTAGAGGGAGAGATATTAAAAGGAATGTATGATATTAAAATAATAACAATGGTAGACAGTCGACGTGTTGAGTTTACTCAGTAGTGACTTAGACACACACACACCACCCAAGACCTGGGTATGAGCAGCATATATTACTGGTGTAATCAGGAGAAAAGAAAGGAAATAATAATAGGAAGGCATGGTAGCACATACCTGGAATTCCAGTACTTGGGAGGTTGCAACAGGAGGATCCCAGGTGAGAAGCTAGCCTCAGCAACCTAATGAGACCCTGTTTCAAACTAAAAATAAAATAGAGCTGGGAATGTAACTCAGAAGTAGAACAACCCTGGCTCAATCCCTAGTAACACACACACACACACACACACACACACACACACACACACACACTAAATAAATAAATAAATAAATAAATAAATAAGTAAATGAATGAATGAATGAATGAATGATTTCCCAGACACTGAAATTTCATTCCTGTGTTCTTTCCTCAAATTTAGGAATTTAGTGGAACTTAGCCAAATGCAGCTATATTCAGTGAATTTTCTGGTGAGACACGTAGCCAAAATTTCTTTCCAATCCCAAAACATTCTGATTGGGATCATTTCAGAGCAACATAGGGAAAGCAGAGGGTGCACAGTAGGGTCCCAATAGGGTTGAAGAACTAGAACTGCAAAGGTCAGAGAGAGGGTGGGAGAGAGAAATTGAGGGCCAGGGCTGGGTGGGGAGTGCAGCCTTGTATGTCTCAGAGCTCGGCCCATGGGCATTGATCAAAGCAAAGAATCTCATCTCAAAACATTGCTTGGATTCTCTTTTTGAAACTATTCTGACCTTAATTTTTCATGCTTCCTTGCAAGTGGAATGCAGTGATATCCTACTGTGTTCCTGTGCTCAGCATTTGGTGGAGGAATCATGTTTTAAATAGACATGAAAGCATAAACTATGACTTCTAAAATTTTTATTGAAAGTATAGTAGGTAGATTCTGAAACAAAGTTTAGATAGTTGGCTATGGACAACAATGACTTCCAGCCACAAGACAAGTAAGAGCCATGGTTCCTAAGCTGATAGAAAACTGCCATGCTATTGGACACTGGGAGACAACCTCGGAGAATTTTTTGCCTTTTTTTTGTATAACCTGAACAATGGTCATTTCTCTATTAGCAAGCCTCAGCCGAATCTGTTGAGCAAGTACAGTGCCTTGTACATTTGACTCAAATTTGTTCTTTTTCTGTACATTTTAGAATGTCCTCAAGTTTTATTGATCCCTTCTCACCTTCAGAGGAAAATAAGATGTTATTCATAGGTATTTGTTTACAATGTAGAAAACATCGTTTCCTTCTCAATTTACTGAGTTGAGAGGGTTTTTTTTTTTTTTTAGAATGGATTTGTACTTAGTTCCTTGGAAAGTAAATACTCGTCGGTTTTATTTCAAATTAGCATCGGACACAATGGCAACCAAGGTCTAACTTTCTATTGAGTATCCAGTTGTAATAGCTCATCATCATCACAAGGAAATGCGTACCTGATGACCAGTTAGAGGAAAACACAGCACTATCAAAGACTAAGCCAGTCCCCTTCCCTTCTTTCATACACACAGTTCTATAAGGGAAGGTATTCAAGAATGGGCCGGAAATTATTTTATTTAGAATGATAGTATCTTTAAACATTTTAACACGAGTTTTTAGTTCAAGAATCCTCATATTTATTAGCACAAAAACTGATATTTTTTTTGAGAGGTAGCCTCTATAAGAAGTACAGAATTCAAGGACTAAAAGAGGGCCAAATTGTAAACTATAAAGATGTACCTCTTGTTTTATCAAATAATAGGAGCAAATAAACTGCTTGTGAATTTTAAATAGCTTATGAAGTTCCTAACAATAATTAATCCCATTGAGTAATGATCTGAATTCACTTTCTTGAATTTAGTAAAATTTGTCCAAACAGTAGTCCAAACCGTGTTTTGAATTTATAATCTGATTTTAATGTAATAATTGCAGCATGAAGACATTTTACAAATTGGGAATGTAAACCTACCAAGAGTGTACTTCAGTCAGTTTATCTTGGCAAAATCATATTTAATGTCATTCATCGCCAAAAATCTGTTCCAGAATGATACCATCAACATTCTGGAATGAGAAAAGCTAAGAAAATGAGCAAAAATGCCAATCTTGATCTCATATATGGGGAAGAGGAAGAAGAGGAGAGGGAGCCGTGGGCAGCTCATCAAGTGCTATGTGCAGAAATATCCCTAGCACTCTAAACTGCATTATGATGAATATATATATATATATACACACACACACATATATAGACACATATATATATGTATATGATATATGTGATATAAATATGTCATAATAGAAAATAAAAAAGTCTAAAAGAATGTAGATGAAAACTAATCCTTTCATATTCTACTGACCATATCTCTCTCCTATGATTCTACTCATTGAGATATTAAACATAACCCTCATTTTTTTTTTTTTTTGGTGGTACTGGGGTTCCTGGAAACCCTTCTACCTTCAGGTTACACTTCCAGACCTATTTTTATATTTTTTATTTGGAAACAGGGTCTCTTCAGCAAGCACCGCTGGCTTCCAACATGCTTGATCTTCCTGTCTCCGCCTCCCAAGCACGGGGATTACAAGTGTGCGCCACCACGCCTGGCCCACAACCCTCATTTTAATCTGATAGCCTTTTAAGTCTTCTAGTTTCTTTTTCTTCTTCCCATAGTATTGTCATGGTAGAATTTCCTTGTTAAGCTCTTCCACTTAAACATTACTTAAGCCCATTGCTCATAAAAACTGTGCTGTTCGCATAATTTTTATAGACACAAGTGTTTAACTTAATCTTTGTTTCCCTGAACCATGATGTCTGTAATGGCTAAGTAGGGAAATAACCAGATATTTTTGTTCTTCGTTATCATCATAGAAGAAAATCAAAAACAAAACTTGTGCTTGAAAATGACAGTAAGAATGAAATCCTTCTTGACATTGTAAAGGCATTTGTACTAAACAGAGGATGACTGCCATGTCCACAAAAATGTGTTTGACACTCACAGTAAAACATCTTCAATTACTCTTTTGACCCATTGGTTCATACCTTCTCTGTGATACTAATGGGGATAAGAAGAATTGGTCTTTGAATTTTTTTGACTATCCATCTTAAGTTAATATGTTGAACTATTATTAAATATCATGTGTGGGAGTTTTAAAAAACATTAGGTTAATGTCTAAGTATATGCAAATTTACCTATTGCATATGTATTTATTTTTGAGACGGGGTCTTGCTAAGTTTCTAAGGCTGGCCTTGAACTTGCAATCCTCCTGTCTCAGCTTCCCAAGTACTGGGTTTAGAGGAGTGTGCCACCATGGCCGACACAAATGTGTACTATATATGTTGTATAAGTATTTTTTTAAGGTTGAAAATACTCTTCTGTGGTTATAAAAGCTTCCTATTATATGTATGTTTCTTTACTAAATATTTATTTTGTACCTTCTATGTGACAGGATGGCCCTCCTCTAGAGCTGCCTTCAGTGAGATTGTTTGTAAGGTATGTGAGAGGTGCTGAACTGTCTATGCTAGTACATGGTAGAAGGTAGTGAGTCTTGTGAGAAATGGAAAGAGGAGCTTTATCTGTTCAGGGAAGGAGATAAGACTTAGCTGTGAACGACTGTGGTTCTAACATCAGCTGCTTGCCATGGCAATCCACTCATGATTCTTTCTCTTTCTTGTTCTCATTCCTGTTTCAGCTCCCAGGAGCAATCATCTCAGTCTCTCTTCCAGGATCAAAGTCTGGAGAGAGAGCACTTTATGGGTGGCCTGGTCAGCACCCTGCCATGCAGCCTGTCAGCTTGTTTCCTTGGATGAGATGCTGATTCTTGATGCGGTAGATTTTGGCCAGGGATATGAAAATACGTGTCTTGTTGCTTGAACACAGGAGCCATTCCTTTGGTAGAGGGCTGTGAGAATGGGCTCCTTTCCACCTGGAATACTTTCCCAGTCTGAATCCCTCCCTTCCATCTGTTAAAATGGCAGAGATGCTACTTGTCATCTTCAAGGCCAGCCTCAGGAGCCATCCCCACTCCCTTATAATGAGCCTCTTCTCACTGGATTCTGTGCCTCTTGAATTCCTGGGAGGATCTCAAGCCCGGGCAGAACAAGATGCAGATTGAACATAATTTTAACCATTTACAACCCCATCTGCTAAGAGAGGGCATGGAGCACACTTGTAAATCATAGACAAATAGGGTCATTACGTTTCTCACGCATCTTGTTAAAAAGAAAGTATACTGGAGAGAAAAAGAAAAAAGTTTTTGAGTGTTAAAGTTGCCAATCTGAAAGAAGGAAGTGATGATTTTATTAAATGTATTCATATGAAAAATAAAGAATATTTTGTTTTAATGACATAGCAGCATGATCCATGATTGTAGCCCTATATTTTGGAATAAGAAGTGATCAGTAATCATCTTTGACCTCATTTAGCTAATACTTTATTATCTTTACCCTGAATCAAAGATATTTAATTGTCTCCAGACCAATAATCTGAAATTGATGATACCACCCAGGCAGTACTGCAGATTGATGAAAATATTTGTACTCTTAATTTTAAGAGTTTGGTGAGCAAGATCAATGCATTAACTCCTGCCTATGACTTTTATATTATATCAAGTTAATGTCCCACTTGTTAAAGTTCAAATATTAATGCTCAGTAAGTATGTGTTCTGTATATTATGTTATAGCATGCACCAAGACATTATAGTTACTCTACCAAAAGAAAATCATATCCACAGTATTGGAAGCTACCTTAAAATTCATATCCTGACATTATTTATCTACAAACTTCCTTCTCCCCTGCAAGGTCCATTGAGCTTGTTTTAAATACATTCAGTGTTGAAAAAGAGCACTATAGTGAGGCTTCATGTTTGTAAATAGCAAAGTGAATTTTATAAATGATTTTCATTATCAAATCTTGGTACCTTTATTTTTTTCTTTAACATATTCTGAGATACCTCAATTGGCACATAAGAAGACCAGTCAATGATGGTAGCTTTTAGTCATCTTTCCACCTCATTGATGAGTACCATGTTGAAATGGTAGAGCCAATTATTTCTACTTAAAAAATCATCCAGTATCAGTTTGATATGGTTTGATAAAATACATTTGAAAATTACTTTTTTCGGCTGTTTTCTTAGGTTTTTAAGTGCACACTGATTGTCTAAAAGAATTTTGGCTTTGTGAAAGAGACTCTAAATCAAACACAACTAAAGATTTTTTTTTTATTTGGAACCTTATCCATAAACTGTAGATTGCCTTTTTAGAAGTAATGAAAAAGTCCACTGAAGAATGGTGAGATCTTGATTCCCTGCTGTTTATGACAATATTCAGATGCTTGGGCCAATTTAAGCTTCTGTTAAGTTTTATGAAATTTCTTTCTTGGCTTTCTTCCTTGAGAACTCCAGAATTATTCTGGAATGCAGATGAAGTATCACATATGTATGTAGTTAAAGGCAGCAGTCTGCTTCAGTTAAAAAATGCTGGACAGTTTGTTTATATAGACCAGAAATCTATTATTACTACAAGAAAAGGGAAGCAACTCTCGTCATGTGGTTAAAATGCAATATTTTAAATATCCGTGGTCTTTTATAAAATTATTTACTAGAATATTATGTGAAACAGTATCTACATATAGTTTTGGCAAATAGATACCTGTGTTTTAAGAGTTCCATGATATTATCCTCAAATAAAAAAATAAAGCCTCCAGGAGCAGATACTGCAGTGAATTTATCTTATAAAAAGTAAAAACTCAAAATATTGGATGCAGATTTTATATTTTTCATAATTCTCAAGGGTCAGGTTACCAGTTATATGGATTCCGTAAACTCTTGGGGCTATACTGTAAATACTCTGAATTTTTATTTTGGAGTAAAGTCCAAGGAATATGAATTGATATAAGGTTACTTTCTAGCCCCCAAATTGTAAATATCTTTTATTTTTTCATGTAGATTTGATGGAACAACATGAGAAATATTATAGATGAGTCTATATGGTTAAGTTGCCCAAATAAAGACCTTGTCCTTTTGGGCTTTTTCCTCTACAAATGAACCGAGTTTTAAACGTATCTATCATCTTTTTTTTTTTTTTTTTTTTTGAGGGGGGTGACAGCAGGCTTTTGTTTTATTTTATTTTATTTTTTTAATTGGTGCACTGTATTCATACATCATAGTGGGATACAAACTTTTGTAGAAAATACATGCACACATCGCCCAGTCAGCCCCCACCCGATCCCCACCCCATTCTCTCCCCATCCCTCCCTCCCATGCTTGGCTTAGTGGTTGACATCTAGTATTATAGCAATTTATCCAAAATTAAAAATGATAATCTCACATAACAGTTTCATTTGTCTGATACCAAGCTTTTGATGACTTAGAGATAACATTTCAATATTTCTTTTTACTTTCTTTCTTACCAGAGAATATTTTTTTTCTATTTTTTTTAGGTGAAACTATCATATATTTATATATTTATTTTTCAGAAAAAAAATCTATCTTAATATGGAATATGGACTCTAGATACCCAAAACGATCTTGAAAAAGAACAAAGCTAGAAGATATATATTTTCTGATTTCAAACCATATAAAGCTACAATAATTGAAACAGTGTACTACTATTCTAAAGGCAGATATATAAACCATTGGAGTTAAATAAAAGCCTAGAGCTAAATTCTTCCCTATATTGTCAAGTTATTTTTGACAAGGTTTCCACGAACATTTGGTGGTAGAAATAATAATATCGTATCTATCATCTTCTTATGCCATTCTAGAAGACTGGTAGAGTTCCAAAAGAGTTTCATATTCTCTTCTTTATTTTAAACCCAACTTTAAATTAAGCCTTCACTATAACCATATTTCCCCTCAAAATAAAATTTAAAAATGGAAGCCGGGCATGGTGGCGCACACTTGTAATACCAGTAATTGGGAGACTGGTGGGTAGCCTTGACAACTTAGTGAGACCCCATTTCCAAATAAAAAAAAAATAGGGCAGAATGTGTAGCTCAGAGGTAGAATGCCCCTGGGTTCAATCTCCATTACAAAAATGAAAAGAAAGAAAGAAACTGGAACTTTAAATGTAAAAGAATATTAATTTTCTAAAGCACTGGAAAGGCAGAGAAGGAAAATGTAGAATGCATTCAGGTTGAAGATAGGAATAATATTATGTATGTATTATGTGTGTCATAGCAAAATTCTGACCTTAATATTTGGAAGTAAAAATCTTCGGTCAAGACCATTTTCCAAAACTGTCAGCAGCTACTGACTCCTCAGATAACAGGCCACATATGCTAGTTTGTTCAGATTTTCTTCTTTTTTTTTAACATTTCTATTCAATTCAATAATCAGTAAAGGTTATTTGGCATCTTAAGTATCTTAAGTTCAGTCCAAATACCTGAGCCTATAAAAGATTCATGAGCTACCCTCGGATGATAACATTCTGTTCTCGGATCTGTCATCATTTTCTTCAAAATCACATTTTTCTGAACCTGCTTCTGTGTACTCTAATGATACACTGTCAGCACTCATAATTGTAGGTTAGCAGATGTTCCTGCTTTAAGACTTCCTTGGAAAATGTGCATTCATAAAGAAGTGTTAAGTACATGTGAAAAAATCAGAAAGTCCACAAATATTAGAGCTTTCCTCAGTCTCCACATCTAAATATGTATGTGCAAATTTGTGAGAGATCACCAACCAACCACATTTTTAAGTGAACACTGCATTTTTTTTTTTCTGGTTAAATATGACTCTGGGATATTCAATTGAGATATTTTAAAATGCTGAACATTTTTTAAATTGTTTTGTCAGAAAAATTTTTAGGCACACCAGAAAGTTTTTTAAAACTGTATGCAGGACTGACTTAATGTGTGTGTGTGTGTGTTTTTTTTTTTTTTTTTCATTTTTCATTTAGTTATTTTAGGTAGGTAGCAAAGGCATGCCTTGTAGATTATTTTATTTTATTTATTTTTGGTTATGTGGTTGAACATTGGGACATTCCACCTGTTAGTTACACCCTCAGATTGTTTTATTTTTATTTTGAAACAGGCTCTCACTAAGTCGCTCAGGCTAGCTTTCAACCTGTTATCCTCCTGTCTCAGCCTCTAATTACTGGGATTGCAGGAATGTGCAGCTACGCCCAGCATGCCTTGTAGATTCTTTAAAAAAAAAAAATTGTGGTAGGGTCTTTCTCTTTTTCTCAATCAGAAAAAAAAATGTTTATTTTATTGAAAAGAAACTAGGTGCTGGGTGTGGTGGTATACACTTGGAATTCCAGTACTTGGGAGGCTGAGACAGGAGGATCCGGGAGTGTGGCCAGCCTCCGCTACTTAGTGAGACCCTCTGCAACTTACTGAGTCCCTGTTTCAAAAAAGAGTACAAAATAGGGCTGGGAGCATATCTCAGAGTTAGAATGCTCCTGGGGTTCAATCCCCAGAACCACACAGAAAAGAAGGAAGGAAGAAAGGAAGGAAGGAAGGAAGCAAGGGAGGGAGGGAAGGGACTAGGTTACTTTCTAAACTTCAGGGAGCTCACTGGGGCAGGCATAGCCAAGGACCTTAATATCATTTGTACACTTTGACACTGGCTTTCTTCACAGTATGTAAATCCTTCCTGCATGCACCTCCTCACTTATAGTGTACAGATTCAGGCACCAGAAGAGAGAGCCAAATGACATGTCAGAGGCTGACTGAGAATCCCCTGATATAACCTATTCAACCACAGACACGCCCAGCTCCTCTCCAGAGGGACACCACCCAGATCAGGCCCTGCCCTGGAACTGGGCACAGAACTTGGGTCTCTCACTGCTCTGGTTCATATGCTTGCTTTATGCAGTCTTGTCTCTTTCTCTACTACCCCACTGTCTCCCCTTCACCCTGCCAGCAGGTGCCATACTTTTCCGAACTCAAATAACAGAGCAGGACCATGCCACCAAACTCAGTGATACTACGGTATATTAGTTTTCAAGTGATGCTTATTAATACTTTTGAGGGAATTTCATCTCTGTCCAGGGAAAGTAGGATCATAACTCCCCTATATATTGGAAAGAACCACATTTAATGAAAAGAGACCTCCAATTACCTCCACCTATGTTTGTAGGACAATCTCGGTTTAAATTTCTCAGTGTAATTGGTCAACCCCACCCATCCTTAAGCGTTAAAACTCTCTTTTTCAAAGGACATGCATATTGATATGTTGGCAACAATTAAATTATGGATATTTTGTTTGCTTCTGGTGATATTTGCTAAACTCTGAATATCACACTTTGTGTATATGTTAGAACACTTTGACTTTTGGTATAAAAATACATCTGCCAAAGGAAATGATTTTACCTGGAACAATTAAACTCCTTAAATTTAGTTTAGGACAGCTTACTTTTAAACGAATATAACATTTATATTTCTTTAGAAGCAACTCACAATATTCAAGTACTGAAAGGGAATCACTGGAATACTGATTCAGGAAGACATGCGGGTACTTAGAAATTTTGTTCATGTACCTGGTACATTTAAACATAAAGCAGTGGCTTTTAGAGAGAGAACCAGACACTTTGTTTAGTCACTTGTCTGAATATGATGAATGAGGTCAGTGGTTTGGTGACCTCAATTCTTCTCCCTTGAGGCCCGCTGGCTTCCCCGAAAGGATCCTTTGGATATCAGTATCATATGTGACTTTATCTGCTGAATGTCAGTGGAATTCTCGATTGTATCCAATTGTATTAAGCTTCTGAAAGAAATTTGTAAATAAAAAAAATCACATGTAACATTTTATTCTTCCCTAAGTAAGGATAGATACATGTCCGGATTAAGAGTGAACCACACAAGAAATAGAATCAAACTCTAAAAAACACAAGTATGCAAATGTGTCTTGGTTTCTGGCAGCTCATCAGACAAATTCATATGCATGCTTTCATCTTTTTACTAGGAATACAGGAATCATGGCAAGTACTTTATAGATTTCTAAATGGAATGTTCTCAATAATCCCATGATGTATTTGATGTGCTTATATATGATAAATATCCATTTTCTGATGAGAAGTAGTCTCAGGGATGTTAAAGTTTACTATCAAATAATGTTAAGTAGATTTAACCCAAAACACTAAGTGAAATTCTATTTGGCCATGGGAAATCCAAATTCCTCAAGAAAACAGAGTATCAAAAGTTGTCAAGTAAAAAATACTAGTTTAGAGCCAGGCATGGTGCTGCACGCTTGTCATCCCAGCATTCGGGAGACTGAGCCAGAAGGATCACAGTTCAAGAACAGCCTTAGTTACTTAGTGAGGCCCTTTGCAACTCAGTGAGACCCTGTTTCAAAATAAAGAATTAAAAATAGGGCTGGGGGTGTTGCTCGGAGATAGAATGCTCCTGGGTTCTATACCTAGAATTGCAAAAAAAAAAAAAGCCTAATTTTAGTTACTTATGATTTTATCTCAAAGAAGTTCACAAAACTGAGGCGCTTTACATTTGGATAGGCCATTGAGACTCTTGTCACACAGCATCAGACTTTTATCCATCTAGAGAAATGGAAATGCACTTTATTCTGCCACCCTTTCCCAGCAGCATAGAGCGCGTTACCAATGCAAAACGTCCATTTCACACATAGTTTCAGCCTATTTATTCCTTTTGTTTGTTTAAAGTTGCTACTATTCTTTATGGATCTTTTGCTTATGTCGAGCAATATTTTAACATTACCCTAACATACTCTTTTCTTTCCTTATAACGCTGGATATCTGTAATGTTTTAATCCATCAAGTATAGTTTCATTACTTGAATTATTTTAAAGCCAAGTCAGCCATTCTATAATTTCCATAGTTGGAACACCTCTCCTGTCTCTATGTGGAAGATGTGCTAGGTTGGTAACTACACTTCAGGCTCCCGAATAAAATCCATTAATGAACAAGCATGCAAAAGCCCAATGGAGTCAGGAATATTTCCTTAAAAGCAGACCGTTGATACGAATCTCAGGACGCCACCATTGCCAGATATTTTATCAGTCAACATGACTTAGAAGTCTCGTGCCTCTGTGGTTGAATATGTGACAACAGTGGTCTTTTTTACCCAAATATATGAAAACAAGTGCTTTCGTCTTTCAATACACCCTTGGCCATGGTTAGACGACTGAATTATAACTGAGTGATGCCTGCGCTGAGTTTTAACAGAGTATTCCTGCAGGATTCAACAAGGATAAAAATTGATGTCCCTCTTGAAACAGAGTGGTACAGATGGCGCAGCTTTATAGCTGTCTCCAAATACCAAATGCCAAACTGCTCCTTTGATAAGGCAAGGCGGTATAAAGGTTTAAATATAGCCTCCTGGTGGGATGTCAATGAATGATGGATCCCAGTTACAAACATACCAAAATGTTCTCTGCTTAAACATTTTTTACAACCATCGTTGTGAAAATTCTATATCAAGGAAATTATGCACAAGGGAAAGGACTTGAAATCTACCCTGAATAATCTATGTGTACACTAACACATCGGCTAAACTAGGGGGAGGGGGAGGATGGAACGACATGCCGGCAGCTAGTGGATTTTCTGCCAACACCTGCCAAAAGTGGAATCTAAAAATGGTGTGTGAGATCCACAAGACTTGCTGTTATGTAATAATAAAAAAGAAGAGCTTTCTTTCTTGAATTAGTTATCTTTTTATGGCCAAGAGTCCACCAAATGTCAGATGATGGATGGCCTTGTAAGAATTCTATTGGTGTCATAGAATGGTCAATTAGAACATTATACATGTACACACACACATATTCATGTATATGTATTTGAGTATATTTCTGTTTAATAAAGGGCATATTTATTTTTTAAAAAAGCATGGGTAGTAGTTTTCTTAACTTTTGTAATTTATACAAAATGGATACAAGGGGCTGGGAAAAGAGCTGAGTTGTGGAACACTTGACTAACATGTGTAAGACCCTATGCTCTATCTCCAGAACTGCATAAAAATAAATTAATTTATTATTTTTTGTGACTGACTAATCTTGCTTAGCATAATGTCCTCCAGTTCCATCCTGAAAGTGATGTAATTGTGTTTTTTTATGGCTGAGTAAAATTCCATTGTGTACATAGCCCACAGTTTTATAATCCATTCATCTGTTGATGGACATCTTGGCTGGTTCCATAGTTTGGCTATGGTGAATTGTGCAGCTATGAACATAGAAACACATGCATTAGTCTGGTAGTTTGGTTTGCTTTCTTTTGGTTAGATACCCAGAAGTGGTATTGCTGGGTTAAATAGTAAATTTGTTCCCATTCTTCTGAGGATCCTCCATACTGTTTTCCAAAGTGGTTGCAGTAATTTGCAATCCCACCAACAATGTCTTAGACTTCCCAATTCTCCACATCCTCGCCAGCATCTGTTGTTGTTTGTGTTTTGAATGATTGCCATTCTAGTTGGAGTTAGGTGAAATCTCAGGGTAGATTTGATTTGCATCTCTCAGATTGCAAATGATGTTGAACACGTTTTCATGCATTTATTGGGTATTTGAATTTCTTCTTTTGTGAAGAAATTGGATGCTTTCCCTAATATGTGAAAGCTAAGGAGAAATGGGTCATAGGAGGAACTCTAGGTGAAAAAGGAGATCCTATAGAGAAGCAAATAAGGAAACCTGAGGGGATGGGAGGGGGAAACTCTCTAAAGCACTTGATATACTTAAACATATAGAAGTCAACCACTAAGCCAAGCACGGGAAGGAGGTTTGGGGAGGGAATGGGTGGGGGCTGGGTAGGGGCTAACTGGGCAATGTGTGCATGTATGTCTATACAAGATTTTATCCCATTCTGATGTATGAATACAATGCACCAATAAAAAAATTAAATAAAAAATAAATAATAAAAAGCAAAAAAAATAAATTAAGTAGCTAAACAAATAAAAATAAAATTTTAAAGTATCTGAGACATGATCAGGTTTAACTCATCAGTTTCATGTTAAAATGGTTTACATAGACAGAGGGGGAAATGGAATTATATAAAACAGCAGGTCCATCTCAAATAGTTTAGAACCTTTAGAAAATTAGCTAGTGAACATATTAAAATTATTTTCTGGCAAACTTAGAAATAGTTGTGAAGGGAACATATAAAATAATAACATGTGTTTAATGTAGGCAGTGTCAACCAAGTAAATCAAGATAGGGAAGTCAAGTGAATCTGAAAGATAGAAGCAGTTCCTAGTTTTTGATAGCAAAAGTGAGTGATTAGTCAGTGTAGTAAGAGTGGGGCCTTCAAAGAGGTTTAAAAGCACAGTCTCAAGGTAAAGAAAGGAGCATTTCCTCCTCAGCACGCAATGCTCGCTCTCCTGCATCTGGACCTTTGTGAACCTCAACACACGTGGATGCCCAGGGTGAGAAAATGTAGACTTTCTACTTTATTCAGACTATTGTATTTTCTGTTTTATGTTTTTTTGCATATAGGTCAAATAGCCTTGATTGACCACAGTTTTGACTCATATCTGCTTGATAAATTACATTGACTTTCTTTTAATTCCAGAACAGATAAAGAGGATATAGCTAACATTTATTTACTTACTTACTTATTTACTTATTTATTTATTTATTATTTATTTATTTATTTATTTATTTATACTGGGGATTGAACTCAGGGGCCTTCTACCTCAGAGCTAGCCCCCCAGCCCTATTTTATTCTTTATTTTAAAACAGGGTTATTGAGGGTGTAAATAGCTGGCCACCAACCTGCTTGTAATCTTCCGATCTCAGCTTCCCAAGTAGTAGGATTACAAGCATGTGCCACCATCCCCAGCTGATAGCTAATATTTATTGTAAGCCCAGAAAAACAATCACCAAGTTATTGGGACTATTTTTTAAATCACTTTATTCTGACTTAATTTATATAAAATACATGTTAAGTTCACAATTTGATAAGTTTTGATAAATATGGCTCATGTCACATAACCCAAATAAAAACTTATAATATTCCCATCACTTTTGAAAATGCTTTAGAGCCCCCATTTTCAGTTATTTTCTTTTTTCCCTTCCAAGTACCACCAATTTGATTTTTCTCATGATAGATCTTATTTGTCTAGCCATATAAATGGTAGCAATCATATATTCTCTTTTAAAATCTGGCTTCTTTTATTTAGAAAATCTTTTTGAAATGTATCTATATTGTCACATATAAAAGACATTTCTATTTTTTAATTGCAGAGTAGAATAAACATATTTTCTATTTTAATACCAAATCAATTTTGGAGGTTAGAGAGGAGATACAAACATCCGTGTAGATAAATACTGAGTGTAAGATTGTGTGTCAGGAGCCAAGGGCATCCACTTACTGCATGTTAGAAATTTTAAAGAATTCTCTTTGAATCCCAGTAGTCAGCACGGCATTACTTCTGTAATTGAAAGATAAAAAAAGAAAAAATAATAATGACCTCTTTTGAATGTAATGTACCTATTTTTATTATGCCAAATGACATCTCCTAAGCTGGATAAAAACATGAAACCAAACATTTTCAAAAGCAAGCACTGAGTTAAAAATTCTCATTTCTAAGACAATTTAAGAAGTAAAATAGAGCTTTTAAATTACTTATAAGCCAATTTGCCAAGCTGTCCAAGCTATTTTTTAATCCTTGACTTTCTTCCATATGCATATTTTAATGCCCTATTGAGGTAGGTATGTAGGAACTGAACATTTGGGGGAAGATCAGTAAATCATGCATTAACAGGTTTCTGTTATTTCTGAGGGGCAATGATCAAAGGTTAAATTGTTTATAGTCCTCCTTGAATGTAGTATGACCTCACATAAAATAATAACTGAAGAAGGTTGAGCCTTAGTTAGCTAAGTTTTACAAAATCCTGGTCAGATGATTCTGGAAGGATATATGAATTCAAGCTTTGTCCTTGAGAGTCAATCTGTTTGTTCAATCTGTTCACATTTTGTACTCTTTGCGTGCAATTTACATTTTAGGATTCACCTCTGGGAAGCTCCTCTGTTCTTTCACTCTGTCTCTGGATTCAGACTCCAGATGAGAGGTGCTAAAGAATGTCAATCCAACCATTATTGCAGGACTCTTTTGAACTCATTAAAGATGGCCTTCTAGGGGATCACCGTCATTGACGCTGGGATCTTTAAGAGGAACTTGGCCCGTGCTGCTGCTGTTTGTCCTTCTTCCTTGATTGAGGCTCGGCAGCAGGCTGTTGGGTTCTGTGACAGAGCTCATGACCCATCTGAGGTGAGCGGAGATGGATGGAAGGCACCTTCTCTCTGTCAGGAGCAAGGGTTGAGGAAACAGAGCAGTGTCTTCCCCAAGACCATGATCTGATCTGGATTCTGCAGCAAAGTAGCTGAAAAAGTTTACCTGTCTCCTCTGAGACTTCATACATTCATCAGTCTATAGAGAACAGACCTCCTATAGAGAAAAACAGTGGCCAAAGATGCCATGAGCCGAAACACACAGTAATGCCAATGTGTCTTATTAACTTCTTTTATGGACTCTGTTTGAAAGTGAGGACGATGGGGCACAGGAAGGTGGCATTAAGTTACTGGAAGCAGCCTACTGAGGCCTGGCATGGTGGTGTTGCTGCAAAGCTTCTGGGAAGGCTAAGGGAAAGTAATTTTCTGAACTATGGAGAGAGAAATGGGCCAGAGTTAATGCTGTGTCTTTCAGGAGTGGTTCCTGTGTGCTTTGTCATAAGCAGATTTGGTAAGGGGCATAAGAACATTCTGGTTAAAATCTTTCTGGACAGGAGTTGAAATTTATTATCATAGGCAAATTGTCTTATACAGGAGACTATGGCGTGGAAGCCTATCACAGATCGACAAGCATGACTTGCCATGAATGACCTCCAGATAGTCTTGTGCAGAGCAAAAGAGTGAGGGATCTTTCTGCTTGTGTCTGTTTCTCAGTGGAAGTCTTCATGTTTTGTTGCTCAGCTTGAACTTTGCTTTGCCCTATTAAAATGGTTTGGGATACTGCAGGTCCCCAAAGCTATTCAGAAAGACAGCCTTATATATTCTTCTTATTGGCCTGACATTACCATATGTGAGGCAGAAGTCATCCATCCAACTCTATTTCTGCTCTCAGGCCCCAGGCTGGTGCTCAGTTCTTTTGATTTAATGTATGTTCCTCTTCCTTACTCCTTCTATAATCCTTGGTCATTCATAAATACTTAAAGAGTCAGAATGACCCATGGCTCTTTAAGTTTGACATTATCCCTTAGAGCCTGATGCTCAGGCTCCTCCACTATCATGGGACTCTAATAGTAACTTATGGTGGGGAATGGGGAGAGGGGAGGAAGAGAGATATTTGTATACCTCTACAATTAAAGTTAAATTTCAAATGCAAATATTAATTCCTGTATCTTTTCCACCAGGAGTATGTCCCCAACCAGCAATTCCTTTTTTGCTTGTCACTAGTAATAACTTGAATTGATATCTATGTAGGAATATTTCCTAAAGGGACATCAGGATAATCAAAAGAATCAAATTAAATTGGCATTCAATAACAACAAAAAAAAAAAGAACTGTAGCTATGTGCCCTGAATAATCAGTGGAGTTAATTAGAATGCTAGCGAAGTCCCATGGAAGGAAACACTATTTTTTAATGTTAATCAGGTGACTCTGATGTACAGCCAGTGTTGAGAATCACTGCAACTCAAGAACGACACGAGGTAGGAATTATTCGTTTACCTAGGCATTACCAGATGTTTACTTAGAAAATACTCTATGCTGGGGACTGGTTACAAAAAGACTCCTCTCTTTAAGGAACTCAGAGACTGACAGTGGAAATAGAAAGTTGGATCTAAAGACTCCCATGACTTATGATAGTGCTTTTCCTGATAACCTTTATAAAATGACACAGGTAGTTATAACAGAGAGCTGCTTAGGGCATGAGGCCTCTTTGCTTTGATGTGGAGCCCTGTGAAGCCCTTAACAGGCCACTGTGAGCAGAAGACACATTTATTAATTGTTTGCCAAAAGAATGACAATCTGCAAAGTGATTTATTCTTCCACACTGAGTTCCTTTATTTTTAAATATACAACTAATTGGTGTTACAAATGATGTGTTAAACAGATGTACTTAATTTTTGTGTGTGGAGCCTCATTATAAACTTCTTCTCATTAGACACATCTGCCTCCTAAGACAGATAGATCCTCCTCTAAATATTAATTCAAACGCAGTGATCGCAGATGCCTTAGTTGAGGTAGATTTGCCTTCTCTTTGTGGAAGTAATGGAAACAGAAGCATTGGCTTCAGGATTGGGAAATATGATCTAGAAAATTCTACCCAGGGAGGAAGTTACATCAAATTGGACAAGTCACTTCCTTTTTCATTAAAGAGAACTACTGCCCAATAATGGGCAGGACTGTGCTAGATGTGGGGATAAAAGTGGTCAAGATGAGATACTTTTTCATCTACAAAAAAGTTTCAAAGCCCAACAGGTGATAAATTCCTTACCAACTTCTAATACTACTTCTGATTCTACCAACTTCTAATACTACTTCTGATTCTATAGAGGCAGGATTTCTGAGGTCCTAAAGGCAGGTTTTAGAGTTTTATTTACCACTTCATAACTGGTGGCTGGGATATATATATATAAATGGTGTTCAGCTCCCACCACTCCCCATAAAATGTTAGGAGAATACTAGACAGTATTATTTCATATGGATTTGAAGATTGCCTGATATGTTTATAAATTCTTTAGTAAATGAAAGTTACTTGGTAAACATTAAAATTTGTCAAATATTTTGAGATATATCTGTGTATTTTAATATAGTCTAAGTGAAATGACTTTGAAATTATACAGTAAGGTAGAACACAGTTGTCAACAACTAGAGTGCCTTAGTCACAAGGTGTAATTTTTGAGGTATGCAGTGTATATTTTTAATTTTTAAAGTTATTCTTTTAAAACGTCCACAAACCCAGCTGAAGACCTACAAAAAGTACATGGGATTCAACAGGGATTTTTATTCATTTTTAAACATGAAGTAGGCACATATGCAGATGTATGTCATCAGCGGACTTGCTGGAAATCAAAGTATTTTTCTTGTATGAAAAATGGATTTGGCAAATGTAGGTGATGTGCATAGATTTTTAGAAAATTACATCACTATGATAGTCAAATAACTGAAACACCAATAATGATTCATATGTTTGTACCATCGCAAATGTTTCTAACATTAGTGCCATCTTTAGCCACGATATACCATCTAAGTACTAAGTATTCAGCCATATTCTGAATTTTTTTTCATCCAGATTAGGTTATGTCATGTATTCTGAATTAAAAGATTCTGTCGTGTAAATCTTCATAAGTTATGACAAAATTAAAATAATAAACTGTACATGGTAGCAGGTGCATGTAATCCCAGTATGTGGGAAAATGAGACAGGAAGATTTCAGGTTTTCAGCCAGCCACAGCAATTTAGGGAGACTCTGTTTCAAAATTAAAAAAAAAAAAGGACTGGAGTTTTAGGTCAGAGATAGAAAGCCCCTGGGTTCAATCCCGAATACCCCCCCCCCAAAAAAAATATATATATATACATTCATAAGATTTAATTTAATTTTCATTCATGAAAAATGTTGCGCTGATTTGAATGAAATTTAAGATATATTGGTAAATATGAAAATCAATTTTCAGAGGTATATGGAAAACATCTCATTTGTGTTCTGAAGTGTGAAGGGGTACTTTATAGAGATGAACGTATATCCATAGGTAACCATAGAGATAGGCTCATGTACTCTGAAAAATCTGGAAGGATTTGAAGGAACGATGTATGTTTGCAATGTGCACTTGCTTAGGATGGGCATTCTACATTTCTTAATATCTGTTTTCTATTTATAATTATAAAGAGAATCAAGATAAAATATAGCTTGGTAACCAAAAATTGTAATCAGTCCCCGACTCACAATGACTTGACTTCATAATGAAGTGAGAGTGACGCACTCAGTGGGAACTGTACTTCAAGTTGTGAATTTTGATCATTCCCTGGGCTAGTGGTATGTGATAGATGCCCTCTCATGGCACTGGATAGCCACAGACCAGAGCTTGTGGTCAACCCTGTGCCTGGGTAAATGCTATTCTCTACTAAATTTGAATGCATATGTTCCTTGACTTACGATGAGGTTACACTCTGATTAAACCCATCACAAGTTTAAAATATCGTATGTTGAAAATGCAATTAAAAGACTTAGGCTGCCAAACGGCTTATCGAGAGCGCAGTGCAGAGTGTGGCTTCTCTTTGGGACCCAGTGATTGACTGGGAGCTGTGGAAAGTTCAGAATTCAAAGTATGGTTTCTACTGAATGAATGCTTGCTTTAATGATAATGCTAATAGTTTCTGAAATAAAATATATTTGACTTAGCCCGGTGTGGTGGTGTATTCTTGTAATCTCAGTACTTGGGAGGCTGAGACAGGAGGATCGCAGGTCGCTGCCA
The DNA here is from genome assembly GCF_963383645.1 of Muscardinus avellanarius. Lineage (NCBI taxonomy): Eukaryota > Metazoa > Chordata > Mammalia > Rodentia > Gliridae > Muscardinus > Muscardinus avellanarius. The sequence continues at coordinate 185,322,682 of NC_137787.1, forward strand.
GCCTCAGCTACTTAGTGAGGCCCTCTGCAACTTAGTAAGACTATGTTTCAAAATAAAAAAAGAAAGAAATAGGACTGGGGGTAGAGCTCAGAGATAGAAAGCCCTGGGCTCAATATCCAGTACTGCTATATATATATGTATATATGTATGTGTATGTGTATATGTATATATGTATATATATATATATATATACACATCTCAATACATTGATAATTGCAATGTTTGTAATTATCTGAATTTGTTTCTATTTTCATTTAAAACCAAATAAGGAACTAAATAAGTTTCTCTCAGTTAAATTTGCATCGGAGCTAGAGCAGCATAGCTAGTGGGATGTCCACTAGCAACAGTAGACGTACCATAAATCACTTTTAAGGGACCTCTGACCCAACAGAAAGTGCCGCACATTGTGGTTTATGCTGTCTGCCGCTGACCTTTAACTCTGTAAATTTAACTGTGGAAAGCTAGCTTAAATTATTCATACTTACTTCTTTTAATAATTTATAGTAAATACAACTTCCTCTTGAACACATTAGAAATGTAGAATAAGGCAATCACAATATTCAAGCAACTTTTTAAACAGTAGGATTTATTTGAAAAAAAAATAGGAAACAAGTTTTCACGTGTTCAGTACTGTCTCCCAGACCCCTGTCTTGATTTTTATTTTATGGGACTATACCCAGCATAGTAATTGGCCAGGACATATTTGGAGTCAATGCAGAGTATCTACTTTGGTATATGCCAAGGCCGTGGTCACAAGTCTATGTCTTAACCTTTGCAAACCGTGAATGTGACCTCATTTGCAAAACAGATTTTGAAAGTATAACTTAATTGTTTTGAGAGGAGCTCATCCGGGCTTATCCAGTTGGGAACTAGATTGTCAAATGTCCTTATGAGTGATAGAAGAAGAGAACATAAGCAAAAAGAGGACAGCATCAGGAAGACACGGCTGAGATCTAGGGTGATACTTTCACAAGCCAAGGAACTCTGGAGCCCCAGAAGCTGGCAGAGGCTAGGAAGGCTCTCCCCTCGAGCACAGGGTGGGCGTGTGGCCTTCTCCATACTTAGTCTTAGACTCTGGCTTCCTAAGTGGTGGAAGAATAATTTTTTTTTGTGGTCCTTGCATACTAAGTTTGTGGTAGTTTGCTATAGAAGCCCTAGGAAATCCATACAGTTAGTTAAAACAGATTGCTTAGAAGCACATAGATTCATGTAAGAAATTCAGTGCAGATCCAGTTCACTGTATGAAAATGATCTTTTTCCCCTTTTATTTAAATAAAATGGTGCTCCATTTTGAAATTATACTACTCTGATTTATTTTAAGATGAGAGAGCCAGGCATGATGGAACAGGCCAATAATCCTAGTATTTGGAGGATGAGACAGGAGGATAACAGGCTCAAAGCCAGCCTCAACAACTTAGTAAGATCCTGTTGCAAAATAAAAATAAAATAGGGCTGGGGATGTAGCTCAGAGGTAGAATGCATCTGGTGCAAACCCCAGCACCACACAAAGTGAATATCTACATAAGATTATGGGAGGGGGCTGGGCATGGTGGCGCATGCTTTTAATCCCAGCATGAGGGAGGTGGAGACTGGAGGATGTGGTTCCCAGGCAGCTTCAGCTACTTAGCAAGGCCCTTTGCAACTCAGTGAAACCTTGTTTCAAAAATAAAAAAGGACTAAAAAATAGGGCAGGGGGTGTAGCTTGGAGTTAGAATGCCCCTGGGTTCCATCCCCAGTTCCATAAATTATGTATATATTTATTTTATTATTTATATATATTATGGAGAGCTTTTCTATAATATTATAATATGAAGGGCTTTTTATAATATAATGTTATATATATTTATATTTATATTTATATTTATTTATATATTATGGATGGGTTTTCTCAGGGTAAGTCCTGCTGTGTAATATGACCTAGGAGACAGTTCTTATTCACTGAACAATCACCATATTTTATAAACAAGGAGACTGAGGCCAACCAAGACCAAAGTCACAAAATTGCAAGTCAACTTGGAAGTCACCTGTCCTGATACTACCATAGCAGGGACCTATTTTACCTCTGGGAAGAAAAACCAACATATGGCAATTTTGGGGACAGAGGAGTTATGATCGATAAAACCCTCCAATATCACTTCAGCACATGCTTTGGAAAACTCTCCATTTTGTAAATCAGGATATCCCAGCTAAAATTTCTTGATTTTAGAAATAATTTTTCGCAGTTTAGTGTATATATATATATACGCAGTATTGGAAAACGAGAGAATGTATACAGAAGTTGTAGCTAACTGTGTGTCAAGTCACCAGATACCTTTATGTGCAAGACTGTGCATCCAGGCTAGCAGTGGATGAATCACTGAAAACTTCTAACATAGTGGCTCTGAGTGCGTGCTTGCTGCAAAGGAGACAGGCAAGGAGTTCTGGGGGAGTGTGAGTGGTAAGGGGAATAGAAGCAGAGATCTGAGCCAGGCTTGGAGGTGCACGCTTGTAATCCCTGCACTTGGGAGGCGGAGACAGGAGGATCGTGCAGGTTTGAAGCCAGCCTCGCTGCCTTAAGAGACCCTGTTTCCAAAAGTAAAGAAGTATAAAATAGGTCTGGGAGTGTAGCCCAGAAGTAGAAGGGCTTCCAAGGAACCCTAGTACCACCAAAAAAAAAAAAAAAAAAAGAAACTGAGATCTGCAGGATGGGCAGGAGTCAGTCATAACAAAGAAAGAACATTCCCTAAGATCCAAGGAGAGGAGACCAAGCAAGGGGTCACTAAAGTCAAGATTAATACCTTTTCAGGAAAAAAAGAACCGAATTATCATTTCACTCAACCTATGAAAATTAAAGTAGCAGTAAGGGCCCTAAGCAAAAAAATTAAATAAATAAAAAATAAAAAATAAAAAAAATTGTAAAATGTTAAAACAGGACCTATTGATTCCTTTCTTTAGAGGACAACACATGTTGATTCACTATTAGAGTAAGAGAGGCCTACTTACTTAAAGGTATTTAGCAGCCTATTTGCTGGCTGGGCTGTTTTTAATTTCAACGAGGAAGGGTTGTGGTTGCCTGATTTGTTGTTATCAGCTTCAGTAGGTTAGCACTCTCTTAGAGTTCACAAAATGAGACTAAATTGGAAATGGAACCAACAGGTGATCCATTAAGGACTTGAGTGCAGTTAAATCTTCCTCTGGGATGGATACTTTTACAGCCAATAAACCTGGCCTTCCCAGCTCTTCGCCAGTTTGCTTGCCAATAATAAAGCCTGTAATGCAACAGAGTGACACCCAGTAGAGCCACTCCTCTTAGGTTTGCACAGTCAATATTGACAGGAAAAAAGCCTACTAAAATGCCATGGGTTCCAATGGTCCCTTAGCTGTCCTTGCGGCATCAAGAAAGGCGGCGCTAGTATGACCGCCATGTTTTAGTTAGTTTGATACAGGTTCTTGAAGATACTGTTAACTTTTTAAAAAATATATTTTTCTTCTTTGCTGCACTGTAGTCATACACCTAAATGGAGTACAAGGTGGTGGAAGCAGAGATACACACAGTACCCAGTTAGTCCTTACCCAATTCCTGCCTCGCTCTCTTCCCCTCCCTCCTTCTCATGTTTGACTTAGTGATTGACTTTGATATGTTCGTTAATGTGCATCCTGTACATTAAATTTTAGAACTCAGTCACCGAGTGACTTTAAAATTGGCATTCAAAAGTATTAATCATCTGGCATAACAATATATGTGTGTGTCCAGAAGGTGTGCCTCTCATTTAAGTCCTAACCAGGTGATTGAAAGCTCATATAAATTATGTCTGTAAATAAGAATGACATTTTCCATTATTATATAATATTACATATGAATTGAGGCAGCAGGCCTGGAGTGGGGCAGGATAGAGCACTTGTCTAACATGTAAGAGACTGTGTTAGATCCCTAAGACCGCAAAGAGAAATGTTAATTCGAAAATTAATAAATTAATTAAATTGGGGCAGCTAAAATGAAAGAACGGTGGTAATAGTGTGAAAAGATATTTGAACATTAATATTTTAAAGATACTGTGATTTGGGTTAAAACATCCCCAAATATAGTCAGTGCAATGTAATCAGATTACTGACTCTCGTTTGGTGATTGTTTTACAATCTCTGCTTCTGTGATACAGTGCTTTATCACTATAGGTTACCTTTGCAAGGACTATCTAGTCTTAAAAGATCAAAACATTTATAATTCACTAGTAGCAGTTGTTTCTAGATGATTATGAATTCAAATATTAAAAATTATTTTGTAAATGGGCATGGTGGTATACCCTTATAATCCCACCACTTGGGAGACTGAAGAGGAGGATTGCAGGTTCAAGGCCAGCCTCAGCAACCTAGTGAGGCCCTCAGAAACTTAGTGAGACCCTGTTTCAAAATAAAATTAAAAAAATACAATAGAACTGGTGGTATAGCTCAGAGGTAGAATGACTCTGGATTTAATCTCAAGTATCATCACCAAGACAAGAAAAAAAAAAAAAAAGACAACTTAGTTTTACTTTGTGTTAGGATGTCAACACTAGAAGACTCCTAGAAATTCTTTCCTTTGGTCTCTAATTTTAAAGTGCAAAGATGCTTGTCTGCCATCTTCCCTGTGGTCTTGCCTTTCCATTTGTTTTCACACTGTTGGCAAAGGAAAGGAGCTTTGTAAATGCCATCTGCTTAAAGTGCTTCAATGACTTTCCAATCCTTATAGTAGTGTGTGCCAAAAATATATTCCATAGCCAACAAGCTCAGCCTGTTGTAATTGGCGTTGTTTTAAAGGGGATTTCTCCAATTTTATGTATTTGACAAGCTGGGTTCAACACCATCAAATGGTTTTTCTTCCCACAATATTTCTCAAACTCCTTAATTGATGATATTGACCAGAATTGTTGAGGCATGGAAGCTTTATTTATGTTTTCTTCCTCAAAGCATTCCCTGGGACTTGTGAGTCAAAGAATTTCCCAATCTAAACATGAAATACCAATCCTTCAGTAATTGACCACTGGCTTTTGGTTCAACTCCATACATTGTTTTGGTTCTAGGTTATAGTTATAACCACATATGTAAACTTGTGAGGACAGCCCTTTTGCTTTGTTCTCCCTCTGGGATGCGTCTGCTTTGCTTGGTTACCTCCTGTGAAGAAAATGAACCTCACCCTCATATGACCTGTAACATCCAATTGTCACTTCTCCTGACATGGCTGCCTGGCACGGTTTTCATGCCAGGATGGGAGCTCTACACTGAAGACACACATAATCCCCAGCTCATCATAAGAAACTCCAGCATGATGACTCTGATTATTTAGTTTCATTTACTTCTTTGTTAATCTTATAATGCCTTTAAGGAACTCTTTTTAGCAGACATATATACACTTATAAGAAACTCCAAATATAGTCTAGCTAATATTTGGTTATAAAATGTTGACTGTCTAGGAACTGCAGTGGCTTTTCCAAGTGTCTTATCTGGCCTCTACTGGCAAAGCTGATATTCAATTAAGCAAGCATGTAAGTTTACTGAGAGACAAATTAAAGTAATTTTTTTGATGGTATGGAGAACAAGAAAATAAAATATAGAGAGTGAAAATTTTTTTCTTCAAAAAAATGTATAAGCTTCCTTGTGTTCACCTCTTTTTATTTATTTTATTTATTTTTTAATGGTGCACTGGAGTCCTACATCTTAATGGAATACAGGACAGTAGAGGCATACATGCACAAATCGCTCATTTAGCCCTTTCCAATTTCTACCCAATTCCCTCCACCTTCCCCCTTCTCATGTTTGGCTTAGTGATTGAATTTGATATGCTTATGAATTAAATTGGACTCAATGAGAGCATTCTCAGTGTCTGATATATAAAAAAGACATGTATATGAAATCAAATATATATACATATATATTCTCTATAGGTAGTGATACAATAATTTATCAGATATTAACACAAGATAATATATTTTATCAAAAATAATTCATGTAGGCTCATATTTAATGTGTCCTTTGCTAAAATGTTAACCCCCAAATATTTTCAATGAGGTAAATTCATTAGAGGTCTTTTTTCTTGTTGTGAGTCTTTTCATAGTTGTTATACAAGATGTGTATAAATTTAAAGGGCACAGTATGATAAACTGTATTTCAAAACATGCATATTATGTATAATCATCAAATCAGGTTACTTTGTATTTTTATATCAAACATTTATTATTTCTTTGTGTCAGAAACTTTGAACACTTTTCTTTGAGTTCTTAATTAAATATCTAATAAAATTTTGTGAACTACAGCCACCCTATGCACTAAATACTGGAATTTATCACTCCCAACCCAACTGTATTTTAGTACCCAATATCTAACCTAACTTTTTCCCTACTCTTCCTAACCTTAAGTGACCACTGTTCTATTCCAAATAGAGGTCTTTATGCTTCTTTGAGTTCTGTTTCCCAGAAAGAAGTATTTGGGAACATAGGAGATTTTTCTACTAAGAGTTTAGTTTTGAAATAATAGCATGTGTGGACATATGGAAGTATTTTTTGAAAATTGAATGTAGAAATTTTTTACAGAAAATAAGCATCAGGATGTAGGTCATAGACAAGTCTGTGTTGATTCAGAAGAGCTTGAGGCACATAGACACGGAAACCACTGACTCAACAGGCAGGAAGAGGCTGGTCAGTTCCACTGTCTGGGAGTCACTACCCTGGGGAGTGGAGGTCAGAGTCCGCCACAATTAGGAAAATGCAAGCATAATAAGAGTTTGGGTCCAGGTCATTTTTCTGCTAACCTGCCCTCAACAGGCTATGTCATAAGACCACAGTGTCTCTCACCTCTTAATTTTTTAACTTGAAATCACAGAGACTATAGGACACAGGTTTAAGAGGACAGATTCATGGTTCTCTTGGGATTTAAGTTTGCCTTGTCCCTGGACCACAGAGTGACTTAATGACCACACAAAGTCTCTTTTTTCTTCATAGGCCTGTGTTTATTCTGTCCTGAGGTAAAGTCGATTTTTATGAAATACATGATACATTTTTGTGTTTTAAAATCCAAGCACCATAGTTATGGTCATAAAAGAGGATATAGTCCCACAATATCTTTGACTTTTATTCCTTTCAGTGCTGGGTTGTGAAACGAGGGACATTGTACCTCCAAGATATACCCCCAGCCCTATTTTTTATTATTGTTTATTTTTGAAACAGAGTTTTTGAACTTAGTTTCTCACTAAGTCGTAGAGTGCTTCACTAAGTAGGTGAGGCTGGCCTCGAACCTTCAATATTCCTGTCTTGGCTTCCCAAGTACTGGGATTACAAGCCTGTCCCATGCCACCATACCCAGCCCCCACATTATCTATAAACAGACTATAAGAAGAAGAAAACATTTTGGAATTTCTTTGTCTTTTTTCTACATGATACATGTTTGTTTTGTGTGTGTGTGTGTGTGTGTGTGTGTGTGTGTGTGTGTGTGTGTGTTTAATATACTTTTTTTCCTCTGTGAAGGTTTATTTTATTTTTTGCTTATTTGTGGTATTGGGAATTAAACCCAGGGGCATTCTGCCTCTGAGTTGCACTCCCACTGTGTTTTATATTTTATATTGAAGTAAGGTCTCACTAAGTTGTGGAGGGCCTCACTAACTGGCTGAGGCTGGACTCGAACCTGTGATATCCTTTTGTCTCAGCCTCCCAAACACTGTACTTTTGTGTTTTTATGTAAACCTCCACCCCCAACATGGGATCAACTAGACAATATAAATCAAAGCACTGAATCCGGTGTTAAGTATAAGCATTGATATGTATGTATTTCTTATTAAAGCTTGCATTTTTATATCTTATAAATACAGTGGTCATGGTAGAAAGATGGGGCAGACTGAGAAGATGAAATACAGATGAGGTTTAGGACACTGGTCTGGTGGGATCAGGAAAAAAGCTGGGAGAGGAAAAACCTTTATGGATGACCTAGAGCATGATAGAAAGTGAGAGTAATGAAAGACCGAGGTCATCTATTGCTCAATCAGGACTTAGATCATTGGGCTGAGTGTGATGGAAAGCAGATCTTTTATTTAGGAAACACCATTGGGGGGGGGTAATGGCCTTTAAACAGTATCATCCCATGAGTTCTATCAAAGAATAATCTCACAGAGCCCTACATCAACATCTTCATCTTGGCACCGTGTTTTATTCTATCTTGTCTAAAATAGATTGGTTCCCATCACCTTGATTTGGGCCTATCTAGCCTATTAGATATGCTACTGAGGGGCCTACTGAGTTTTATGCCCTATCTTTGGGCTTGTTTTTTGTTATTGTTTTTGTTGTTGTTTGTTGTTGTTGTTGTTGTTGTTAAGTGTATTAAACATCACAGTTCCTGACAAAATGAGCAATCAAATAAATGTAGCCCCTTCTTATCTGGTGCTTATTAACTACAAACCACACTTGTTTAAAGTAGGCAGGGGTTTATGAGACAGTAAATTGAAACCATCTTGGCTCAAATGCGTTTGAAAGACACAACACAGGCATGTATCACTTGATTTCCATTTCCGACTGTCAGCAGAAATTGGAGGCAACATTCTTCCTTTCTGTTTGATTATTCTATTATCGACAGACTGAGGGGTCTTGGCGACATACATGCTGATTTAGTGTTGTGCTGATGAAACCATTCAGGTTGTGTGATGTGTCATTTTTCACTGCACCCTTATCAAGGTGTTTCAGCTGTGCCCAAACCAGCCCTGGTAATTGCTTTAGTTGCTTGTGGCAAAGTTATGTCAATGTCAGTCCCTAAATGACTTTTGACTGCTTCATGTCAGATGTTCCCTCCAAAGGAAGACATGGTAGGGCAGTTTTTATACCTGAGTGTTTGTGTTAATTCTACTCTAAAAAGACATCTTCTTTCCTCTCTCTTCCCCCCACCCCTTGGTTAAAACGTGAATGCAAATGCTAGTATTTAATATTTTTAAATAAATGGAATACAAATAAACTTATGATTCACTTCAAGCATAACCTCTTATATTGATAGTTTTTCTTCCTTGGTCATAGGGGCTCTTAGGCTTCCCCTGTTAGACTGCTAATTTGCTTTGATCAATATGGCATGCTAGATCAGGAGAGCAAAATGTGCAAAAGCTGGGGAACAAAAAATTGGAGAATCTGGAAATCTATATCAGAATTGATGGAGAGGAAGGGAGAGACCAAAGGAAAGTTAGGATGACGTAAGTTGGGTTGCAAAGGTTTCTAATATGCAAACAAGAGTTTCTGCTTAATCAACTTTGAAACAAAGATGAGATTGTCTCTTTAAGTGAATTTTGTTTTGTTTGTAGGTAAATAACATCAATATTGATGAAGAGACATGTAAGGAAAGAGTCCAGAGAAGGTGTTCTAATAGGCGAGGCAAAGGATGCTACAGGGCTAGATGAAGTGACAGTCTTAGTAATTTAGAATGAGAAATGAATCAGAGACTTAAAAGGGAACTCAGCTCCATATGCTAAGGCATTAAATAAAACTCAAATTCTTGCTCCTGCCTCTTGTATTTAATAAATTTTTGTTTTACACTGTTTATCTTTCTTCTTTATAGAATTTAGATATCCCTAGAGGGGACAGTCTCTTTAGGTAATGTTAGACATTAGTTAAATGCATAGCATATTCTTTGCCATTTCTAATTGGATGGGGTCAAAAAGTTATGAAAGTTAATGATTAAAAAACATATTTTCCACTAAACCTCTATAAAGCTGTTAGCAATACACAATAATCACTCAAGGGTTTGACAGAAAACTGAAGATATCAGCAATCTGCAAGCAGTGAGTTCAATATCTAAATAATCAGTTGAAACTAAACTCTGCTTTTGACTATATATACAAATCACAAGTAGCGGACAAAGAAGGCCAGAGGTGCTACATAATCACTTTTACTCTCTCAAATGAAGTATATGTAATTAATTAAAGGCCACATGATGGGTCATAAAAGCTATTGTGCTATATATTTTCTAAAATTTTTGGTGTTCAGGATGAATAATATCAGGGGGGTAAGATCATTTCTATAAAACATGTCAGCAAGTTAAACAGACCTTGAACTGCAGGAGACACACAGAATAAAGTGGATAGTATATTTCTGTGTTATTTCAATTAAAGTTAAATTATATATTTTGTTAGCTAATTTATCTGTGTGGATCAAAATTGAAATAAATACTAAAACTCATAAAGAGAAAAAGTCTTATTCGGCCTACAAGTTGCCCAGTTTCTATGCTAACTCCTGACGCTGTCTCCAAAAAGGTAGCTTTTCTGTATATGTATCCTTCAAGTTTCTGTATGGAAAAAGAAATGTGCAAGCATATCTATATTCTTTCTTTTTTCTGGTTTTACACAAATGACACACATACCTCTTTGCCACTTTCTTTTTAAACATGGTAGTATCTTTCCTTATCAGTACATGGAAAGCCTTATGTTTGTTGGCACATGTATAGCATGCCAAATATATCATAGCACATTTACTAACTCAGTGTTTATGTAGCCTTGGTTGTTTCCAATATTTTGCTATTACAAACAATGTTTGTACGTGCATGACTAAAGCTACAGGAGCAATTCCAGAAGCATTTTTAGTAGCTTTACACCTGCTATATTCATGAAATATTTAGTATGTCTAACTCTACCCAAGTCAGCACGGCATTTGACTGGCAGTGTGAGGTTTTAGGCTGATTAGTACTAGTGTACACTCAGGCAGTCGTGCAACATAAAGCAGAGATTGCTCCCTGCCAGCAGAGCTCAGCAGCGCCTCCTTCTTACACACCTCCTGATGAACTGGTAAAATAATAATCTGTCATTGGCACTAATATGTACATTGCCATATATTCTTTCTTTTTTTCTATCTATCTGTCTATCTATCTATCATCTATCTACTTATCTAAATATATCACCTATATCTATCAATCATCTATTTATCTAAATATCTATCATCTATCTATCTATCTATCTATCTATCACTTATCTCAAATATTCCACAAACCAGACTGACATCAGAACAGAGCTCAGGGGGACAGATTTTGGAAACACTCTGAACTGCTAAATGTATCAGAACCAGCAGGGAATGGGCAACCTAGGTCTGCTCTGAACTTCCTCTCCTCCTTTTCTTGTCAGAGGAAGAGGGTCTTGACTGGACCAATTTCAGAATGCTCATCTTGACTCTTCTGATTCTTGCATTTTTTTTAAGGCAGGGAACTGTATTAGACCTGACAGAGTCCCTCTCTATTCTCCATAAAATCTCTAATCTGATTTTCTTATTTAGTAGGAAAAATTTAATTTATAGGTATTTTTATTTAGGAAAAAGTGAGAAGCTTACTCTGTACCCAGAATTTTGTGGCACGCAGATAGAGTGGGTGGTATCAGCATTGATAGATATTAATAAGAAGAATTTGGAAATGTTATATATTATTCAGCTCTCCTTTGTTAAATGGAGCCAGGAGAAAGTGCCCCTTTAGCGGTAGATAAATACTCGATCCAGCCTAGTGACCTGTGGGCCAATAATGGGGAATTCAGAAGTTTAAATCCATCAAGAGAAATGATATCCAGTAGACCATGGAGTGATAGCCCCTGTTAAGCTGATTTATGGGCAGTTGAATGTAGCTAAGTGTGTGCGATTCTGAAATAGTGGAAAATTTGCTACTGAGTCCATAGCTAGTCATGCCAAAAAAAAAAAAAATAGTGAAAGTTTATTTTTAGAATGCTGCCACTATCTTGTTGGCTCATGTTGGCTTCAACCTGCATTATCTCCAAAGGTCATCTTGTTATCTAGACATATTGGTATCTAAACTGGAACAGATAGAAAATTCTTCATGGTCATTGTGTGTAGCACCATGATTTCATCACTAAAAGCATGTCCATTTGGAGAGCTCAAAGTCTGGAAAGTTTATGGTCTTCCCAAATACTTTACATTCCCCTTGTCTCACCAGCTTGCTATGTGACAAAGACCATTACTATGATATTACAAAGACCATTACTCAGTGATTTATTATTTCCACAAATGCTGAGTATTTGTTGTATATAATTTATTGTGCTAAGTGTTATGAGTTAAAAAAAGATCTGAACAAGATCATCCACGTCTTCAAGGATATGCCCACAAAGGTAAGTATTCTAAAAGGTTAATATAGTTTGTGCCTATACTGAAAGGGAAGGAATGTAGCTTCCAAATGGCAGTCTGGAGAAGTGTCATGGAATAATATGCCCTATGATTAGCTCTAGAACAGTGTATAGAATGGGGATTTGGAGAAATGAGAGTAAGAGGCTTTGGTGGGTTGAATTGTTTGCATAAAATTCACAGGAAGTCATAATCTCTAGGACTCAGAATGTCATCTGATCTGGAAATAGGGTCTTTGCAGAGGTAGTCCAGTTAAAGTAAGTTTACTTAAGTGGCCTTTAATTTATTATCCCCATGGCCCCTTTAAGGAGAAATATGGCCATAGAGACACTAAAAGAGAGATAACACTGTGAAGAAATACAGGGAAACGATGGCCACAACCAAGGAGAGAGGACTGAGACAGATCTTTGCCTTTCTCAGAAACAAATAACCCCAGTGACATGTTGATTTTTGAACTTCTAGCCTCCCCTGAAGTGAGGCAGTGCATGTCTTTTGTTTAAGTCATCTGACTTGGGGGACTTTGCGATGACAGCGGTAGTCAAATAACAGGTGGGCATCCTCAGCAGAGGAAAGAGAATCAAGAGAATTTGGGAGAGTTAGAGCAGTTTGGCTAGAATGGGAAATAACCTGAAGGAATAGAGAGTGGATGAAACAGGAGCTGAAGGAGCCTGGGGAGTATCTTGGAAGACAAAGCTATGGACCCGAAGATAGGAATAAAATCTCAAAGCAGTGCCTCGAGCACAACAGTGATCATGCTAACTGAATCTACCTGTTCAAGGGAAGAGGCTGCTTGCAATCAAAGGCAGATGATCTAGTCTATTCTTGGGTGTCCTAGATCTTATCCTATGGCAAAAAGAACCAAAAAGGATCGATATCTCTAAGCATTGGCTACTCACATGTGCCTACCCTATTTGGAAGTTTCACTGTAGGCAACAGGGAACTGTTCAGAGTTTTTCTTCAGGCTGAGCATGATGGTACACACATAAGGCTAAGACAATGGGGTCACAGGTTTGAGGCCAGCCTCAGAAACTCAGCAAGAGCCTCAGGAATTTTAGCAAGACGTAGTCTCAAAAAGTAAAATAGAGCTAAGGTGTAGAATGTCCCTGGATGATAGTGTGGCCCGGTGGCTTGTGAGAGCTCTGCCTGAGGATGACTGGATGGATAGGAAGTTTTCAGACTAGGCAAGTCTCTGGGAAGAGTTGCAGTAGATAAATAAGAAATTCTGAGATTCTGAATTAGGGCAGTAGCCATGGTGCAAGAAAGGGGGACATGCCTGTGTCTGTTTTTTGCATAATTATATGTCATTGATTCATTTTCATGATAATGGAGTTTTTTTTTTCAAGAAGATAATATAGAAATAATTAAATGGCAGAGAAGAAACCAAACCCCACTCTTAATGGTATCTGAGTATCATTGCAATTCCAGAAATAGTTTCATAAAACTATAGCTAATTTAGTTATAGATATAACAATAGATATTTGACAGTTAGAGGACATTTGGTAAATTTGATACTTCTGTTATTTGAAAAATATGTATTTGCTGCTGATAGGCAATTTAATTGCACAGCATGGGATTTTTGTGTGCATGTTTTCGAGAACTTGTTAAACTGATTAAGGGAAGATATGGAGAGAGCCATCAATAAAGACTGGAGGCAATAATATACAGAAATCAATTTGGATGTCTCATGGTATTAAATAAAACTTCATTATATTATGTGACCGAGCCCAGTAAATTCATATATCTTTATGTGTTACCTAGAGTGGTAAAACATGTTCGTGAAATCAACCAGAAATTGATATTTGGTTATTTATCATGGCAATTTCAATGTTTTCCTCAGGGGCTTTTAAAGAAAGCAATCCATTTCAAATATATTTCACAAGGCGAGAAATGTTCAACCTGTGAGCTGACACTGGAAATTACAGGGAAAATGTCTAAATTTTCCTTTTAAGTTACTATCACCCAAAGATACTATGATGCTTTGCGCTGCTAACCAGGTGGTTTTATTTTCTTTATCTGTTGATATATGCTATAGGTTTCATTGATTTTTAGCTGCGTTATCCTTGCAAGATGCATTTTTCTATTTTCTTGGACTTTAACTTTTAGTATTCTTTTTTGACAGCCTCTTAATTGTATCGATTTTTCCCTAGGTCAGTTATAATTTAGAGAAGATCAGTTTAGTATATTTTGTTTAGAAAAATATTGGCCTCGTTGGTTTATAACTAGCAATATTCCAAGAAGGCTAGCTATAAATCCTGCTAATTCACTGAACAGACTACTCAAGTCATAGCTGCAGACAGCAGTAAAAGAATTGTTTCAAACACGTTATCTTCACAAGTTTTCCCCAGAAAACAGATTTATAAGATGGGAATGTGCTTACGAGCAAGTTATGGGGCAGTGTCCTCGGTTGCAACATCTGTGGGGGACGTGAAGAAACAAGGGTGCAGAAAGAGGAGTTGAAATGAAGACGCTGAGAAAACTGTGGTTCCACCTGCTCCCATTAGTGGTCCTTCCCTCTGGCTCTTCTGAAGCTGGGATGGCCTTCCAGCGCTGCAGGGGAACCTTTCTACCTGTGTCCCAGCCATTGGCCTGGGCTGTTCTTAAGGTGAGGGCTTGGCTTTGAGCTTTCAGATGATGCTTTCAGCTGCCCAGCTCCGCAGTAGCTGGTGGGAAGAGCAGGAAATGAGACTTTGATATTGAAGGCGGGACATGGGTGGCACTCCCGAGCATCCCCGAGGCCAACCAAATATATCTGAAACAACTTCAGAAAGTGCACTCAAAAATTCTTGATGTTTAGACATCTACATTTGATATCAGAATCAACAAGTTGCCTTTGGGGGGGGGGGAAACTTGTCTTTGGACAACCAGAAGAAAAGGAATAGTGTAGATATTAAATTCCCAATTTCCATCTAACCCAGATAAATGAGCATGGAACATTAGTTGTTCCCTAGCAGTGTGTCAGGGTTCCCGTGAGTGGAATGCAGTTTCATATTGATAGCCAAGAGGCAGCTCTTCACTTTGTTACCCTCCAACCATAAAAAAAAGATGACCAGTTGTTGTTTTTTTATTGGTGCATTGTAGTCATGCATCTTCATGGAGTGCAAGATGATAGAGACATGCGTGCACACATCACCCATTTAGCCCTTCCCCACTTTCCCCATCCCTCCCCCTCCCTCCTTCTCATGTTTGGCTTACTGACTGACTTCGATATATCTGTGAGTGTGCATCATGTGGATTAGGAAGCTTCCCTCTTCCTCCCTCTTCACCCCCAGTTAGGTCCCCTTATTTGCTCATCTATGAAACCTCTCTTCCTTTGTTTAGAGCTCCTCCTATGACCCTTTTTCTCCCTAGCATCTGCATGTTAGGGGAAGCATCCAATTTTTTACTTTTGGTGACTGACTAATCTTAGCACAGTGTTCTCTAGTTTCATCCATTTTCCTACAAATGACATATGGGATATGTACACGATGGAATTTTACTCAGACATAGAGATAATCAGTTGTTAAGTAGGTAAGTATAGAAAGTAGTATAATATCATTTTTGTATTTCTACTGTAATATAAAACATAAAATCTTTTTTTAAATTAATCTTGTCAAAGATAATTCAGAACTTTTTCATGATTCTGAATTAATATCTTAGGTATATGAATATTTTAAAAATATATGCCATTTTAGTTGGGACTTTTTATATTTAAGAATTGGTTTTCATCACATAGGTTCAAAGCCCGCCTCAGCTACTTAGTGAGGCTCTCAGCAACATAGTGAGACCTTGTTTCCAAATAAAATATAAAATAGGTATGGCAATGTAGCCCAGAGGTAGAAAGCCCCTGGATTCTGTCCCCAGCTCCACACACACACACACACACACACACACACACACACACACACACAAAAATTGGTTTTCAATATGTAGTGAGATGAATCTATCCATCTGTAGTGGATGTTGATGGTATGACAATTGAAATAATACGTTAGCCATTAAGAAGACCAAGTTGTTTCTGTATTTACTTTAAATGCTATTTTCAATTCTTTAAACTATCAATACTAATATTGCACACAGCCTTGAGGTGCTCTTTATAATTTTGCACATCTTCCTCATTTATCTGATTAAGCTGTATATGTTTTAAATTGTGTCTAAAAACACATGTGCACACACACACACACACACACACATGCACACAGTACAGGGGAGAGAAGCCAGGTGCACTCTATCATTGAGTTACATCCACACCCATTTTTTTATTTTGGGGGACAGGATCCCACAAAACTATGCTGGCTGGCCTGGAATTTGAATCCTCCTGCCTCAGCCTACCACCAGCAAGGATTACAGGTGTGCATCACCTGTCCCATTCATGCATGTTTTTGTAAATCATGTAAATTCTGTAATTATTTTTTGGGAGTGGTGAAGATGGCTTGGGGTTTTCAGTTTGGGCTATTCAGTTTGGGCTGCCACAAAAAAAAAAAATTCTAGATTGACTGGTTGATAACAGGAACGTTAAGCCCATTCTGGAGGGCTTCCGCCTCATGACCTCATTTTATCCGGGTCACCTCCTAAAGGCCAAAATGCCCGAAACCACACAGGAGAAGTAGATAGGGTTTCAGCATATGAATTTAGTCAGGGTACAACAGTCAATCGATAATTTCGATAATTGATAATCGATAACTTCGGATCTTTCCATTCTCAATTTTCTACCTCAAAAATTTGAACTGCACAGGAGTTTTTTGCTGTTGCTTATTGTTTGTTTGAGGTACTAGGGATGGAATCCAGGGCCATTCTACCTCTGAGCTACACCCCTAGCCCTAGTTTTCAACTATTTTGAAACAGGGTCTCACTGAGTTGCAAGCGTGCAACACCACGCCCAGCTATGGGACCTGTGAAGCCAGGTGTGGTGGTGCATACTTGTAATCCTAGCTTTTGGGAGGCTGAGACAGGAGGATCAGGGTTCACGGCCAGCCT
The DNA here is from genome assembly GCF_963383645.1 of Muscardinus avellanarius. NCBI lineage: Eukaryota > Metazoa > Chordata > Mammalia > Rodentia > Gliridae > Muscardinus > Muscardinus avellanarius. Next base: position 185,339,721 of record NC_137787.1, read on the forward strand.
CAGCTACTTAGTAGGCCCTTTAGAACTCAGTGAAACCTGTTTGAAAATAAAGAATTAAAATATAGGGCATGGAGTGTAGCTCAGAGATAGAATGTCCCTGGTTTCCATCCCCAGTAACATACACACACACACACACAAAAAAAAAAAAAAAAAAAAAAAAAAAACTGAAATGATGACACGTTTTGAGAATGTCAAAATCATCAATTTGTCTTAAAAGATACATTAAAATGCACATATGTCTGATAGCAAATAATGCTTTGAAATTGACTTAATACTTTTTTTTGTGGCGCTTGAGATTAAATTCAGGGCACTCTACCTTCAGGATATACTCCTAGCTCCATTTTACCTTTTAGTTTTGAAACAGAATCTTGCTATTGCTGAGGGTAAATTGCTAAGGCAAGCCTCAAACCTATGATCCTCCTATCTCAATATCTTGGGAGATCCTTGTTATCTCCCAAGTACTGAGATAACAGATGTGCGTACCACACCTGGCTACGATATGTTATTTCTAATTTTATGAATTTTTTTAATTTACTTTTTTAAGTCACTGCTACATCATTGCAAGCACTAAAGGAAACTCTTTTAATTGCAAAAGTCTAGCTTCCCTTTCATGGGAGACAACTTGTGTACTTGCTTTTGAAGTGAATTGGGATAGACAGCAACCTACTCCTCGGGCAGTCTGAGATCTCTTGTAGGACTGGGAGCCACAAAGCTTTGGATGCAGCAGGCAGCACTGTGAGGGGCTGAGCACCTGCCAGGGCTGGTGTCACACCTGCCTTTGTGAGAGATGTGCACTGCAGCTCGGCTGCCACCTGTTCACATCTGGGGCCAGGCGTAGAGCTGCTCCAGTTGATCAAGGGGAAACATTTCCACGTTTCTCTTGTACTTTTCCTCATGAAGTTCTAGTTCTTTTTCTCTTGTTACTACTATTATTTTTTTAATTTCATATTGACATGGTAGAGCCCACCGTGGTGAGGAAGCTTAACCCCTGCCACTTAAAAGTAATTACGAAATACCTCGCTTAACATTATAAGCACGTTGCTTTGTTCCAAGGGCTTGAAATTTTATTTTGAACGCGGGTGGTCCTCTGCCGCTTCACTTAATTGGTTAGACTCAAGTGCTTTATGAGCCTGCAGTTGCGAGTTCATTTTCTGTAGAGTCAAATGGGTTCCCTTGGATTAAAAAAAAAAAAAAAAGTCGAAATGTTGCATTTTCCTCATACTTTGATTTCATGAAGTTTTGTGATGCTTTACATTTTATAAAAGAATACTTTCTTAGCGAGGTGTGATGGCACACAACCGAAATCTAGCACTTGGGAGGCTGAGAAAGGAAGACAGCAGGTTCGAGGTTAGCCTCAAAACTTACTGAGAATCTCAGCAATTTAGGGCTAGACTGTTTCAAAATAATAAATAAAAAAGGGCTAGGGACAGCGCTCTGAGAGAGAATGCCTCTGGGTTTAATTCCCAGTACCAAAATATACTTTATCATCATTTTACATTTAACATATTTTATATTAGCTTATTTTAATATATTTTATTATATGTAACATTTTTTTCTCAGGCATTGTTCCTTATGTTCCACTTCAATCCAGAAGGGAAGGTTGAAGCGTATTTTAATATCTATCCTCTGACAAATTTGCAAATTGATGCCTAACAGGATTAATTTACTTGACACAGACCAAAACGGGCCAGGCCAGTTTCTCTGCTTTTAAATCCTGTTCTCTTTCTCCTTCATTACTCCCCACAGCACTTGGAAAACTGCAGTGTGATGTGTAAGTGCATTCATTACACAAGTGGCTGCTAGTGGTTGCTTGTGTTTATTAAGCCAGCTGACTTGATAGCAGCTTGACAAGCTGATATGCATCAGAAGGTGCCCTATATAAGTATAGTTCTCTGTGTCCCCATAATCTTGTTTATATCATATCACTTTAAATACATTGAATATCAGCCTTTTTAAGGGAAGCATTCAGGATTAAAAACTAAACTTCTATTATGCTAACGAATAACGGTTACGTCAACATACCAAATAAACCCAGAAGCCTGTCTCTTTTTCTGTTTTTAATAAGGTATGCATAAAACATACCAATCTTTATATTTAAACCATGTAGCATTTACTAGACTATGTTAAGCATAAAATTAGGTAAGTTTGTCAAGCGGCCCAGCTCTCACCTTGAATTTGTGCTTGGCTGTCATTATCATTTCATTATTAGTTTTATTCTTTGCACCTCTCTGATCCTGTATTTTTCATTCTTATATTAGTCTGGTTGGTGATAGGGATTGAAGAAACTTCAAGGGAGCCAGTCTTTGGTCGAGTCTTACATATAAACAAATTCCAGCACTTTAGACATGTCTGGAATTGAAAGTTCAGGCTGACTAGATTGGTTGATATTTTGACACACTACTGATAGCCAATACTGGTTATCAAGTGTTAGTGCATTTCTTTTTTTTTTTTTTTTTTTTTTTGTAGTACTGGGGTTGGAACCCAAGGGCATTCTATCTCTGAGCTACACCTCCAGTCATATTTTTTATTTTTTATTCTTCATTCTTTATTTTGAAACAGAGTCTCACTGAGTTGCAGAGGGTCTCACTAAGTAGCTGAGGCTGTCCGTGAACCATGATCCTGTCTCAGCCTCCCAAGTACTGGGATTACAAGGGTGTGCCACCCCGATGAGACAAGTTAGTTTTGATGAGAATGAAGATGCATAGGATGGATTGGGGGGTGGGAGATACTGAGCAACCAAAAGATGGAATGGAGCATGACAGCTAGAACAAGGAGGGAGAAGAGAGGCCAGACACAAGCACACTTCCATATATGTGCACAGTGGATCTGAAGTGTTTCTTAGACTCAGTTCAAGGGCCTATATTCCGCATCCCCTGCCCGTGTTTTCTCAAGCTAGCTGTGTACAACAAGAACACACTGCATTCTCAGGTTGCTATTTAATAGCATATACAGTGGTCTCAGAAGAGAAGAAATTAAACTGAAAATATTACCTTTAAATGCAAAGCTTGCTGAAATATGTCATTGAAAATTTGAAAATCAATCTTATTAAATGAGTAAGATGTACTAGTTGTAATATAAGCTTTTGCTTTTTGTCCTCAAGGAACTTAGCACCTGGCTGAGAAGACAGGTATATAACAAACGACTGTCCTTTTTATACATGCCCAAAGCTATATAAGAAAAGTCAACGTGGGTGCAAAACCAGAAGTAGCCATCACAGTGAGAGGGATGGAAGATGTGTTCATAGGAGAAAGGGCACAGGAGCTCAGTCTTGAGGCAAGTGTGTCATTTCAAGTAGCAGTGTGATGCAAGGTCCACTCTCTAGTTCAAAGAAGGAAGACAGGTAGAGGCCGGAGCCAAAGGATTCTACAGCATGTTTGAAAATGGAATTCAGTACATTTTCCATTTTCTCTCCACTTATCCAGGTCAGAGCTGAAAGCTTAAGTCATAACAATTATGCCCTGAGTATTTAATGCATTTGCTTTCTGTTCTTATCTAAAGATTTTCCCATTTCCCTAATTCACAGCTATGGCGCACATGTGCCTTTTTATTTTAAATCCTCTACAATCATTTTTGGAAGCAGAAAGGATATCGATTATACATACATTTAAATACAGTTTTTAGTTTGTCTTGAATCTTTGGTTTGCTGCCAGCCCAGCCTCTTCTATTAAAATGACAGCAGCTTATCTTCTGTTTTGAATACACAGCCATCTATTTCCTTTAGCAGTCATAATCCTGTTTTTGATACTAGATGTTTACAACAGAGTGATTCATAAATCAATGTTTTTCTATCAATAAAATAGATGGAAACTACCTTATTATAGAGTACTGCTGTATATCTGTGTTTTCCAAGACTGTAGTACTCTGCCAGAATTCCCTGAAGCTAGTTTGGCTTTATGTAGAAAAGCTGTTCTTAGTCAGATTACCTCTGACTAAAGAAAACTTAATTGAAAGGTGCGTGTGCAAATTTCTCCTTCCAATAATTTCACCAAGGAGTCTACAAACTTTAGTAATCAGAAGCATCTGGGTTCAGTGCACTTACTAAAATGACTCTTGTGTCCTAGTGATCAAAATAGATATTAAAAGTTCACTGAGTAAGCTGAGTGTGGTGGTGCATCCCTGTAATCCTAGTATTTCAGAGACTGAGACAGAAGGAATGCAGGTTTATATCCAGCCTTATCAACTGAATGAGAACCTACACAACTTAGTGAGGCCCTGTTTCAAAATTAAAAATATAAAAAGGGCTGGGGTTGTTGCTTGGAGATAGGATGCCCCCAGATTCAATTTCTAGTGTAAAACCAAAAATTTTAAAATCTACCAAATAACATGATGTCACATTTTATCTTGAAGCTATGAAGCTTGGATGTGGTGTTTGGTCACTTCATTCAATGTTATAATCTCTTTACATTAATTTAATAGGTCATTATAGTTTGAGAGTGACTAAACTGACTAAGTTTTAAAGTAGGGCTTTAGCTTCTAGGCAGCATTCTGCTAAAAGACTCATAAATTTTTTAACCTCATTTTACATGTTTCTAAGCCTTTTTATGCTGTTTACTTTGTACAATTTCTTTATGTCTATTTATTCTTGTTAATGGAGAAACGAAGGCTTAGCAATTTCAAGGGACATGCTCGCGTATAGTAAGTGATACAGACCTAAGATCACATCCTCAGGGCTATATTCTTTCTGTTTCTTCATGACGTTGTCTGAGCCAATAAACTGCTAAAAAAATTTTGCTTTTACAGAATTTATCTCAGTAGCATACATAATAGCCCATGAATGCATAAGACTCAAAAACTGAACATTTATTTACCTTGATAAGGAAAATATTCCCTTTGGTTTGCTGAAGGAGATAGAATTGATGATTAGACTTCTTAATCAATTGAAAAAGTTGGAGTTATCAGATAACTCACATTAGAAATTGTAGACTGGTGGGAACTATGAGGATGTTTGGGGTTTTGTTTGTTTTTTTGTTTTGTCTGGAGTAGGGAAGGAGCTGATAACCAGTGAAAGTAACAGCACCTCTTGTGTAGGTCTGAACATGGTAATAATTAAAGTCTATTAAATCTTTTTTTTTTCTTTTAAATTACTGTTGTGGCTGGTAGTTCAAGTCCAGAGAACAGAGTGGGTTCAAAATAGTGGAGAAGGCAGAACCTTTCACAAAATTTCTTCTCAACAGTTCAGAACCATGGACAGACCCTAGACAGCTAGGAATCTGACAATCCCGGCAAAATCTGAATATGTTTATATCCTGAAATCTGCTTATTTATTTGCTTGTATGGCCTTAACTAGAACTTTCTGATCCAAAAAAATGAACTTTTTAATGTTTAATGATTAACATTAGCAATCAGAGAAATGCAAATCAAAACAACCCTGAGATTTCATCTCACCCCAGTTAGAATGACACTCATTCAGAACACCAACAACAATAAATGATGGGGAGAATGTGGGAAAGTAGAAGCTCTTCTACATTGCTACTGGAATTCCAAATTAGTGCAGCTGCTATGGACGTTAGTGTGGAGGTTCCTTAAGTGAATGGTGATGGAGCTGCCATACGACCCAGCCATATCATTTTTAGGGATCTTCTCAAAGGAACTGAAGTCAGATTACTATAGGGATACATGAATTTTTATGTTTGTAGCGGCAGAATTCATGATGGCCAAACTATGGAAAGAGCCTAGGTGTCCATCAACAGATTAATAGATTATGAATTGGTGGCATATACACACGATGGAATTTTACTCGGCCATAAAAAGTATACGAGTATGTCATTTTGCAGGAAAATAACTAGAACTCATGAATACTACTCTAAGTGAAGGATCAGATATTTTCACTTATATGTGGAATCTAGAGAAAAACTGGGAAACAAAGGATTTTAGATTAATGAGGGGAGAGCCTAGTGGAATAGTGGAAAGGGGTTTAGAGAAGGAAGAAGGAGGTGAAAGGGAGATCTGATGCTGAAAAATGAAATAATCCTTTCTTCACACATGAAGCTATCTATATGGATATTATCTAAGGAGAGGGAGAAGAGCAGGGGGTAATTTGGAGGGAAATAAATACACAACAGAAGCTACGCACATGCGTATTTCAGCCACTCTAAACCTCACTGTGATGGACAATTACAATGCACTAATTAAGAAACAGATTTTAAAAACTATACGCATTTCCCCAAGAATTTCCTTCATTTGTAAAAGCCACCATACTTTCTGCTTTGAATGCCTTGTCGTGGTCTCTCTCTTTTTAAGCTAAAGCAACATCTGAGTCCAGGATAGCAGCAACTCTTCCCTCTAAGAAATCGAAATTCTCACCTTTTTGGTGAAGTTGTATTTCATTTTAGTCTAGTATTCCTATTCCTGTTTGGAGAAATATTTTGTTGTTTTGTTTTGATTTCATAAAGATTATCACAAGTAATTTTTTTTTCTCAGTCACTGGATTTTTTTCCAATCATTTGGTTGGTTCCTATCTACTTTTTACTATGCTAGGTGGCTAAAATTAATTTTTTTTTTTTTTTAGTTTTTTGGGATTTTTTTTTTTTCAGTACTGAGGATGGAACCCAGGGACATTCTACCTCTGAGCTACACCCCAGCCCTATTGTTCATTCTTTATTTTGAAACAGGGTCTCACTGAGCTGCAAAGGGCCTCACTAAGTAGTTGAGGCTGTCTGCGAACCTGTGATCCTCCTGTCCCAGCCTCCCAAATACTGAGATTACGAGCATGTGCCACCACGCTTGTCTAAAAATTAAGGTTTTTAGAAACGTGCATGTATCTTTTCAACCTCTTTAGATTCATCTTCTTCAGCTTTGCTGTCCAAAACAGTTTCATGTAAGGTATCCCATTATCATTTTTCTTCCTTTCCCTAAGCTAAACAGATATAAATGGATTTTAAAACCTAAATCTCTTCTTTTCACAATAAAAAAGTATAAGTAATTTACTTCTTGCAGTGCAAAGTAGCAAAACCAAATGTCTAATTTGACTCCTGCCTCCCATCTCTTAACCTAAAGCCAACAGCTTTCACATTGATTTAAATGCTAAGAATTACACTCCCATGGCTGGCTTACATTTACATAACACTTTACTTAGTGCTTTAACATAAATAACAATTAAGGGGATAAGTCCTTGGTCTGTGTCTTTAGGCATCATGTATAAAACTTATCTCCCCAACTAATTTTTGCACAGTAATTTCTGGATGATTGGAAAACAATGGTCATGTCTGTCGTAATGAGTGTTACAAGTCGTTTTTGCTCAAGTTTATACATATTTTTAAACAAGTTTCTCTGTAAACCTTTCTGTGTTTATGTGAGGAAAATGTGGTTTATTCCCTAGGGATGAAGACTTGCCACGTGTTTTCTCTCATCACCTGCAGACAAAAATGTTTGTCACTAATCTGGTGAAAGACTTTTAAAGGTGATGGAGTATCTTTTTTTCATGAGACATTTTTCAAGTTCATACTGGTATTACAAATACAATAATGACTTAATTCACACTGATACTTTGGCAATTTCCATGATTGAGTATATTCAGATATGCACGTAAATTCTGATTTTATTAATTTTAGTCCAATAGATTCATTGTTTCCAGCTAGTGTGGGCCTAGAAATTGCCATTGGTTATATTTTTATAAGTTATCATCCTTAAAAGAGTTTACCAGGTATCATTATATGCAATAACATACCCTAAAACCTAAATTACTCAGTAACGTTAGTGAAAGAAAAAAACTCATTTTGTTTTATTTCATTTATTTTATTTTTAATTTTATTTGTTCTGAAGATTGAACCTAGGCCCTGTTTTTTATTCTTTATTTTGAAACCGGGTCTCACTGAGTTGCAGAGGGCCTCACTAAGTAGCTGAGGCTGTCCTGGAACCATGATCATCCGGTCTCAGCCTCCTGAATGCTGGGATTACAAGTGTGCGCCACCATACCCAGCATATTTTTTTTTTTTTAAAACAGGGTTTTACTAAGGGTTCTAAGTTGCAGAGGGCCTGGCTAACTTGCTGAAGTTGGCTTCAAACTGGCAATCCTCCTGTCTCAATCTCTCAAGTACTGGGATTACAGATATGTGCCACCACACCCAGTTTATACTTAATTTTAATGAGCAAGAAATAACCACTATTTTGTGTGTTTCCTATGCACACATATAGACGTTTTATAGTTAGAAGGAAACGAAATAATCTGTAGTACCTAGTGTATGTCTATGGCTATAGAGGTATACTTATATTCATTAGTCAATTACATCCTTGAAAATTGTGCTCACCTGCTAGTTATTCTTAATTACCATTGTCATTCATATAAAATGCTTTAATTGCATTTGTCGGTTCCACACTAAAAGTTTAAGTAGTGTGTCTGAGGTTACTTAGATAGCAAATGAAGTTGCCACAAAGAAATCCCCAGTCAGTCTGGCAGTAACATCTTCAGATTCGTTTCCACCATGGTGCTGTCCTCTGCTGCAGAAGAGGATATATCTTGAAATTAAAGGTTTCTGTGTTCCAAATTAACAGAATGATATATGACTTTGGAAACTATATTCCTGGATTTACTTCCCATAGTTTAAAAAAACTTAAAGTTCAGTCAAATAAATGCATATTGCAACCTTTAAAATTATTTAATGTCATTATGTGTTTGGGAGTACTAAATTCATGAAAAAATGTTTATAGAAAAATATAGTATAATCAATTTTTGTTAAATCACATAATTGCTTGTTTACCTACAACTAAGTTGACAATAAGATGAGACACTATTCTAGATAATGGCCTAAATAGTTCTCTCTTAAATGTGACCAATTAGTATATATTAACTGTGAGATAATTCAGGGACTGTTTCTATTACTGCACATATTTTAAGATTCAAGAGTAATTAAGGATAGTGAAATATTCCCTCTATCATCATATTGCTTAGTATTCATTTTCTTATTTTTTTAAATCTATCTTTAAAAAGGAAAACATCTTCATTATTCAGTAGAATATTTGAGGGAGTCAGGTGAAACAAGTATTTGAAACTTTGTATCCAATTGGGAAACATCATTACTGTGGTGAAATCTTAGTTTCTCTCTCTCTCTCTCTCTCTCTCTATCTCTATCTCTATCTCTATATCTCTCTATATGTGTATGTGTATTCAGTAAACATAATTTATTTTTCTTTAATTTTAATAATTTCAGAAATTAAAGTGAATAAACCTCACTATAATTCATTTTAATTTTTTTTGTGGGTCTGGGGATGGAACTCAGAGGCATTTGACCTCCAAGCTACACCCCCTGCCCAATTTTTTATTCTTTGTTTTGAAACAGAGTGTCACTGAGTTGCAGAGGACCTCACTAAGTACTTGAGGCTGTCCACGAACTGCGATCCTCCTGTCTCAGGCTCCCAAATGCTGGGATCACAAGCGTGCGCCACCACACCTGGCTAATTCATTTTAATTTAAAAGCAACTTTACCTGGGTCAATCCATTCAAAAAGCAAATATATATGGTTTCAAAATTTAGCCTGGTTTCTCCAAGTCTTTTGCACAGTGAGGTAGCTTTTCCAATGAAAGAGGAGATTTAATCCAAACACTAAGAAGTATGAAATAAGGGGAGGAAATTTCTGTCCCCTGTCCCTCCTGGATTCTGAACTTCTTCAAGGCCGAGCACACATTGCTGGGATAGTCAGGTGTTATTGGGGACACAGTGGTCAAAGGCTCTCAAATTGCTATCGTTAAAAAGCTGATTGACAATACCAACTCACCTTTAGGTAGTTATTTAGTGCTTTCTCATATATAACTGTTATGGTAAGGAACATTTTGAAAACAGTGGAGGTAGTTTAAAAATTCAGTTCACTTCCCTGTCATCAGATAATGAGCAATTTCTATGGGGACATTGGGTAAATATTCAGACATGATCTTCCAGGCCAGTCTAGCTGATACTTGAAGTATTTCCATTAAAAAAGAACCATTTTTTATAGTTTAAGGAGCAGAGCTTAGCAGTTCTGAGAATTATGCTCATTTTAGTACAAATTAGTTAAATAAACTTAATTGTTTTATTGCCTGCTCTCTATAGATTTCTAGTAAACAACTGCATATACAAGAATTCAATGTATTATGTTAAGTAATTGAATAAGCTTTTATTCTGTTAAGACTCTCTATAACTCTCATTTTAATATCTATAGATGTGTCACCATGCCTAATATAATTTAACATCACTTATGAATGAGAATAGCAAGGAATGTGAGATTTTTTTCCAGTGTTTGTTCTCTCTCTCTGTCTCCCTCTCTTTTTCGATATCTTTGAAATAAAAAATGCAAAACCCCCTGGTGAGGACTCTGTAAATTGTGCTAGATTTCTTTTACTTACTGCACAATGTTTCTCTAGATTTGCATAGACACAGCCCTGAAATGAAGTGTGCGGTGGTGAATAGAACCCAGGAGGCTCTGCTTCCTGGATTCACTTGGTAGGAGGCATTTATCTGTGAGAAATTGGTTTCTGAATATAAGGCTTTCTTGCAGTTCATTGCCTATCTCAAAATATATTTTCCTGTACAGCTGATTACATGTTATTCCAAAGTTTCATATATCTGTTGACAAAAAAAAAGTGTTTTGAAATTGTGTTCCAGCATGAACACAAAATGAGAAGTGGCCAGCAAAGTTGGTACCTAGCCCCTACCCCAACTGTAGAAAGGAGTGATGCTCATAAAATGTGTTACTCCTGCAAGATAGCATAAGCCCAGGGGGCCCAGTGTCATTAAGTCGAATTGCACAGCACTGACAGTCTTGTGCCAGATACAGGATTCAGAAGAATCAACTGGATTGTGTTAATGGCACCACACAGCTTTACCGAAGCCACCCCACATCAGCACCTGCGCGTTCTATCCGCAGGCAAAAGCTGGAGACAACATTGTCCACATCAGAGTGTTCTTTAGTTATTTGACCAAACACTTGAACTGTTCCTACTACCAACCTTATGATAATCATCTATGTTGGCACTCCCAATGGGCTTTCAACAGATTCTCAGTTGTTTTCTATGAGGCTGTTATAACAAGAAAGTCTTGATGTTTTTATTCTAGAGAATGAAGAAAATTCATCCTCAAATTTATTATCATGAACTTCCTCAAGAGGAGATCTCAGTAATTAGGAAAATAATGAATAATTATGAAAGTAACCAAGATCTCATTATGAAATAATAGTATTTTGTAATATTAAAAAACGTTTAAAATGCTCAAAGATAATGCGTATTAGTTAAAATCTCTACTAAAGTAATCAGCATTCTCTTCAGTTAAAAACTAGTAATATAGATGATTCCTAAATGTAATTTCTGAAGTATTTAGGAACTAAAGTTTATTAAACGTTTATATAGCCTTCACTAAAAAGTGAAATTAATAAAAAGCCACTTCCTATACCACTCTAAAGTATTTTTGTGTTCACTTACAGAATAAGAATTTTGTTTTTTTTTAAAATATATTTCTTTGGTTGATGGTAGCAAACATAATACAAATTGCCAATACTATACTTTTTATTTTTTTATTTTTTACATTCAAACTGAAAAACACTTTTATTTTTAAATCGATAAAGAATTTAAAGAAACTTGAAAATGTGCACAACCAAATATTATAAATTATGCTTTGGATATTATTACTTATTTCAGTATAAACTTTTAGCCATAATGTGACATATTATAAAAGAATAATTATTTGTGATAATATCTCTTAAAATTAACTGTGGGATATGTACACAATGGAATTTTACTCAGCCATAAAAAAGAACCAATTACATCATTTTCAGGGAAATGGATGGAACTGGAGGACATTATGCTAAGCGAGATTAGTCAGTCATTCACAAAAAAAAAATAAGAAATCTGATGCTTTCCCTAATATGTGAAAGCTAAAGAGAAATGGGTCATAGGAGGAACTCTAGATGAAAAAGGAAATCCTATAGAGGAGCAAACAAGACAACCTAACTGAGGGGATGGGAGGGGGGAAGAAGGAAATTCTCTAAAGCACACAATGTACTTAAACATATCAAAATCAACCGGGCATGGTGGCGCACACTTGTAATTCCCACGCTTGGGAGGCGGAGACAGGAGGTTTGCGCAGGTTCAAAGTCAGCCATGCTGGCTTAAGAGACCCTGTTTCCAAATTTAAAAAGTATAAATATAGGTCTGGGAATATAGCCCGGAGGTAGAAGGGTTTCCAGGAACCCTAGTACCACACCAAAAAAAGTGAAAAATATGTTAGGATGAAATTTATACTTTAATGCACGCTTCTAATCCCTGCGCTTGGGAGGCTGAGACAGGAGAATTGCACAGGTTCAAAGCCAGCCTCAGCTTCTTAGGCTCTCAGCAACTTAGTGAGACCCTGTTTCCAAATAAAATATAAAATAGGTCTGGGAGTATAGCCTGGAGGTAGAAAGCCCTTGGTTTTTACTCCCAGTACCATCAAAAAGAAAAAAGAAAGAAAGAAAGAAAGAAAGAAAGAAAGAAAGAAAGAAAGAAAGAAAGAAAGAAAGAAAGAAAGGAAAGAAAGAAATTTATACTTTAAAAGACTTTTCTTCATTTCCACTTAGTAACCAACATATGCTTTCCCAAGCAATATGAAAAATGACAAGCTCAAAGACACTGTGGAGGTTATTGTGACATTGCTGATTTTAATTGGCATCTTATTTTCATTTTTATTATGCTCTGCAGAACTTGAACTTGTGTTTTCCTCATTTCTGTTCTCATAGTCAAAAGGTCAATCAAAAAGAAACAAAGATAATAGTGAAACCTTATCTAATCATGAATGTGATCCAGACTTTATGAAAAAATATTCCCAGAAAGTATCTTTAAGTTCAGTTGAATGCAAAGTGCTTGCAAATAGATAAGATGCTAATGTTATGTAAAAGAATTTTTGATTTTTTTATTTTGGAAAATGTACTCAGATACATGGGAATATGTATTATAAGTGTGAGATGAAACTCTTTCTAAACATACTACGATGCGATTATAATCTAAGAAAATGCTACATTTGTATGCTTATGATTGCTAATATTGCTTTTCTACTGGCACATTGTGGTAAATGTGCTTGATAAAGCATAAAAAATATCATTTCCAAGTAATTAGGAATTTCCCCTTACCAACTTCATGAACTTAGGATACATAAAGTTTTAGGACTTTTTCAATAAAAGTGAATACAAAATTTTAACAAAAGCCAAGATGAGCTACACACTTAATAAAAACATAAAATGAAATATGTTACTTAACACATTTGTTATATACTGTCCTCCTCCTCCTCCTCCTCCTCCTCCTCTTCCTCCTCCTCATCCTCCTTCATCTTCTTGTAGAGCTGAGAATTGAACCCAGTATATAAGGATACTAGGCAAATCCTCTAGCAATAAGCTATATCCCCAGGGCCATTTTGACTATTTCAATAACCTTTCTTTTATTTCATGTACCTTTAGCAGTAGCTATGAAAGGTAAGCAATTAATTCATTGATATTAAACACTTTCTTTTTCTTCCTACATTCAATTAAAAAAAAAAAGAAACTTAGACAGGTGTTGTGGAGCTTACCTATAATCCAAATCCTTAGAAGACTGAGACAAAAGGATCAGAGCTTTGAGTGTAGCCTCAGCAAGGCTCTCAGAAACCTAACAACATCATGTTTCAGAAAAATAAAAATAAAATAAAAGGGACTGGGGATGTAGTTTAGAGGTAGAATGCCTCTCTGTTCAATTCCCAGTATCACAGAAACTTCTATCTGTCTATATTATATTATATTGTTTACCTTTATTATCTGGAATGAAGTTGGTATATTACATTTTATTAAGTGATGCTCATTTTATATTCAGTGATCTGATATAAAGAAGTCCATATTATATTTTTATTTTTCCAGTGTTTTTTGGCAGCCCTACATTTGTAGATTTGGGCATAGCTCAAAATGTTGTCATCAGTTTTTGAAAATGTCTTTTGCCTCTTTTACATGTAGTGCCCAATCAACCCTTCACTTTCACTTAGTATAAGGTTCTCTAGTTGTATAATTTTTCCTGCAAATGGCATAATTTTGTCTTCTTTTATGGCTGAGGAATAGAATGTCAGTCATCAGGAAGACAATGTTACTTAGGTTTTCCTCAAACCTACAATTCTCCTGTCTCAACCTCTCAAACTGAGACTACAGGTGTGTGCCACCATGCCCACCCCAACAGAATGGCAATCATCAAGAAGTCAAATAACAATTAATGCTGGTGAGAATGTGAGGAAATAAATTTTCTATGCTGTTGGTTAGATTGCTAATTAGGGCAGCTGCAATGGATATCAATGTGGAGATTCCTTAGAAAATTAAGAATAGATCTCCCCATATGATCCAGGAGATAGCCACTTTGGTTTTCTTTTTAAAAGGACTGAAATATCAAAATTATAGTTATATATGCAAACCCATGTTTATAGCTGAACAATTTAAAATAGCTAAATTATGAAAGTAAACTTAGATGTCCATCAAAAGATGAATGGATTATAAAATTATGGGATATATAGACAATGGAATTCTATTCAGCAATAAAGAGGAATAAAACCTTATCATTTGCATAAAAATAGATGGATCTGGAGAACATTATGTTCAGTAAGAGTCATGTTTTCTTTATATATGAATCTAGGAAGTAATTGGGATACCAGAGGGACCTCAGATAATGGAGGAGAATCCCCAGTGGAGCCAGAGAGATGGTCTAGGGGAAGGGGAGATCACTGAAAGAATCATCCCCATCCACAATATGCACACATGTCAGAATACCAATGTCAATCTCAATACCCTATAGGGGGGAGCTAGTGGAGTGGGGGCGGAGCTAGAGGAAGCCCACCAAGGGCTGTGTGCATGTGTGTCACTATCACTGTGAACTACGTAATGATGTGAGACTATAATGCAGCAATAAAAATATAAAAAACAGAGGAATGCAAGCAATAATAAATGCTAGAGAATATGTGTGGGAGAATAGGAACTCTTCTGCACTGTTTTTGGGATTGCAAATTAAGTGAAGTTGCTGCAGAGATCAATATGGAACTTCCTCAGAAGACTGGAAATGAAACCACCATATACACACAACACTCAGCCTGCATCTGTTCTTGATATTGAATCCAGCAATGGGAGCAGTACCTGGCACAGAAATGTATTCAAGGAATTAACTTGCGTGGTACATAATATTTACATTATTTTACATTTACATTAAGTTCAATACTGTTAATTAAACCTCCAGTACTTTGCACCGGGCGTGGTGGTGCACGCTTGTAATCCCCGTGCTTGGGAGGCTGAGATAGGAGGATCGCACAGGTTCAAAGCCAGCCTCAGCTGCTTAGTGAGGCTCTCAGCAACTTAGTGAGACCCTATTTCCAAATAAAACATAAAATAGGTCTGGGAGTAGAGCCCGGAGGTAGAAAGGCTCTGGGTTCCACCCCCAGTATCACCAAAAAAATAATAAAAAAAAATAAACCTCCAGTACTTTGTCTGTAATTTTATTAAAAAAATTTAAATCAACAAGTAATGTTTTTAATTCTGTCAATATGTAGATATGATACATCACAGAGTCTGTGAGTATGAGTAGGCATACAGAAAAAAATTAATACTCTAAAGGTAAATTCTGCTCAAAGATATTGTAAGCTTTAAGGTCAAATCGTCCTAATAACCTCCTTTATTCTTTGTATTTGTGTATGATTACCCAGTACAACTTTTACTCCCCATGGAATTGCCAGCCATATTTTGTTTATATTCACAAATGAAGTGTGTGGTTTTCAACCATGTCTCTAAAATATTCTGATTCCTAATACCATTACTTCTCAAATATCCCAAAGAGAAGAGACTTCTTCTGAAGTCATCATTGAAGTCTTTTGGTTTATCTAAACTTAATTCTCTTTCTTGGACCTAAGGATTTCTTCTGTGGAATCTTGTTTAATTCAGCCAAACTGTAAGGTATGCTTAGATATCATTTTGGATGATACCTATTTATTTATTTTTAACTTTCAATTCAGTTTATTTCTTTTATTTGGAAACATTTTCCTACTGGGCATGATGGTACATTCCTACAATCCCAACTACTGTAATCTCAGCTACTCAATCCCAGGATTATAAATTCGAGTACAGTTTGGGCAATTTAGCAAAATCCTGACAAAATAAAAAGTGCTGGGGCTTGTGCTCAGTGGTAAAGCACCCCTGGATTTAACCCCCAGTAGCGACTGGGTGGCTTTATTTGTTTAAATGTTGCTTTATTTTTTTAATAATTGCTTTTTCTACTTGTTATTGACTAGATGTGGTAAATTTGGGCATTTCTGGATTAATTTTCTCATTCGAATCATTCTCATTCTGTGTGTGTGTGTGTGTGTGTGTGTGTGTGTGTGTGTGTGTGTTATCTTGGGTGTGGAACCCTGGGTTTCATACATGCATGGGAAGTGCTCTGTCACTAAACCACATCCCCAGCCCAAATTCCTTCACTTTAAGAAATATTTTTTTGTCCTACCCTTTTGCAGGAACCCTATTTATTCACTCATTCACTTTATTTGTATTTTTTACAAATTTCAACAACTTGCCCTTTGATCTATTTGCCTTTTTCCCTCTATTTCCTCTTCCCAGTTTCCTTCTTTCTCTTCTCTTTTTCTATTTTTTCCTTCTTCTTCTCTCAATGTATTTTTGGAATTTCTTGTTAGATATTTTGACTGGGAACTAGAGTAGAATTATTATCATATTGGAACAGTTGGGAAGAAATATTCTGATGTATTGTGCATTGACTTAAGAAGAATAATTCTTTGCTTCAAAAGCTAGAAGGACTGAAAGGCTAAATATGACAGCACAACTTTTAATTGGGGCCAAGTAGAATATGCAGCAATCTACGAGAGTTGCCTGTTTAGTTAGCAAGGCGCTTTAAAAAGTTGAGTTAATGAGAATTCAGAGAAGCCTGGAGCGAGGGAAGGGGCCCTGAAGGACATTATGTATTTTCTTCTGCGTGAGAAAATACTGACCCAGAGATTTCAAATCTAAACTGTGTGGAGCCAGAATTGAGAAGTTTAAGTTGGCGCATTTACCCATGGATAATAAATTTAAATCAAAGAGAGAGAAGTAAAAATATACAAAGAGGGAATTAGAACATGAAAAGTAGCTTGTAAGGAAAGATCAAGTCATAAGCTATGTGATCAGTGTGCAAATATGTCCTTTTGGCTCTCAATTCATGGCGTGGAAAGGGAATGCAGGGAGGAGGGAGTGTGCATGGGTGTGTGTGTGTGTGTGTGTGTACGTGTGCGTGTCCGTTCTTATGCAGTTATGAAAGAACAGCTACACTTCCTAATACATGTAATACTGTGAAGAAGTGTCTATATTCATACACAAACAGCAAGTGTCATCTAATTAGATTCATAGTCCTAAATTATTTCCATTCTCTTCCCACACACAAATGTCATTAAATTTGTGCAAGAACTTATTTTTGTCGATTTTTGGAAGTAATATTTTTTGTTGTTGTGGATTTTTCTTTCTTCCTCAGAATTCTGTATGTCTACTATAAGTGAAATCTATTTCTAGAAGGTCATTTGCTTTCTGTAGGAATTGTGGTGAATAAAATTATTTCAGGAAGAATGGGGGAAATACTTAGTTCTATAGTGGCTGTATGCAATGTAAATTCAATTGAAATAACATTTTCTTCATGGTCACTAACAAGTGGAAAACACATTTTTCATGGCTATCATAGTCTTGTTTTCATCTTAAAGAACCTTCCCCAGTGATGTCTTTTATTTTTGCTTACCTGCTTTTCTCTATCATAACAGAAGCTGTACAAACCTATTATTATACCAGTAGCAGGTGGACATGAGAAATGTACTTCTGACAAGGAAAAATTATAAAAGAAAGCATTAGCACAAACTTTCTCGAAGCAGTTCTCAGCATCGATCTTCTTAAAAATCAAAGGAGAGACAAAAAGAAATGCCATATTCTAATGGGTGAAGGTGCCAGTGCTCTTAACACTATGGTAACCCTAGGGAAAAAAATGTGGCACATGGTTAAGAAAGCCATTCATGATGAGATAGGCTGCTTCTCTGAACTATGAAACCATTTCAGTCTCTATTTTGTACTGAGTGTTTAGCCTACTGCTGGAGTGGGGCATTATGTTATAAAGGCTTACTGTTACTGTATCTTGTAGGATCCTGGAAAATGCTAATCTTTCTTAGAAAAAGCAAATTGTTTCCAGTCAAGGCAGGAGGACTTCAAAGCAGAGTAAGTGAAGACAGGAACTTAAGGGTGTTCTACAACAGCCCTGCCTCTGGCTGCCAAGCCAGCTTCTTCCTCCATGAGGCCTCTTTAAGGAAGCATCTGACATCAGACTGACATCAAAATGTACCAAACCCTCCTGGGCTGCCTACATGATTCTTGCTGCTTCTGTCTAACTTATTTTTAATGAGAAAATGATTGATTGGGAGTTTTCCTTTTGAAGCATAGAATTAATATAGTCCTTGGTGGTGATACATTTTTTACTTAGATTCTGGGCGTGTGGGTTTGACCTGACATCGTCCTCGTAGTCGGGGCACTTACAAGTGTATTTCTAGTTTAATTCTATCTTAGGAAACCGAGGGTCCAATGCATATCTCAAATCTTTGATATGAGATGCTTAATACCTAAACCAAAGTCTTTTTTTTTTCCAGCTCAGGGTATCAGCAAGATACTTTAGGCATCAAGGGGTTACTCAGTGAGTACCATGTCATTTGCTTGGAAGGTAAATACAATGCAGGACAACATGCTCATATTCATCCAGATTTGAACAATTACGACATTAGGAATAATGGTGCTCATTTTTTATTGAACCTTTAAGTTACAAATTTATGCAAAGATCAAACAAAATAGCATGCACTTGCAATGATTAGAGAAACAAATGCAAATGTTATAAATTACAGACAAAAAGGAAATATTTTAAGAAATCCACAAATAATAAGCAATGATCAAGGACCTTGAGAACCTGACTTACAAGGAGAGCTAATAAAATATCCACACATTGCGGACAATTCTGCATAAAATTCAATATTTAAATAAATACAAAAAACAAAGAGAAAAGCTGATTATTATGTTGGACACCAGGTATAATGGTCAAAATGCATCTAGGAAACATGAATGAGTTAAATCCAAAGACTGGATTGAATTTTTTGTCTTATTTTAGTGGCCAATGAGGAAGTTGTAAAGATAACTAAATTTTTGACAATTGAGTAATGGGAAATGCTACAGCCCTCAATGGCTTGGAGTTCGGGGGAGGAGTGGACTGAAGATTTATCCCCAGGTCTGTGATTTTATGGAACAGATGAAAAGAAAATCTCCATTTTTTAGCAGCCAACAGCTTAATGTCAGACAGATGTTATAGCCATGATTATAGGATTTTTATTTAATTTAGAACAAAAGTATTTGGGTCTTATCTTGGCATGAGAGCTGGGTTTGTAATAGTGACAGAGCACAATTCAAACATTACTCTAAACTACCCATGAATGGTCAACCAAACAGTATGCTTAATTAGCCAATAGTTTAGGGAATTTTTACTTTTGGCTTACTTTTAAAAAAAGAAGTTTTCTCTTGCTCCTTTGAGCATGAGCCCAACAATTTCCATATTTTTTTTATATTACAGATTCTCCCTGGTGCCCCTTTTAATCAAGTTAAAACTCAGTTTATTTTTCTTCTTTGATGGACATATATACAGAAGTATCTATATTCTTTCAGTATCCTAGTAAGAATCTTTTGCACACAATTGAAACATCTATGGGAAATAATCCCCCCAAAACTTAAGAATAGGATTTGTTCTGCATGATTTCTTTTTGAATCACAATACAAAATTTAAGCTAAATAAGGATAACATTGTAATTCACTACAGCAGAACATTAAATGATTAGAGAAATACTAATGTTAATTTTCACTATTTAGCTTTTCTTTTTTTACTATATTTTTATGTTAACATTATTAGTCCTTATGACTGTGTTATTTTGAAAAAGTAAATAAAACATAGTTTGGCATAGAATCACATGTTCTCAGAATCCTATTGTTTTTACTCATTGACTTCTAATATGAATGAAATAGATTTATCCATCTAGAGCAAATATCTTACTTTCTTTGGCATTCGAAATTTTCTTTTTCTATATCTGTTTTTCTGTTGTTCTCTAGATCATCTTTTCCATTAAAATATGAACATAAAGATTGTTCATCTAAAGCCTTGGTCCAAGTAAATGCTACCAGAGTACAGTCTGGCCAATGCTCTTCTGGAAACCATTCATAGTCCATGAGAACATGAAAAAAGAGTTTGAGAGGAAATGTTTAGAAACTTCTATAGCAGTCTGATAGAGTACTTTTGTCCGCTGAGCTTATGAGGTGGGAACTGGGTAAGAGCTAATTGGGTGATGCGTGCAGGTATGTCTCCATCATCTTGCATCCCATTAAGATATATGAATAGCCGGGCGCGGTGGCGCACGCTTGTAATCCCCGGGCTTGGGAGGCGGAGACAGGAGGATCGCGCAGGTTCAAAGCCAGCCGCGCGCGCTGGCTTAGGAGACCCTGTTTCCAAAAAATGTAAAAATAGGTCTGGGAGTGTAGCCCGGAGGTAGAAGGGCTTCCAGGAACCCCAGTACCACCAAAAAGAAAAAAAAAAAAAAAGATATATGAATATAATGCACCAATAAGAAATTAAAAAATATAAAATAACCTTGTGTGTGTATGTGTGTGTGTGTGATTACCATTGTAACTTTATTCTATTTTTACACATAGAGTGTGAGTACGAGTTTGGGAAAGATTGGGAAAAAAATGGTATTTCAGCAGAGAAAACTTGAGAAGCACTGGGTGAGACTGAAGGCAGCTAGAATGAGAGGAAAGGGAAGCTCTGATCATTTTGGAAGATGTAGAAGAGAGAGAATTGATTAATAAGTGATGGAGATAGTGGAGGTTGAGGAGGAGAGACAAGAGCTGGCACACAATGTCTCCCAAGTCTTTGGCTAAATTGCTTTTACCAATACTTGTGGCCTGCTGAATACTCACTCCTCTGAATGCCCTGCATACACTAATTATCACCAAGAATGAATTATCTTTATTCTCAAATAATATTTTTCTGGCTATAATTTCCCTATAATTATATAATATAATAAAGTATTGTGTAAACTAGTGATTATATATATATATATATATATATATATATATATATATATATATAACCTAAGGAAAAGTAGGTCATGTTTCCCTGATAAGTAAGTAGAATGTTTTAGAAAGACTCAATAAAGTCTAATTGCCCCCCAAAAGCAGAATTTTGTGCTATTACCAATGTAAAAATTTGACAGTAGATAGTACAAGGATTTTACACATGAATTCCTTCTCATTTGTCTTTAAGTTCCTCTTGCTCCTTAAAGAACTGAAGTTGGAGCGGGGCTGGGTGGTGCACAATTATATTCCTAGTACACGAGAGGCTGAGACTGGAGGATCCGGATTCATGGTCAGCCTCAGCTACTGAGTGAGGCCCTCCGCAACTTATTGAGACCCTGTTTTAAAATAAATAATAAAATCAGGGCTGGGGGATGTATCTCAGAGGTAGAATATACTGGATTCAACCCCCAGTAAGACACAAGCACGAGCACCTGCACACACATGCACAAACACACACACATACACACACACACTCCCTTAAGAAATACCTTGTTTTTTTATTGCCAGATTTCCCCAACTTTTAACTAGTTTACATCCAATTATATCAGATGAAAGGCTTCGTCTATAATTCCTCTACAATGTTGACACTATCATTCATCAACATATTTCATAATTGGTGATTATTTGCATGCAGTAGCCTTAAGAAAATATAGATTTCTAAATTCCACAAAACAGAATCAAGTAGAACTCTTGACAAATTCCACCTTGGTTTGGTTAATCATCGCTATCAGAAAATAGTTTGTTCAGATAAGACAATAACTTTAATTAAACGTTTGAAATCTTATAGTCCTCTGCGGCAAGTGCTAGGTAAGAGGTAGGCTTATGGAGAAACAGAATGACTCCAGGACCCCATTTTGTGAGCAGAAGGAAACCCATTCATCCCTTCATCTGTTCAATTGACCATTGAGAATATCTTTGCCAGTCACTGCAATTAAGTTGTTAATATTTAAAGGGGAAAATTTCAGTTCTTGCTGTTTTGTACCTTATAGTTTAGTTTTAGAGGCAAAGTCTGCCTCTGGTTTGAGTACAGTTTGAAGATATAATATAAACAGTATTTCTAAAGAGTCACAAGAGGGAAAGGGAATGGACTTCTCTTGGGTGGTTTTACTGGATCTTCTCCAGGGAAGTGGCTGAAGTAGGTATGCAGAGAAGTGAAAATATGATCAGGAGTTATAACAATAACTCTTTTTCTTTACCTCCTCCTGACATCATTTTCTTGGTAATAGGTTTACAAATAATTCCCAGTTTTATTCTATATGCTTACCTACATTTTTGAACTTTAAAAATATCTATTGTTTCCATAGTTATAATTAGCTGATACTATTTCTTTAGAAATATGTGTATACTTCCTATTAAAATTTTCTATGGGCTCAGGAATGATGAAAAATATAACTCTTCAAAAAAAAAATGTGTGCGTGTTTGGGTTTGGGTTTAGTAGAAGGTCCCATCTGGGGAGAGAGTGTTTCAAGTAGAAACCGCTGCTTCCTATATAACCATCTAAGAATGACTAGGCTTCCTTCTCCTAAGAATTGAAGTAGCCTAACCTGTTTGAGTATCCACCTGTTCTTGAGCCAGGGGAGAACTGTTGTGCTGAACAAACATTTGCCTGAGGTTGACATGCCTACGTGAAAGAAGGAAGGAAATCCATTATCCTACCATAGATGCCTTTCTTTTACTTCTTGTATTTTTTGGTTTGGAATCCTTGAATAAACACTAATACTGTAATACATTTGCACGTGATGTTTCATTAAGTGGTATTCTTTTTTATTCTTGCTGACCTGATGTAAAGAGATCTATCTTACTGTTGAATCCTTCCAATGTTGTTTTACAACTCTGGACAAAGTTCTAACAAGACAATTAGAAGTTTGTAGTTCTTAACTAAATCACTTAAGGGAAATAAATATATAGCATACAAAGGAAGAAGCAGACTTTCTGGAAGCAATATGTGGTAATGGCTAAAGTCCAAGTTCCCGTTTTGGTGTTTGCTAGCATATCTTAATATTAGAAATATTACTAATAAAGCATGTTTCAGAATGAACATCTAGCGGTTTTATCACTCAGCAGAAAACATTACAGTTATTGTGAATGTGTGGGTGAAATTACCTTAAGCTTATTTTATGAACAAGTTTTTTTATTTACAAAATTTATTTCAATCAGATAGCATAATTTTAGGCACTTTTTATGTGCGGACGTAAAATATCCTATTTTAAGCACAGTACTTAACAGGTATAATCTTGTCATTTTTTTTGTCTTGTTTTAGTTTTCTTCCAAAATTTCAATATATCAGAATATATTATTTTTTTTTATCCCTGGGCTGTTTTAGAAGCTGTTTCTGGTGATTATCTCCTAGATGAGAATTACATTTGCTTTTCTTCAGCCCCTCAGGAAAGACAGCAAATACTCCAAATGTCTCAAATGACATTGTATTCAGTTTATTAAATTTTCTTGTGTTGCCCTTTAGGGAATTCTAGCAGCAATTGCTTTGTACTTTTTTTTTTTTATCAGTACTTGAAGTTTTGCTGTTATCCTCTGATACTCACTTATTGAAGATTTTGTCGTTAAGTAATGTTATTCTTTTCATGAGTGTCAAATTCACTATGTGCATATGAATTTCTATTCTCAAATTCTATTTGTCAAAAGCCTTTTCTGGCAGACATTGAGTGGGCATGCAGTTTTGCTGAGGTCTTTATAATAATGAGAAATATTTGGTAGGCGTTCAAGCCATCTTCACTGTGCGGCAGGCCACAGAACTGGACACTTCTGTAAAAGATGCTGCTGCCTTCACGGGGTCCAGTCCAATTTGGAAAATCAACTGATAAACCAGAGATAGCAACCTACCGCTGCCAGGCATTGTGCTGAGCTCATTACTGACATCTGTACTTGCTAATATCCAGCAGCACAGTTCTTCAAGAAGAATTAACTTGCCCAAGCCACACAGTCGGGGTAAAAAGGGACAGTGTTAAGTTGGCTACTTTTTGAGTCCAGCGTATAGCATATATAATGTATGGGGAGATATCATATTCATATTAGAGACCCAAGATAGATACACAGGTAAAGTGGGGAATCATAGTGCTATTTTAACATTTTTGTGTATTAGTTTACTAAAGTAAGTGTGCCATACAACAATAACAAGAAAAGGTTATATGAGGTTGATATAGTCAGTCCAGGCTGCCTTTCCTCCAACCTTAAGTTGTTGGATAGAAGAAATTTAATTACTCTTTAAAATACTGCTCACATCCTCACTTCTTCACCTTCCTAGAACTTCATAACCTCCTGTGTGTTTGATCTGTCTTCTATCTAACTTACAGGCATTTCTTCCACATAGAGATTGAGACCATCTGCTTAACACCCTCTTAGTAATAACCTTTCATATTTTCTTGCTTTTAAAGTAGAATTAGGCACCATTATTCTTAGAAAATGACATTTTTATATTGAAGTTCTTTTAGCTTCATGACAATTGAATATACTCTTCTTCTATGGCTATGAGACATTTTTCTCTCCAGAGGTTTTCATAATTCTGAAAACATTCCTTCTTTCTACTGAAATTCTGTTGTCAATTACTCTGTTTGTACAGCTGAACATAATTTGTCCCAAAAGGAAAACTGGAAATTCAGAAACAAATTTAGGTTCTTAGGTATTTTGTGTTTATTGAAACAAGCACACAGTATATTTCCAAACCATGATTTGGGGTCCACAGGATAGTTAAGTGTTGGAAACAGTGTCACTGAAGGGTCTTGTCTATTTTGGGTATGGCTTTTTTTTCTTTTTTTTTTTTTTTTTAGAGAGAGAAGATTCTTGGTTGGTTAGGAACCAGATTTTCTTTTCTTTGGGATGTGCTGGCATATTTTTGAAACTATTAACAGAAAATATTAAAAAAGAAGAGTTCAGGACTGTGAACACACATAATTGAAAGCACACTCAGAAAGGCTTTATAAATAAGGTTCACCAATTATGCAGGGTTTACATAGCTGGCTTCCTTTTGCTTGTAAATTACCATTGAATAGAAATGTTTTCAATTTCTTTTTGAATGGAAGGACATATACTCATGAATAGGATATTCTAGGAAACTAAAATAGTGGGATTTTTTTGTTGAAGGGCTTCTTTTCTTGAATTCATATTTGGGATTGCATGACCATATTTGGAGTAATTAGACTCAGTCTCTTAAAAGAAGTTACCTTAATACATTTCAACTAAATTTATCTGTATTGTTTTAGCAAACTCCATAGAAGGTTACTTTCAGAGACTAATGTATTTCTAAATTTAAGATAACACTAGGGAGAAATTAAAATGATATTAGAATAACATGGTCTAGAACACAAAATATTGTTTAAATTCATTTATGTAATTTACATATTTAATCTGCCAACCTTTAAGTATCTAAGCTATCTAGGATATCACATCTTTTCTAGTGATTGTGGTAAATTTAGCCATTGGATATAGACAGAAACTAACCACTATGTGCAGAAGGGGAAAGCACAGAGAGATGTTCCAGGAGAAAAAGCCAGCTCCTTTATCTACTAGAAATTTTCAGATCACCACAGGCTCCTACAAATATTCATTACAGATTATTTTATCATTTTTCTTAAACACTGATTTTCTTTTGGGCTTCTTGCTTGGTGTAAATTAATCCCATATTTGGCCAGCCTAATTATAAGCAGTCCTTAATTTTGAAATTGAAAATAGCCTATTTTCCTTAAATGCATAAACACACTTATTGTAGATAACTCAAGTATTCTCAAATACAGAGAAATTACAAGTTGTCATTAAATATGTTAAGATAAAGAACATACACACATTAATATCAAAGAAACATTACTTAATATGAGACTACAGTCATTTGTTCCCATAATTTGTCACTTTGATTTTTTTTAACCTATAATCATTGAAATTACGTGCAAATGATCGTGTGTTTGAATCCATTACAGTGGCTTGTAGTTACATCATGAAGGCAACTGCAAGCAATAAGTCAAAGGTAGGGAGGAAAACTTTTTATTTTCAGGTAACAGACTATCTATCTGAAGGCAGATTTTGCACCAAAACCTTCCATTACTTCCAGGCCTTGTGTAGCAGAGAGCAGACTTTGAGTTTCTATATGTGACTTCTTCACAAATACTTAAAGCTTTGGTATACCTAGATGTGCCAGAAAATATCTAGAATAATGTCAAAGTACAATAAAATCAAATATATATGTGTAGATGTCCAGCCCACCTTGGAGCAATTCCACTTGGCCATACTACTATTGTTTTAATGTGACTTTGGTGCCTTTATTATATCAATATTTTATTTTGGCATTAGGTACCACACTTATTAAGTGATAGTAATTTGATCTAATAATGGTTTTGCACATCAGGATTTTCTGCATAAACACCATTGAGCAATATAGGGCAATATGTTCTTGGAGGCAGGATAAAATTCACCAATAATTTTTCTTCATTTTGGTCCTATATGGAGAGTAGTTTGTTTTTATTCTCCATGTGTTTCTATTTTATTTTTTATTTTTATTTATTTTATTTATTTATTTTTTGTGGTACTGGTGTTCCTGGAAGTCCTTCTACCTCCGGGCTATACTCCCAGACCTATTTTATATTTTTATATTTGGAAACAGGGTCTCTTAAGCCAGAAAGGCTGGCTCCAAACCAGCGGGATCCTCCTGTCTCCGCCTCCCAAGCGTGGGGATTACAAGCTTGTGCCACCACGCCCGGCTTCCATGTGCTTCTAATGATTTTTATTTTATTTTATTTTATTTTAGTTGGCTTTTTTCTTCACATGATGACTACCCAATTTATATTTTCTAAGAAACAAGTATAAATTGCATTTATACTTCCTAAAGTTAGTACAACACTGCTTATGATATATTTTACAGATGATGATAGGACATTTAAAATAATTGCTTAGGTATCAAGCCACAAATCTATTTTTAAATTCTCTATATCTCAAAAGCATACAAAATGCATCCTTTGATCATAATAGAGTTAAATTGCATATCCACTCTAAAAGAATAACTAGAAAATATCTCATCTACTTGTACACCATCCATTTTTTAAAAATTGCTTATCCGTTTAGAACGTGCCTCTAGAATACTTTTTGATTAAAGAACAATTCAAAAACTGTAACATTTTGACAATGGAGATATAAGAACATAGTTTATCTGAAATCAAAGATTTAGTACTAAGATAGAAAAAACAGCAGTAAATACTGTTCATAGCAAATAATAAAAATTAGAAGTAAGTGAGCTAAGAATTCAACTCTAGAAGCTAGGAGGGGGCACAAAGTAAATATAAACTAGAAAAAATAAAGATAAAAGTAGAACTAAATGAAAACAACGAGTAGCCTGGATAATAGAGTAAGGTCTGGCTCTTTTTAGAATGCCAGTAAAAAAAAACCTCAAATTACTGTCAAGACTAATCAAGAATAAAGACAGGAGGCATAAATAACAATTTCAGCAACAAAAAGAGATTAACGAGCACAAATACATTTAAGTAGAAGCTATATCAATGTGCTTTTGTTCCCTTCTGTAATATAGGATTTTAGTACAAAAACAAGAGTCTGTGCCTGTGTTTCATGAAGAATTCCTAACGTGTTTTTCGTTCCATCCAGTTATACCTTACAGTTTCCTGTGATTACTAGCAAGTGAGAGGTATTCTGAAATTAATTTCAGAATAACTCTGTTTTTTATTTCATTGTACTAATTGTTGATTTCTGAATAAAATGAGCTGTTAAATACTACTTAGAATAAGCATCACAAAAGCACAGATGTTTGTGCGATTTTTTTTTTTTTTTTTAGATCAGCCATACTTACTCCATGGCTTTGCTTCTGAAGGTCGCTGTTCGGGACAGGAGCCCTGCCAGCACCTGGGAGAATATTACAGATGCAGATTCTCAAGTCCCACAAAGTCCCACCCAACCACACTTGCACTCAGGAAAATTTTCTGGTGGGATCTACATGCTCATTAGAGCTTGAGAAGCACTCTTCTTCATATTACATATATGCATATAAATGTACACACACACACACACACACACACACGTATGTACTTTAAAGTGTAAGAAGAATAAGGGAAGAGAGAGAAAAACCAACCCTTCTTTTCCAAGGTAGAGAGATGGAGACTAGGACTCTAGTTCACCTATAAATAAAAAGGGCTAAGCTTACTTTGCTAGCTGAAACCATACTTTCTTGGCTTTTCCAAATAGATACCACTTTTATTCTAGTTTTTTTTTCTGATTTAAATTTAAATAATTAAAAAAATAAACAAACATGAAAGTGTAGAAGTAAAGTATGTCTGAAACCCCTTGAATGTAATTACCATAGTATGGAAATGGCTTCCCCATGGGTAACATTTACCACTAAGATTTTTAAAAGAAGAGGAGGGGGAAAAGTCATGTGGTGTGAATATCTGTGGTTAAAAAATCGCATCATCTGTTAAACATATGCTGAATAATTTTAGGTATTACTTTTATAATGACACCGCTTTAGTGTAGTTTATGGGAAACTGCTATTATTATTAAAAGCCATAACTTTATTACTTTATTTACTTTTACAATAGCTGATTAAAGTAAAATGAGAAGAAGTGAGCTGTTAGAACTTCTAGTTTGTTTTGAGCTGTTTCTTCTCTATCCATAAAGGGGGCAAAATACAAACAAAAATTTGCTGATGAGATTAAGGAAATAAAGTAAGTCTCTAGCACTAATTAAAATTAAAAAGGGAGAACAGATGGTCTTAACACAGCTGGAAGTGAAGTATGGAATTTCAGATGGAATTTGCCCATGTGTTTAGGAAGAGCCCTGTTGCAAGAAGACACACCTGTTTACTTTTCTAAGAACAAAAATATATCAACTGTGGGTTTTTATATTTTGCTATTTTTGCAGCTAAGTCATTTCTTAGTTTGTACAGTGTTTCTTGTGTTTAAAATCTTACTAATATTTTTATTTAAGATAATAAATGTATGTATTTGCCATGAAAGATTCTAAATGATGTTTTAAAATTCTTTGATATTTAAGATAGTTCACCAAGCCTTACTCATTAATCACCTTGCCTTAGAATTTGAAACATACACAGCATATAAAAAATGACTGTAAATTAGGTTCTCCTAAATGTGAATTTTTCTTTTGTTTTTAGAAATAACAATTATTGTATTATTTCCAGAATAGATGTAACAACTACTCGGCTGGGAATGTGGTTCTCTGGTTCTGAGAACAAGTACTAGGCCCTAGGCACAACCCTCCAGTTTGAAAAGCAAATAAATAAATATAAAAAATAACAAATATTCAAACCAGAATTCATAGATAAATTAATAAAATCATTGTAGGCCCATATTGCAGGTATAACCATGTTAACATTTTGCTGATTTATTCCCTATATATATTTCCTGTATCACATACTTAAAATTAGGCTCTCTATACAATATTATGTTCCACTTACCACTACTTATTGCAAACTAAATATTTTTGAAGCACTTTATTACCCAAACCAGCAACAGACCCAATCAAAATCAAGTCCAAGTTCGACTTGATTTTTAATTCTTTAAAATGAAATTTTCATTCAAGGGATAAATTGATAAAAATCAATCAGATTAGCCCTTAGTTCTAAGGTTTACTTGTGCTCACATCTTTTTCATGTTAATAAATTCACTTTTATTATCCATTTTAACACTTTCCAAGAAGCTGGTGTAGAGGTTTTTACTTGCAGTAAAATAAAAGAAAGACTAAGAAAACTGTTATTTTTTTGCCTTCTGCCCTAGGTATTGTAATTATTTCCTAGGGCTGCCACAGCCAAGCATCATATTAGGGTTGCTTAAAACAACAAAAATGTATCCTCTCACACTTCTGGAGACTAGAATCTGAAATAAAATTTTTGTAGGCCAAGCTCTGTGTGAGAGAGCTCTAGAGGTGGATTTCTTCCACATCTCCTCCTCCTGGTACATGCTGCTGGTGTCCCTTGGCTTGTGTTTCTGAGTCCATCCTCACATGCCCATCTCCTTATATTTCTACATCTTCTGTTCTTATAAGGACTGCTTCTATTTCCATTCCCTGCCCCTCCATGGCCTCACATTAACTGCATCTGACAATACCTTATTTGCAGCCATGAAGTCATATTCGTAGATCCCAGGGTCAACTCTTCAATATGTATTTTTGGAGGACACATTTCAACCCATGGTATATGTTTATATCTGACAGCATTTATCTAATGGTGATAATCTTGGGAGTTACTTGATGAGATTGGGATATGAGGTACCCCCCAAAGTTCATATGTTAATAACTTGATCCCCAGGACAGCAATGTCCAAAGTTGGGGCTTTTGGTAAATAAATGGATCAGGAGAGTTCTAACCTTCTTGATGGATTAATCCATATGATGAATTAAAAATTTCAATGAACTAATGGGAGGAGGTGGAAATTATAAGCAGGTGGGGGGGGCAGCAAGTGCTGTGTGTGTGTGTGTGTGTGTGTGTGTGTGTGTGTGAGACTATTACTATTATCTACATTATGATGTGAGACTATAATGTACCAGTAAATTTATATAAAAAAAGAAAGAAAATAGGTCACTGGTGAAATGAATGCCCTTGGAGATTATATCTTGTTCCTGGCTTCTTTTCGCCTCTTCCTCCTCATTCTCCTCCTCCTCCTGCTCCTCCTCTTCCTCTTCCTCCTCCTCTTTCTAATTTTTCTTCTCCTCTTCCTTCTTCTCCTTTTCTTCTCCTTCCCCTCCTTCTTCTTCTTCCTCTTCCTTTTCCTCTTCCCCTTTCCCTTTCTCTTTTCTTCTCCTCCTTCTCCTCCTTTCTCTCTTCCTCTCTCTCTCTGCTTCCTATCTGCCATCAGCTAACCAGCTGTCTTTTGCCATGTCCCATGTCCACAATGCTCTATCTCAGACCAGGGCCAGCCAACCATGACCTGAAGCCCTGAATCTATGAGTCAAAATAAACCTTCCCCCTCTACGTTATTTCTGTCAGGCAATTCATCACAGCACTGAAAAGTTAACTCACCCTCTTGCTGAATGGAAAGATGTTTTCCTTTTGCAACAACACTTGCATTTTTACCTAACCACCACTGTGTGTGGTAGGTGGAGCTTCTCCAGATCTACTAATGAAGAAACAAGAATATATTTGCAAAAGCCAGACTTTTCCTCTGAGCACTCACAGCCTATTACTTGTGTTTTGGTACCAATCTTCCTGCAGCAGGCAGTTTCTGATGTGGTTCCGAATATCCCTGTACCTTATATTCATACCCTTGTTCAGTTCTCTCATTTTAAGGATAGTCTGGCCTAGTAACACACTGATCAAAAAAGAGATACAGGAAAGTTATTAGTATATGATTTCAGATGGGTATCCAAAGACTGACTTTTTTCTAATTGGTGCATTGTAGTAATACATCTTAATAGAGTAAAAGCTAATAGAGGAATATATGCACACAGCACTCATTTAGCCCTTCTGCCATTCCCACCTCATTCCCTTCCCCTTTCCCCCTTCTTGTGTCTGGCTTAGTGATTAACTTCAATACATTTGTGAATGTACATCATATGCATTAGGGAATTTTCCTCTTCCTTCCTCCCTTCACCTTCAGGTAGGTTGCCTTATTTACTCATCTATGGTTTCTCTTTTTTTGTCTAAAGTTCCTCCTATGACCTTTTTTCTCCCTAGCTTCCACATATTAGGGAGAGCATCTGATTTCTTACATTTTGTGTCTGACTAATCTCACTTACCATAATGTTCTTCAATTCCACCCATTTCCCAACAAATGACATAATTGTGTTCTTCTTTATGGCTGAGTTAAATTTCATTGTGTATATATCCCATAGTTTTGTAATCCATTCATCTGTTAATGGTCATCTTGGCTAGGACCATAGTTTGGCAATTGTGAATCGTGCAGCTATGAACATAAATATGCATGCATTCGTTTGGTAGTTTGATTTTCATTGTTTTGGGTAGATACCCGGAAGTGGTATTGCTGGATCATATGGTAGGTTCATTCCCATTCTTCTGAGGATCCTCCATACTGATTTTCAAAGTGGTAAGACTATGGTTTCTGTCTTACTAGCACCCTCTGTCACTCACTGGCCCTTTCATGGCCTCTCACCTATTGGAAGGGAAGCCAGAGGCCATGTTTGATATATTCTAGAGAGGGCACTTGCCAAGGAACAGAGGGACACCTCCCACCAACAGCTGTGTGTCACAGACGTGAGGTACTGAACACCACCAATGACCTTGTGAGTAAACTCAGAAGCAAATCCTTCCCAGTGGAGCCTTTAAATAACTGCAGCCTGGTGAGAAAACCAGAGCCTGAGGATTCAACTGAGTTGCATTAGGATTTCTAACCTAAGTAAACACTGACATATGAGGATTCTTGTTCTATGCCACCGTTTTGGTGTTATTTGTTATGCAGCGATAGAAAACTAATACACTCTCTCATCCACTTTTGCATGCCATTTACAGTCAGTAGTCAACTTTCTGGCTTTTAGAACAGAGTGTTGGTGAAAGAGGAAGGAAAAAATTGCAAGGAAAATTTGCATTTAGCTCTAAAAGTCCTAGCAGTATGGATAATAAAACTTTCTTTTCTGGCAACTTAGATCAGTATCTCTCAGATTAAAGAGAGATTTCCCTCTGTGTTTGACTGGTATATGTTTTTGTATAAATCCTAGAGGTGAATTCCTTGTAATTTTTAGGGCTCAGTATATAATCATGAAGGGCCGGGACTGGTGGCACATACTTATAATCCCAGTACTTGAGAGGCTGAGACAGGATGACTATGCAGGTTTGAAGCCAGCCTCAGCTACTCATTGAGGCTCTCAACTCCTTAATGAAACCCTGTTTCCAAATAAAATATAAAAAAAAAATGGTCAGAGAGTATAGCCTGCAGGTAGAAAGCCCCTGGTTTTAATCCCTAGTACCACAAAAAAAAAGATCATCATTAAAAACAGATTTTCATAGTACATGAAGATGCTAGGCTTTCTTAGTTGATATTTTCCCACTACAAATAAGCAATAATTTATTTTCATAAGTTTTTACCAGTTGTTCTGGCCATGTCGACTGCAGATTTCTCAATTGGATTTCCCCAAATTGAAATAGAAGTTGCATAT
The DNA here is from genome assembly GCF_963383645.1 of Muscardinus avellanarius. NCBI lineage: Eukaryota > Metazoa > Chordata > Mammalia > Rodentia > Gliridae > Muscardinus > Muscardinus avellanarius. The sequence continues at coordinate 185,372,899 of NC_137787.1, forward strand.
AGTAAATTTCGGTTTGTGGTACAAGTATAGTCTTTCAATATAAAGATATGTAGCTGTTAGTGGGGAGCGTGTCACTAGTGTTCTTTTTGATTCATCATTTAAACAAAATTAAAGCATATAGTTTTGTTTTTCTGAATTTGTTGTCAGTCTCACAAACAACTATTCATTGATCATTTCAGTTGATGAAATCAATGACTTGTGGTTCAGCTATTTAACCACTCATTTTTTATACTTTTCTTGTAAGATTCTATCTCACAGAGAGAGAAAAAAAAGCAATACGTTCTTAATCTCATACTCTTTTAAAAAAATAGGAGCTTCTAAATAAAACTCAGTACAATTGAGAAATTATATCCCTGCCATGATCTCAAAGACATCCATTTCTGTTTTCACCTGACTTCAATTTAGGATATTGTTGTCAATGATTAATGACCATATTTAAAGATAATCTCAGAAATAAAGATTGAGTGCATTTTTTTTCTAATACTATGCTACATCTCTTTCCCCTGGTCCATCCTGTTATGCTTTTGGATCACTTACTGGGATTTATTTACAGAAAATTCCGTGTCCTTGGTGTATCTTTTTAGAGGGGCATTCATTCATTCATTGATGTGCAATTCATCTTGATTTCACAGCAGCATGATGAAAATCTATGCCTTAAAGATGTTATGTTCATGTAAGTGAGAAAGATTTCATGCCAAGAAAAAGTTGGTTCTTTTTGTACTCAAGCATTTAAGGTACTGTAGAGAATAAAACTAATTGTATTTCCATGAACCTAACATTAAGAAAAAGTGACTTTTTTGTCTTCTAAGGCAAGATTGGATCATCAATGATGTAAACCATGGAGGTCAATGCTGCCCTGAATTTTTTTTTTTTTTTTTTTTTGGTCATATAACATTTTTCTTAAAGAAACTTAATTTAGTTATTTTAAATTTACTTTAAAGTACCTTGAAGAGTAGACTTAGCAATTTGAGGAAAAAGCTGTGAGAAACAGCCTAATAATATCTGTGACTTTGAGTACAATTAAGCTTTCATTGCTAGAAGGGCAGTGAGTGTTTCTCTTTTTAATTATTTTGAGTGTCACAAAGACAATAGGTAATCTGTATCTGATGTTCTTACTGGATTTTGAGTTAACTGTTATAAGGCCTTAAAAAGGTTTTCAAAAGGCCAAGATAATCAGTGAGCTACATGGTATGAAACCCCTTTTCTCCCCAAACCAGAACTAGAGACAGAAAACTTGACAAGTTCAGGAATGTTTCTTATACCCTTCTTAGTGTGCTAAGTTTAGTTGTGAAGTTTGATTTGGAAGTGAAAGAAACAATTTTACTCCAGAGAAATGAAAATATAGAAATCAGATTAATCAGAGGGCCTCTGTGCCTGGTGAGGATTTGGTTCCTTTGTCTTGATACAGTTTACTCTGTGTGTGTGTGTGTGTGTGTGTGTGTGTGTGTGTGTGTGTGTTAGTTATGCATATATACCCTCATGCTAGTGTATCACCAATTATTAGTAGTCAAAGTCATTGTACTTTATGTTTCTGATTTATCGTTTTAAATTTATTAACAAAGCATTGATGATATGTTTAGTCAATGATTTCCTTTTAAAATCAAGTAGTTGTATAATAAAAATAAATAAATTGGACTTTTCTGTAGAAGCGGTGTTATATATCTTGAACAGTGGTGCTATATATATAGCCACTTGAGTAGTGAATATATACGTTCACCTTATTTCATTTGTTTAGATAATTAAGCATATTTTTGGCCAGTAGAAAATATAGAAATTAGAAAGAGTCTGCTCTTATTTTATTCCCCTGAAAATGTAATTGTCTGACTAAAGTCCATCTGATTTACATTTATACATTCAGAAATACCAGTCACTTAATGGAAGAAAGCAGATCAACTCAGAAACAAAATGGAGACCTTTTTCTTTATATGCATTTTTTAACAAACAAGTGCCCATTTATGGAAGCTATGTATTTTCCTTCTTGGTGACACTCTCTGAGCTGATACCTGTGTGGACCATGGTGACATATTTATGTCTGCACATTCTTGCCCGACCTTTTGGAGGTACTCCCCTTTTCTTCCCAGAGTGTTTGAAATAGCTTGTTGTCAGTTTCAGTTCACACCCATAAAATTGGCTTCGAGTTTCCACCTTGTTTGAAACTCTCTGACCAATAACCTCCCTAACCCAAACCAGATGGGAAAAAAGTTCACCCAAACAATTTAAAAATATGTTGACCTTGTCCACATGTTACAAAGTAGGAATTTAGAAAACCTAATCTGAAGTCTTCTTTTCTTTTCCTCAAGATATGTCAAAGAGAAATTCCATAACCCTGCTAAGGTCACATTTATGTCAATCTGCAAATCTGGAACATCTCCTGTTTTTATCTTCCTAATCTTGCTTTAGTGCCAAGGGAGTCATCTAGTGTCCTCCCCTTCCCATCTTTTTGAGAATGGAGTACTGAAATACTTGCTCCCTGCCTGTATTCTTTCTTTCTGTGGGTAGCTAAGTCGTTTCCTGCCTGTGGATAACCCCATGCAATGGCCTCCATCTTCCCATTCATCAGGAGCCACAGTCTTCCCTTAGAAGGACAACTGCCCCCAGAAGACTAGAATTCAATCTCTTCCACCATTAAGAGGCTTTGGTCTGGCTGCTTCCTCATTAGCATGCTCAGTGTAAGGGATCCCCGAATGGATTGGCTTCATGAAATTATCTTTTCATTCCAACTAATGTCAAATAGAGAAAAGTCTTATTTGCAAAAATGAAAGTGGAGCTCATATGTTGATGTTTTTTATTTAGATAAATACTCCTTTCATTCATAGCTTTCGGCTTAATTGAATATTGGAAAGAGTCTGGGGAAAAGGTTTTAGGGAACAAATATTTACTGACACACAGCACTAAAAAGGAAAGGTCAGCTTTTTACCTACTGGCATGTGATTTTGTTTTGTGGCGCACACAAGTTGATGACTATAATCAAAGGAGTATGACTTTGAAAATAATAGTAATATTTTCTTCTAAAATATACTGCTCTTACCATAGAAAGATGAAACCTTTCAAATACGGACTCTATTCGGAAACTGTCAAGTATATCCACAAAACACTAACTGTAGCATATTTCTTTCTTCCTCTCTATAATTCTTCTACAAGTCTTACCACACTCTTTCCAGAATAAATCTACATTTCATCCCTCCTAATACCACCATCGGTGCAAATCCAGCCCACACCATCCCTGGACTTCTAAATAATCTCCTGAGTGGTCTTGCAGCATCGGCTCTTGCTGTCCCCCACCCCACCCCTGAAGTTTATGCTTCCTGGAGCTATCTTTTTAAAGGGTGGATAATAAATATTTTAGACTTGTGCGCCATGTTGTCTCTGCACATCTGCTCAGCTCTGAGTTGCAACATGATACCAGCACAGAATGAGCACAGATGATACATAAAGGAATGTGCGTGGCTGTGTTCCAATAAAATTTTATTATACAAACTCGCACCAGCCCATCAGTCAGTTGGCCAACCCATGTTTTAAAGCTAAGTCTCAGAATAATGAAAATCTCAGACTCTTCTGTTGGAGGCCCTGCTCTGTCTCTGTGTTTGAGATATAATAGAATCAGAACTTCTCCCCATGCATGCCTAGCTTTACCTCTGAAGTCGCTGTTGAGCATCCCTAAGCAGCCCCTTCTTCCCTATATCTCCATCTCTAAGCATTCTTGGTCCCTAGCTACACCTATTTCTCTCAGCATGAACTTTACATCGGTTATTCTTTCCCCCTGAAACCTTCCCATAACACTCCTTCCACCAACACTTGGCTAATACATTTTTGACTTTATTTTCCATCAATAGAATCTTGGCTCAAAATTTTTTTTTTCATTTTTACAGTACTGGGGATGGAACTGAAGGGCATTTTACCTCCGAGCTACACCCCCAGCCCTAATTTTTAGTCTTTTTATATTTATTTATTTATTTGTTTGTTTGTTCACTTATTTTTGCAGTACTGAGGATGGAACCCAGGGGTATTCTACCTCTGAGCTACACCCTCAGCCCTATTTTTTTTTTATTTATTTTGAAACGGAGTCTCACTGAATTGCAAAGGGCCTCACTAAGTAGCTGAGGCTGGCCACAAACCAGGATCCTTCTGTCTCAACCTCCCAAATGTTAGGATTACAAGCATAAGCCACCACACCCAGGTCTCACTGAGTTGTGAAGGGCCTCTCTAAGTAACTGAGGTTGTCTGTGAACCGTGATCCTCTATCCACCTCCCAAATGCTGGGATTATAAGCGTGTACCTCCACACCCAGCATCTTAGCTCAAATTTATCTCAGCAAAGAGAATTTCCTGACTACTCTATAAAAATCATTAGTCCCCTATTTCTTGCACCAATCACTCTGTATTCATTTCACAGATTTCCTTTCTTCAGACTCCTTCACTATTTCAAATTATGTTCTTCATTTGTATGTGTAGGCATGAGCTTTGTTCTTCTAGTTCACCAATATCTGGAGCAGTACTTGAATGGTAATTGGTCTACAATTAATGACTTCTGAATGAACAAATAAGTATGGTATTTTACTGTTAGCATAGAGTATTAAGTGCTAATAGAAAATAAACAGGTAATTTCTCAAAGGTATGATTGAAACAGTATAAGAAATTGATGTGAAACTGCTGATATCTTATTTATGGCATTAACTGTTAGTAGAAATTGATGATCTATTTGACTTAGATAGCATGTCCTGTCTCTCTCTGCTCTGTGCACCATAACATTCATGTAGAAGGAAACCAAGTGGACTGTACTCCACAAGGACACTGAGATTCTAGATTAGCAGAGGAAAGATCAGTATGGGTGGGGAAATAGCCTTGTCACCTCAGAGGACAAAATCTGCTACTGTTCAGCCTAGGAAAGAGTCACAGTATTGGGAGCTCTCTGTTGACACACTGCTTTATAATTTACCATGGGCTTGAATATTCAAACACTAATAAACTTACCTACACATGCATGAAGTCATTAGTCATTAGGAAAGTGTCAATGAAATCCTCAGTGGATGTACTTATCAGAAGAGCTAAAAATGAGGAAGATATTAGAAAGATGTTATTTCTTCCAAAATGTGTATCATCTTGGTTAACACCAAGAGTTGGCAAGGATGAGGAGCCAGTAGACTTCTCAATTAACAGCAAAGTATAAATTGATACAACCAGTCTGGGAAACTATTAAACAGAACCCAGAAAAGCTGAACATAAAAATGCCTGTGACTCGACCACTCCATTTCCAGATACTTGCCCACAGAAATGCATGACATATGTTCTTTTTAAAATTGTTATTGGTGCATCGCAGTCACACATCTTAATGGAGTACAAGGTGGTAGATGCATACATGCACACATCACCCGATCAGCTCTTCCCCAATTCCCACCCTATTCCTTCCCCTCCCTCCTTCTCATGTTTGGCTTAGTGATTGACTCTGATATGTTTGTGGATGTACAGCATGTACATTAATAGTTCTTGGCAGCGCTATTAAAAGTCACCCAAACTAGAACGACCCAACATTGTGCATTCATTCAGGGGGATCTGCATAGCCATTAGAATGAGTATACAATTTCTATGTACAATGAGATGGATCATCCCATCAACATTGCAGTGGACACAAGAAACCCAGCATTAAAGAATCCATTATGCATGACTTTATTCACATAAACTTAAAAATATAATGTCTGTTGAAGTCAGAAGGTGATTGGGAAGGGAGCTTTACTAATATGGATAATGCTGTTTCTTGCTCTGGTTGCTGGTTACACGGGAGTTTTCACCTAACTGTACACTGAAGTGATCTTCCTGTGGATAAGATATGCCTTCATGAAACACTCACTTAGACAATCATGCCTAATAATTTCCTTCAACATCTTAAACACAGATTTCACATGGCTTCTCTGGTTTTTCCTTCTCAGACTCCTATGCAGTTCTCTCCTGTACCCGTAATATTCAAAATGTGCTGGTGACTGTACTCAGGATCAACAAGACAGGTTGACATAATAAGGAAATGTTTCAGCTGCCTTATAAACAGGCCTGATCGGAGGAATGATAATCTGACCATAATAAATCACACTCAAACCATCACTTGCCTGTTGATTTTTCAACATTGAACTTCAACACCGTACAAATGGCCTTGGTGCCATGGTTTCGCATATTAGTTCCTGAGCAGGTTTCTCATCATTTTCGTGCTTCCCCAGCAAAGATTTTGCCCGGCACTGTCCTCACCCAGAGGCTGTCCCCTGCTCTGTGCCATTTATTGTAGCTAATTGGCCTAGACGGCATGAGATCTCATTTAACAAAACATTTGATGGCTCCTTTGGTTGATATGTGCTTCAGAAGGCCCCCTAAGTGTCTAAGGTTTTCATTAGTTTCCAGAGCACACTGAGTTAATTATAAAGTGCAAGGGTTTTCAGACTGAATCCTCAACAAGAGAGAGGAGTAAACATGGAGAGGCTGGATGGGGAGAAAAGCCATTCCTTATTTTGGCAGCCTTCGAGCTTTACCCTCAGAACTTGAAAGTCTTGTGGCCTTTCTCTAGGCAAAAAGTTGATGACCTGGGAGTGACTTACTAGATCCAGGTGGCCCTTGGAATAAATAAAACAGGACCTCTCCCCTTGTAGGAATGAGTAATTTGTGGTCAAACTTGAAGAGCCCATGACAATGTGTTGACAGCATTCCTTCTTGAAAGGTCAAGACAGAATGATAGCTCAGTACGCACACCTGGTTTCTATTCGGCTGTGCTCTGGAGTGCCCTGGCTTTCTTTCGAGGGTTCACAGGGCACATACAGCGAAGGAAAAGATTGGCTGAAGAGGCTGGTGGTGCTTATTCTCTGAATTATTCTACTAGGGAGAAAAGGAGGGGCTGCCTCTCCCTAGTACGGCATCTTCTGTAGTGAGATAAAATGATGGACCAGTGAAAGAGGAAGTTAGCTTTTACAACTGTTTCTGGATTGAAATTCTTGTGCCAAGGAAGAATGTGGCTGCCGTCCTCCATCATGGATCTCTTCAGAGTTTTTGAAGGATTGAAAGATTGCTGCTCACCACAGCCTTGGTGTGCATGGGGGAAATCTGGAGGGAGCCTGCTGAGTGTTTTAGTCCTGAACAGAGCACCTGGTTTCCAGAGGAAAGGCTGTTTGTCATGGAACATCCCTGACTGCTGGAAATAAGCCCAGTGGGCTCTGTCTCCTTCAGGAACCCAGCATTATATTTGTTTATTTATTTATAGGCCTTATAAGTTTATGCTTTGATTCTCAGGAGTATTAATTATATCAGCTTTGGTATACCAGGATGATATTTGTGATAATCGTAGAAGTATTAGCTGTATTTTAGTCATGTGTATGTGATGTATGTTTTAAGTATAGAATATAGATCTAGACTCAGATATTGGTATTAATTATAAGCAGAGATATGACTAAGCCATGCATTATATATAAATGTGGAATATTCGAATAAAGGAGACAGAAATGAAGTAGAGAAAAAGCCAGATTAGGGCATTCTGATGTTTTTACAAGCAAGCCTGTCTCTCCTTATCAGCATTCAAGAATTATCAAAAAAAAAAAAATCTGAGGATTTGAAGAAAGAAAATGGATTCTTCCCATAAGTAATGAGGACTATGACTCTCTTAAAGTCAGAGACAATATATTCTGTATCTCTGCATTGTAACCCCTTCACATGATAGCTGATAAATGGTGGATGAGAAAAAGAATAAATGGCATATGTCCTTTAGAGTTCCAGAGTCATAGCCCTGTGTCCCTACAAGTCTCTGCAGGGTGGGAGGCAGGCCCTTCCCCAGCACAGAAGAGCTTTCACTCGTGCTCTGATAGGATAAGGCGTCCTACAGCAGGGTTGTTTGCAGCCAACAGTGCTATCAGCCACTGTTGTGTATTAAGACCACCACAACAAAAAGCAAATATAGAGATGAATATAAGACAGATGATTTTGTTTATTTCAAGTGAAAAAGACAAGCAGTGAGACCCCTGGGAGCCCTGAAATGAGAAACTTCTAAAGCTAATTGAGATATGATTAAAAAGATTGCTGTGCGTTATTACCAGCAGTCATTGAGTTTAGTCATTAGGATCCCCAGTTCTGGAGCAATCAAACCAGTTATTATGGCTTTAGCAAGCCGCAGACTATCATTTAGTGTATATATATTTTTTCTACAAAATAATAACTTATCAAGGGCATAAGTGGAATTTCTGAAACAAATTAATATATATATATATATATATATCTTTTTAAAAAATTATTCTCTTTGCTATTATTATCAACTCAGATGCATCACTGGACTTCTTTTTATACAACAGTATTCTCCAATATAAATACAATACAAATGACATCTATAACTTTAAATTTTCTTGGGGCCACTATATCAAAAGTACAAAAGTGAGGAATTTCTTGTACTAATCTTTTTGATTAATCCAAAAGATCTGAAATAGTATGTCAATATATACTCAATATGAAAATTATTAATGAGATAGTTTGTTTTTTTCCCTGTACAAGTCTTTTGAAATACAGTGTATATTTTACCTATACAGAATATCTCAATTTTGTTCTTTCAGCATCGTGCTCTTAGAGAGCTGGTTTCTGCCTTAGTGGACAAGGCTGGCTACTGCTTTTCCCCGAGTTGGTTATTATAAGACATAAATTATAGAGGCTCCATCATTTTAGCTATGCCACTTGAAAACTTCAGGGCTGTACTTCTTAGAGCTATTACATGTCTTCTTGGAGAAAAATTCTCTTTCTATCAATGAAAACACTTGGTATATGAAAGAAGGGTCTTATCATAAAGATAATATCATATTTTCCAGGAAAATATAAAAAAGCAATATTATTTATTTAATCATGTTTGCCTATGCCCAAAATTATTATCAAGGCTAAATTTTATGGTACAAATTATCTAGTCCTTGTCTACCATTCATGGAAAGATGTTTTGGGCTAAAAACAGGAGGATCACAGGTTTGTGGCCAGTCTCAGATGCTTATTGAGGCCCTCTGCAACTTAGTGAGACCCTGTTTCAAAATGGGAGTGTACCTCGGAGACAGAATGCCCCTGAGTTAAATCCTCAGTACTGCAAAAAAAAAAAAAAAGTCTCTACTGAAGAAGTTGGAATGACCACCCACAATATCCTCTTTAGAAAAATTTGCTATGAACTAGGAAGGCTTCTTTCATTATGCAACATGCTTGTGAAATTGCTGTATACTATAGAATAAAATTTACCCAGTTATAAAAATTTTTATCACTTATAGTATGCCACATATTTTTTCTGAATAGTATCATCACATTACCCTGTGAGCAATGCAGCATATGGAAAGTACAAGAAATTCATTTGAGAGTAAAATATTGATTAGTTCAAAATTTTTTTATGGAAAAAATCTCCAATTATCACATACCACAATTGTTTTTATGGTTCATCCAAAAGTCTTTGAACTGTTTATAGAGAGATCAAGAAATCAGAGGGACTGGGGATGTAGCTCTCTGGTAGAGCACTTGCCTAGCATAATTGAGGCCCTGGGTTACATAACACACACACACACACACACACGCACACACGCACGCACGCACACACACACACACGCACGCATGCACGCACACACACACACGCTGACAAAGAAATCAGTTTAATAGTTTTGTGTACATAGGAGGTGATGAGACAGGGTATTTCTACTTAAATGCAAAACAGTTTCTTTTAAGAGCTGTCAACTACAAATATGTCAACTAATCAGGGAAGGCTTCTCCTTGCCTGGATCCCTAATTCTTCCTTCTCTCTCTCCATACATCCACTTTTATCTTCTTTCCCTCTTAGAAATGAGGCCTGCATGCATGGTGCAGCAGCAATCAGACAAAAGATGCTTGAGCCAAATATCAAATAGTGCAGCCTTCTTATCATGTCAATGGGCATAAAATATAGAAAGAACACAAAATAAAATGAACATTGCATTGCACTTGGAATTAATATTAAAAAAAACTTCTGAGATGTAAAGTGTCTTAGTTGTCCTTTAAGAATGACATTGACCCAGGAATGGTGGCACTGGTCTGTAATCCCACTACTTGGGAGGCTGAGACAGGAGAATCTTAAATTCAAGACCAGCCTCAACATCTCAGCATGACATTCAGCAACCTAAAGAGATCCTGTTTCAAAACAAAAGGAAAAAACAGGGCTGAGAGTGGAGCTGGGAGGTAGAATGCCCCTGGGATGAATCCCAATTACCATGAAAAAAAAGAAAGAGCTGATTGAAATGGTAGAAAGGATTGGAGGTCACCTCAAAATACCATGAAATTCAGGTGATCTGCTAATCAGGAGTATTTCTGCAGAGAGCATGTGAAGAGTATTAGAGCCAAAATGGAGTAAGAGCAGCTCCATGCCTGGGTCATGGGCTGTCTAGAAACTTCTTACGTGGCATTAGCAATAAGTAGAATGGAGGAAAGAAACAGTTGTTGAGGAGACTGGTGAAATCGTGAGAGATTTTTCTTGGCTCTCCTTTTTGGTCAATTTTGACAGTAAATATAAATTTCATATCCCTTCGTTCATGGTCATTCAATATGAAGACATCCACACCCACATAGTTTCATGTCTTCTAGCCAACATTAAAATGTAGCCAGCTTAAACATGTGTCATGAAATTCATAACTCTTGTGCCTTGGCTGCTACAGAAATGAAGGATTAGAGTTCTGCAGTTTTAGGTTGAAAGATGGAAATGTTGTTTTACCAAATGCAAGAGTGTCCTGATGGCATGGAATCCCACAAAGAAGCCACAAACTATATTAAACATAAATGAACCATAAAGAGCTCTTCAAAACTCATTAAAATCGCTTTGAATTTGCACTACTTGTGTTGATAATTAAAACATGTTCACAGGATCTCACAAGTGGGAATAATTACAGAGTTATTGTTTTACAATGAAGTTAGCACTTCGCTTACACAAAAATCCCAGCAGCAGTAAACATGGTAGAACCTGAGCATTGTGTGCGCCAGACTGATTTGCTCTTTCTATCTAATGTTGAACTTTTTTCCATTCTTTTGAGAAGCTGGAATTCCTCTTCTGCCCTGATCTGTCACTGGAAAACTTAAAATTCAGAAACTTTTAGTTGACGAACAAGATTTTCATTGCCTTTCTTAAAATTCAAGGCAGAGTTTAGTTTTATATGTTTCTGACATCTTATTTGAATAGTTGCAAGAGAGGCTATGTCTACTTAAACTCAACAAATGTCAGCTGGCGATATTGTAAAAGTAAAAATGGTAAAAGTAATAAACAAGTTAATATATCCACATATGGGCCCATAAAATTTAGCTGTGCTATAATTAGCATTTAAAAAAATAACTTATTTCCTGGCTATTCAAATAATGATTTCTTTTCTTCTTCTTCTTCTCCTTTTTTTTATTTATTTTTTCCTGTACTGGTTATTGAACCCCAGGGCATTCTACCTCCAAGCTATATCCTCTGCCCTACATTATATTCTTTATTTTTAGACAGGGTCACTCTAAATTGTGGAGGGCCTCACTAAGTTGCTGAGGCAGCTGGGCATGGTGGTGCATGGTTATAATCCCAGCATTTGGGAGGCTGATACTGGAGGATCATGGTTCAAGGACAACCTCAGCTACTTAGTGCAGTCCTTTGCAACTCAGTGAGACTCTTTCAAAATAAGAATAAAAAATAGGGCTGGGAGTGTAGCTTAGAGGTAGAAAGCCCCTGGGTTTTATTCCCAGTACTTAAAAAAACAAAAACAAAAACAAAAATAAAAAGAACGTTGCTGAGGCTGGCCAGTAAACTTGCAATCCTTTATCTCAGCCTCGCAAGAACTTGGATTATAGGTGTGCACCACCAAGCTTAAGGAAAAGAATTGTTTAAGATTTAAGAGAAAAATTTAAGATTAATATACACTCTTTTATTATTGACATATTTTTGTCTGGATTCTTTTTCCTTTTACCGACAAATCCCAATGGCTGATAATGATTTTCATTTTAATAATAATAATTGTTCTTACATGTTTTCTGATAAAAGGTAAATATGAGGATCTGATCAGAATAATTAAAGGATAACCACTGAAATACTTCACTATACTTGGTTTTTGTTGTATCCTGTACTCTGAAGGAAGACTCATGGGTAGAGAAATCTCAGGCTACACAGAGAATAATGAGGTAGGGATAGTGATCTCCCTCCAACTTTTACCATTTTGATCATGAAGTCGGATCACCTGAGAAGCCAAAGGCATTTCCACTTTCGCATTCTTCTTCCAAGCTAAATGCTTGCCCAATATTTGACAATAAAATAAGAGCCAGCGCGGTTACCAGGGCTGCCGCTGGGGACACAGTGTGGTACAGCTTGCCTGGTGGACCTCATCCATTTCAAAGCTGCTATTTGCAATGATTGATTGGCCAAGTAGGTCTGAAAAGTAGGTCATCTTTTACTGAGGTTAAGTACTTGCTCAGGGGTCCTGTGCCTTCTGCCTGCAGAAGTGGGGACAACCTGTACCTTCTGAGAAACCCCGATGTCACCTCACCAAGACTATGAAAAGGAAAACATTTGCATCCTGAAATGGATCTAAATGGAAAGGGGTGCAGAGCTCTTGACATTCGGGTCTCCAAGGCAACATTCAGATTTAGAAGACTGTGTAACCATTCTGTGCCAAGAAGACACATACCATATGATGGAAGAATCCCAAGGGGCCCAGACAGTCACAAGCTAATGGATACAGCCAGATTCCTAGGAGGCAGAAAGCTCCCTTGAAACTAAAGATAAATGGGAAGAATTTCAAAACAGCTATATATCAAAACTTTAAATCTGTGGGAAACTTTTGCAGCAATTTGTAATCTCCTAAATATGTATGACAGCAACATTGACATCCTTGAACTGTGAGTAATAGGATTGCTATTATGTCTCGGTGCCATATATGTACATCTATTTTTAATACACTCCAATATAATTTTCAGTTCAAGATAATGCATGCCACTGCTCTTTAATGATGGTGATGAATAGAATATTGATTAGAAAACAGTCTGAGTAACAGGTAATTGATAGGGGTGGTGGAGAATGACATTTTCCATCTTTATTTTTACATAATAACCACAGATCTCTCAGCTACAATAATATGTATCAGGTACCATCAGGGGAATGCCATGTATGAATTAATTTTTAAAATAAAATGTCTGATGCCTAAGTTTAGTCCTATATTATAATTTTTATTATAGATAAATTTGATGTGTTTTTCTACTAAAGGAAAAAATTATGACTTGCCTGTTCAGATGGGGGGCACTGATTTGTGTTTTGGCGAGAAGTTTGAATGTGTCCTTTAATTTGTTTCTTATATGGAAGATTCATGCATCTGTGAAATCATGTTATTCACAAAAATGCACCCTTAAGGTTCTTGTGTAATATATATATATATCTGTAGTACAGGCAATGTCCACTTGGGTTAGCTCAGTCCAGAAAAGGCACACAATTTCTTTTTAAGGTTCAAATAGTTTTCTGAGAAAGCTATAATAAAAGTGGTGAAGAAATCAACTAAGCAGACCACTCTCCATTTCCTAAGATGCCGGCACAGGTCATCTTTATACACCTGGCCTCTGCTGCTCACTGAAACCATCACTGTGCCTGTTGTTCCTTGCTTTTGTTTGCCTTGAACGTGTGTCCAGAGCATCCTGCATCTACTGCTGTGGCCACTGCGCCGTGATAGGCCACTTAGGCTGAACCAACCACCATCTGTAGAGACTAGAATCCAGCTCAATATGGATTCGCTTTCAACCAGAGGAACCAAATGGACTCAATGGATTTTATAGTGTTCTTAGAGGACCTTTAAAATGAGAAGCCATATTACTTATTTAAGTAGGTTTGATGGAGGTGCTCAACATTCTTCCCACATCAATGCCATGTTTTCTAATCACCTAAGGCATACAAGGATGATTCCCATGCCTCAAAATACTTAGACTAAATAACAAGAACAGCCCTGCACTCCTTTATAGGAAATATTTGAAAGACTTTATAAAATAAGTGAAAGGAACACAGCCACAGAGAAACACTCATTTACTTCTAGAAAATTCAATTTAATTAAAGAGTTTGCATCGCTTTGCCTTCTTTTATTATATCTTGAGAAATTTAGGAAAACTTGTTCTAATTAATAGAAGATAAGAGGCTGGGCATTGCGATGCCTATAAACCCAGTACTTGGGAGGCTGAGACAAGAGGATTGCAGATTTAAGACCAACTTCGGCAACTTAGCAAAGCCTCAGCAATGTAACAAAATGCTGTTTTACAATAAAAATAAAATGGGGCTGGAAGTATAGCTCAAAGGGAGAACACCCCTGGGTTCAATTTCCAGTACTGGTAAAAAACAAACAAACAAGCAAACATTAAGAGTAAATGGTGTTTCCTTTTGGGTTGGTGAGGATCATATTTCCTTTTAAAATGGATGGAGACATTATTTCTGAAAAAAATTATATGAGCAAATTTTTTTTTTTTTTTTTTTACAAAATGTTTCTGTGCAAATTGATTGGTAGGAGTATATGCTCTAGAAAACAGCTTTGACAAAGCATTACACTTCTCTGGGATATCTTCTTAGAACGTTTAGTGATGCTAATAGTTCCAGCACTTTTTGGAGATCATCTTTTCTTGAATCTATAAGCAGAAGTACATTTTTAAAACTACTCAGAATGATACAGCCTTAAAGCTTGAGGTAAAATCATGATCCTCCAACATCTCAGACCATGATGCCTATAGCTTGTACCAGATTATTATTTTCTTTTCTACCCTGAAAAATGACTGATATCCTACTTAATATCAGTACATTTCCTGTTATTATCTTTGCATGAACATGATGCAGTCTAAATTAAGGGACACATTGTTGGATCATGTAACGTGGCCCAGTGGCTGTCAAGTTATAGTCTTCAAATAAATTATCATGACTGATGGAATGTCTGAGTGAATATAATTATTGTTTTCATCATTATAATTAGATTTTTCATTTATTAGTCATTTTACTATTATGAAGCCAAAAATCTTGGTTCATAGCCTACAGTAGACAGAAATTATTCTCAGAATAGTTGTATCTGGTCTGGCTTTGCAGACTGATTATCCAATATGCTTACACATATTGGATATTACACATATCTAATATGTGTAAGCATATTAACCAGAAAAGAGTGAGTGGCATCATTCCATGAAAATCCCCCTTCTCACACACACACACACACACACACACACACACACACACACATTAGTTTGTTAGTGTTCCTAAGTCTTTTCAGACTATAGCTTAACATATAATTTTTAATTTTTTTATTGGTGCATTGTATTCATACATCATAATGGGATAAAATCTTGTGTAGACATACATGCATACATCATCCAGTTATCCCCTACCCAATCCCCACTCCATTCCCTCCCCATTCCTCCTTCCCATGCTTGGCTTAGTGGTTGACTTTGATTTCACATATCATTTTTAAAGCAAAATTTAAATTTATATACTAGTCATTCCACATACTTACTTTAAAACAGAGAGGCTATCAGCACTTTTTCACCCCTGATGTACTTCATGTGGTTAATTAAAAATTATCAATCCCTCCCATCACACACAATGATTCTCATAGGTAGAGGGGGGATGGAGAGTAGGAGAGAGAAAAGGGGAGATATCAGAATTTCAGTGTGGACTGGACTATTAAAAAGAAATAAAGAGGAAAAAAAAGAAGGAAAGAGTAAGGAAGGAAAAGGAAGAAAGGAAGAAAGGAAGAAAGGAAGAAAGGAAGAAAGAAAGAAAGAAAGAAAGAAAGAAAGAAGGTAAGAAAGGCACCTGGATTCTGGTGATTGTGATATTCCTTCTAAAAGAACTATTCTCAGAGAGGCGTGGTGGTACATACATATAGTTCCAGTAATTGGGAGGCTAAGACAGGAACATTGCAGGTTCAAGGCCAGCCTTGGTAACTTACCAAGACTCTCAGCAACTTAATAAGACCCCGTTTGAAAATAAAAAGTTAAATAGGAATGGGGATGTGGCTCAGCGGTAGAATGCCATTGGGTCAATCCAAACAAACAAACAAACAAAACACCTGTGATTTCTTCCTTCTCATCCTCCACCTTGAGACTCACTGTATTAGACAGTTTCTGGGTTTTGTAAAACCTGCTTTTATTTTAGTGTACTATCTAAAAAGCTCATAGTGATATCTTCACCTCTTCAAATATATTTTATTTATACGTACATATATACAGAAAGGACATCAGGGATTTGGGGTTGAGATGCAATGGCATTCTGGCCCATTGTCCATCCGCAAGTCAGAAGTGAGAAGGGACAAGAGAAAGCTGAGTTTGGAAACCCCCTGTAGGTGACGCCTACATTACCTTTCCTGCTAGGCAAAATGTATGTAACAACATAGAAAAATTGTGAGATCCTCCAACAACATAACTTTTATTCTTCACCCAGATAACAGAGAAGAGATGTAAACTAGTTAGGTAATGAGATTTCTCCCTCTGTAAGCCTGACAGGTGATTTTTTGAAGATAACCTTTGAGAATTATACTTGAAGTCCATGAAAGGAATTGCTTGTTTTGTACCTACTAAAGCTCATAAGAAAACTTTTATTTGTCAGAAGAAGTAACTAAACAGAAACATTTTTCTTTCTTAATTTAGCAAATGTATGTGATGCATTTGCTCTCTGCCAGGCACTATTCTAAATGCTAGAACCTCATAGAAATTAAAACGCTTAGGAAATCCCTGTCTGCATGGAGTTTATAATCAGTAGGTGTGGAAAATGAAGTCAGATAGGAAGTCATACAGATAGATGAGATATAGTTTGTCAGATGATGAGAAACAGCATGAAAAAAATGAGGAAAGTATAGAGCATATGGAAGAAGGGATTTTCATTCTATGGGCTGGCCAGGAAAGACTTTATGGAATTTGAGCTAAAGACCTATAGGAGAGATGACTTCTGTTATTACTCCTCTTCTTTCCCTCTATTTGGAGTTTCCAACTTTCTCTTGAGATTATAAATGACCCAAGACATTGAACATTGGTGTTCGATAATCAATAAAACAGTTGTAAAACACTTTTAAAATTATAAACCACTAACAAATGCTCTAGCTATGGTACATTGACCTCTACAGTGATGGTATGGTTTTTATAATATTCATAACTCATTTTGCTGTATTTTGAATGAAATCTGTTTATGAAATGTTGTGCAGGAAAATTATGCCAGATTAGAGTATGTAAAAGAATAACTACCTAAAGTAAACATGTACTGAAATTATTTGCTTTATAAACATTTCAAATGTCAGAGTCGAATTCAGTGGACAAGTGTTTTCTTAAAGCATCCTGCAGCAATTAAGGATAAAGACTAAAAAATGTCAAGGTCAAGAAGCAGCATTCTGTAATTAGGCCAGCCAGAGTTAAGACAGCTTTCTCTAGGAGGAATTCAAAACATGATCAGAATGATAAGTGGAACTGAAATTGATAAACAGTTTAATATTACAATTGCTTTGTTGTACCCTGACAGTATCACATTTGCTAAACAACACAATCCCTTTGTGAGATAAAAATCTTCTGATCATATTTCAAAGCTTTTAGTAGAAAGAAAGTGACAATCCAGGTTGCAAAACAGATTAGATGAGTTTAGTGCTAATTCCAAAGAACAAAGATCTAAAATGATTGAAAAGTAAACCCAGCTGCAAAATACTTAGCATAAGAACTCAAAAATTTACTGTCTGAATTACAATCTGGTACAGTTTGGGTGATTTTGAGAGGAAGCTTCCATATGCCATTTCTTTTATGTAGAAAAATAATCTCTTTTATAAGAGAAAATCAGGACATTAATATTAAGTGGTGCTGGAAAAGCCATAAGCAGCTATAGAGTATTTTTTTCAAGTTTAGAATTAGAGAAGCTTTATTGATTTTATAATTATTAAAGAAGCCAAAGAGTGTTTGTGTGTGTAAATATATTATATATATAGTCATTGCATCTCTAGCAAACCTTGGGAATCTATGAACTTGGGAATCTATGAACTCTATAATTTGTTACTTACACATACATGCACACATACACACACACATACACACACACACACACACACCAAGTTTATGTTTATATGATATTAATCTCTCAATGTCTCTGTTTATGCAGTTCTTATATGTCCATCCTCTCCTGCAGAAATAATGTTATTAATAGGTAATGAAAGGAAATAAAACCCAGGATCATTAGTTTAACTTTAATATAATTATTTATTTATCTATTTATTTAGTAAAACGGGGGATTGAACCCAGGGGCATTCTACCTCTTAGCTACACTCTAGCCCTATTTTATTTTTTATTTTGATACAGGGTCTCACTAAGTTGCAGAGGGCCTTGCTAAATTGCTAAGGCTGGCTTTGAACCTGCAATCCTCCTGTTTTAGCCTCTCAAGTACTAAGATTACAGGTGTGAATCACCATGCTCAGCTCCCATTAGTCTTTGATTGTACGCATTCCTCCTCTTCCAAAATCCTTGACTGTCTCTCACCTTTGATTGTTTTATCAAGGGTGAGCCTCTCACTCTTAAAATCCGCACTACTTAAAAATAATTATATTGCCGGGCGTGGTGGCGCACGCTTGTAATCCCCGTGCTTGGGAGGCAGAGACAGGAGGATGGCGCAGGTTCAAAAACAGGCGCGCTGCCTTAAGAGACCCTGTTTCCAAATAAAAAAGTATAAAAGTAGGTCTGGGAGTGTAGCCTGGAGGTAGAAGGGTTTCCAGGAACCCCAGTACCACCAAAAAAAAAAAAAAAAAAAAGATTATATTAGCTGTGAAAATATTTTCATGCCAACAAGAATACGGTCAGAAAATGAGACAGAAATATATAATAATATATTTAATATATCAAATAATATATGTATGCATACTATATAGATAGATAGATAGATAGATATAGATATTATAGTCAAGAGCCTAACAAATGCCAAATTGTCTTGGGAGCTGCTTAATTGGCCATATCTTATAGAGAAGACTAAGTGACCTTCCTAGGTACCAGACTGGAGTTTATACATTAAACATAGGGAAGTAAATACATAAGGAAGTAAATACTCTAGTATCTGCATTTTTATTTGTGGAATGTTGTTTTCAAACTGGAAATTTAGAATGAACATTTCAAACTGGGAATAAGAGGGAACTCAACTTCCATCCATGCGTGCCAAAGAAGCTCAAATTAGATACGCAGATGGTTGTGTTTAACTCGTCCACGTAGGAACAGACTTCTCTTTTGATGATCCTTGTAGATGAGCAGAACCCCGTAGTTCACTGCCTAATAGAGTGTTTTCGGGAAGTTCAAAATAAAATACAGATTTCTGAATTAGTGATTCGTCCCCTGTGTTTATGTCAAACTTCAAGGGAAGGTTACAGACATTTATGTAATTAGAATTTAGGGAACATTCTTCAAGTAACTCATGATAACCTTGTGAACAAGATGGATAGATGTGGTCCGGGTGGCAGGACAGACAAGCAGATTTGCAGCTGAAGGAAGAGTTGTTGTCTGTTGGTTGATTAATGTGTTGATGTCGACGTAGAAGTTGACAGACAATGTCATTCCCTGGCTGCCGTTCTTGGCCATGTCTGTTCAGCTCATCACTTTTAGCAAAGATGTACACAATGACAGAAAGCAGGCTCATCAAATTTGCTAATGATTTCAGGCTTGAGCAACATTAATATGAAAGTGACAAAAATCAATGTTCAAGTAGTGCTTTCAGCAGGCTAGGGGCAGGGAGGCGTTCGAAGCCAAGAAAGATTGTTAAGTGAAGACCGCTGTCCATCCTGGGAGTCTACGGCACTGTGCGTCCAGCAGAAGGAGATGCTTAAGAGCATGATTGTGGAGAAATGAGCAGGTAGGACTAACTGGAGAGAGAAAGTTAAAGCCTCATGTGCAGAATTCCATGGAGAATATGAAGAGGGCCCGTTGTTATGGGAGTGAAGTAGAGGTGCAGAAATAGTTGTGGCTAGCTACAAGAGTGGTGGAGGGAAGTGGTGAACTATGGGTTGTAGAATATATTCGAGTCTGCCCTAGATAGCTGGTGTCAGGGATAGAAACAGCAGGTGGAGAGGATGTGCTGGTAAAGGCAGGAAGGTCCTTCTTTGTGAGAACTATAATCTGTAAAAGACCTGAGTTCCCATTTTATCTCTAATACACACACAAAAATGTTTTGCCCAGTGGCTTTTGGCCATTAAATTTTCTTAATAGTAAAATGTGGCCGGTCCTATTTATCTTGATAGGAAAAATAACAAATCAATTACATGAAGATTTTTATATTTATGATCTTAAATTATTTACCAATATTAAAAGTTTCTTAACAAATTTTTTTACTATGGTTCAACCACTCTGTTTGCAATTTTCCTTGTTTTTAGATCTCTGAAAAGATCAAACCTTGTATTTTCCCATGATATCTGTTTTATTAAACTCTTGGAATGTGCCAACTCTGTTTACATTATTCTGATTTTAATGGCTTCTAATATATTTATCACTCCCTTCATCTTTATTGTTTCCTTCTTTTTTCTAGTAAATATTTTAATATCTATGCACAGTTCTTATTCTTTTTTAACTAATAGAAGGATTTAAAGTTATGACTGTCTTTTTTACTACTTTGACCAATATTTAATATCCATTGTTTCCCATAATATTATTTCTAAGGTGACTTTATTCTGACCACATTTATATTGAGTAGTTGCTAATCTAAAGTATTTTAAGTATTTTGCTGATATGGAGCAACATTAATTTTTAATTTTATTGACTAATTTACATTAGTGAAATGAATACATATGTTTTTCAATTTTCTGTTTGAGCTTTGGTTTTCTCTTCTATACACTGAAAGTATTTGAGAGTACAGATTTATTTCCTCCTTGACAGAGCTTATTTCCTTCTATACTGTGTTTCAATCCATCCTGGTCATTCTCAGATTTTGCTAATGTATTTGTCACTGGATACATCTTATGTGGTTAACTTGCCCCTCCTGCAGCATCTAATACCATTGACCTTCCCACCTCAAAGGACTCTCTCCTTGTCACATGCACAGTGTTCTTTCTGAGTTCTAATATCTCTGGGCATTGTTGCCTCTAGACCCCTTTCTTTTTCTTAATTGAAGTCAACCATCTACAAACCCTCCCTCTTCCCAAGAAACCTGCCATCAGTCTACTTTTGTAATCCATTCCTGTGCAATTTTCTACCCATCCACTCAGTTCTCACCTCTCTTCACAGGAAGTCTAGTGGACTTGTCCCCTGGGTTATACACCAGGAATTCGAACACAGACTGCTTAAAACAAAACTCCTAGCTGGGCGTGGTGGCGCATGCTTGTAATCCCAGCATTTGGGAGGCTGAGACAGGAGGATCTGGGTTCACAGGCAGCCTCAGCTATTTAGTGAGGCCCTTTGGAACTCAGTGAGACCCTATTTCAAAATAATAAATTAAAAAATAAATAGGACTGAGGATGTAGCTCAGAGGTAGAATGACCCTGGGTTACATCCCCAGGACGAAAACAAAAACAAAAACAAAATACTAAACTCCTGTTCTTCCCAAAAAGTCACGTCTCCTAGTCTCTTCTTTTCGTTAATCAGTTCCTCCACTTTTCTGAGCAAGAAAAATAGGGAGAGTCTCCTCATCTCTCATCAAGCACTGTCAAATATTATTATATAAATAACTCTCAAATCGTTTTCCCCTCTCCACCTCCCTAGCTGGGAATTTACTTCATTATGTAGCCCTCCCAGCTCCAGTCTCAGATCAGGATCAGTAAATTCCCAGCCCTGACTATATAGGCCTTTAGTTATATGCAAATTTAACTCAACTTCCAGGGGTAAAAAACAAACCGACCAACCAACAAACAAACAAACAAAAAAAAAACCACAAAACACACACACAATCTTACGCTGCCAGTTCCCTACATAATAGAACCCAGATGACTTACATACTTACCTGGTTTTTCTGTTTATAATTCCTCCCTTTCAGACTTCCAGACACAAATTCCACCATTCTTCTTTCTACTCTAGAATCATGAAAACCAGAGGGAGCTTTAGGCCCAGTAACTTTTCACCATTTCTGTCTTCTTCCCGGACTGTCTCTTCCTCTGGCCTCTCAGTTGACCTAGAGATTCTTCTGCTTTTTATATAACCAAAGAATTCTGACTTAAATTTCATAATAGACTACATTTTCTTCTTAGAAATACATAGAATCGTGTTCTTTATTTTGTTTTAAATATAAATTGATAACTCAGATGAACTTAGCTTCTTGTTGTTATAGTTCATATGAGAATCAAATATGCTATCTTTACTCTGAATTTTAAATTCTGAAATATTTAATCAACTATCCAATTTTTTTCTTTCATAATTTTTATTATTGCGTATTGAATCTCACTCTCTATATTTAGATATGTCAACTTCTAACACACCTTTTTCATTATTTAAATTTTTTGTCTTTTTGGACTTTTAAGATATATTTTCTCTTTACCAATTAATTCCTATTAATAACATATTATGTTTTTTTTTATTTTACAAGGTACTTGTATCTTTTAAGATATATTAGAAATAATGTATGATTTCAAAGAGAGATGCAGGGTCTGAACCCTCACTACCAACAACAGAGGTGCTAGCCTCTATTTTACTATTTGAGTCATTGACCTTAAAAATTCTAAGAATTATTTTTACTGAGTTAGGTTTCCTCTCCAATGGGTGTCCCTGGGTGTCTCTGAATTACTCCTTTGAAAGGCCTCTTTGGAAATAAACACCACCTGTTTTGTTCCTATGGAAATAAGCCCATTAAACTCTGAATGGGCTATTTCTCTTCCCCACCCCTAGGTCTCCACTTTCCTCTTCTGCCCTGCTCTTAGACACCAGCCACACCATCCCCATCCCGCACTCTGCCTATGAGTGTGCTTTTGACATGTTATGCAATCTTTTTCTATGGCTCTATTTTTTCTCATAGTATTATTTAAATGCTATTAATCAGTCCTATTGTTTTTTAGGAACTAAAGAGTCCAGAAAAATCTATTAGCTGTAGCTTTGATTATAAGGTTGTGATTTGGGTTTCCCAGAGTGAGCTAGTTCTGAATAAGAAGAGGAGCACATAGATTTTGCGTCTTCCAATCTGTCTTAGGTCAGAAGACTCTGCTAGGTACCCTGTGGTAAACATCATCTTGAAAAATAATGGCCTGTGGTCTTTGGGCGATTTCTTTTTCTGTTTATCTGAGATACGCACTTCACATGGTGTATTAGACATAGCATGTTCAGGAGCTTAGCAGGGCTCTCTTTCTGCACTTCAAGGCTGAGAAGTTTCAGCTTTCATGTCAGACAAATGCTGTGCTCTCTACAAAAGAGATGAGCTATTGCTTATCTTTGTGTTTTAAATTAGAAAAGAAAATCCCGGGACAGCATTTATGAGTAGACAGTTGCCATCGAGGACCACTGGCTACATTATAATTTGAGGCGCTGAGTTGCTCGGGAAAGCCACGGCTTCATCTAATTGATATGCTTGGGAAAGTTCCATAGCCCTGCTGTTGGGACGCTCAGCAGCCTGCCTGTTGCCAAGTCACAGTCTCGAAAGGGCATCCGTCAGTGTGGGTGAAGAGTTCCAGAAACGCGTTCTCTCCTGTCATCCCCGCAGGACCTGTGCACCTACAGCCTGACTCAGGCCAGTGATGGCTGCAACATTTATGTGCCAGGCTGCACGTCTTTTATCGGGAGACAATTACTGGGGTAGTGCTGAGGCAGGACTGAGCCTCTGGGCACAGTAGCTGTCCTATCTACTGCTGAGGTTTGTGAATTAATGATCAGATGGATTCGGCAGGTTGTACAACATTAACTTTAAATTGTCAGCTCCTTGGTGAGTAGCCAGCAGTTATCCCTTCAGACCATTGTTTCTTTCATTCTGGGTCTGCATTTTGAGGAATAAACACTTTTTAGATATCCTGCTTCCCTATTTTTAAGCCACTTAGAGGCTGAGCAGGAACAAAGGCATTTCCTGTCTCCTCTGCAGTCGGCTTTGGAGGTAGCTCATCCAGAATAGGATGGAGAGTTCCTTGCCTCGATTTCTTTGTGATTGAAATAGTAAGAGAGTAAGAGAGCCTCCTGTCTATTTATGGATAGACTCCCCTGACCGCAGTGCCTCATTACTTAGTGCTGGTGGAACATGCAGCACATCACCCCACCTCGGTGAATATTCTCGGTGAATATTTATGCAGATTCGGAGAGCTCCATTTTGGGCAAGATGCTGATACAACTTGCTTAAATCCATTGTCACTGTGTGTGTGTGTGTGTGTGTGTGTGTGAGTGACACAGAGAGAGACAGAAAGAGAGAGAGAGAGAGAGAGAGAGAGAGAGAGAGAGAGAGAATAAGCAATATCTAAACATCCTCCTGATCAAGCTTAGCATCCATAATACAAGGATAAGAATATGTTTCAATACCCTAGGCTGAAAGGAACTCCCAGACACTGAGCAGGTAACAGAGGGAGAGTGACAGGGTGGGGAAGTGGCTTGGCAATTTTGAGTTCCTTAGAAACTGGCATGCTCTGTTAAGTATTGTGTAAAATTTCTGACATTGTAAGTTTTAATAGTCTTGTGACAGATAGGTCACACTGTTAGATACTCTCCATTTTTTCACTGTACTGAATGAAGATTCTTTTTTTTTTTTTTGCGGGGGGAGGAAAAGATACTTTTCCTCCCTAATTTTTACCTAGAATACTGAGTCTGGTGATACTCATCTTAGAGCGAGAGAAGATATTAATAGCAATTAGGACATAAAGTTGTTTGGGGTATCTCATCTGTAGAATCTTGGTGATCCAGTTAAGCCATTTTTGGTTCCCTTTTGCCTTCTTAGTGCTTTAGCCTTGATATTTTTTCACCCCCAAATTCTGACACCTTCCACCATATCTATAGCTCTTCCTCTCCTCTATGTTGCCTCTAGAATAAAAACAACTGACCCAGGTAAAAGAGATGAATAATTAACAGCTTATCCCTACTGGGAGAAAACTATACATATGGCTGAGTAGCAGGGAGTATTAGGAAAAAGAGCTGTCACAGGGTACCCTTGCTTCTAAAATGTTAGAGAATGCTATTTCTCTTCACTTTGAGAATCAGAGCATCAGTAAGCCATGATGGGCGTGAAACCCAGGAGGGCACTAAAGAGGAGGACATCTAGAAAGGCATGGAATGGAGATTTTTTTGATGAAAAAGAAACTGCAATACTCATTGTTCTTGTAAATAAAAGCGAAAAGAACTACATACCTGTTTGGACTTCTATTTCCTAATCTAATTTAATGTTAGCCCCTCTTAAATGTCCTTCTGGCCATTTAAGAGGGGCTGGGAGCCACTCAACTACTACAAAGACTGAATATGAATTTAGCTCAATCCCATGATACATATCTTCAGAAACCCCTTAGTTGAGTCCAGGGGGGTGAGTTCAGATCAATAAAGAAAGCACAAGCTGCGTGTGGTGGCATATGCCTCTAGTCCCAGTACTTGGGAGGCTGAGATGGGGAGACACAGGTTCGAGAACAGCTTCAGGAAGTAATGATTTTTATCAACGTAGTGACACCGTGTTCCCCAAAAAATAAAATCAGCCTGGGGGTGTAGCTCAAAGTTATAATGCCTGTGGTTTCAATCCCCAGTGACCCCCTAAAGAAAGAATGAATGAGAGGGAGGAAGGGAGAGAGAGAGAAGGAAAGAAGAAAGTAAGGGAGGAAGGGAGGAAAAAGTAATAGACTTGGATGTATATGTACCTCGAAGGTAGAATGTCCCTAAGTTTAATTCCCAGTACCACACACACATAAAGAAAAAGATACCTAGCATTTTCCGTTATCTCAATAAATGTTGTTTCACACATGTGTGGAATAGTTTTCAAATGCACACAGGTGCTTTTGCAATTGATATTACACAAAATCATTTATTCTGTTCCTCAGTACATGATTGATAGTTTTTGCCTGTTGTGCCTTTGTGCACCGTCTCAATCAACAGTTTCTAAAGGTATAGTATAGGAGAGCCCAGCATATTTTTGCTATTTGAAGAGATTCTCATACCCTAGAAGACTGGGAAGCAGCTTGATGAAGAAGATTTGGACCAGCCCTCAGGGTGTGGTGCCATCCATCCTGAGGCCCACAGGGCGACTTTCTTTAGAAGCAGAAACTTTTTTTTTTTTATCTTCTAGTTCCTCTGCAGGAGATAGTAGTCCCCACTGCAGGAAAGGCATCATTTTGTGTCCTATTGAAGAAACTATCAGCTATTTCTGCTTATGTAGGAGGCAAAATGAATCAATATGGATTATGTGACAGGAGTTTCAGAGCCCTAGAAAGGCCCTAGTGCCATTTAAAATTTAGCACAAGGACTTGATCCCTGTTCAAACAGATGCCCTAGGGAAGGGTTAGCATTTCACATTTGTATCATTGTTTATTTCTTGATGTCAATACTGGGGTTTAGAACCTATGCATTTGAAGTGGATGAATAGTATCTGTTAAGAGAGAAAAAGAGAATAGGGGATTCTCAGACCTAAAAGAAGCCATAGTCCTAATCAGGATTGTTTTATAACTTTCCCAAAGAAAAATTAATTCATAGGTAAGAGCAGCACTTGTGATGGACATATAGTGTGAAACACACAGCAATATAATTTGGAGAAATCAGCTTTTTTTTTTTTTTGAAGTCTGGAAGAAGAATCTTACCTTATAAAATCAGAACATTTTTATACAGGCAAGATGTACCACAGTGATCGTCTACTATTATATGTTTCTTTTGTTTCTCCAGTAGCTGTATCTCAGAAGCTGATTTCCACTGTGATGGAGAAAAATAGCTCATGTTTGCAGTGGAGGACATAAGTGTGTTTAGTGATGTTTTATATCTCTCTATTTTTTTTTTTCACTTTTAGTTGAGTTTATAAAGCTAAAGTTTGCAGCAATACTCACGAGAGTATCCACGGCAGCCTCCCAGGGCTCCGTGCTGGTCAGTGAGAACAGCACTCAGTCGTGGTGCTCCTAATAGGTGGGGCAAGGCGACACTTCATTTTGCAGGACTGTATTGCACACACCAGGATGTCTGGTGTCCTGGCCACTGAATAGTAAAACTATCTTGTGGTTACCGTGACAACCCAAATGCCTCCACCCATTTCCTCACACTTCCAAAGAGAATAGCACCCCAGAGAAGATTCCATGCGGTCTCTTCTCTAAAGCAGATAGTATAAACTCTGTGGATACCTCTCTCCACAGAGCTCTAATACATTCATTATGGCAATGACAGGTTGACCACTGTAGCACTCCTGTCCAGAAACTCTCAGGTCTTCATTCATCCACTACCTTTGAGACAGAATTCCTTCTTTTGGTCCAGTAAATTTCGATGAATGAAATCCAAAGACTAATGAAGAGTGTAGTACTATAAAGGTTCATTTCTAAGCCAAGGAAAGGGAGACCATTGAAAGATAAGATAGCTCCCCACAGGGGAGAGACTCCTAAAAGGAGCAGCCACCGATGTTCTTGGGAGGTGAGTTTTTATCACTTCTTGTGGTCCCCCATCTGCTCTTTTGTTACTGGTCAGAATTGGGTCTTGGGGGCCCAGTGTTGTTTATCCAGTTACAGTCCTTAATTTGAATCATTATCTTGTGGGGCAGTGGGCTCTAATCTCCTGACACCACATCTGCCCACCTCTCCTCATCCTTGTTTACACAGGTTGTCCTTAGACTACAGCCCACAGAGAGGGGCTAGAGTTTTGTTTCAGCTTCCATAGTCCTGAGTCATTGTTATCCTTAGACCTTACTCACCTCTCCTGTTTTTGTTCCCTAGATAGATGGTTTCTTTTAACCTACTTGTTCTTAGGTCCTCTGCCTTGTCTTACATTTAGGTATCAAATTTATCTGCATGCCAGATATTGAAGTGTTTTGTTTGTCTTTTTATGAAAATCCACTAATGCCAAAGCAGAGGGATGGGAATGATGCTTAATTGTGCACTGATGGGGTTAATCTTTGTGGTGTTATGTGTGCTCAAGTATATTTTCCTGTTGTTGGGGTGATAGAGATATTAGAGTAAGAAACGATCGCTTTTCTTTTCCTTTATTCAAATTTCCCAGTCTTTCCAGCTATACTTGGGCTTTCAAAGTGCTACTGATAAGCTGACAATTTTGTTTTAGGGGCTTGATAGGGAGCAGGAGATTAAATACTGCAAACTGTGAGCGTTAAGCTGTCCCCTAGGCACACAAACAAGAACACTTCAGAAGAGATGTAAAATTGCTTTTCCAGACTTAACTTCCACAACTGGTTTAATAAAGCTTGTAAAAATATACTCTGATGGCTCCGTGGCACTTTCACATCACAAAGATTCTACTTCAAAACCTTTACGACTCCCTTGTTCTACAGGTAGATGTTTATATCATGACAGATACCTCTAATTAGCTAAACAAGAAAACCCGACCAAATAATTCCCTACATAGAAATTAGGCCTTCTGGACTGAGCTCTCAGTGCAGCCTTCTGTTTCTACATCGTCTCTGGTTCTCCACAGAAGTCCAGATATGTTCATCGGTGCATGGAATCAGTGACTATTTGGAATGTAGATACTGGAATCCTGGGTCTGTGGATTCACATCAGGGGTACCAGATTGGAGATTCTGGGGCCCAGGCCCTGCACAGTCTGTCTGAGATTATAAATGATATACCCAAGCTTTTGATCCTTCTTCGAGCCTAGCCTCTCCCCCAAGGTTAGAGCTGGGAGCAGCAAGGTAAATCAGTAACAGAGAACTCAGGTGTTAGGAAGCACTGCAGCAGGCTGCCTACAGTTTTATGGTACCAAGATCTATGGGAGGAGAGAGATGCAGCAGAAGTTTCTATTCTTGCTCAGCTGCTAAGGACCAGAGCATCATAACCTCCCTGGGTCTAGAGCCGGGCAAACATTGCTTGATTACTCCTGTCTACCCTTTCAGGGCTCACTTCTCTATCTCTTCTTGTTTGTGTGTTTCCAGGTGATAATAATTCTGTCAGACCCTTGAGTCCTACAGGTCAGCTCTCCTACTCCTGGACTGGTCCGTGTTGAGCAGAAGTAGGAGCGACTCCACAGGGAGTAGGAAGGAAGCTTCACTGTAGAGATTTTCTGTCTGAATTCAGGCACTGTAGACTCTGTTCTTTATGCTGTCTGCAAACACTTCACATACCGATAGGTAAGCTGACTTCAGAAAGGCAGAGTACGTAACTTTATACAGGGGAAAAAGGGAGCAAGGTTTCTGTTTGAATTAATAATATCTTCAGGGGCTTTGTTTGGAAAATGTCCAGTGTCCTTTCCAGGGTTATCCTACAATTCTAAATTAGAGTCAATCACTATTTTTTAATGTACTTTTATTGGTATCTTGTATCCATAAATCATACTGAGATTTAATGTATGTAGTCCTTGGTTATTTCCTTCTGGACCCACCTGTTAAATCACTGTATTTGGAAGTAGCAATTCCATAGAGTATTTCCCTTTGTTTGTTTTCCCCATTTCTGAGCATTAGTTCCCTGATCTCAAATACTGGATTCACAGATATGGCAGTTCACACACTAATTGAGTTCATTCTTGGAATTGCTAATCTGCTTATGTCATAGTTTTTGAGGTCAATGTAAGCTAAATTTGAGATGATTTTGATTTTCATACCCAGAGAGAATCAGAGAGACAGTGGGGGAACATTTCATCACAGAGGGAGAAGAGAGTGAGAATGGTCCCTGGGAAAGGAGTCTCGAAAAGGGTGTGACCCAGGTTTGGAGGAAGACAATCTCCATGTCTGTATCTAGGTTTAGTTTGTTCTTGATTCAGCTTCAAATTTGAGTATATTCTCTGGCTCTCTCTCTCCTCCCCCTTTCTCCATATATAATATATGTATATATAATATATGTATATATTTTATATATACAGAGAATGTATATGTATATATTCATATTTCTGACTAGTGTAGCCATCTCTTGAAATTACTATGGCTCTGTCCCACGCCATATCTAGATATATATGGACAGGGATACATATTTTACTTACATCCATATTTCTGTAAAATATACTTATCCTGTTATAATATTAATACCTATAGAAACTTACTATATATTTAAAGCATATGGAGATATATATTAAATTTTATATGTTAGTAAAAATTTTTAGATCATTACATATATTTGTAAGGAACACGGGCCTTTTCATCTTAAGGACACCAAGGACTGTGGTTTGTTCCCTCTGCCCTGAGGATGAGAGTCTCCCAGAATGCCAGCCCTTGCTCTTAGGTGTTGGGCTGAGTCTATGGAGGTTGAGTCCTGAGTCAGCTGCACTCCTTTCTAACCCACTGGCATTTCCTAAGGGCGTCATCATTTTTGGATTTTCTATGTTCTTCTCTTCCAATTTATTTATTTTTTATTTTTTATTTTCGGTGGTACTGGGGTTCCTGGAAGCCCTTCTACCTCCGTGATACACTCCCACGGGCTACATTCCCACCCAGTCCTATTTTTTAACTTTTTTATGTGGAAACAGGGTCTCTTAAGCCAGCTAGGCTGGCTCCGAACCAGCGCGATCCTCCTGTCTCCGCCTCCCAACTGCAGGGATTACAAGCGTTCGCCACCACGCCCGGCTTCCAATTTATTTTTTAATTTATTTTCTCTGTGATCTGACGCCTGTATTTCTTTTTTGCCCTAGACCCCATTTTTTTCCTTCTGGTTTCTGGTCTGTAGATTTAGTTATTTGGAGGGGGGAAAAATAATATATATGTGTGTGTGTGTCTGTGTGTGTGTCTGTGTGTGTCTGTGTGTGTCTGTGTGTGTCTGTGTGTCTGTGTGTGTGTGTGTGTGTATTCTTTCTTTGTCGTTTCTGCAGTCTAGAATAGCCACCTCTTCAAATTCACATAACTCTGTCCCATGGTCTATATGATAAAGTGCAAGTGTTTTGTGTGAGACATGAGTCTATCTCACCTTCCAGAGAGGTGACATCACCCTTCTTGTGCCAATATGTTCTTTATATAACTTAATTGGTTACATCACAATATATTCTCAAACTTGACCCTTCTTTCTACACTGACCATACTCAGAACAATATACTTTCTTTAGTAATGTCCCCAGGTGTGGTCTGCTTGTCTCACACCTGGAGCATAGTAGCTGCAATTTGATACAAATGAAAAGGAAGAGCCCAGCATGTTGTGAAAAACCTCCTGGTGACTCACACCCTCAATTAGCAAGTGAAGAGCACCTGCAGTTTGCATCAGGCAGCTGAGCCTGATCCTCAGGCAACTCTGCACATCTACATACCTGTGTTGGGTCAATCTATAGATAGCCAGGCCTGGTGGTACACACCTGTAATCCCAGGACTTGGGAAGTTGAGATGTGAGGATCACAGGCTTGAGGCCGGCCTCAGCAAGTTAGTGAGACCCTTAGCAGTTTAGTGAGATCCTGTTTCAAAATAAAAACTAAAATAGATCTGGAAGTCTAGCCCAGAGGTAGATGCTTCTGAGGGACAGAAACAGAGACAGAGACAGAGACAGAGACAGAGACAGAGAGAGCCCAGCTTTTCCCCTTAGACATAATTACCTAAAACTCCCAGGTCAATCGTATTCTCTGCAAGGACCAGGCTGCCACCCCAGAGTTTCATCACTCAGTCAACAGTACCGAAGGACATGACTATGCTGACCTGTGATAGACTTTCTCCTGCATTCACCTAGAAATTCCAGCAAAGAAATGTGTGCTCAGGGCCTCACTGGATTTAAAACCTGCTTTCTTGTCCCTCTAGTTGTATGTGCCTTTGAGTTGAAATTGCTCAGCATCCTTTAAAGTTTACAAAGCACCATGAAAAATCATTGAAATGAAAAGCACTAAAATATGTAAATTGTTGCTATTGTTCTTAAGTGCTTCTTCACATGGGATAGATCATTTCCAAGACAAAGGAAGATTTCCTTCATGTCAACAGTGATTATGTTTATTTACAGCATGGGCTCTGTCTTGGATACATGAGCGGTATTACTTTTGTAAAGTTAGGAAAAAGTTATTTCAAATTTAGGGGATTTATCTTCCATTTTCATTAACCTCTTTTAGTTACTGCTTTTTTTTCTTTTCTTACCTCTACTTTTTAAGAAAATGACCAGTTTGGAAGAAGTTACAAAGGCATGCAGTAGTAAAATGGCCAGTAGGCTGTAGAATCTGACTTTACACTGTATTTTTAGTGTCAGGTATGACAAATATTGATTGGAAGGGGGGGCACTCGGCTTTTAATGTGTGAGTGAGGACTGTCACAGTTAAATTTTTTATGTTTGCATATTGTAAAGGAATACACGGAATCATGTTTAATTTGTAGACAGTTATTTGTCTGCCCTCTGTAACCTCTGGATATTTCTGGACAGCTCTGTTTTTGTCACATCTTGCTGTACCTCTCCTAGCCGTCCCTGTTAAAGAACAATATGTTGCGGGAATAGGTTGCGGGGCGGGGGGGGGGTGCGTGGTGTGTGCGTGGGGAGAAGTAATTCCCCCACCACCACCACACACACAGACAAACAGAAAAACCGCGGATTCTTGTCCTAAGCTAAGAATAAGTATTCATCGCTTGGACAACTGCTGAAGATTTAAAGAAGTTTATTAGAAAGATAGAAATATAGAAAATAGAAATACAGCCCCATGCCAAGATGGCATGAGGGGATGACTCGAATGAGTACACCAAAGGGCTGACACGTGGACTTGGCCTTTTTTATACCCATGACCTCCATCTTGTTTGCGTGACTCTGAAGTGCATGTCCCTGTAAGGTACCTCCCCTAGCAAGGTGTGGTAAGGTGTCTCCTTTCATGGAGGGCAAGGTCAAACCCTGCCCCATCCCCCCTAGATCTTGTAGATCTGTCTTTAGAAAGAGGAAGCCCCAGCTCTCCTCTATTGACTTGTTAAGTACTTTGAGCTAGGTTGATTTACACTGGAATAGCTGCCTGTTGTTAGGCTGAAACCAAGTCCTTTCTTTATCCATGTCTGCCTCCATTTTGACACAACTATTTTGAAATATACCAATTATTTTCTTTTGAAATATATTAATAATCAGAGCTTTCCCAAATCTTCCTAGGTCATTCCCCATACTGGCACAATTTATTTATTCATCTATTTATTAGGACTGAGATTAAATCCATAAGTATTTTACCTCCGAGCTTCATCCCCCAGATTATATATATATTTATTTTTTGAAACAGGATCTTGCTAGGTTGCTGGGAGTCTCCACAAATTGCTGAGTTAGTCTTGAATCTGTGATCTTCTTGTCTCAGCCTCCCAAGTACTGGGACGGGCATATGCACCATACCCGACTTGAAGTTTTATTTTTAATTAGACAATAAGAATGGTATTTACTTATGAATTACAATGTGATGCTTTGATATACATATACACTATAAGATGATCAAAGTAGGTAATTAACATATCTTTCATCCACAAATGTATCATTTTTCTGTGGTAAAAAACATTGAAAGTGCACTTAGTTTGCCTTTTTTTTTTTTTTTTTTTTTTTTTTTTTTGGTGGTACTGGGGTTCCTGGAAACCCTTCTACCTCCGGGCTACACTCCTTCTAGACCTATTTTTATACTTTTTATTTGGAAACAGGATCTCTTCAGCCAGTGCAGCTGACTTCAAACCTGCATGATCCTCCTGTCTCCGCCTCCCACATGAGGGGATTACAAGCATGTGCCACCACGCCCGGCTAGTTTGCCTTTTTAAAATATGCAGTGTGTAGCTGGGCATGGTAGTACAAGCCTGTAATCCTAGTACCTGGGAGCCTGAGGCTGACTTGGAAGATGGTGGCAGATTTGAAGCCAGTGTATGGTAATTTAGTTAGACCCTGTTTCAAAATAAAAAGTGTATAGCTCTCAGTGGTAGAATACTCTGGGCTCCATCTCTAGCAACATTTCTCCTCTCCTTTCCTCTCCTCTTCTCTTCTCTCCTCTCCTCTCCTCTCCTCTCCTCTCCTCTCCTCTTCTCTTCTCTTCTCTTCTTCTTTTCTTTTCTTTTCTTTTCTCTCTCTCTCTCTCTCTCTCTCTCTCTCTCTCTCTCTCTCTCTCTCATTAAAAGTAGTCACGGCACTGTGCAGCAGATGGCCAAAAGTAAAACTTTGTACCTTTAACCAATGCCTCCCTATTTCCCAGCTGCCTCTCCTCCTCTCTCACCCTCTGGTAACACCCTTCTACTCTCTATTTCTGAGTTTGACTTCTATGATTCTCACTTTATAGAAGTGAGATTATGCCCTATTTTTCTTTCTGTGCCTTGTGTTTTTCACTTAGCATAATGCCCTCTAGGTTTATACATGTCATGACAAATGACAGAATTTTCTTTAAAGAGAAAACTTTATTTCACTAGTCTGGTGACCAAAAATTGGGAAAATTGACATTTCACCCTTTGTCTTTAAAAATTGAATAAAGCTATAGCACCGTTGGAATCCAATAGCCTCCTTTAGCCAGAGCCTTTGGTTTTAGGGTATTTCTTAGTGTCTGCTTCTGGAAAAATAGCAACCATTCTTTGCGGAATTCAAGATGCCCCTGATGATAGGAGCCAACAGCTTCTGAACGTGATCAGTGTCACAGCAAGGCTCTAGGGACAGGACGTATCTTCCCGGAATGGAATTGTGAGCATGGACGTGGAAGGTGCTAGACCAGCAGAGAGGCAAGGGAGAAGAAAGCTATCAAGGGTCACAAAGCAAGCAGTGATGTGGGTTTTCTGGGCTGACAGAGAATTTTAAATTCAAAGCTTATGCTTGAATTAGCTGTCACCTTTAAGAAAGGAAAATGAGCTTTTCCAAAAATATATGCAAATGCAAAAATGACCTAGCCAGCATTAATGGATAAATCCATATTATTGTTCTAAGGCAGGTCCTGATGTGTGGGTATACAGATAAAATGCAGATCAATGTACTCGTTGCCTGATTGGTGACCATGCTAATTGTGATTCATAACTGTCACCCACCATTTGTGCTATTTGAGAGCAATTCCGAGCGCAGGTAATTATGGTAGATTGCCCCTGTGCCAAGAAGACATTGCATAAATCCTGCACCTGAGGTACGACTGACAAGCTGTGAGTAATAGACTGCACCTTGGAAAAGATTTATATTTGAGGCCTAGTTCGCTGGTGTGCTTTCTGCTTTTCATTTCTCAATAACTTGACTGGAACTAAGGCAGTCAGTTATTTCCCAAATTCTCCATTTTCATGATAGGATAATCAATAAAGAGCAACTATTAATTCAGAGTCACTCTGATATACTGGGACCAGACAGTTTTACTCTGATATTGATTTCTTTTGTAATTTACCACTGGGAGTAGGCACTTCGGAGGTCATTAGAAGTTGGTCGCTCCTCCCTGATGCAAGTTCACTCTGCTGAGAGCATGGTCAGCTGGACTTCCCATTCTCCATGATGTGCAGGGCAGCAAGGGAGATTGGAAAAGTTCCAGCAACCTACACCATATCGCATAGCCTGAAATCGAAGGCAGAACTGGGAGATGATTCTCTTTTTGGAGACGGAGCTGTTGGAATGGGGTCTGGAGATGATGCTAGGCCCCTGTCCTGGGACCAGGTGCCCCCCCAGTCATTTTTCTATAGCTGTTCTCTTGGAGAAGTCTTTCATTACTGCCCTGCATCATTCAGAGAGTCTTCAAAACAACAACAACAACAACAACAACAAGCAGTTCTATCTCATAAAGGCTTCCAGTATATTTCACAAATACATCCCGGATACCCATTCTCTTCCATGTCCCGATTTCCCCTAGGATATTTCAGATGACACACTTTGTGATTTCTAAAATTAAACATCTGCCAGCAGGATTCATGGACTTTGTAAATTATCTATATTCCCCGAGTCCCATATTACTGTGTGAGCATTAACTTGCTGACCACATGCTTCATCTCCAAGGAAATCTGAGATTTTACAATAATTATCAAGCTCTTCCTCTACTTTATCTTTCCTCGTGCAAGCTATGGCTGAATCCTGCAAGGCTCTGCTTGATCTCATTCCATGAGTATCGACCACATACCATTTGTCCATAGTGCTATTTTAAAGCATTTGCACTTGAATCATAGGTCTATCTACTTGTGACTCTATCAACAGGGAATTCCCCAATCACCTAAGACCCAGCTACCCGCACCTTCTTTTTTTTTTTTACAGACATACTGGTTTTATATTTGCTATGCAGTTAATACCTAGAAAGCTCTATGGGTGTAGGGGACGGGAGCAGGTCGGGTAGGATCCAGAGAGAAATGCATGGAGTGATCGATGCCTATATAGATGTATCACTTTGGATCTTAAAAGGTTGTATAACTACAATGCACAAAAAAAGTATTAAAAAAATTAGTTGTTAAGTGTTCTCTCTTCATTCTTGCAAAATGCTACCCTTTGCTAAGGGCATCAATAAACAGAAGTTTTAGAAAGTTATGTGTTTATAATATTTTGTTGTATTTGATCTTCCTTGTTTCTAGCATGCTTTTAAAAATAATTTCTTGCCGGGCGTGGTGGCGCACGCTTGTGATCCCCGCGCCTGGGAGGCAGAGACAGGAGGATCGCGCAGGTTCAAAGCCAGCCGCGCGCGCTGGTTTAGGAGACCCTGTTTCCAAATTAAAAAATGTAAAAATAGGTCTGGGAGTGAAGCCCGGAGATAGAAGGGCTTCCAGGAACCCCAGTACCACCAAAAAAAAAAAAAAAAAAAAGAAAAAAATAATTTCTTATGCGAGTTAGTTTTTTTTTTTAATACAATGGTGTAGTATAGTATTTGGTTTAAAACTACTAGTGATAAATTAATGCCACTGATAAGCCATCAAAATTTGAGACTTTCTGGGATGTTAATTATATACTTTTTTTTGCTTTGTCTTGCATATTAAAATAATTTTTAAGAAGAACAAGTATTAAGATGTAAAGACAGTGCACAAGCACACACACAAGTGTATACACACAGGCCAGCTCTAGCTAAATGACAAGTCAGTGTTAACAGTGTTAATGAAGCCATCTTGTTGGGTAAATGGTGGGAGGGGCTCAAAGTCAAGGCCATGGTGAAAAGAGCAAAAGGAGGAGCAGATTTTAATCCAGAATAACTAGAATCATGTCATTCAGAAAAAGCTGATAAAAAGTTTTTAAATGAGTGATTAGCATATGTGCTCATAGGTCCATTTAGATGTATCTAGATATCTCCAGGTAGCTGGAATAAACACTGTAGCTTTAGAAATTATGAATCATTATATTTTTATAAAGATAAAATAATGAAGGAAGATGATAATTTCCTCTCATCATAAAATCTGCAGGCTCTCAGGAAGAACAACTTATTTATTTGTAAGTATTAAAAATCTTCATAGTTATAAAAATACAACCCTAGGTTTGTATTGATGAAGACGTACTTAAGAGCAGTAATACATACTATTTGATGATGTTCCTAGTAGAATATAAAGAATATAATTTTTTATCCCTTTTGCATTAATAAATGTTATTTATATTATACATTTTGAAAAAAATACTGGGGCTTGAACTCGGAGGCATTCTATGTCCAAGATATACACCCAGCCCCCTTTTTTTTTTTTTTTTTTTGAAACAGGATCTCACTAGGTTGGTAATGGTCTTGTTGATTACTATAGCTGACCTAACTGGCAATTCTCCTGCTTCAGCCTCCTAAGTACTAGGATTTCAGTTTTGCACCACCATGCCCAGCTATACTATATATGTTTTAAAAACTGTGACAAATATAACTTGCATTTCTATTTATATACCTTCAAGAAGAAAGAATGGTATTGAGAAGGCAAAGCATGATTGTATGTATTACATTAGTTTCCAGTTAATCTTTAGGGTAATTACTGTCCTATTTAACAAACATTCACCGGGGTGAATTACATGAGATACAGAAACACAGACAAATTAAAGAAATCCAAAAATGTCTCATCTGATTTTAATGCTGACCTCTTAAATGTGAAATCGTCACGGTGGTTATCCATGTTGGGAAAATTTTCAGTTCGTGAAATGAACCTGTGCTTCCAGCAATAATAGCACAGTGTTCTCAAGATTTTTTCTGTGAAATTTAACTTTTTGATCTGATGGGAAAATGTCAACATATGTAAAACTTCTACTCTCAGCCCAGGTGCAACTTTATCTCCTCAGTGCAACATTAGCTCAAAGTCAAATGAACCACAAATGACCCAACACAGACTCTGTCCTCAATCTTTGATGGCTGACTCAAGTCATACATGCCCTTGGCTTCTCATGGGACCTGGAGTAAATGTGCAAAAAGGGAAAAGCTATGTTTTAATTTTTATAGGTTCAGCTACAGGATTTCGTTTCTATCCAACTACTGTTTGTAACAAGTGCTTGCAGCTATTGAGCAAGAAGAGTTGAGCATTAGAATGAAGCCCTTTTTACAGTGAAATCATAAAATGAAGGTGATGTATGGAGGTTTACTTAGTAGTTGGAAATATGATGAAATCATAATGCTGCCCATTTATGGATTTTGTATGTGTATGTTCAAGGCCTACAATTTTTCCTTTGTTGAAAAAGTCAAGCTGGATGTCGTGGCCCATGTTTGTATTTCTATTTTGGGAGGTTGAAACAGGATCGTTGCAGGATCAAGGGCAGCCTCGGAAAATTAGTGAGACCCTGTTTCAAAATGCAAAAAAAAAAAAAAAACTGGGTTGGGGTATAGCTCTGGGATAGAATGCCCGTGGGTTCAATCCCCACCCACCCCCTCACATACATACACAATCAATTTGATTAAATTAAATGAATTTTGTGGATCTGCTGTACATCATTGTGCCTACAGTTAACAATACTCTATGATGCACCTAACATTTTATTAGGAAAGATTACATACTGTGTTCTTAACATGATTATAAATAAATAAATAAGTTCGATATTGCATTTTATCACTTAATACCGTCATAAAAGATATAAAGCTATTTGCTATAATCATTGTTATGAACAAAAATATTCTCCATTGGAACATTATGTTAAAACAATGTTTAAAAATGATGTTCTGTGTGACGCTTCCATTCTCATGAAGCTAACCCACAATATATTTATCACCATAAACTTACCTTTAACCTAATATGATAACTTCGGGGGGCAAAAAAAATCAGTTTATCTTGGGTCATTCATTTTATATCAGTGTCCATCCTAAGAGACTCAAAAACAAAACACAGTACTCAGCGATGCACTTTTATTTTCTTCTGTGGTGGTAACGTGGGGATCAGTCTGCAGTGCTTTTAGGCTAAGCTCCCTAGAACTATTGTTTATATTACTTCAACATTAATCCTCAGAAACCTAATTGTTGCTTTTTTAAAACCATCACTATTGGAAGCATTCTGTAACTAGGAAGTTTCTTCCTGAAAAGAGATGTGTGTAGTGAAGGTACTCCTGTTTTTAGATAATTTTGGCTGCTTATCAGAGCAGAAGCAGCTGTATTTTGTATTTAGAGTTTCTATTTAATGCAGCATGAAAAAAAAAGCAACAAGTGTTCTACCAGAAAATCACGTTTTGTTGAATGAAGCAAAGTAAAATGACCTGTAGTTCTACACCAAGGAAACTTGAGGATACTGGGAGAAAAATAAGGTGGGAATATGGCCTTTAGTGTTCAGTATGGCTTTCTTTTTTTTTTTTTTTTTAACTATGTATTTTGAATTTAGTGTATATTGCCCCAGTAATATACACTGGGTAAAAATATTTTTAGAATCCTTATCAGTCAGAAAAATGTCTTCTTCCATCCAAATCATTTGGAATGTATAGTGAAAATAATCCCATTTCACCCATTTGTGGAATGGCTGTCAAGGCTTTATTATTATAAGCAAATGGCAAATGCCTGCTCCAATGTGTAACTGATGCAAATTAAGCACATACTCTATTTCATAAATGAAGGGAGAATTATTGGAAACACTCTTTCAACTGATCAGTAAAAACTGATTACCATCAAAGAAGGGCCTGATTACTAACCACCAGCTTGGTGTTTAGCCGTAACATCTGGCCGACTCGGAGGGGAAAATTTGCTGAGCTTAAAAAATGTTTATTCCTACTTTCAACTCATGCATGTATAGAACACAGATGAGGACACATCTGATGTCCTTCGGATTTCTGTTGTGAAACAAATGTAACTCATCTTCAAGCAAAAATTTAGTAAGTTTTTTTTTTTTTTTCTTTCTTTCTTTCTTCTCACTGATTTGGCCTCTTAAGCTATTGGGGGATGGAGAAGAAGCAGAAGAAAATCAAGAGTGATTAGAGCCCTTAAAAATATGCGATGGATAATTGTGA
This sequence comes from Muscardinus avellanarius, assembly GCF_963383645.1. Taxonomy (NCBI): domain Eukaryota; kingdom Metazoa; phylum Chordata; class Mammalia; order Rodentia; family Gliridae; genus Muscardinus; species Muscardinus avellanarius. The sequence goes on from NC_137787.1 coordinate 185,413,071, forward strand.
CTCTGCATGTCTTCAGATGCACTTTGATCTAGGTGGAATTTTGATGTTAATTCACCTCATGTGGTTTCAGGCACAGACCTGAGGCTTGCTGGAGACAGAGGAACTCAGAACCTTCCTGATCCTTGACTGCAAAGGGCCTGCCCTAACTCACTCATGCCCCGCCTGTGGCTGGTACTGATCTTCCCCTACTGTTTGGCTAGCTGTAATTAAACTGATGATCAAATGAGTCTGCTTAGCAGCCGTGATCCCTGAGTATCCTTCCTTGACCACTGAAGCTTAGCTTCTGAGAATCACACCCTATGTTTATCCCTCCATCACACTTAAAGTTGTCATCATGATTTCTTATTTGGTTACCATTCCTCCCTCCCCAAACTCGTAAGCAATCCAGCGACTGTGTTTCCATTCCTTCCTGTATCTCAGGCCCCAGGATTAAGCCTGGCACGTACTAGGCACCCAGTAAGTATGGATTGAATGAATGGATGAATGAGTGAATAGATGGACAGAGGAATAAATGAATGAACAGAGTAATGAATGAGATGCCTTCTCAGTTTCTCAATGCAACTTAAATCCAGGAACAAGGGCTTGTGTCAAAAGGATGATGAGACAAAGCAGAGTAAGGGAAGGGCTGAGAGAGAAACATACCAACCCAAAGGTAATCATGCACAGTCATAGCTCTTAGGAAGATCTTCATAGAGGAATTATTTTTCAATGTAAAGGTTGGTTTATGTAGGCTTCTAATATGACTTTTTTGTATGTGTTCTCCATTTAAATTGGTTTTGAGAATAATACATATTCATGGCAAAAAATCTAAACAGATTTTAGCCCTCTTTGGGGGGTCATTTATTTTCTTATTCTCAGTGAATTTTCTTTCATGAAAAGATGCTCATCTGCTTGGCCCCAAAAGGGCAACTTCATGGAATTACTTTTTGCTACTCAACAAAAATGGAATTTCAACCCTCCTTTCCAAAAACATAAGGGCTGGCTAAAATTAGCATTGATTTAGTGCTCCAGGCCAACTTAAAGTGACATGTGAACATCAGAAAGAAAGAAAGGGGGGTGTTTCTAAATCCTATAAATCTCAGTGGGTTTTCCTCATTGGCTCATTCCATTACAATCTTGTTCTCAGGGATCAGATTTCCTAAAGTCAATATTTTTCTAAAAGCATGCCCTTTTGTCTTCCACTAAATATGGTCGTCTTGCTTTCTCCGATGACCATCTGAGAACAGCGGGAATATTTCTTCTCAGAAAAGACAGAGGGACAGAATCTAGACTTCTTGCCAAAGGTTATCACAGTCTGATAGCAAGAAGGAATGTGGGCTTCTGTGAACAAAATGTGCTATGTTTTCTGATGTTAACACCATTTATTTGGTTTTACTAAATGTCTGGTGAAATGGTCCAAATTGGAGAAAAACCCAGTCTGTACGTAGCTATTGCACATGGAAGAAGGAGTTCCCTGGAGAGCCGCAGAGGTCTTAGGAAGCAAGAGTTGTTCTAAAGCAAAGAGGGGCATCTTTCTGCACCCTTCCCCACTCCCGCGCCTGTTGGCAATGCTTTCTTCTCCCTCCGCTCTGCTGACCTTACTCATTCACGCTGACTTCTTCATCTTTTTTTAATTAACATTTTTTTTTCCTTGTGTGTATGCACTTGCTCTTCCTTTCTTTGCTTTTAATTTAAGGCTATCTTCTGTGTGGTTGTGTGTGTCAAATTCTCAAACAGATGGAAATTCAGTTGGAGGCGAAAGTTGCCAGGTGCTAGCCGCCTCTAAATAAATGCAGGGCTGGGATAGATGATCCACATGTCACCTGCATTCATTTAGTTGAAGACTGGACTTTTTCAGCCTTGGTACGCCTCAGCATTACCTGGGAAACCTGCTAAAACAAGACATGTTTACACTCTACCCCAGACTTTCTGGGGCGTAGAGAACTCAATTTGTTCACTAGGCACTTGGAACTTTATCACCGAGAGGATGGGATGGATGGCCAACTATTCTGCTTTGCCTAGAACCGAGGTTTTCCTGGGTTGTGTGCTAAAGCCAGGATATTCCTGAGCAAATTGGGACAGATATTTATGTTATTTATGGGTGAAAACCAAGACCAAAACAGTGAGTTCATCTATCTACTTTCTACCTTTTTAAAAATACTTTTATTGTTGTAAGCCTGGCACATTGGTGTATGCAAGCATTTGGGAAGCTGAGACAGGAGGATCGTGGTTTGAGGCCAGCCTCAGCTACATATGAGGCTGCCTACAATTCAGTGAGATCCTGTTTCAAAATAAAGAATAAAAGCCAGGCATGGTGGCACATTCTTGTAATTCCAGCACTTGGGAGACTGAGACAGGAGGACCATGCAGGTTTGAAGCCAGCCGCAGCTACTTAGTGAGGCTCTCAGCAACTTAGTGAGACCCTGTTTCCAAATAAAATATAAAAATAGGTCTGGGAATGTAGCTCGGAGATAGAAAAATCCTGGTTTCCATCCCCAGTGACACACACACACACACACACAAAAGAATAAAAAATAGATCTGGGGGTGTAGCTTGGAGGTAGACTATCCCTGGGTTCCATCCCCGGTACTGTAAAAACATACTTTCATTGGTATATTTTAATTATATATTATAGTGAGATTCAAAGTGATGCAAACATACATGTACACAGCACTTGATATGTTTCCCTCTACACCCCACCTGTTCCCTCCCTCTCCCTTTACATGCATGTTAGTGGGATTGGTAGCAGTACCTTCCCACGTGGACTCAGCGTTACTCGAACTGTTCCGTAACTCCACCGTCCTTTATTCCCCTCTCCACCTCCCTCTCCCAACATCCTCCCACATTCTACTAGTGTCTCTCCTCATTGACTTGAAGTCCCTTTTCTTTCCTACTTTCTCTCTAGCTTTCACATATGGAGAAAATATATGATCCTTGACTTTTTGAGACTGACCTCACTTAGCATAATATTTTCTCGCTCCATCCATTTCCGTCCAAATGACATAATTTTGTTTTTCTTTCATGCATACCCACGCTTACTGCAGCCAAATTTACTAGAGCCAAATTATGGAAGCAACTTAGCTGTCCATCAACTAATAAATATTTTCCATCTTTTAATCCTAATTATTTTTCAAAAACCCAAAGAAACCAAAAACCTACTATTATGGATATAAAATACGTAGATATGTTGCTTATCTCTTTTCATTTTTCAGGTATCCTTCCACATATTCCATGGGTAAATATATGTAATGAGAATAAAAATATCATAACATTGATTTTAGGATTAAATGAGATAAAATATATAAGGTACTTAATATAATCCTTGACACTAACTGCTCAGTAAATATTAGACATTAGTGATCTTTCTGTCCTGAAGTATTATTTTCTTCTTGGTTTTAATCTTTGGAGAAGGATGTGTCTTAAAGTCCTTCTAAGCTGGCAACTGGTATGATTTCATGGGAGATGCCTGTTATTGTCTCCTACCATGACAGATGCCTGTAGCCAGGGTGCTCCCTGGAGCTTCTCTGACTCATAGGTGCTAAGCCTAGAGGGTCTTACCTGCCCAACACCTTTGTGGGGACTTAGAGGTGTCTCCACATTCTCCCTGGCAGAAGAGTTCCGTCTTCTTTCTTTCTGGATTCTTCTGTGGACTTATGGTTTTCTTTTCTTAGTAAATGTGTGTTCCTAAACCCCAAAACAGCTTTCTGCTACTTGCCGGTGGCAGGCAGCTTCCCAGAATCGTTGTTTGGTTCTCAGCCCTTCAGCTTAAAGTTGATATTAGACCAACACACACTTCCTCTGGAAAATAAATCTGCCCACATACATGCTCTGTCAGATCAGGTTTCAGACATAGTTGGCACTTGCTTAAACAGTTCTCATCTTTAGGGTGGTTCATAATTTGTTGACCTAAACCGCAAAACAAAACATAACCTTTTAGGTAGAAAGGATGACACCCCCCTGTGATCTTGTCCTATTATCCGACTCAATGACCCTTGGATCAACCCTTTGCCCCTCTGTCTGCTCTTTGTAAACCATGGTATATAATGAAGGACAGTTGGCACACTCCTTGCCCAGAATAACCAAGCGCGTCATCTATAAAAACTAGTCCTTTCTGTTGCTTTATTAAAAAATCAGCAGCACGCAAGGTCACAGAGTTAGGTAGTGAACTAACTGGAAACACTACCCAAGAAGTCTGACTCCCAGCCCTGAACATTCATCCTCTCATGCTTCCTTCCTTGGGAGAAAGGCTGACCACGGCAGGAAGAACCAGAGAGCAAGCCTCTAAATTATACATGGCCGCTGGTCTCATTTTTGCTCTGTGGCTAATTGAAGTTTCAGAGGAGAGCTGCCTTTTTGGCTTCATATCTCATCTCGTCACAATTGCCTCCCAAGTATTGGAGAGCATACTCGGCAATCTTGCCTCATTGAGGGTCAGATAGATGTGGTGGGCTTGGAGGAGTCTCGGGATTATAGGTTCGTGTCTTGGTTCACACCAAACTGGGGAGCTCATCTTTGTTCATTTACCATTTCAGAATAAGATAAATAAAAAACCTTGAAAGTCAACCCCATGGAATCTGCATTTGAGGGGAAAGGAATGTGAGCGGTAGAAAACAAGCCATCGAGATATGTAAATTACCAAATAAGGGAAATCACTAGGTCCTCTACTCCCGTGGGTTTCTAGCATGGGAGGAATTAAATATGGATTAGGTTGCACAAAAATTTTCAGAGTCTTTCATACCATGCTGCATCTGATAAAGATGAGGACTGTGGAGAGAGGGTAAATCCAGGTGTATAAAACAACCAGCTACAGTAACTCACAGACAGCATATTTTGCAGGGTTTGTAAGTAGAATTGTCATATTATATCTGCCTTTATGCTTTGATCAACTAGTCCTCATCTTATTTTTATATAGAATAGAATAGACTCATTGCTCTTTGAAACCTAGGCACTAAAATATTAATAAAGTGTCACTAATGGTAAAATAATGACTTCCTCTCACATTAGAAGACTATAGGATAAGCCAGGCATGATGGTGCACACTTATAATCCCAGCATTTAGGAGGCTGAGAACAGAGGATCCTGGTTTGTGGACAGCCTCAGCTACTTAGTGAGGCAACTGAGTGTGACCCTGTTTCAAAAACATAAAAAGACTAAGAAAAATAGGGCTGGGGGTGCAGTTCAAAGGCACAATGCCCTGGGTTCCATCCCAGTACCACAGGGGGTAAAACAAAACTATAGGATTATTTATTTCTCCATTGCACTTTTGCTTTTATTTATAGAGATAACAGCATTGCTTAGTTTTTGAGCTGTTTATAAGAAAGCATATCTTTTCCCCCTTTACTGAATATCATTAACCATTTTATTGAATGAAAGACATAGGTGCACTATGGGCCTGAAACAACTAAAGCCCCGGGCCTCCTGCTTGGTCACTCCTAATGTGGAATTTCAAGGATGGAGAAGCATTTCAGTCGGAGGGTCTGTCTTTGGCCACCTTGTGGTGGGCACAACTGAGAGGAAGTGATGTACAAGGACGTGAGTTTGGAGGAAGTTAAAAGGAAGTGTGTACACAGAAGAGAAACAAGATTCAGTTAGAACTGTTCTGTAGTTTTCTATGTGGAAAAAAAATTAAGGAAAAACCAAATGGAATGATGTTTTAATAGATGTGGGGGTGTGGAAGAGCAGGCGTGGAATTTCAGAATATCGCTTCTGTACAGAGCCCTGCCTCCTACTCATCCCTCAGGTGAAGACCCTGTCTGCTGAGAAGGTGAGAGGCAGGTGCCAATAACACCATCTGCTGCTCTTGAAGCCCTTTTGTGTCCTTCCCTGTCACGACATACTATGGATGGATAGAACCCTCAGAAATTAGAATCATTAAATATCAAAATTCCTTCTAATCAGAGGTCTTAGTCTCTATTATATACATAATGGGACACTTTCTCTTTCATTTCTCCCAAAATATAGTAGACTATGACTGCTGGGGCACAGCATATTCCCCACATTGTTATAAAGAATTTAACCCCAAAATATAAGGAATAAAAAATGGGAATAGTCTTAAGATGAAGCAGTAAAGTGCTCCTCCAGTACTGAGCTCATATACGCAGTTCACCTTCTTTATTCGGCTCTGTACTTTGAGAACCTTCTAAGTAGATTTAAATAGTCCAATCCTGATCCTTCTGGTTTATTTGATGTCTCACTTACAGATGTGTGACTGTGGAGATCCCTGTTAGGTCACTGTGCTGGAATGCTCATCTAGTCTAAAGTTGAAGTTTATGGCTTCCCTTGCTCACCGTCTACTTCCTCAACCTCCGCCCTTTCGCTCGGCAACTTCAAAATAGTATCTGTGATTTCCACAGCCCTCAGACTATTCCATGTCCTCTGGTATCCACCAGGCTGTCTTCAATTTAGCCTGTACTACTGAGCATTAAGCCCTGAGCGCTGTGGGCTAGAAGCTCAGCTGGCCAGTGTAGCAACTTCAAGACTTTTTTTTTCAGGAAGAGGCTTTTTTAGTAACACATAAAGCCCAGCAGACCTCTTTTGGCCATGTGGCTTATTGGCAAAGAGATAAGTCCAAATCAAGTAGTCATGGGCGCTACCTTGGTTTGGATGCATTTGAGCCAATAGGTTTCTGATACATCCATGGGCATAGCTGCCATTCTTATGATAAGGGGTATGCTTGTTTAAAAAAAAAAAAGTCACCCATGTTCAGCAACATCTAAAACTGTAAAGACATTTCCATAGCATTTATATCAAGTTCTTCCCTGACTGGGACCAAGTTGCCAATCAAAGGTCGTTTTTCCTACAGGTACCATTTCTAAATTACATTCTTTACATATATCAAGTGACAGGAAGCTAAAACATTCACTTAAATTAAGTTTCCACACAGAGGGGAAATAATCTCTTTATGCCCCACTCCCAGGTTACTGGACATCCTCCCTTTTATCTTTCTTAGAGGCATTCTGAAGAGAGTATGGAGTATTGGGAAAGGTATCACAAGGTAACTAATACTTTGAACTTGATCAGAAGATAAGTTATGCTAATATGATACACTTTTGTCCAATCCCTCCTCAGTCTATTCTTTCTACCAGGATCCCAGACATACTTAGTGCTATAATTAGTAAGAGTCATGTATAATGCCTGCATGATGGATTCATTTTTTCAGAAGCTGCCTTTAATAGTATACTATTGTATTCTAAGTGACTTCTGGAGACATACATTAAATGAATTAACACAGAAGTATACTCGCCAGATTCTTAGCAAGAGTTGCTTTCTCCTTAAGCATGTATTCAGAGACTCTAAGGAGTCATGTACTCTTCTGGCCTCTGGAAATTCATGGCAAAGAAGACAGGGAAAGTCCTTCTTTTAAAACTTGTATTGACTGGGGGAGATTGACAGGCTAAAAATACAGAGAGACTTTTAGTGACAGGCAGTAATGGTAGACAGGGGCCAGGGAGAAGGGAGATGGGGAAGGCTGCTTTAAGCAGACAGCTCAGCAGAGGCCCATGGAAGAAAATGGTGTCTGAGCTGACACTCAAGGGGTGGGGAAAAGACTGTGCAAAATTAGAAGGAGAAGCAGTCCAAGAAAGAAGGTGTAAAAACCAATGCCCAGGGAGAGGGAAGTGCTTCATATGTAGTGAAAAGGTAATGACAACAATACTTGTGCTTATCGCTGGCATTTCTCATGCTTATTGTGTGCCAGAACCAGTATTAAGTGTTTACAGCTCATTAGCTCATTAATTTGTCAAACCACCTTTATGATTTTATAGATAAAGAAACAGAGGCCTAAAGAATTGAGGTCAGAGACAGGTGTAGTTGTGCATGCGTGTACTCTCAGTGCTTGGGAGGCTGAGAAAGGAGGATCCCAGGTTTGTGGCCAGCCTCAGCAACTTAGTGAGACCTTCAGCACCTTAGTAAAGCTCTGTGTTAAAATTGAAATATAGCCGGGCGTGGTGGTGCACTCTTGTAATCCCCGCGCTTGGGAGGCAGAGACAGGAGGATCGCGCAGGTTCGAAGCCAGACGCGCGCTGGCTTAGGAGACCCTGTTTCCAAAATAAATATATAAAATAGGTCTGGGAGTGTAGCCCAGAGGTTGAAGGGCTTCCAGGAACCCCAGTACCACAAAAAATATTGAAATATAAAATAGAGTCAGGGGTATAGCTCAGAGGTAAAATGCCCCTGGGTTCAATCCCCAGTACCAAAAAAGAATTTAAGTTAGAGTAACATAGATTTTAGACCTTATATCTGAGATGTGGACCTACATTCAAGGCTTAGATTTTAAAGCATGCTAAGCTAAATGTGGAATTTTCTAGAGCAAAATGTTTGCCACTGCTCTCTGGCCCACTGAGTTTTTGAAACACTGAGTGAGGCTACAAAGGAGATGGTCCTGAAAGTCCCAAGGGAGACATCAAAAAGCACATGGTTTGGCCAAGTAAGCATCGCTTTGCAATCTATTAGGCACAGTTAAATATTTATCACCTTAGAAAGCTCAGGGTTGATGACACTTTCAAATTGTCAATTTCCGTTTACTTTGGGGCAGACTGTTGTCTTACTGTATTCAAAAACCGTCATCCCAGCCTTTCTCTGCTTATACTGAGTGGCTCCCTCTTCACACCCAGAGCAGAAGTTGGCCAACATTGTCTAAATAAACCAGTTTCGACTGAATTTTAAAGCTACTCTGAAATACATTGCCGTCAGCAAAATGATTCTCTAAAAAGTCACAAAATTCTACAGCATGACTCATTATTTGTTAACGGTTTTTGTTAAGAAAACCATTGGCCATTTTACAGGTAGTGCTGCAGCCAGCAACAATAAGCCCCCTTTGGAAAACACACGATTCAGTTTCATGTGCCTTTAAATTTTCATTCGTGCCTTTGCTCCTCCCCCTCCTTCTGCCTTCTCTCCCTCCCCAGTCATTTAGGAAAACACCCAAACATTTTTTCAGTAAGAACTACTTTTGAAAGAGCTGCTCATGTAATCTCCCAGAGCTCTACTGGGCAGATTTAGACAGTTGGGTTTCATTATGTTAGTAGTAATAATGACAATGATAGCTCACCTGCATTCAACCCTTGCTACCTGTAGGCACAGTTCTAGACACCTTAAGGACTCTGAAGAGACACAAAGAACATCTCTATTTCACAGATGAAGAGACTAAAGTTATATAACTTGCCCCAGACACAGGAGCAAAAGGCAGAACTGGTATTGGAACCCAGTCTGTCTTGTACCACCTTGCTAGACTATCTCCAGATACATGCCCACAGCATCTCTTTTTGAGTCTCAATAGCAAAGAGGGATAATGATCTAATACTATCTGGATCTACCAATGCATTTTTCTAGTTACCTTCTTCAAATGTATTCGGCCACATAGATTCTTCTAAGGCTACAGAAATCTATGCTTCTGTCTTTGGTTCCACCAGAGGAAGTTTGGAAACCTGACCATCCCCTGCCACTCGTGGTAGGTAATTACCAAGTCATTTGGTATGCTTGTGTGTACAGCACATGGCCTAGAACATTTTCCTAGGGATCCATTCCCAGCTGACTGGTTAGCAGGTGTTCAGAAATATCAGGTGCTTATGGAGGTAAGATTTGGGCCATCCTTTTACCAGATGACAATGATAGCTCACCTGCATTCAACCCTTGCTACCTGTAGGCACAGTTCAAGACACCTTAAGGACTCTGAGAGAGACACAAAGAACATCTCTATTTCACAGATGAAGAGACTAAAGTTATATAACTTGCCCCAGACACAGGAGCAAAAGGCAACAGTGGTATTGGAACCCAGTCTGTCTTGTACCACCTTGCTAGACCAACTTTTCAGATGGTGACCAACTTTTCAGAGAACAATTGTGCTAATGTTATGATTAACCACTTTTGCCCACAGAGCTTACCCCTTTTTGCTTACCAAAAATAATAGTAATAAAAGGTAGAACTTAAACTCATATCTGGCTGAATTCCATCCCAGGAGACTTCCGGAAGAAAGAAAAGAAAAGAGAAGAAGAGAAAAGAAAAGAAAGAAAGAAAGACACACGACTTATTCCCATCCTTCTAACCCCAGCTCGATTCAGCAATTTTTTAAAAATTCTCTTCCCTGTTGATAATGATGTTGTACAGTTACATAGCAAATGTAAGAAGGTCTCATCCAGTGGCTTAGACTTAGATGCTCGAACATGTGTTGATTCCTTCTTCCTCTGAGCCAAGTGTGGTGGTGCATGCTTGTAAATCTCAGCATTTGAGAGGCTGAGACAGGATTGTGGTTTGCAGATAGCAAATATATATATTGAGGCCCTTTGCAACTCAGTGAGACCTTGTTTCAAAACAAAGAATAAAGAATAGGGCAGGGGGTGTAGCTCAGAGATAGAATGCCCCTGGGTTCCATCCCCAGAGCTGCTGCAATATACATACATACATACACATACACACACACACACACACACACACACACACACACACACATATATATATGTATATATATATGTGTGTGTGTGTGTATATATATATATATATATATATATATATATATATGAAAATAATTCCTTCTCTCTCCCCTGCTGTCCTGCTTTCTTACTTTCTCAACTTTTATGTGGCCTTCTCTCTTGTATTCTGATACTCCTTTATACATCTTAGTCTTAACTCTTGTGATAGACTTACTGGCAACATTAACTAAACATTCTCATTTACCTAGATCTCTCTCCCCAGAAGGCCTAATCCCCTACTCCTCTGCTCGGGCATTTCTGTGCACTCTGATGCTACTACATCTTTGTTGCCAATGAGAGTTTTTATTGTTTGCTCAACAAAATTATTTCATTAAGTGAATGGCTTTCGAGATTCATTTGATTTTCTTTTTATTACTAGCTTGAGGAAAAGATATACAGCTTTTGTTAGAAGAATATGCCAAAACTAAAATATCTACCTATATAGACATTATTCTTATTATGATTTATGTCCTAACATAGTAATAAAATTATTTTATAGGTTTACTTTAAAGCATTTAATCACTGCCTTGAGAATTTCAAAGCTAATGTGTACAAAGGTTAGTGCTAGTAATGGCCATTGCATTCTGAATCAGTAAATCGTTCATGTATTTGTATCTGTTTATATATTATGTATATCTATATCTATATTTATTTCTGCATCTTTGACCAGATAAGAATTTCCTCTTATTAAATTTGAGTTGGTATATTTAAAAAAATATTGAAAACCTACTTTCTGCTAAAATATATTAAGGGAAAAGGCAGTGATCAAGTCCACTGGACCTTCATTTATAAGCTAGAGGGGCACTCATTGTAAGTGAGATCTTGAAAGAAGAGTCAAAGGTGAGCTTTTTCAATGCTGGTAATTAATTCTTGCTTTGCATAGGCTAATTGAGGGCAATCATTGAATACTCGATGTCATTTCATTTCCTAGCTGTCAATGGGTCTACAACCTGCTTTCTCTGCTAAATCTGTTAACCTCTGTGCTTTCCTGTGCTGGTAGAGGGATGTTAAAGATAGAGGGGCACCAAGAGCTTTGTTCTTTTTGTGTGTGAATGTCAATATTTTTCTGCAATAGAATGTTGTTCTCCTTTGACACATATATATATATATATATATATATATATATATATATATATATATATATTCTTTTCCTAACATCTCTGTTAAGGCTAAAAAAAAAAAAAAAGAGACACTGTCACTCTTTGTTACTTTAGGGGACCAAAATGAAGAGAGTGAACTATGTAGTCTGCCTTATTTATGTTGCAGATGAACCCAAACGCAGGTGAACACATGCATTGAATTATTCAGAAAGTAGTTACCCAGTAACTAGAAAGTTTTAGGCATTGTGCCAATATCAGAGATGTAAAAAAGGAAACACTAAGCTTTTGAGCAACTCAGGGACCACTGTGGAGCCTGACATTGCCATGAGGCACCTGCTTGGACAAGGTCCTCGGCATCACCCCTCATGCTGTAGGTTACCACTTTCACCATTCTTGAATTTGAACATCCCCTGAGCTCTACCCCATAACAAATTACTTAACACATCTTTTTTTTTTTTTAATCACTTTTCACTAACTTTTCTGCTGTTCTTACTCCTCAACCCTACCCAAATAAGTACCAGTTCAAGCCAATGGCTTATTTGGCAATATTTGAGGCAATATATCTGTGTCTGTCCTGTGGCTAATGTGTGTGGCTGTATAGTTTGAATTTGGGGATTGGCTGGATTCATTTGCCTGGATGGCCATGTTTTCTTTCACCCAAGAACTCAGAGAAGCACAGCCAATTCCAGTTGCACCAATCTCTTTTCTCCTAAAAGATAATTTAAGTAAATATTTCTGGATGTTTTTACATATTTATTTGCTTAAATACTTGCTCATCTTTATCTTGACGTAGGCTTTGAGCTAGCCTTTTGCAGTTTTATTTTGCTTTCTTCTTGTTTATTTTTCATAAATTCTATATTTACTTGGCAAATATCATTTCTACCTCTTATGGTTTGTTTCCTAGTTTATTTATTGATATCACTTTGTATTCACAGTTTTTTGTAGTTTGTGAGAAAAAGGAGTGAGACAGATGCCTTTATAAACTTCTCAGAACTTAGTATTGTAGATAATACAATGTAGGACTAAATATAGTGGGCTGAACTCACTGAACCTGAATCAATGTTAATTACTGTTTTTTGTTTCTTTTTTTTTAGTATAAGCAAAAGAATTACTTTCAACATGATCTTCTTTTACCATACTTAAAAACATTCTAAATCAAGTTTACCTTTTTTTTTTCTATTATCTGTAGTGAGAATACTGAACATTTGTTCATAATTGAATATTAAGGCTAGAGATGGTTTGAAAAAATAATAGAAAACCTTAACATATCCAAATAGCAATAAAGTCCATAACTTCTCTGACATAGTAATTTTGCTACTATCTATAGTGGATGGAAAGCCCCTGTAAATTACCATTACTCATCATAATATTATGAGATCTTGATTATACGATGGCTTTATAGTGATAGTTTGATTTCCCCTCAAACACTCACATGGCTTAGGGTGGCATAGTCTATTTCATTTTTGCCCCAATGGGCACGGTGTCATTTCATGTGGAGGCTAGTTCTTTGTTCTTTTGCCCAAAAGGGATGCCAAGGTTCCTTAGGATCGTGAATGCATAAAGTGGAGGCCACATTCTTCCCCAGTTTTTCCAGGGACTCTGAGCACTTCTATAATGCTCAACATGGGGGAAATGATGCCCTGTGTCCTCTGGTGAGCGGCAAGACTATCCTAGTCCATGGATAGAAACCCAGCTAGGATTTTCTTTCACATTTCCCAGACACAATCTTCTGGAACTGGGAGATAGTATTTGTCTCCACTGGTAGAGTTGGTAGTGAAAGGTTGGGGACATTTTCCTTTTCCTTATGGATCTAAGGAATTCAAATTATCTTACAAATAAGGAACTAAACTCAGTATACATTTAGAAAAATATCAAGATCAGGAGAAGTTAGGTAATAGTGAGGCAAAATTAGTACAAAATTGTCTAATTGGTATAAAAGTTATTTGAGAAGTCATAAAGAAGAAAAGTTCAAAACTGAAACAACAACAACAACAAAATACCAGCAGATGATATTTGTCTCAAAATGTGAAGGAAACCTCTATATTAGTGAACCGGGAATAAAGTGTGTGAGAGAGAAATTCACTTATTGAAAACTAAATAATAATAATAAAGCAAAAAATTAAAAGTCATTTCTCTCAAAGAACATGATCACAGGCTATACACATGGTCAATTACATCTCACCATATCAGATTCAATTAACTATTATAAACATTTAGCTCAACCACCAGTGTAGATTTATCTTTTCCAGTCTCCACAGCTTCAAATGACCCCTAGCTAAGTTGGATTGTTTAAAAAAAGCAAATGAAACAACCCCGGAAGCCTTCTCTAAACAGACACATAGCATTCTTCATTATGAAACAGCTGGCACTATTGCTATACAAAATTTCATTAAATTAACCTTAATGGTTTAATGATGTAAGAAAAAAACACACGTGCAATAAAATTTTAAGATGTAACTTCCATCTCCATCTTAGATCACTTCTATTAAAGATCAAGCATCGTTGATGTTTGGAGAAAGGCTTCAGTAATTTGTATTTTATCCTTAACTTTTAATCTTTATTTTGAACATTACCTTCATTTTTCTTTGTTATTCTGCTTCTTATCATGGAAAAAAATTCTTAACAAAAAATAGCTAAATTTTACTTGATATGATTACATTTTTTTATTTGCTTGACCTTATTAACTGAAAGATTCTCTTTTGGTGACCTATATAGTGTGGGGTACTGTTATGTGCCCAGTACAAACTATTTAGAACTCTATTTTCAAGAGTCTAACAAGCTAAAAAATATATATAGCATTTTTTTTAATCCTGTGAAGACTAAAGAAATGATTCCTATTGTGTAGGTGAAAAGTAGGTTCAGAAACAGTTGACTTTGCCAAATTAAGGGATGGTTACAGAAAGATCATGTTCATGTCTAGGATCTTAGACCCTAATTCACATCTGTGAAATTTGGCTCTTAAAATGTTATGTGTCAGAGCACACACAATTGTTACAATGGGGAAAATAAAGAAGTGAGACAAAGGCCATTGGTGAAGTTGGAGATAACTTAGGTAGGGGTAGTCCCACAGAATGAGATGATAAGATCCATTAAGGACAGCTGAGACTTTGAGCCATGATACTAGCGTTAGGACAGATAAGCCAGAAATAACATAAAAGAATTTTAGATGCCCCTGTCCAAGTGTATACACAGGGAAAACATCTTTTCTTTTAGGGTCAGCACCTTTTGACAAATAATAAACATAATTTTAATTAAAAGATATAAATTATATAGATTTTTATATATAGGACAAATATAGAATGGGATGGCCAAATTAAACATTAGCATTTGTATTACTTCGTATTTTTATTACTTTTTTTGTTGGTGAGAACACTTAACATCTACTCTTAGCAATTTTTTTTTTAATGGTACTTGGGATTGAAGCCAGGAAATTCTACCACTAAGCCCTTTTGTTTTTGCGGGTCTGGGGATGGAACCCAGGGACATTTGACCTCCGAGCTACACCCTCTGCCCTATTTTTTATTCTTTATTTTGAAACACGGTCTCACTGCATTGTGGAGGGCCTCACTAAGTAGCTGAAGCTGTCCGTGAACTGCGATCCTCCCATCTCAGCCTCCCGAATGCTGGGATTTCGTGTGTGTGCCACCACGCCCGACTTAAGCTCTTTTTTTATATTTTACTTTGAAGCAGAGCGTTGTTAAGTTGTTCCTGTTGGCTTCCTCCTGCCTCAGCCTCCAGAGCCACTTCAATTACAAGCATGTGCCACCACGTCCTATACTATTTTCAATAATAAGACATAATTTTATTAACTGTAGCTGCCATGATATGCAATAGCTCTCTTGAAGATTTTCTTCTTTTCAACCTGTAATATTTAATCCATTGACAAATATCTCCTCATTCCCCCCAGTCCCCACTCTCTAATTATTCCCATTCTATTCTCTATTCAATTATAATAGGTTATTATAATATAATAGAATAAAATATTTTATTCTATTCTGCTACTATGAATTCAACTTTTTAAAAATTGAAGTGTTTTTAAATTGATACATAATTTTTCATATTTATGAAATACAGTGTGATAATTAGATACATGCATACAATTGTAATGATCAGATCAGGGTAATTAGCACTTCCTACTCTTTAAACATCTCTTTGTTTTGGAAAGCTTCAAACTCCTGTCTTCTAATCCTTTGTAAGGTAGGCGATACATTACTGTGTTACCCTACTGCACTGTAGAACATTAGAACATATTCCTTCTACCTAAGTGAGTTTTGCTATAATTTTTACTTTTCAAAATCTCACAGGAGTGAGAATATGAGGTGCTTTTCTTTTTGTGCCTGGCTTATTTCAGGTTCCAAATGTTGGTATAAATGCTGGGATTTCTTTCCTTTTAAAGGCAGAGTAGCATCCCATTATGTGTACCACCCTCATTTTCTTTGGGCGTGGACGCATAGTTTGATTCCATAATTTGGCTGTTGTGAATAGTGCTACAACATATACAAAAGCACAGATATCTCTTTGAAATACTGCTTTTCTTTCTTTTCATTATATACCCAGAAATGGAATTGCTGTATCAAATGATAGTTCTGTCTTTAATTTTCAGAGGAAACTCCATTTGCTTTCCATAATGAGTATACCAACTCACATTCTCACCAAGAAAAAAAAAAAAAATATGTGGGCTTCATTTCCTCTGTATCCTCACCAACATTTGCTGTTCTTTGGCTTGTTGGTGATAGCCATTCTAACAGGTGTGTGGTCATTTTTCACTATGCTTTTGACTTGCAGTTTTCTACTGATGTTGAAGTATACTTTTTTTGTATACTAACTGGCTATTTGTATGAGAAATGCCTTTTCAGGTCCTTGCCTATTTTTAATCAAAATATTTGTTTTCAGCCCGGTGTGGTGGCACACACTTGTAAACCCAGTACTTGGGAGGCTGAGACAGGAGGATCTCAGATTCACGTCCAACCTCAGCTGCTTAGTGAGGCCTTCCACAACTTAGTGATGCCCTGTTTCAAAATAAAGAATAAGAAATAGGACTGGGGATGTAGCTTGAAGGTAAATGCCCCTGGATTCAATCCCCAGTACAGGGGGGGAAAAAAAAAGAAAAAAGAAAAGAAAAGAAAAATATTTGTTTTCAAAATATATATTTATGTATTAGGACAAAAAGGATCGAGTAATATAATCAATTAAGTAGTTCGGTTTTTTTAATAAAGACTGCCACTCTTCAGTGGTAATCTTTAAAGTCACATGCACTCTTCAACCTACACTGGAATCCATCATCTCCTATCTCCTGTATCCTGTGATACCCCACACTCCATTCCAGGTGATTCTCTTCCTCACTGTTATGCATATTTCTGCTTCTTTTTTTTTAATATACTTTTTAAATTTGGAAACAGGGTCTTTTCAGCCAACGCGGCTGGCTTCAAACCTGCGCGATCCTCCTGTCTCCGCCTCCCAAGCGTGGGGATTACAAGCGTGCACCACCAAGTCCGGCATCATATTTCTGCTTCTAAGCTTCTTTTCCTAGAGTGATTTTTACTCTTCTGAGAAGTTACTTATTCTGTGTAATCTTCCCAATTATCCAGCTAGAATTGTCATCAATTAATCAATTGACTAATCAATTGATCAATTAATTTTTCCCCTAGCATTAGGATTATACAAAGAATACAAACAAAAAGTAGAAATCATAGTCTCACATGATAATTAGATATAAATGTTCCAGGGCCTATGATCACCTGTATAGTCCTAAAGCAAAGGGATCAGAACTGTTCTTTACTGTAGTGACCCTGTGCCTATAGGATGCTGAGTATATAACGTAGAATCTATAAGATATTTAATGGCCTCAAGTAGAGCGAGACAGGGGAGGTATGGATTGAAATGGAGTACAGGTAAAACAATAGGTTTGATTCATGACCTAGAAAGATAACCCATGGCTGCCCTGGCTTTAAGAACTACTGGAAGTAGTGCCTTCCTGGGAATCCAGCTCACAGAGCAAGGAGACCTGAATATTTCCCTCTACTTGACTGGACCGGAGCCACCCTGAAAAGATTTATTGGCTGTTGTTTTTTACTTTCCATCCAAACTGTTCTGCACATCTGGAGCCACTGAGCAAACAGAGAGGTAGAGAGACTTCCTTCTATGTAGAGTCCCAGCTGAGTATGCATTTTTCAACTCCCTTTCTTAAAACATGAGGCTTTCCAGCCGTAGTTCTGCTTACACTGACTTCCACTAAAGCTCATGTCCTTCATCTTCCCTCCCAGATGCAGAAGCACACTTCCAAGGCCAAGGTTTATTTTGAGTTCACTTTATCTATTTTAGGGTGCCTTTACAAAAAGGGTTCTATTTCTAACCTCCTGTGTTTTTCTTTATCCCTCACAGTAGAGGCTGGTAATTCATGTGCATACGTGCAGAGAAATTCTCAAAGCTGCTTTCAGTCCTTGTTTGAACTTCTCTACAAACTGATATTGTAGTCAAACCAGTGCCTTTTTTGTCACTTTTTTTCCCCCATTGCAATGAGCGGATGATTGTGCTTTGATGCTTCAAGCTATACTGATGACCATAAAGAGACATTGATACTGTCTGAATGCTGTAGAATTTCAGAACATGCAATGTTTCTTGGAAGATGTACACTTAAACAGAATTTTTTATAATAAATACATTGAATGTAAGTGGAGATGTCAATACACCTAGAATAACTTGAACAAAGTTATAGAGAAAAAGATATATTA
Organism: Muscardinus avellanarius; assembly: GCF_963383645.1. NCBI lineage: Eukaryota > Metazoa > Chordata > Mammalia > Rodentia > Gliridae > Muscardinus > Muscardinus avellanarius. The sequence goes on from NC_137787.1 coordinate 185,431,347, forward strand.
TGTAAAAATAGCAAGTAATTTATTATGGATACAATTTTACAGGATTAACTAAGTGCCTTACCCAATAAGCTAGTATAAATATCAAGAAGAAAAAGGGTAGCAGGGTGTGGTGGCCTCCTCATGTTGCTGAGGCTGGCCTCTAACCTGGAAGCTGAGACTGGAGGATCCAGGTTTGAGGCCAGCCTCAGCGACTTGGCAAGGCCCTCACCAACTGAGTGAGACCATTTCAAAACAAAAAATAAAATTGGTCTGGGAGTGTGGTTCAGAGGTAGAGTGTCTCTGGGTTCAATCTCCAGTACCACAAGAAGAGGAGGTAGAGGAGGAAGAGGAGGAGAAGGAGCAGGAAAAGGGCACATTTCATTGGAAACCCAGCGATAAAGCTGTTAAAATTACAATTCAAGGTGAGAAATCTGGCAGTGTTAGGAAAGTAGAGACCAGGGAATCATTTCAAGGATTTTTTTTTTATTATCCAGACCTTGAGGGATAAGGGCCTGGATTAGAGTAGGAGTAAGGAAATATATTGAAGAGAATGTGTTAAATGAAGTAGAAAAGAAGAATCTATTCTTTAAAAAATGTATAAGATCCAAGAATATATGGCATCAGTTCTCAAGATCTGTAGTGCATAATCATCATCTGGGGATTTTTTTTTAAAGACCCATTGCCATTGTTTTGTTTCTGAAGGCTTAGGGTGGAGCTTGTGATGGATATTTCAGACAGATGGCTCAATGGCTTCTGACACAGGTGGTACATAGATTATAATTTGAGAGGAACCAATGTAGCAGATGTCTGAGGGAGGAAGGAAAAGAGAGATTGCTGGGAACTATTAAACTATTATTTTGTATAAGCCACTATGGTGCTTTCTTATTTTCAGCTTTCTTCAGCAGAAATTTGTTAATTTATCACTGTAGCATAAGCCAGGGGTACTCATCCAAAAATTTTGGAGTGAGACCCTGTTTCAAAAAAAAAAAAAAATGTCTGGAGATGTAGCTCAGAGATAGAATGGCCCTGAGTTCAATCCCTTGTTCCCCCAAACAAAACAAAACAAAACAAAAAAGTTTACATGGTTAAATCTGGGTATGATGATACATATTTATAATCCCAGTAATTGGAAGGCTGAGAAAGGAGGATAGCAGGTTTGAGGCCTCAGCAATTTAGCAAGAACCCCTGCAACTTAGTGAGGACTTCTTGCAAAATGAAAAATGGAATAGGGCGGTGAGTATAGTTCAGAATTAAATTACCCCTGGACTTGATCCCCAGAACCATAAAACAAAACACATGGCTATGGAAAAGAGGGAAGAGAAGACGAATAAAAAGGAGCTGAATAAAAGACATTGGCCAAGCTGGGCATGGTGGCACACACTTGTAATCCCAGCATTCAGGAGGCTGAGACAGGAGGATCACCGTTTGCATACAGCCTCAGTGAGACCCTGTTTCAAAATAAAGAAGAAAAAATGGGGCTCGGGGTGTAGCTTAGAGGTAAATGCTCATGGGTTCCATCCCCAGTCCCTGAAAGAAAAAATAATAATAAAAGACAGTAGCGGTCACCCCAACATGGAGACACAAGGAAAAATACGTCTGACTTTTCAGACAGTTAGCACTAAGATGTTCCTGATGGACAGATTTAGAGGAGTTTCACAACCCAGGGTGGCCTCTTTCCTTTTTCTATTGTTCAAATGCTCTCACGTTTTCTGATAACCATAATGTTTCCCAAATGATGCTGTCAATTTATTCGACTGCTACATAAATAAGGACAAAAATAACTTACTGCTCGTCTGAGCATCTTCACTAAGTGGATATAATGACCATATTCTCTCTTTTTTTCATTAATAAAATGACATAAACGGTTAGGCGCGTCCATAGCAGCTATACATTGTGAACCAGTTGACTGCAAAATTTCACATTAAAAATTATTTCGTGAACCATTAAAATAAAATAGAGCACTTGAGAACTGAAAACTTTTGTTTTTATCAAACTTAAAAGTCATTAAAATTATTCAAGTACATTCAGCCTCTAAGCAGTTCCCAAATCCCTTTCATCCTGTGACTAAGCTACCTGAAATATACTGAGTGAAGAATTATACACAGGCAGAAAACAAGAGGTTAATAAAGCTTGTGAGTGGAACTTGAATTTGGCTTGGTGAGTGGCACAGGATTAGCCTTTGCATGTGGAAAACTGTGAGATTACTTCCAACCTGGTGAGCCTATTATGTCTGCATCTTCTCAGATTTTTACATGGCCTTGAGCAATTTGGGCTAAAGCCAGATATAACATTTTTATTTCAGTAAATCACTTCCCATTGTTGTACATTTTAAGGATGTACTGAAAGGTACTTTCAAGTCCCAAAATATCAGCCGATCACACAGCTATGATACCACACTTCCAGAGGTCTTTTGTGTAACCACAATGTTTTCTTTAACAGTTAAACTATCTCAGGAATAGTAATAAACACGAACTACTCTATTGCTGTACTTTTTAAAGAGCTGTGTAGTGTTACCTAATCCATGGTTTATGTCATATGCTTTTAATTCTCCCTAATAATAAAACCCAATGCTACTTACGTTGTGGTAGGAATCAGTAGTGGTTTTTTTTTTTTTTTTACCTGTAAAATACCAGAAAATTAATACTTTCTGCATTATGGGACCACAGGGCCTTTGCTCCAACTGAGCAGTTGAGTAACTGTGCCATTCATTACAGCATGAAAGCAGGCACAGAGAATATGCAAGGTGATGTGTGTAGCCATCTTTCCAGAATACTTTATTTGCAAAATATGGGCCAGATTTGGCCTGCAGGCCTTGGTTTTCTAGTGCCTGCAGGCATTCCTTTCCTGTCCTGTATGAAGTACAAATATACTTGTGATTTTACATAATGAATTATGACTAATGCTCTTAACTTCTCTAATGTGACAATCTCATCACAAGTCAGGTTATGAACAGTGTGCAGTTATAAGGCCTTTATTACTGAAGTCAGCTGGCTTTGCAGAGCTCGAAGGGAGAAGGAAAGCCTTGAGAGGTTCTCTAAGATGAAGGTGATAGTTTGTCGATTCTAGGGACACTAGAGTATATTACACCACCACATGCTTAGTCTCTTGATGCTGCTATAATACAACAGGCTGAATAGATTGTAAAGAACAGAAAGCTATTTTCTCACAGGTCTGAAGCCTGGGAAGTCTAAAATAAAAGCACCAGCAGTCTGGGTGCTCTGCTTCCAAGATGGCACCTTGAGGTTGGACCCCCATGAGGGGAGAAAAACTGTGTCCTCATTTGGCAGAAAGTGAAAGGGCCAGAGAGTCAAGTGCTGGCAAAGCCTCTATTATAAGGACCTTAATTATATTCATGAAGGAAGAGCCCTCATGGATTATTCATCTCTCTTAAAAAAATTACTTGTTTAATGAGATGATGGTGATATACTGAAGTTATGTATTTTATTTTGTTTAATAATTTTCCTGGTGCATTGCATTTTGTATCATGGTAAGATTCAAAGTCATATATCTATCTATCTATCTATCTATCTATCTATCATCTATACTCACTTAGTTTGCAGTTTCCCTCTGGATTCCATCCTGTTTTTCTTTCCTTCCTCCCTGTACATGTTAGTAAGGTTGGCAGTGATAACTTCATATATAAAATAAAATCATTTGATCTATTTCCTTCCTTGGGCCTTTTTTCCCCTTTTATTTCTCCTGTCCCACCCCCCTCTTCCACTATTCTACTGGTCTCTCCTCTTTTATCTAAAGGCCTTTTTCTTCCCTATTTTCTTCTAGGTTCTATGTATGAGAGAAAACACATGACTTTTTTTTTTTCTTTTTTTGAAACTGGCTGATCTCAACCTAATGTTCTCAGGTTCCATCCATTTATTTTCTAAAACTGACATGATTTTGTTCTTCTTTCTGGCAGAGTAAAACTCCATGGTGTTTATATACCATATATTTTTGTCCATCGATCTGCTGATGGACACCTAGATTGCTTTCATCGTTAGGCTCTTTTGAACTGTGTTGCTATAAACACAGGTATGCATGTATCACTATGGTATTCTCGGTATAAATGTTTTGGAAAGAACCGAGGAGTGGTACACCTGGGTCAAGTAGTAGTTCCATTTCTAGTCTTTTTGAGGAATCTCTATACTGATCACCATAGTGATCACACTAATTTATAATCCCACCAACAGTGTTCAGAAGTTCTTATTTCCCCACATTTTCACCTCATGTATAAAGATCTTAATTCCATTCCTGAAGGGCAGGTTCTTATGAAATAATCTCCTTTTAAAGGCTGCATTTTTAAATATTACATTGGCAGTACTCAGATTTTAGAAGGAGCACATTCAAACCATGGAACGAAACAACTAGTTTTGGGGAAGAAAAAATAACTGTTCGTTGAAATATCCTGTGCACTGTTCACTGTTCTTCACACACACACACACACACACACACACACACACACACACACACACACACGAGTGTGCTCGACAAACTTCTTTTCATTCTTTAAATTGCTCTCTCTATAAACCTCCCCTTAAACTAAATGAAAAACCTCACAAGTACATTGATTTCTTCTTGCAGTTACTAAGCCCGGTTGTACTTACCTGATTGCATGTCAATGACTAGGACTCCCAGACAAGAGGGCAAGATAAGCGGAGAGACGGGAGCAGATCCGGAAGGACTTTGTATCCTGTGCTAGACAGACTATATTAAATTAAGAGCAGTGAAAACCATTGGAGAGAATCATGCATGAAAGATAAAGATCTGATTGATCTTATAAAAAATGACAAGACAACCATATGGAGAATGAATTATGGAGGAATGAGATAATTGCTAGGAAGACACTTAGTGATCCAGAGAAACTTGATGATTGTTTGAACCTGGAGGGTAACGAGCAAGGTGGAGAAAGCACTGAGTATTTTATTTCAGAAGTAGCACATGTATCTTTATTAGTAGATGGGATGTGAGGGGAAAATCAAGGGCAGCTTTAAGGTTTTTGGTTTAAACAATTGGGAGATGGGCATATACAGAGCATGGCCCAAATAGAAGAAAAAATAAGAGCTCTCCTTTGTCTTTTTTAAGTGCCTAACTGATGAAGATATCATGCAGGCAATTGATTGTAGGAGAGCGTGTTAGAAAAGTAATCAGGATAGGAGATATTAGTGCCCTGTACTTTCTGAACCTGTCAGCACTCCATGAGAATATATGGCGTTATGATAATGTGCAGGGTCCTGGGCTAGGCCTCTTTTATTGATAAAATAAAGATAACATGGCATCTGCTGTCATGGAACTGCAAGTGTATCTAAATTATGGAACAACACTTAAATTTTTGAGTGAACAACTTATCCAATATTCAATGAAATTATGATATAGGCAAAAATACTTAGCAGTTCAGAGAAAGCTACAATAGGCCCTGGCCTATATAGAGGGGTAGACTATCATGGGAGCTACATGAAGTGGGTAGCTCAGAGGAAGATAGATTTGACAGACCTTGGTGGAAACGATAGTCCACAATTTTGTCAGTGAAAGGGGGGAGGTGCCCAAGGTCTTCAGTAGAAATGTAGAGTCAAGAACAAGAGAGAATTTGCATTGTGATTTTAAGCAAAAGAAGCAGCATGTCATTCCCTTTTCTTTCAGTTCTATTTGTTTTGCCCACAAGGTAAAGAAAAAAAAATTTTAACTTTCTGTAAATGCAAATATAAAAGGCCTTCTTAAAATAAAGTAGCAAAAATATTTGGATGTATAAACATAGCTTATAAAATCTGTCTTTGGCATTGACGATGTAGTAATATGCCTGAGGCCACTTTAAATATCTATAGTAATTTTACATCAATGTCACCCCATTATTATTACATACATACATGTACCCCTAGCAAAGGAATCAGGGCGATGACTCATCGAGCTGCTTCAAAGCTGAACAGGGGCGATGTAAGGGGGCCCCGGCATAGGGTTCATATGTATGTAATTGGCATGGGGAGATTAGATGGGTCCCTGTCTTGTGCGTCTGAACAAAAGGTGGTTGGAGATGGGGCTGCCCCCCTTCCGAGGCAGATCTGCCTGGAGACAGCAGAACCAGGGCTAGAGATAAGGGGTAGCATTATCTCCAGATCAAAGGACCTGCCGCGGACTTGCTCAGGATAAAACACTTAATAAACTGGAGTTCTGTGGCATTTTCATTCCAATTGCCCCCCTGTGCCCTGCTCCGGCACAGGGCTGTAACTATCTCTGTATTTCTTTTTAATAAACTTCTTTAAATCTTCAAAAAATTAATTAATTAATTAATATCAGTAGTAAAACAAAAGTAAACTTTCAGGTAATGAAGGTGGTATCATCACACTTAGTCTACCCATAGACATTTGGTCCAACATTTTGAACATTTAAAAACATATAAACCATGACTAGCTAAGAATCAAAAGCTCAAGATTTTTCTTTGGTCTTTTACCAAAGTGTCCATCAACAGAATGGATTACAAAACTATGGGATATGTACACAATGGAGTTTTCACAGCCATAAAAAAGAAGACAATTATGTCATCTGCGGGAAAAGAATAAATGAGTGGTATATGCATGTATACCTCTACCATCTTCTACCCTATTAAGGTATATGATTCAATTGTACCAATAAAAAATTTAAAAATTAAAAAAGATAAAAGCAGTAAGTGAATAAAGTTATATTACTAAAAAATTAAAAATATATTTAAAAATACAAAAGTGCACCAAACCTTATTGCCAACATCACAATCCAATTTAGAGTCTTACACACACCATATCCTTCTCTCCACCTTATCATCTAACCCAGGGATAGATACTAGTGAGGAAATGCTCTTGTACTCATAATCATCTGTGTCTTTTGAGTTAGGAATACAATTTTTATGTTCTTCTTTTACTTCAGTAGATGGCCCTATCCCTCTGATTATCTGTATTTAATTCAATTTTACTAAAGAATATTTGGAATGTGCTTAATATATATTCAAAGCACTATTCTAGCAGAAAGAATATAATAGGATGAATAAGACACATTCCTCAAAACCGATGAGTGGCCATCTAGTGGAAGAGATATTAATTATAACACAGTATTTTAAATACCTGAAGGTAGAACCATTTGAAATTAACACAGGGAATATCCTCTAAGAGGACTTGAACTTAGCCTTTTAAAGAGGGAGGGGTTTTTTTATTCATTTTTTAAATTGATGCATTGTAATCATATATCACATTGGAGTACAAGACTTGAGAGGATATATAAGCACACATCATCCAATTAGCCCTCATCCAGCCCCCATCCCATTCCCTCCCTCTCCCTCGATCCCATGCTTGTTTGGTGATTAACTTTGATACATTTGTTTATGTACCTCCTGCGTTTTAAAGAGGCTCCATCCTCCTCTATTCCATACCCTCTGATTGGTCACCTTAGTTGCTTCAATATAGGACCCTTTCTATATCTCGACCTCTTCCTGTTGCCCCCTTCCTCCTAGTTATTGCAGATTAGGGGAAGCATCTGATTTTTATTTTCTGTGATATTTCTCTGTGCATGCCGCGTTACAAGTACCGACCCCCACTCTTGACGGCCCCAGTAGTGGCCTGTCTACCCGGTGGACTGATCCATACCAGACCTTGTTGGCTCAAGCAGCGACCTTGCCTCATGGGAAGCCCCGGTTCTGGTCTCGCTGGCCCCCACACCAGCCTAACCCCTCAGCTGGCTCCGATCCCAGCCTCGGAGGCCCCAGCACCAGCCTAGCCTCTCGGCAATCTCCGATCCCGGCCTCGCTGGCCCCAGCATCAGCCTAACCCCTTGGCAGGCTCCGAACCCAGCCTCGGAGGCCCCAGTAGTGGCCTTGCCTCCTGTCAGGCTCCGATGCCAGCTGTTGGTCCCGGCATCAGCCTAACCAAGACGGAGGTTTTTTCATGGGTTACACACAGCAGAAAGTTTCTTCTGAGCACAGGGAACAACAAATTGGGAAAAAAATCTAATGTACTTTCATTGACTCACTCCATTACATAGGATATTTGCATAAATATTTATTTTATGAAAAGGAGGAGCATTGAGGAGAATCAGAACTCCTGCATTCCCATTTTGACACAGTGTACTCAATTCACTAATGAGTGAGTAGTGGGACTTATTGTGTGTGCTCTATTCTGTCATTGGTATTAGGATACAGATGCCAGGGCACATTAATTCATCCACCCATTCATGCAAAAATAATATCAGGTTGCTACTGATGCCAGGAAATTTGCAGGACAATGCTGTAAAAGTGTTTCTATCTTATGGAAACCGTCAGTGCAATAGGAAACAAATCTTTAAAATTTTTGCTCAAGCGGGGTATTTAAAGTGATATATGCTTGTAAAATATGCAAATTTTTCCAAAGTAGATAATTTCTCCCTACTGAAGTATATTAGCTGAAATAACATTTCAGCATTCAGTTCAGCTACTGACATTTTTAGGTAAATCCAGAGATACTGTACACTTGTTTCCAATGAACTTCAATAAAACACAATATTTAACACCCAATCTTAGCTGGGTACAGTGCCACATGGCTGCAATCCCAATACTTGGGAGGCTGAGATAGGAAGATCAGAGGTTCAAGGACAGCCTCAGCAATTTAACAACTTAGGTGAGACCATGTTTTAAAATAAAAAGTAAAATAGGTCTGGGAGTGTAATTCATAGGTAGACTGCCTCAAGTTCAATCAATCACCAGTACCAAAATAAAATAAAATAAAATAGAATTCTACCCATTTTTCTAAAAATACTACTAAGAAGTATTAAATGTGAACTTGGCAAAAAATAGTTGTAGCTCTGCTAAGGCCTGTGTCCACACCCATCACCACCTCCATAGCACATTAATTGACATGTTCAGACAACAAGAGCTATTTTACTTTTCTGTTTATTTTAGAATATAAAAAAAACATTGTTGACACACTGATAGTCTGTTGAGAGTGTTAGCGCTCAGAGTGTTGGAAAGACAAGTCCTGCAGCATTTCATCGGAAAAGAGCTTGGCTATCATAAAATTTGTTTAGAGTCAGATATTTGAAATAATTTAGGGAAAAATTATGTTTATAACTATTAGCATCAGTGTCCCATCCCAGGAGGACTTTGAAATTAATTTGCTATCCTTAGCTTTACTCCCTAAGGATTCTACCCAGTGAATGAGACAAAATTGTAAGATTCTTTTAAATAATTTTTTCTTAAAGAATAATCTACTAAGTTTAGAGCTGTAAAAATATATCACACACAGCTGTCTATATAATGATTGTTTTCTTAGTCATTTTCATAAATAACAGGAAAAGAGGATGCTATCCACCCTCTGACCTCTTTCTAGCCATAGAGAACAAAGGACAGAGAGTGTTTCCTAAGCCTTGATGCAGGTAAGCATCCCACCTCAAGCTGGTCCAGGTGGCTTCATCCCTTGTTCCCGCTAGTGTCTAATTCTAGGATAGGGTAGCTCCTCTATGGCTTTTTTGCCTTCTCTACAGAGGATGGCGGGGTTCATAGGAGGTTAGAAGACTCTGCTCTCCACTCGCCAACAGAGAATGAGCTGTGTGATGAGGATGGTGAAGCACCATGAGGGACACGAGGTCTTCACCTTCACTCTCAAGGACAGGTGATCAAGCCATTGCTGATGGAGGAAAGTATGTCCCCAAGGACTGATTAGCCAGAGTAAGCCAAAATCAGAATAACGAATGTGGATCAGTACAGGCGAGTTTCTCAAGACAGTATGACCCATTGGGACTGGACAATATGCATGGCTTATATCAGAAAATTCCAGCATGGAATCAGGACTTGGGTTCTCCTTACCAGCCATGGGACCTTGACATTTCAGGTTTTGAATTTTCTGATCCTCCCCTCTCTCTTTCATCCATGAAATGAGGAGTAATGATACTGACTTACTTGCCAAGATTACTGCAAGATTATTCCAAGATTGCTGAGAAATGTTTTAAAGTAGGGCCTATTAAATGCAAATACAAGACTGTTTTTGTTGTTATTTTTATTTTGTGTGTATGTGTGTGTTTGTGGTACTGGGAACTGAATCTGGGGCATTTTACATCCTGGCTATACCCCTATTTTTAAATTTTTACTTAGAAACAGGGTTTCTCTAGGTTGAAGAGAGTCTCACTACTTGCTGAAACTGCCTTTGAACTTGCAATTCTCCTGTCTCAGCCTCCCAAGTATTGGGATTACATGCATGTGCCACCACTCTTGGCTTATAATGCAAGGCATTTTAGTCTTGGATCTGTGTTTCCTAGATCATTGCTTGACCATATTGAGAATCCAAAATATATTTCTGTTGTAAGTCACCTCTTTTCCCTGTATACATGATTGGAAATGTCCATTTGCTGTGGTGGAATCTTTCAACCTTTCTCAACTATGGTCCTCAATCATCTATTTAATGAATGAATGAATTGTAGAATGATAGTGCTTAAGCCCATCCTTAGGAGACATGAGGAAGTAGTCACCCAGCTTCTGTTTCCCATTCTTTTCCATTGTTTGTGTGGTATGAGAAACACTGTTAAGATCACAGGAAATACAAAATGACTTAAAAGAGAAATCTTTGAAGGAAGAAACTTCTTGAAACCAGTAAGTGAATAAATGAGTAAATAAATCAAAACAAAAGAAAGACTGAACTATTGTTTCATAGCCCTTTATTTTGAGAATATCACTGCTGACATTATTGGTGAATTCCACATCAAGTTTATGTATTGGCTTTTGCATTGTTCCCCAATATATTGAGAGCCAGAGTAGACAGTGAACTGCAAATGTTCAGATCTTATAATAACTACCAAAAAAACAAGAACTTTTAATAGTCCCTAATAACTACTTTTATGGTAGCCATGAAGATGATAAGAGATGTCTACAATCCTAGCAATTATCAAATAAAAGATATCTAAGTTATAGAATTACTTCATAGCACTGGATTATTTTCACATAGTAAGCTGAGCAAATAAATTGATTCACATCCTTATTATATAATTTCAGAATTTTTATTTTTACTTGGCTAAGGAAATTTTGGCTTTCATTATCAGTTTATTAAGGCATTTTGCTGTTGTTAAAACATTTAAATGTTGGCCAGGATAAAAACAAATGTCTTTATGAATACTTTTCTTTTCATTAAACATTATACATAGGTGTGTGTGTGTGTGTGTGTGTGTGTGTGTGTGTGTGAGAGAGAGAGAGAGAGAGAGAGATTTTACATTCAATACAGTATGGGAAAATAAAAAGGTAAGTAATGATTTAGCACATGATTTTCAACAGCACGTGGCATTTATTCTTATGTCCTTTCTGCATTCATTTTCAACCTTGAATTTATGAATTCAAAGGTTCAAAGAGAAACATTAATTTTAAAAATGCCCCAAGAAAAACCAAATAAAATTTTAATGATATTTTTTCAGAAAAATCATGAACTATAAGATCTTGCTGTACAGGGATTCTCTAAGCATCCCCTGAGAACTTAAAAATGCAAATACTTGGGTCCCACCACATATAAACTGGATCAGAAAGCCTGGGCGTGAAGCCCCACAATTCCTTTTAACATACTGTAATGGAGATTCTAATACCGCTTCTATTTGAGACACACACTTCCAGAACAATGGCTTACCGTTTCACTGAGTCGGTCTTTCTATTTTATTCCAGGAGCATCAGCACTTTCAATACTATAGAACCCTGATGTACTCTGAAAAAGCAGAATATTATTTCCATGACATAATTACTTAGAGATGGAAAGGATGCATAGAAGACATGTACACATTTCCAGTAGGGGTTAAGATTGTTCATATGATCAGGCCAGGTTAGTGGTGCATGCTTGTAATCCCAGCATTCAGGAGGTAGAAACCGGATGATCGTGGTTCGTGAACAGCCTCAGCTGCTTACTGAGGCCCTTTGCAACTCAGTGAGACCCTGTTTCAAAAACTAAAAAGACTAAAAAAAAAAAAAAAATAGGGCTGGGGTATAGCTCAGATATACAATGACTCTGGGTTCCATCCCCAGTATGGTAAAAAAAAAAAAAAAAAAAAAAAAGGTTGTTCATATGATCAGTCAGTGGGGCTACTAATCTGTTTAGAGCTTCTTGTTGGAATCACTTAATATAAAAAGCTCACAGTATCCCATGATCTAAATAGGGCAGGTCCAATGGCATTTTTTTTAAAAGCAGTAAAAAGTGCTATAAATTTACTTTTCTAATGTGAGTGCATAAGTCAGCTGTGCAACACTAGCATGGAGTACCTGACACAGGAAGCTTATGAAGAAAAGAGGTTTATCCAGCTCACAATTTTGGGAGTTCAAGGTTATGTTGTTTGCATTGGCTCTGCCCTCTATGATCTCATGGGAGATTATAGAGGCATCTTGGAAGAGGGGAAGAAGGCTCCTATCTCAAACCCAGAGAGAGAGAAAGACTGATGTCCCTTAGGAGGGCATATCCCTTTTTACTTAAGGAATACCAGTTAAGTTCTACCTCTTAAAAGCCCACAGCACTTCCCAACATCAGCATGCTGGAGACCAACCCTCCACTCACAAAGGACGTGGGAGGGGACACTCAGGACAAACCCACACCACAGCAGTGAAGAATGGGGAGTTTGTGCTCAGTTTTAGGTGTTATTAAATATTTTAATTAAGAATAAATTCTTATTATTATTCATGCTATTTAAGCACATCGTAAGATGTTTTTCAGTGATTACCATCAGACTCAAGAGACTGAGAAGCAAAACAAATGGTAGTTGGTAGCACGTATATGGCAAGAGCTCCCAGCGTTGGAGATGAAAGCCTCTGGCTTGGAACTAAACTATACCAAAATGTGTCCTGTATATGTAAATTATTCCTCTATAAGTTATACAAATACAGTCTTATTATTTAGGAAGTCACTATTAAACAGCAGGGCATGGTGGCACCTGTCTGTAATCCCACTACTTGGGAGGCTGAGACAGGAGGACCACAGGTTCTAAGCCAGCGTCAGCAATTTAATGAACACTCAACAACTTAGCAAGACCCTGTTTCAAAATAAAAAAAACAAGAGCTGGGTGTGGTGCCACATGCTTGTAATCCCCTCACTTGGGAGGCTGAGACAGGAGGATCAAACAGGTTTGAAGCTACTTAGGCTCTCAACAACTTATTGAGACCATGTTTCCAAATAAAATATAAAATAGGTCTGGGAATATAGCCCGTAGGCAGAAAGCCCCTGGGTTCCACCCCCAGTACCACCAAAAATAAAAAATAAAAATAAATAAATAAATAAATAAATAAAATAGTAATAGAGATGTAGCTCCAATATCAAATGTCCCCGAGTTTAGTGCCCAAATCATTCACACACACACACACACACACACACACACACACACACACAGTATTAAACAAACGAAAGGACTAGGATCATTGAGAATATTTACCAGGACCTTTACAAATAAGATAGAGATGATAAAAAGAAAAAAAAGCAAAGGCACATTCTACTACCTAACTTGCGCTTTGATTTCAAATACCCAGTTCACATATCAGTAGGTGCCATTTTTGTTAATTGGCTTCAGGAAGCCTCTTTATTGCCAATGACAAACAATCTCCATCTGGGGACTTTGCAGTGTGTACTCATGACCTACAGATTGTGCAGAAATTTCAACAGACAGGAAGTATTTTGAACCTTGGAAACTTGTGTTGGACATCGAGGAAACTCATCCTTCCTTCCTTCCTTCCTTCCTTCCTTCCTTCCTTCCTTCCTTCCTTCCGTCCTCCCTCCTATCTTTGCTCTCTCCCTCTCTCCCTCTCTCCCTTCCTAGTTTCCTAGTTGGGACTTGAACCTAGGGCCTCACACATGCGAGGCAAATGCTTCACCATGGAGCTACAACCCTGTCAAAAGGTCCGACATCGAGGGTCTTTACTAAAAAAGTGACTTCCCAATTTGCTCAGTAATTGTGGAAATATTTCCTTTGACAGAAACACACACCACACACACACACACACACACACACACACACACACACACACATACGATGTGTGTTAATGGGGTATTTTTAGTAGCCATTTCTTCATTTTTACTATCCTATTTTAATACTTCAGCATTTTAGGCAATGGGCATTTTTTTTAGCATGAAATTATGCCTGTGAAATGCCTTCAACCTAGCAATCACAGCACTCATAGCCTTCACATCTGTTTATTTTCACTGAAATGCGAGCATTTTGACAGAAAATACTATTGGTGAGTGTTAATAGGGAAAAGACATTCTGAACATATTAAAGGATATAAAATTTAAAAAAATGTTAAGAGACAATAAGGCTAAAAACAATTTTTCATGGCTAGGAGGATTCAGAAGTCATTTGAGACAGAGAAGAATGAAGTTTCTTCCTTCCTGGTCCTACCTCCCAATAACACCGATTTTTCTTACCTTACTTTGATAATATGAACCTATGGACTTTAACTTCTTTTTGGCTGCACTACTGTTGCTAAAAGGGCTGAGAAGGTGTGAGGATTTAGAACACATATTTGATTTTGTGGTGCAGTTCTTGCGTGTGTCTCTGTTTTTGCCATTCCAAGAAGAGCTTAAGCTTTTTCTTCTTAACTCTGATGCACCATCTTAATTTAAAATGCATGAGGCTGGCCCTGATGTGCTGGGGCATAGGTTTGTGGTATCAACAAAATCAAAACCCCTAACTTTCTCAGACACAGGGATGACTTGAAAATACCAAGTGAGTTTCCACAAGCCAACCTTCTAACAAAACCAATCAAACAAACAAAAAAAGACAAGATAACCTTGTAAAAAAAGTAGCCTAGGATTGGAAAAGAGAATGTTAATTTCTCCCTTTCTAGGTTGTAATGATAGGTGTTGGGCCATAATTGCCCCCTTTGGTCATTTAATAGGGAAGTAATTCTTGAAGCTTCTGCATAGAAATGAACACTGGAGAGTTGGTTAAAAAGCAGATTTCATTGGTTGGGGTCTAGCATTCTCCAGGTGATAGGATGCAGGGAACCTTGCCCACTGCTTCTAGTGGCCAGTGTTTATGCTTTTTTAGGAAAGATGGACTCTGTTATATCATCTTCTCAGAGTTTATATGGAACCAAACTAGGTGTTTGGCAACACACGAATGGATAATGAACATGTGGTATATATACACGGTAGAATTTTACTCAGCCATAAAGAATAACAAAAGTACATCATTTTCAGGAAAATGGTGGAACTAGAGAATGTTATGCTAAGTGAGATCAACCAGTCTCATAGTCAAGGGTGAAATGTTTTTCTTTTAGAGGTAAGCTAGAGAGAAAAGAGGAAAAAAGGGGACTGTAGGTAACTGAGGAGAATGACTGGTAAAATAATGAAAGAGGGCTGGGGGAGGGAAGTGGGGAGGAACAAAGGAAGAAATGAAGAAAGAAACAGTTCAAACCATGTTACGTCCATATATGAAGGCATCACTGCCCATCTCACTATTATGTATGAGGAGAGACAGTGGGACCCAGAGGGACACACAGCAAGCTGTGTTCATGTTGACTTGTATGGCTTTGAATCTCACATTGTACTTTTGTTGGCACATTGTAATAATTACAATGTCTCAACAAAAGTATATTTTTCAAAAAGGAATTTGATTTTCAGCATGGCACAGTGATGCATACCTGTAATCTCAGTACTTGAGAAATTGAGACAGAAGGATTGCACATTTGAGGTCAGTGCACACTTACTGAAACTCTGTTTCAAAATGAAAAAATAAAATAGGGTTGTTTGTGTAGCTCAGAGGTAGAATGCTTCTGGGTTCTAGCCCCAGTAAAACCAAAAAAAGAAAAAAAAAGAAAGAAACCTAACCAACCTTAGCTTGGAACACAATTTACACAATTTTATTAAAACATTGCCAAAACGCTGGACGTGGTGGCACACACTTGTAATCCCAGCATTTGGGAGGTTGAGACAGGAGGATCACGGTTCTCAGACAGCCTCAGCTACTTAGGCCCTTTGCAACTCAGTGAGACCATGTTTCAAAATAAAGAATAGAAAATAGGACTGGGGGTGTAGTTCAGAGGTAGAATGCCCCTGGGTTCCATCCCCAGTACTGAAAAAAAAAAAAAAGCCAAAATTAATCACGAGAATTCACTTATATCAAACTACTTTTGTCTTCCTTGCTGTTTGCATACGTTTAATGCATATATACGAGAAACTCTGTCACCTATATTATGTTTTACAAACCATTATATATAGATAGAAAGAAAGAGAAAGGTAGACAGACAGATACAGAGAAGCCAGTTGAAGGTAATAGATATACACCAAATTTCTGGACCTTAATTTTCTTTTCTATAATTTGAGAGGCTTGGAAGTTTCTTCTAGACTTAGTATTTTATGATTCTATTAGGAACTAAATAAAGACTCTATAAAAATAAATAAATGAGGAAATGAATGGATCTTGTTACCAGATTAATTATAGAGGAGTGGTATCCTTTTGTTCCACAGAGGATTTGGGGGCCTGAGGTTTGGTATTTGAATCATTTTATGAACGGTGGTAGAAGAGATTGTACAAAATATCCCCTAAGAAAGTGAGAGTAACTTGGGGGAAAGGAAAGTTGTGGGTTGGCCAGGAGACGTTTAAAGGGTTAACCTAAGGTTAGAGACCATGACTCTAGCAGAGGGGAGTCCATGTGGTTGGGTTTCTGTTTTCCGTCCTCACAACAGAGAGTAGCTGTTGGAAACAAGAACATGAGATTTCATGGGTCTCAATTCTCGCTGGTGTTAACGGAAGTGACCGTTTTGTCAGTTTGATCAGGGGCTGGTTTTCACAAGGGTCAGTTACGCTATCGAATCGAGGTGGAAAGACTGATGGAGGAAAGGAGGTAGAAGACCAGGCTGTACGTCCCAGCACATCCTAAAGTCTTATTGACATGGGAATACTAGAAGGGATGGGCCAGGAATCAGAGGGTGGAATACTGAAAATTGTGATTATGGAAGCCTAACTCCTGTTAATACTTGCAAGATCTAGAAATGTCTGCCTAAGTCCTACACCGTCACTTCTCTGCTCCCAGGTTATTATGGGAGTGATGAAAGTGTGGGAGGAATACAAGAGGAACTGACTACTTTGGAGATGTATTTTCTAATTGGGACCAGATTTAAAACTGACATAGGTCTTCTGTGAACCCAATTACTTCACTCGAACATGTGTAAATGACATGCTAACATGTTCAGGTATTTGACAGAGCTAACTGAAGTTTCAGCCAAACAGGTGATAAGAAGTTAAATTTTAAACCCTGGGAAATTAGGTCAGTCAGCCATATAAAAACAAGATTTAATAAGCAGCAGATGACATTTTGTCCAACTCTATTAGAGTTTGCAGTGCAAGAAAATTATAGGCTGTGCAAATCACCCACTTGCTCTGCTGTGAAGGGCTACACAAATTCTTGACTACAGACACACAACACCTTCCTTGAAATAAGCACTCGTGGCTACAGGTGAGGTCATTTGATGCTCATCCACAGTCATTTAGCTCTCACACAGACATAGGTAGGAAATAGTTACAGGCTTATATGTGAAAAGCTACGCCTCAGAATAATATTTTACCATTTCTTGTCCACATGTGGAACACCTAATCTGTGATAAAACTCTATTCTTTCTCAGTGAAAAGTTCATATTTACAGGGAACTCAAGCAGATGTAACTGTCTCTGCTTATCTAGACATCTTATGAAGTCCCCATCTCTTAAAATTGAGTGGGCTTGCATTGGAATATATGGGGTAAAGACGTAAATATTACAGTTGTGTTACGTATTCAGAAACACTGCCTTTACGGAGTCCTCTCTAATCCTCTATCAATCCCGAGTACTAACAGGGTGTTAGTGGAGTAGCTAGATTTATGTATATGCACAGTCACATCTGAACACAACACACACTGGGTAAATTTAACACACTTATTCTTTCTTAAAAAGATCCAATTTTGATTCTGGTTACCAAGAAGCTATATAGCTCCATAAGAGAATCCATGTACTAATTTTTGTCCATATTTCAGATGAGATACTATTATTCAAAAATATATGAAATTATGGATTTATCAAATACTCTCTTATCTTGTATTAGCAAGAAAAAGAATTCAATTGATCTAGACTACAAAGTAAAGATACGGACAGCTTGCAGAGAGGTAGATAATTTGGTAGAACAGAAGTCATGTTGGGTTGGGTTCAGACCACCTGAGTTCCTAACTTGCTCTGTTATTGGGGCCGCTGGTTCATAAGTAGTGGTGGAAATGCCTGCTCTCCAGTAGCCCAGAGCTTATCAACACTGTATGCAAAAGGTCTCCTACAGTGTCTGACTCTGTAGATCAGAACCCAGCCTTACCAAGAACTCTTCACATTCATAACCCACCCATTGTATATTACACTAGACACTGAAGTGACTTCCTAGGTTTAGGAGCCATTATTCTTGCTTTAAAGGAATCACTCTCTAGTGGGGGGAACAATCAACTTTTGTATACTTTAGCATATATGTACTGGATGTTGCCATGTAGTAGGCAGTAGCCTGGGTATTGTCGATACCTGGTAAACCAGACAGTCAAGGTTCTTCAACTCATGAAGATATCATTTTGATATCTTTACTTTTTGCCCACTAATATGATTTATATTTTGCATGGACTATTATTACTATTGCATGGTAATAGTAATGTTGGCTCTGTCCTTCAGCTATGTATTTATTATATGTTAAGAATGAAGATATTTGAAAGATAACTCTTAGCCAGGCATGGTGGTGCACGCTTGTGATCCCAGTACTTGGAAAGCTGAGACAGGAGGATCCAGGTTTGCAGCCAGCCTCAGCTACTTAGTAAAGCCCTTTGAGACTTAGTGAGACCCTGTCTCAAAAAAAAAATTAAAAATAGGGCTGGGGGTGTAGCTCAGAGATAGAACGCCCTTGGATTCAATCCCCAGTACCACACATACATCCCCCCACCTTGCCAAAAAGCAGAAAGATTGACATCTCTTAAGGGTACATATCAACTATTGCAGAAGAACTTGAAATAAGAATTTCTATGAATATATATTACATATATTTGCATATATTACATATATTTTCCTATTTTGTTTATTATTTTTTTTTGCAGTACTGGGGATTGAACTCAGGGCATTGTACATGATAGGCAAGTGCCCCACCACTGAGCTACATCCCCAGCCCAGCCTCAGCACAGGTGTGTGTGTGTGTGTGTGTGTGTGTGTGTGTGTGTGTGTGTGTGTGTACTGGGGATTGAACCCAGGGCCATTCTACCTCTAAGCTACACACCCAGTCCTATTTTATTTTTTATTTTGAAGCAGGGTCTCACTAGATTGCTGACAATCTCACTAAATTGCTGAGACTGGCTTTTAACCTGTGATCTCCTGTCTCAGTCTCCCAAGTGCTGGGATTACAAGTGTGCACCACTGCACCTGGCTTGCTTATATATTTTTAATTGCCTCTTAGAGTTTGTGACATTGTGTCTGTTTGATAAATTTATTGTGGAATTAAACCAGAAAGACTGGAGGCTATTCAAAACCAAAGAAAGCGAATGGGTCCTGTCAGCTCATATGAAAATGCAGAGCGATCTAATGGAGTTTTTTTTTTTTTTTTCCAAGGGTCGAATAGAACATTGTTGAGAAAACAGTTATGTCTGGGACAGAGGAATTACTCAAACTTCACTGCATTCTCTAGGTCATCTAAAACAGCATCCTATGGAGAAAGTGAAACTGTCCTTAGAGTAGAGATTAGTGTCATGACAAACTGCGTGTTGTCTGCAGTCGGTGACCCGGGGCAGACATAAACAGGGCTCTGTGTAATGTGAGGCTGCCAGAAAAGCATTTATGATAAACTGGAATTGTGCAAATCTTGAGGAGAACGTGGCCTATAAAATTGATTAGGTTTTTGCAAGTTATTCCATCTATAAGCAATGTGCATGAAATATGTTTTGTTAAAATAAAGGAAATTGAATTCAAAGTGTGCACTAAAAATTATCCTATCAGCAAGAACATCAACCTAGAAAATTGGATGCGGTGATTTCTCATATTTCATATTTTACCAATTCCCAATATTATAGAACGTGTCTTCTATTCATGAATCTGCCTGCCAGTGCTGTAAGTTTGTATTATTTTTGAACTTTTGAATGAGTTGGCAGAGAGAATAGGATGGGATAGGATAGACTGGCTGGATTATATACATTGACATTATATTTGCTTCAGGTCAGAGAACAGGGATTCTGAATAACACAATTATTTTTAAAGTGGCTGATAGAGCCATAGAAACTGGGCAAATTTCTGAAAAGATAAAAGAAAAAATCAACACCTGTGTGGGAAGAAAATGGCTTGTTTCCCAGGCAATGGCGTGTTTGCTTCTCAAGATAGAGCCAGAGAGCACATCCTCTGCTTCCTCTCTGGGCTGCATCTGTCAGAGGGTAACATCTTGGGAAGAAATCCTTCACAGCTTGCCCGCTCTTTCTTTCTTCCTTCCTTCCATCCACCATCCATCCATCCATTCACCCTTCCTTCCTTCCTTCCTTCCTTTCCTTCCTTTCTTTCTCCCTTTCTTTGCTTCCTTCCTCCCTTCCTTCTCTCTCTTTTTTTTTTCTTTTTCATAGTTCTATATCATTAAAATGAGCCTTAATTCTAGAATTAAAGAAAAAGAAAAGATGACAGAATGCATCCAGGAAGTTACCAGCTTCCTCAGATGTGTGGAATGGTTGGATCTACTTTTTGGTGGTGGTGGTGGCCTTAGAGTTTGATTCCTCCTCCCTCAATGCTTCTCTCCCCCTCCCTCCCTCCTTCTCTCCCTCCTTTCCTTCCTTCCTATCTTCCTTCCTTCTATCCTTCCTTATTTCTTTTCTTGTGGTACTGGAAATCAGGGGCATTCTACCTTCAAGCTACACCCCCATCCCTATTTTATCTTATTTTGAAACAGGGTCTAATTAGGTTGATGAGAGTCTCACTACTTGCTGAGTCTGTCCTCGAGCCTGTGATCCTTCTGTCTCAGCCTCCAAGTACTAGGATTACAGGTGTTCACCACCAGGGCCGCCCCCTCCTTGTTTTTCACAGTGGGGTGTCTTTGGTCCACTGGGAAGTCACACACTCCATGGTATTGGGCTCCTGAAGAAGGATGGCAGGATGGCAGGATGGCATATGCTCTCACCCCCTCCCCCCATTCCCCCAGCTCTTCAGGAACATCTCCTTCCCCAGTTCTGTTAACTGGAGCTACTCTCATTCCTAGGAAATGCCCAAGGGCAACATCTAGAGATGCAAGACTTTCCTACCTGTCCAAACCACAGAGAGGGAAAAAATGGAATATTGACAAGAAGGGTAGAAGGGTGAAGATTTCTAATCCATTTTTTTTTTTTTTTTTGATGGTACTGGGCTTTGAACCCAGAGACATTCTACCTCCAGCTAGACTCCCAGACCTATTTTATTTTTATTTAGAAATAGGGTCTCACTAAGCTATTAAGAGCTTCACTGTGTTGCTGAAGCTGTCCCTACAAACTACAAGCATCATGCCGTAGCTTCCCAAGTTACTGGGATTACAGGAATAGGCCATCACACCCGGCCCATGTTGCTTCATTAAATAAATCGGTTGAGGAATTTTACACATTTTGTAAATGTAGGCACAGTAGAAATCTGTAAGAGAGATAAATGATCAGAACCAAAATTCCTCACTAACCTCTCCCTCAGCTTCAAACTCTCAGATTCATTATTTTTCTGACGTGTGTGTGTGTGTGTGTGTGTGTGTGTGTGTGTGTGTTCCTGGGATTGAATCCAGGGACATTCTACTTCTGAGCTACACCCCAGGCCTTTTTATGTTTTATTTTAAAACAAGGTCTCACTATGTTTCTGAGGCTGTCCTTGAACCTGAGATTGTCCTGTCTCAGTTTCCCAAATGCTGAGATGACGGGTGTACGTCATCACACCCTGCTTTCTGACTTCTTTGTGAGCATGCTGTATTCTAAACAAATTCATGTTGGAATTCCACACCTTAAAACACCATACATCATTTCTTTTAATACCTTTTTTCCTTCCTCTTTGTCTTCATTTCTGTCTCTTTCTTTCTCTGAATAAACAAATAGGCTGCTTCCTTTTTCCTTGTTGTGATGGATAGCATACGAGTTTTACCCCTATGAACAAGTATTTAGGAGATTATATTTAAGATTTACTAGTAGCTTCATTTTTAGTATTTTGTGAATAATTTAGAAAGTTGCTTTTTCATCCTATGTTCAGATTATAAAAATGAAATTAAGATAATATAAATTTAAACAGGCCGTAGTGGTACACACTTGTAATTCCAGTACTTGGGAGTCTGAGACAGGAGACTTGCAGGTTCGAGAACAGCCTCAGCAACTTAGTGAGGCCCTTTGCAACTTAAGTGAGACTCTCTTTCCAAATAAATAAAATAGGGCCAAGCATGCAGCCTCTGGGTTCAACCCCCAGTAACATAAACACATAGACACACACACAGACACACACAGACACACACACACACACAGACACACACACACATACACACACACACACACTCCATACATTTATCATTGGACAGTTTCATCTATCATCTTGTTTTCAGAATATGGAAAACTTTTTGCAACTTTACCCCAATGTTTTCTTCTGCTTTTGTTTTCTAATCACCTGAGATATTTGCAGATGCCTTATTGATATTTCTGTCTGTACCTCAGGCACCCCCCCTAACAAGAAAAAGATTCCTATGCTTAATTAGCAATATAAATCACACACATGCAAATAATTTTTGATCATCATTTACAATAGGAAGTGATATCATAGCAAGCAATAAATCTAATGGACAGAGCCCACTAATATAGACTAATATAATAGTAAGTACTATTAATAATAATAGTAAGTATATAATATAATAGTATATAATAAAAAAGTATATAATAAAAAAGTATATAATATAATAGTAAGTATATAATAGTAAGTACTTCTAAGTTTAAAAAGTGAAACAATGAGAGAAAATTGTTAACATAACAGAAGAAAAATTCTTGTCCTGATTTTTTTTTTAAGTCTGGACTGGGCCTGGCGGTACACACGTATACCTAATACGTGGGAGGCTGAGACGGGAGGATCTAACGGTAGGAGCCAGCCTCAGCAACTTAGTGAGATAATCAGCACCCTAGAGAGACCCCATTTCAAAATATAAAATAAAATAGCACTGGAGATGTAACTCAGGTAAAAAGTTCCTGGGTTCAATCCCCAGTGCCACAAAGAAAAAAAAGTCTGAGTTTACGCAAGTAAAACAAAAAGTCTTTCTGCTTCAGACTAAGCTCTTCTCATCCCTTACCTAGCTTTCATTGTGTCCACCATATTTTAAAATGTATTATTCTTTATAAATTAGGAAACAAAGGCCCAGCATCTGATCTTTGTGTGAGGGAAGAAAAATTAGATTTTGAATTTAGCTTATTTCACCCAGGCTGGTAGCATTTAACCTGTCCTACAGCAGCTTCTTATAGTTTTCTTTCCTAATTGGTATTTGAATTTTTTAAAGGACACCGACATAATCAGGCTTAAAGAGAAGACAGAAGGATGGAGGTATAGCTCACCAATAAGTGACTTGCATAGCATGAGTAAGTTCTTTAGGTTCAACCCTGAGCCCTGCAAAAGTGAAGTAAAACAAATATAAAAGGGGATAGAATGGGAGAAAATATGGACAAAGGTCATAATATATCTGATAAGTGACTTGTATACAAAATTAGCTAGACCCTGTTACAAAATAAATATAAAAAAATAGGGCTGTGGGTGTAGCTGAGAGGTAGAATGTCTTCTGGGTTCAATTCCCAGTACCACAATAAAAGAAAAAAGAAAGAAATGGGCAAAGCAAAAATAATTAGACATTGCTTAAATGAATATATACAATGGGTAAATATGTTCATCATTTTTGTCCACTAGGAAAATGGAAATAAAAATCATAACAAGATGTCCTTCTATCCACTAGGATGGCTATAATCAAAAAAGACAAACAATAACCAGTATTGGTAAGAAAGTAGAGAAATCGATGCCCTCGTACATTGTAGGTGGAAACGTAAACTGTTACAGACACTGTGGAAAACAGGTTGACGGTTCCTCAAAAAATCACCACATTTCCTAGCAATTCCACTTCTAGATATGTACCAAATAGAAAAAGAAACATATATCTACCTAAAAACTTACAAACCTTTGCTTAGAATAGCATTGGTCATCATAACCAATGTGTGCAAGTAACCAGAATGTCAATTTACTAGTGAATAGATAAATAAATATGGTATTTTCATATAATGGGATATTATTCAGTCATAAAAAGGAATGCAGGATACATCTTGTAATATGGACGGATTTTAAAAGGATTTTTACATATGCTCTTATTGGTGTATGATAATCTTAGAGGCTCACATCATAATGTCTTTCGTGGTGATAGGGAGATACATGTGCACAGCAGGTGGAGAGTTTTTCCTCATTCCCTCACTGAATTGTGAAGTCATTACACAAAGGGAAAATAGCTACTCATAAAAGATCGCATAGTGTGTTCTTTCATTTATGTGAATAGTCAAGTCTGCAGAGACAGAAAGTAGTTTGGTTTTTGCCTAGAGCTTAGGGTGAAAAGTGAGGGGAAGGTTGGGAGAATCAGACTTCTCATGTTGATGGGGCTACTTTAGGGGGTGATGAAAATTTTCTAAAATTGATGATTATGTACCCTAAAACAGTATAGAATAGATGAATATATTTTAAAAATTGAACTGATTTGGCATGGTGGTACACACTTATACTCCCAGTACTTGGGCGGCTGAGATAGGAGGATTGCAGGTTTAAGGCCAGCCTTAGCAAGACCTTGTTTCAAATTAAACCTAATTTTAAAAATGGGCTGGGAATATAGTTCAGAGATAGAATATCCCTACGTTCAATAACAGAACAAAACAAAACAAACAACAACAAAAAAAAAACAAACAACAAAACAAACAACAACAAAAAACCTCGCACACAAAAAACATTAAATTACACATTTCAAATTGGTGAGTTGTATGGTATATGAATTATACCCTCATAGAGCTATATTTTAAATTATAAATCACACATATGCAAAAGACAGGCACATTGCAACTGATTTTCTGATTCGTTTCTGGTTGTCTCATAGGGCAAATGGAAAAGGAAGAGGATGAGGTTTTCTTATAATGTTATAGTCATTATAACTCAAGTTTTACATACCCAGACAAATAATTCCAAGAAAGGACATTTTCACCTTTTCTGGAAAACTCATACATTTAAAATTTCTTATACTTTGATGATCAAGAATTCGTAGTATATAAACAAAGAATAAGGTCATTATTATATATATCCAGAACCTTGAAATTTTTCTGATTGAATTGCTTCAAGAATATATTCTTTCAATTACATTTCTTTTTCTGACCTCGCACCTGTCACTCAATTTTAAATTTTAAGCTGCCTTTAAAACATTTTAATTATCTCATAATTCTATATCCCCTAGCTAAATAAGCCAACCTGCCATAACTTAAATTTTCTACCTCAATTATAGTCCATTGTATAGTAAATCCCTTTACCCTCCAAAGCAGAGTACCTATCCAATCAATACCAGGACCTACCCTCCCAGACCTATAGAGTGAATGAGATGTCTGAAAAACCTATCAACAACTCACTATTCCAAAATCAGCCATCAGGAACCATAGATTCCCTCCTGACTATAGATTCTCCCAGTATCTCACTCAGCTCTAGGCGATATCTGATCTCTAGTCCCATTTGGGCTTTTACTTTAAATAGGTATATGATGTTTTTAAATCACATTCTCTGAATCTCAGTGAACTAGAGAATAGAGCGAGTCATTCCTTCTCTTCCATCCTCAGAGTGCTGTTGTGACAACCAATTGAAATATGTAATCGACTTATGGTTCGACATTTTCAAAAAATTATGTGACCTTTTTATAAAAGTTATTACATGTTCCATTTAATCCTTTTACATAGTAAGTACTTTGTATTTATTCTATACCTAACAAAAATTACAGCCTCACATATTAACAGGGAAAACAGGACAAGAAGTGAATCAGAGTGATATACCTAGGCTAACGGCTAATGAGGTTTCAGAATAATTTAAGATAAAAGCCATACAAGCCATGAAGGCAGGGTTTTCAAATGGGACAGTGTTGTGTCACTGAGAAAGGGAGGAAGATTGTGTAACTCGTCATAAATTACAACTATGCTTATCAAAATATTTACCACTTACGTAGTGTAGACCACGTATCATTTCTTATATATATTATAGACATTTACCCTCTATCATCAGAACATCCTTCTTCAGTTGAATGATCTCTCTGTAGGTCATTTAATAGTGAGGAATGGAGAATGATGAACTTCTTTTTAAACAGACATAAAATAATATGAGAAGGCCATGTACATTTTGTAAGATTGTTACATTTTTACCAAGTAGCCCTACTTTCCCTGGGAAACCCCATTTCTAGGCTACCATATTGTACATTTGAATGGTAAGTTAGTACTTGAACTTTGCGATGCGTGAGTAGTTACACAGTATGCATTATACAAATAATCATACATACACTTTACTGCCACTGATTCTCGATCATGACTTTCTTCATAAAGGACATTTGTTTTCATGGACTGAAAAGGAGCAGAATTGCTAGTCATCCCCATCATTTATAATATTATCTAATGTTGAAATACAGCTTATCTACCAATTAAATTTGGTCCAGTGGTTGAGTTGCTAGTTTCAACTTAATTCCCTCATTTGTTCCCCTTTTATTCAAGCAAAGTGCCATTTAATTTATGGCTTCTTTTCTCTCCCTCCAGCCTAAGCTTCTTAGAAAATAAATGAGGCTATAAGTCCTCGTTTAGCCCTTCTTAGTCCCGTGGATTCTGGTTGAGGATTTGAGTTTTGTCAGTCATTCACCGGGCAGCTCCTGCAGGTCATCAAGCTCTGCTTCTTGGGCTCTATCAATTTTCCCTTTGTAGGAAACTTGCAAAGGTGTTTTGATAAGTTTTGGTATAAGAGCAGCCACATATTTCGAATTGGAATCAGTCTCTTAGAACACCATGGAATTCATACTTCACTTTGGCAACCGTGAAATCACTTGGAAAATAACTGAGGACCGACTGAGGAGGGCTTCTGAAGCTTTCCACTGGTTGTGATTAGTCCTTTCCATTTGGACTTGCGTGGCCAAGGGCCTCGGTCCTATTTGGCATCTACTTAATGCGTACAGTGGTGCCAACTCACTCCGTGTAGTTTTTTTCACTCGGCACAGTTTTTGATTTAAGTAAATATTAATATAGGGCCTGTTTAGTTCCTGTGGACACACAAAGAAGATATACAGTGTTAGAATTCTTAGCTAACAAGGGATACTGCCAAATGATAAAATATTAATTCTATTACTTTATATGCAGATATGCAAGAACTAGAAGCAATTACCCTGACTCTAATTGCTTCATAGATGAATACAATTATGATGTTACACTCGTTCTGTCTGTACTCTCAGTATAAAATAACATCCACACAAGACAGTCAGAAATTTCATTTAAAAGTAAACCTTACCAATGTGAAATATATTAAGGCAATAAACCAAGAGATTAAACTTTCATAAACAGTAAGAGCTCATTGTTTTGTAAATGAGTGTATAATAATATCTTTGCAGCTCAGATGAAACCATAAAACTGACTGGGGGCCTCACGTTTTTTCGGCAAACTTTTGATTTATCTTTTTAATCTGTTCTTAGCATTGTCTGGCAATTAAACATTGGAAATGGGCTCTCGTCTTCTTCCACATCGCTCTTCTCCCATTTCACTTCTGTCATTTCTGTTATAATGACAAGCAATTTAGAGGAACAAGAAACAATTAGAATGTAAGTAGCTCCTGCTGTTACAGGTGTTTTCTGCTAATGAATAAAAATGACTGGGATTATAGAAAGGTGAGATTTAAGGAAAGATCTCTTTGGGGGCTTAGAAGATTTAAAGAGTCACGGATGAAATTCAGAAATAAAGCACAGATTCCTAAATCATAGTTACATCGGGGGAATTGGCAGGAATATGAGTTATCTGTTAAAAGTAGCTGTATTTGTAGGTTGGCCGAATGAAATTTCCCTTTTCAAATTGTTGTTCTCCAACTGAGGTGTGCATCAGAATCATCTGGTAAAATCATGAAAACACACGCTCACTACAGGGCCTGAGACTTCCAGTTACTGGGTCGTAAAATGGAGATGAAGCCAAGAACTTACATTTCCACAAGTTCTCAGATGACGCTGGGCTGGCTAGTCCAGGGACCACACTTTGAAGACTGATAGTCTAATGGAAGACAATGAGTTTCTCATTAATTCCATCCACTTTCCCTTGAGAAAAATCCAGAATGCTTGATAGGAACCCTCTCAATATCATGACCTATAAGACTCGGGTTGTGGTACCCTCGGTTGGGATAAATAGGCACACAGAAACAGATGTCTCACCTAGGAGGATGCTGTTGAACCATCCTGGAAAGCCAGTACCAATTCAGGATTGGGCTCTCCTCAGAAACTGTCCATCCAAAAGAAGCTTCCAGGAATTGATCATGCCTTTAAAGGTAACAATTTAAGGAATCATAATATTGTTTTTAATTATGAATCTGACTTCATGGAGAAAAGATGGATAACTCATACAACACAGTAGTTATGAAATTAAATGGGCCACTTAGAGATAGACTTCACTTCCCCAAATCAACAAATATCTATGTAACAATAACAGAATCCAAACTGTTTTTGGGGTGGGAGTTTGGTTATAAAAGGTCAATTTCAAATGTTAATTGATTCAGCAAAAACTAGATTCATTTAAGTTCATGAGATATTAATATACATTGAATAGTTCTATCTATATATTGAAAAAAACTATGGTTCTTTCAGAGACTGAAAAATATTTTAACCTCCTATGCTGTAATGTTATACAAAATATATTTTCTATAAAGATCACATTTGTGTTGTTTTATGTATATCTCAATCTTTGGGGGACAAAAACATTAGACCACATGTTAACAGAGATATGAAAAGAAAGAGAAGGAAAAAATGATTTAAACTTTAATAATAATCCACAAGCTACAAAAAAAACAACTACTTTGAATGGTATGATTTCATCAAGGGTCTTCTCTATCTCAAACAACCTTCTCCTCAAAGACTTATTGGATTACTACATTTCCTGGAAAGTGAGGCAAAGTATTTGACTCAATAAAGCGTTAATTATTGTCAATAAATATAAATGCCAGTCACTATGCCAGGCTTTGAACTTGTACATGTTTACTCCAACATGCACATAATTAAACAGAGAACCTGGATTCATTTGACAGATACCTATTGAGCACTTTCTCTGTGAAAGACACCTGCCTTCTTGTTTGAGGAGAGGATGTGTAGCTAACCTGTAAATAGCAAAATAACTGCCGGGAGATAAAAGTAGACACCCAGAGTTGAGTTAGGAGATATAAGCCGTGAGGCAAAGGGGAGACAATGAGAAATCTAGGACACTGGCTGGTTGATAGCAGTAGATCTAGTGAATAGGATTGAATGTGATACTTGCTTTCAGAGTATTGGCAAGAAGATTTATTGGTGGTAGGATGGAAAGTCAGAGAATAGGAGAGTGAGGACAGGAGAAACTGGAAATTTATTCACTATAAAATGGAAAATGGATTGTGTTGGTGCATTCTACATCCTGCTAGTCTTTGAAAAATTATCACTCTTCTGATTACGCTGCCAACCCTCCTCCCTCCTTTCCACTCCATAAAACTGAATGCACTGGGTTCTCACCTGAGTCAGGTTACTCTTCTGAGTCAGGGTATTTTCTTTGCCCTGCAAAATAAGCATTCATTTCTCACCATAAGTGGCTGTATATATTTCTATTTCTAATATTATAAATCAAGATTAGTTGATAAAATGTGATTCGTGGGTTATCTTTTCATTTTATTAAGATTATTTTTAAATTCCATAGGCACAATTTAAGGCTCATGTTTCAAACAGTAGGATTTTAAGAGGCATGGCTTGAAATCTGAAGGTCTTTGGTTCTCATCGACTTTGCAGTACAATTAAAATTTCATGGGCATTGATATCTCTAATTAACAAGCAAGATACCTGTTTTAGTCAGCACTCTTACTTCTGTAAGACAAAATATCTGATGGCCGCAATTTAGAGAAAGATTTATTTGCTCACAATTCTGGAGATTTCAGTCCATGTGAGGCTGAGTCACTTCTGTGGAGCTCAGAGAATGGCAAAAGAAAGTGGAGACAGCAAGCAATGAGAGGGAATTAAGGACATACCCAGCATTCAAGGCTACACCTCCAGTGACCTACCTCCTCCAACTACACCTTACCTGCCAACCTCACCACCCAATAAATCCATTAATCTATCAAGGGATTTATCCACTGATGAGATTAGAATATTCATGGTTATTTTTTCCTCTGAGTATTTTTGCCAAAACATGAGCTCTTCCAAGGAACATTCAACATTCAAACCATAACAATACCCTTCCTTTCTCTAGATATTTCTGGCTGAATCCAGAACATGTGCATGTATGTGTTCATGGCCACTTCTCCATGTGCTCTTCTCTGCTATCTCTTTACTATTTACAAGAACCTGTGTTGGAGGCCACACTTATCTGT
This sequence comes from Muscardinus avellanarius, assembly GCF_963383645.1. Classification (NCBI taxonomy): domain Eukaryota; kingdom Metazoa; phylum Chordata; class Mammalia; order Rodentia; family Gliridae; genus Muscardinus; species Muscardinus avellanarius. Next base: position 185,461,862 of record NC_137787.1, read on the forward strand.
GTCAACACCTTCTGTGGGATGCCTGCTGGGCTGTCTGGATTCTGCATTCTTATATTGTCACTACTGGACACTGTCTAGGTTGCAACTGGAGTTTGATGACCTTTGTCATGGCTATGCTGGAAATCTTCTGCACTGTACTGTTTTTATTGAGAATGTCCATTTCCTTAATGTAGAAGCCCCTTTCTTTTGGGAAGAGAAATTCCAGTGATCATTAAGTCTCTAGGAAAAGAGAATTGTTCACATTTACTTATTCCCCTTGCTGTTCCTATATCTCCCAAAATATCTCTGGGACCAGACTCAGCATAGACACTCAACTGTGTTCGTGGAGAATTTTGACCTTTTTCCTTCTTCCCCACAGTTATCAGCTCAGGCCACTGTTTTAATCAGACACAATTAAACTTTGTTTAGTCTCAGCTGACACTCCTAGGACTTGTCTTTTTTTGTCTTAAGAAAGGAAAAGAGATGCTATCACAACAGCTTTGGACTACTTGGAAATAGTCAAAAGTCAAAGAGCCCTGAATGCTAGAGGAAGTCAGTTTCATTATATTTTCACTTGACCATCTTTCTACCAGCTTTCTAAATTAAAGGCAGCATAGCATGCCAGTCCTTGGGTTGCTGATTGTCCTGGGATACCACACAAATCCAAATGGGATAAGAGAGATTAAAGCACATGAAAACTTGAAATGGCCTTGAAGTGACTTCAGTGCAAATGTTCAGGTTGTTTTAAGTTGAATGTGACTATTGTTTGTTTTTTTTAAAAGTTCATTAACAATATGTCTCTGTCTCGCTTCAAAATTCAGAAAATAAAATATGACAGTCCCTTGTGTGAAAGCCAAACTCGTTTATACATTGTGATCGTGCTTCCTTTTAGGGATAGCCTATAATTGAACCACTAAAAGAGGACCTTAAAGAAATATGATAGTTTTGATTCAACCTCTTAAATCCTAACAAATTCAGAATGAATGCCAAAATCCAAAGTCAAGTGTGCAATATTAAACATTGCAGGACATTTTGCTCTCGAGGGAAAATGTTAGCAAGTACCCAGATCTGCAAAATCCCACTGCAGGCTATATAACAAAAGATATCATTTGCTTTAAGGTTTTATTCATCTTATGTAAATAATATGAATCTATCTTATTTAAAAATATGTGTATATTTTTCTACTTTCACTTTTGATAAGAAGAGGATAAGTAACCAATTTGTTTAATGGTTTATCTGTCCTCACATATCTGAACTTGAGGGCATCGTCACATTCAACCCCATTCAGAAGAAACGCCTCCTCCTTCCACGGGCAGGGGAGATTTATGTATTTGACTTTGAAGTCAACAACTGTGCCGCATTTAATGCCAAATCAAATGCAACATCAAATTGCCTTGTATTCATTTAAGTGAGTTTTGAGATTTATGGCAGACGGGCACAGTCCCAGGGAACTGGAGGAAGGACAGTCACCACGGATGGTTGCATGGAAAGGAAAATGAAGTAAATATCTGGGAACTAATTACTCGTAAGGTTAAGGTCCATTCTTGGAAGGAGTCAGGAGTAATTTATTCTGCAATCAATTTGGAAGCAGCCGGAGTGTAACAAAGCAGCAGGTAACATGGACTGTTCAAGAAGAGGCCATGCCAAACAGAACTCATTTCCCTCTTTGACAAAGTGACGGATCCCATAGACTGGAAGATTCTCTGATTGCAACTCACTCTGACCTTTGCAGTTATCAATGCCTTTCCACGTGGAATGGCTATTGACAAACTTGTCCCCCAAAATGGCAAAGGCGGGGACTCAGGTGGAATAATAATCAGATACTGAACTAATTGAGAAAATGTTATAAAGACAAGTTTGTGGTTATTTCAGAAGTTTCCCACAACTTGCATTGTGGATCTAATTTTTTTTTCTTCTCTCTTTAACAAATAGTTTCATGAGAGAATAAAAACATGCTGATAGAAACTTGAAACAAAGTCAGCAGTGTTAGGGCATCCTGGACAGAATTTCTGAAAATAAGATTAAGAAACCAGAGTGATTTTTAACAAAGTAAAAGTTGTAATGTAAATTAATAAAAAAAAATCACTGGGCCGTTAGTGTTAAAAATATATCAAGAAAAAAATTCCTCATTAAATCCCATAAATGAAAAGCATGTAAATAAAGCAGCTCTGTGTATATTATTGTCAACTATACAGCCAGCCTTTTATATGGCATCTCTACCCCAAACGGTGCTTTTTGTTCCAGGAGAAAAACATTAGGCATATCTGATCAGACCCTGGCACCAACATATATCAATAATGTCATTTGATTACTCAAGAGATAAAGTCGTTTTATAAATTCAAAGAAAGAGTGTTACATTTAAGCCTCAATTCACTGAAAGAGCATGAACAGAGATCTGATAGCTGCACACTATCTTACTTGTGGGGAGGGTAGTCGATCAACTCAGGAGGATTCAGGTACATCACTTTTACATTAATCTTTCTCATTAAATTATATCCTATTATTACTTTTCTGTTAAATTACTGGCTTAATCATTATACAACTAACACATTCTACTTACTTTGTCATCAAATACAGTTTGGGGCCATTCTGTATAAAAGTACTTTATATGACCTCATTGGACTGGTCTCATGGGAAAAGTAATGTTCATCTCTTTTACACCAAGATAGGCCTTAAGCAAGTAATAATGTCTGTGGTCATTTGTTATTGTTCCACTCAGCATTCTTGCAGCTATATTCTAAAAGATTAACCACATAATTTAGGGGATGGTGGCAGAAAGTAGAGAAAGGGAGAGTATGTGGGCTGTGCACCTCACATCATGGAGGCTGGAAGATAGAGAGACAGAGAGAGAGAGAGAGGGAAGAGGAGGAGGAGGAGGAGGAGGAGGAGGAAGAGAGAGAGAGAGAGAGAGAGAGAGAGAGAGAGAGAGAGAAAGAAAGAGAAACACACAGCACAAGCATGTGGAGCATGCTGGGGGGGGGGGCATATACAATCCCCAGGGACCCACCTCCAGCCACACCCTACAGGCCTACCAGTTACAACCCAGGTAAATCTATTACATTGGATTTATGCACTGCTGGGGATTAAAACCCTCAAGACTGAATTACATCAGCTCCAAACATTAATAAATGGGCTCTTTAAAGGCCATTTTATAACTAACTATAAGTTATTATCAAGTGTTTTCACTTTTGAGAAACATAAAACCCGATGATTATATCTTGCTTACTGTGTGTCAGCCGCCCCATTAATTACCTGTGTGTATCATGTAATCCTCAGGATACCCTACAGGATGATAGCAATGTTTTCATTTTACAGATGAGAAAGCATAGGCCATGAGTCACTGGCATATGATGACCTTTCAGTTTTCAGTAAAACCAAGAGAATTTAAGCTCCCAGTAATTGTGGATTATGTGTCTACATCTCCAATACTGTGATACATATTCATTCCCATGCACAGGCTGTGTGGTGGGATGCTGCCTCTTCTCTCCTACAGGATGGGTTTAGGTGAAATTCCGTGCCAATATTAGAGTACATTTCCTCTGCAAAGAGAAGGGAGAACATAGGCTCTGTGGTAAACACCTGTAATCCCAGTACTGGGTCGGTAAGACAGGAGGGTCACAGGCTCCACACCAGCCGCAGCAACTTAGTGAGACTCTCAGAAACTTAATGAGCGCTGCTTCAAAATTAGAAATATAAAGCACTGGGGGTGTAGCTCAGATGTAGAATATTCCTGGGGTTGTTCAATCCCTGGCCAACAACAATGAAAGAAGAATGGGGCAACAGAGCTTGGTGGTCCCGGCATCTCAGTGAAAGTTCATAATATTAATCTCATAAAATTCATATTACCAAATAAGTGAAATATATATAATATGATTGTCTTAAGAATTTAAAAATAAACAATATCTTGAAAATAATAAATATCATTTAGTAATTTTGTATAACCTCTGTAGTTCCGGACTTCTAATAAGATTTTGTCTTAAATGCACTGAAGACATCAGTAAAAGAAAAGAGCAAGTCCGTGCTACTGAAGATTTTATCTTTAAGATTCCATTAATTATAAATGTTCTATTTCCAAAACTTTATTTGTAGGAAGGATTATCACTTTGGGTTGATATAGAAATATTTAGGGCAAAATGGGGTTTCTATGATAATTAAAAGAAATGAAATAGTAACCACAAAGTTCTCTTTCAGTGAAATAACATTTAAATTTTAAAGACTTTTTATGACTTAATGTATAATATATATAATATATATATTTCTCCCTTAATAAGATAATATATAGTTTATCAAGTGTAAAACTATATATAAAATATGAATAGAACTTTTATGCTACATGACAAAAACCATACTTAGTAAAGTGGCAAAATTAATTGTAAAGGGGGATGAAGTACATATATATCTTCAATATCATGGGTAGTAGTCTATTATTATTAAGATTACTTAAGTTTTAACATAACTTTTGTATAATAGTTTTGTAAATGGTCTCTCACATATGAGTAACATGTCTGGAGAGTATTTTTAGTATAAAATGCTTTTGTGATTTTTTTCTCATTTTTATTAGGTGGTACCTCCTGGCTTGTAGATTGTAGAAAATAACTTTAGATACTAATGACGGAAATCTTTTGAGGCTTGTTCATTGCTCTTCAAAGGACAAATTTTAGTCCTGATCTTTTACTCCCTATGTGCACCATTTATTTTTGACATATTTCATTAACTAGTATTCTTTGACATATTATTTCTAGGAAATTGCAAAACAGATATTTACATAATAGTTAATGAATGAATTTTTTTGTGATACTGGGAATGGAACCCAGGGACATTCTACCTCCAAGCTACACCACAGTCCTATTTTTTTATTCTTTATTTCGAAACAGGGTCTCACTGAGTTGCAAAGGACCTCACTAAGTAGCTGAAGCTTCCTTGTGGACTGTGATCCTACTGTCTCAGCCTCCCTGATGCTGGGATTACAAGAGTGTGCCACCATGCCCGGCTCTACATAATATTTTAAAAAGCATGTTTACCTCTTGGTTTTTAATTATGCATTTAATTGGAATGAAAATTTCTGATAATCTTTTGACATTCATGTGAGGCAGGATCACAATACCAGAAGTCATCCTGAAACACTGACCTTTTCAACATGATCAGACTTGATTTAACTTTTTTTTTTTTTTTTTTTTTTTTTTTTCAAAGCTAGAAGATGTATATTTTCTGATTTCAAACCATATAAAGCTACAATAATTGAAACAGTGTAGTACTGTTCTAAAGGCAGATATATAGACCATTGGAGTTAAATACAAGCCTAGAGCTAACTTCTTCCCTATATTGTCAAGTTATTTTTGACAAGGTTTCCACGAAGATTTGGTGGTGGAAATAATAATCTTTTAACTAAATATTGTTGAAAAATAATAATTACATCGAAAAGAATAAAATTGGACCCTTACCTAATCCCACATACAAGTATTAACTCAAACTAGATAAAAGACCTAAATATAAATCTTAAGACTATAAACTTTTAGGAGAAAATCTGGGTCATAAAACCTCACAACATTGAAATTGGCAGTGATTTCTTGGATATGATTTCAATGGCACAGGCAACAGAAGAATATACAAACTCCCTAAAAAATAAAAGAAAATATTGTATATCCAAAGACAATGTAAACAGAGTTAAAAGTTACTAATAGAATTGGATAAAATATTTCCAAATGCTATATCTGAAGGTATATTAATATCCCAACTAGAAATCCTAAAAATTAACAACAATAAAGGCAAACAATACAATTTAGAGATAGGTAAAAGACTAACATAAATAATGAATCTCCACAGATAACCAATCTTAGTTGTCTGTTGGATGGAAACTCTTGTTTCTCTGGTTCTGGTGAGTGTTACCTCTTTCTTCTTTGTAGTTAATCTCTTTGAGTATTTTCTCTAGTGCTGGTTTTGAAGACATAAATTCCTTCAGTTTCTGTTTGTCATGGAAGCTTCTTATTTCTCCATCTAATTTGATAGAAAGTTTTGCTGGATAGGAAATTTTTGGCTGGAAGTTGTTTTCTTTCAGAGTTTGGAATATGTTACTCCAAGCCCTTCTGGCTCTCATGACTTGGTTTGGGAAGTCTGGAGTGATTCTAATTGGTTTGCCTCTGAATGTCACTTGGCCTTTTGTTTTTGTTGCCTTTAAGATTCTCTGCTTGGCTTCCACATTGGTCATTTTGACAATTATATGGCGTGGGGATCCTCTTCTCGGATCCTGTCTAAAGGGAGTTCTATAAGTTTCCTGGATCTGTGTATCAACCTCTTGCTCTATATTTGGAAAATTTTCTGCTATTACTTCCTTGAAGAGATTGTTGATCCCTTTGGTATCACTTTCTTTTCCCTCCTCTATTCCAATTATTCTTAGGTTAGCTCTCTTAAGATGGGCCCATATTTCTTCAATGTCAGATTCCTGCTGTTGGATATCTTTTTCTAGATTAGAAACTATGCATTCATTTTTGGATTGCTCATCTTCTAAGAGCGAGATTCTGTTCTCCATGTGGTCTAATCGGTTGTTTGTGCTTTGAATTGAGGCCTTTACTTCATTAATTGCATCCTTTATCTCTTTTTGGCTCTCTCTGAGTTCTTTTCGAAGCACCTCTATTATTTCTACAGTTATTTTCCTGATTTGATCTTCTAGAAATCTCTGATTTTCTGTTTTATCAGGTTCTGATGTTGTGGGGTTGTGCACATTCATTACTCCAGTGTTATTCCTCTTTCCCATGATTTAGGAAGTTTGTGCCTTCTCTGGGTTCTTCCCTTGGGTCACTATGGCTTCACTTAAGGTGCTCTGGATCTCGAGTCTGTATTATCTCAGACCCTACTACTCCTTTACTGGGTTGTATCACAGAGTCTCCGACCCAGGGAGTCGATAGAGGCTGCTTTAAACTATGGGGGGTGCCAGGTTGCACGCTCTCCTATGGTGTGATATCTCTGCCACCACCACTCCCTCACTGGGTCAAGTCCCAGGAGGCACAATACTGGGATTTCTCCTCTGTGGCCCGCAATTTGACTCACTGTTCTTGAGTACGTAGATGTAGTTGTACTGGACTCGGTGAATTCACTGCTGCTGCCGCCGCCAGTGGCAATATGGCGCCTCTGCCACGCCCTCGGCCATGAGGCTGGCGTATTTTTTCTTCTCTGGTTTTGATTTCCACTCTGAATCCCTGCAGCGTGTGCTGAGCTCAGCCACTGGGAGCTTTAAATGCTGTCTGCGCCGAAAGTTCCCGCCTGGCTGTTCCGCAGCGGCTCACCTGGCTTGCTGTAGCCGTCCGCTGAGTTCGCCGCTGCCGCCGGCAGTATGGCGCTGCTGCCGCGTCCTCGGGCGCGTGTGTCTCCTCTGTGGCCCTGAGCTCTGTTCTCAGTCCGCTTTCTCTCTGGAGCCTGGTGGTTTTTTTGTTTTTCTGGTGATGGTGTTTTCTGGCTATGAAAGGCGCTCTTTTTGTGGTAATGGAGATTGGTTGTTAGCGGGACTCTTAAGCCCCGCTTTTCTCGGTCGCCATCTTCCCGGCTTGATTTAACTTTTGAATACTTGAGTTGTACGTGAAGCAAACTTAGATCTCCCGAGCAGTGTAATTTTAGTCACTGGCCACTAAAATGATATTTTTCTCAACTTTTCCTGTTTCTACTTTGAGATCTGAGGCTTTGAGGTTTGGGGAGCACTTAATTTGACATCTTTGGCACATTGAACCAGAATTGGCTGGGAAAGACACAAAAACTGCTTTGGCAAATGATCTGTCAAGTGACCCATGAACAAAAGCGAGATTGGGTTGCCCTTTGAAATAAACCCATTTGAATTTTATTATCTCCAGAGCACCTTGTGTCTCTAATCTTGTGAAAGGTTAGTATTCTATCCATCACAGCAAGATGAGAGTGCTGGTTGATGCCTGCTCTTCATGATAACTGAATGTAGCAGTCAGATCTGGCAGAGGGAGATTCATTACCATGGGCTGTTCAAACAGAAAGCAGGGAGTGGGCATTGGAGGAGTGGGATTAACCATGTTTTAAACTACCTACTTCCAGGTCAGGGTATTTACAACCAAACAAAACCAACAGCAGAGTACCGCACTTTGGAAGAAGTTTGCAGAGCTTTTTAAATAAGTTCCCCAAAGCAAAGCTGTGTTAAAGCTACTTTTCCCAGAGATAACCAATTTCCAGCATACAGACAGCTTTTGGCCCTTTTTTATGACACACATCTGAAAAAAATAAGAATGAAACTGGGATGTAGCTCAGTTTGGTAAAGTGCTTTCCTCGCAATGGGCCCTGGGTTCAATCCCCAGTTCCAAAAAGAAAAAAGACCCCCCCAAAAGACAAATAAGCTAAGGATAAGAAAAAAATAAGTGTGTTATCATGTATAAAATATGGCTAGTAACAATATAAAATATTTACTGAAGTATGAAATCATAGCCTTGGTTTTTTTTATTATCCAATTGAATGTCTCTTTTGTTGACATTTTCAATATAACTTATAAATTAAAATTTGAATAAGTTGAAACTTATTTAAAAACTGAAAATATGACCTTGAGTCAAAATAAGTGTGTTCCTTATCTAGGACTTTGACATAGTGAAAAATAGGACACATACATTGAAACTCTAGAAAGTCATGAAAATATTGGTACCCAGCAAATGATAATTTATCAGATATTTAGAGATGATCATTTTTTTGTTTCTTGTTTCCCATTTGAGCAGTGTTATAAAGGTGAATAGTGCTCATTCAACGTGAGATTCATGATTATGTTTTTCAGTGCTGGGCATTGGACCCAGTGCCTCTTGCTTGTTAGGCAAGCACTCTATCACTGAGCTATATTTCCAGCCTTGATATTTTTATTTGAGAAGAATTGTGTAAACTGGGCGTGGTGCTACATGTCTGTAATCCCAGTACTTGGGAGCCTAAGACAGGAGGCTCTCAGGTTCAAGGACAGCCTCACAACATAGCCAGGCTCTCAGCAATCTAGTGAGATCTTGTTTCAAAACAAAATACAAAGAGGACTGGGGTATATCTCATAGTAGAACGTGCCTGGGTTCAATCCCCAGTTACACACACGCGCGCACGCGCGCGCAGAATCCTATAAATTACTGGCAAAGTAAACTTAATTTTCAGCAAACTCAGACCAGTATTAAACTAATTCAATTCACATATAGGTCCTACAAAATAATACCTGATGTCTTATCCTCTACCAATATCAGGAGAGCTACCATTTTCTCATCAAGAGAATCTGAATTACATTTGAATTAAGACATATTCAAGAGGGGCTAATGTCCATTCCTTGTCAATAGATTTTTTTTTCTGGTTTTTATTTTTTTTTCTTTTAACAATTTTTTAATTGAACATAAATAGTATACATTTAAATTATATTTGGTGCCCTCTCCCCCCCGCCCCCGTTTTCCCTTCCCCCCTCGCACCAATGGTTGTCCAGGTTAACCATGTCTTATTCATAATTTTACACATGTTCAGATGTAGACCCTCATTAATCAAGATCAGCCTTCCTCCTCTCCTATCTTTCCATTCAAACTTTCCTGGTATTGGGTGCTGGAAGAACTGGCTAACCATTTGTAAAAAGATGAATCTAAACCCCTATATCTCACCAAACACAGGAATCAACTCAAGATGGATCAAAGACTTAGAAATTGTCAATAGATTTGAGAAGTAAGGACTGGAGGGACTGTGCCACCTCTACTCTTGCCTAATGAGCTCAAGTCTATAGAGGTGACCGGCTGTTGAAAGGTGCTTCCTTTCAACAGCCGGTCACCTCTAGTAGTTGTTGTTTTTGTTGTTGTTGTTGTTGTTGTGTGTGTGTGTGTGTGTGTGTGTGTGTGTGTGTACCTCTACACTATACCCCCAGCCCTATTTTATTTTTATTTTGAAACAGTCTCACTAATTGCTTAGGCTCCTCAAATCCATGATTCTCCTATCTCAGCTTCCCAAATACTGGGATTACAGCTGTGCCCCATCATGCCCGATCTTCCTATAGTTTTGATGGTCATGTTGGCAAATTGTTTTTTAAAAACTTCTGAAAATAGTACAGTCTATTTATCAAATCATTAGCAAAATCTTTCTAGTAAAGGATAAGCACCAACATTAAATTCATAGCCATTGAAGACTAAAATTACTGCTCTTTTTTCTTTGATGGGCTGACTGTCTACAAATGACCAAAGACTAATGACTCTATTAATGACCAATGCAATATTATTGATTACTGACTATATCGAATTGGGAAATGCAACAGGTGTGGTGGTGCACACCTATAATCCCAGCCCTTGGGAGGCTGAGACAGGACAGTCATAGGTTCAAGGGCAGCCTCACCAACATAGGGAGACTGTCAGCAACCTAAAGAAACCCTGTCCTCAAACAAAAGAGCAAAAAAGGCTGAGAGTAAAGCTCCCAATTAAAATGTCCCTGCGTTTAATCTCCAGTACCAAAGATAAACAACAATCATTCACAAAATAACTTTTAAAGGGAAGCTCAGAATGAAAAGTATATGAAAACAGGAGAAGGAAGTTGATTCCATTTGCTGGTTCCTCCTCTTCCCTTACACAATCTCTTATTCTAATAGCTCCAAGTCCTTGCAACTGGCGTTCACCTACAAACTAGTATTGGCACCACGCTCCACAGTGTGCCCTTAAATGATTTTAAGTTGCCTTAAATATAGGACTGTACTTTATTTATTTTTTATTTATTTATTTATTTATTTTGGTTGTACCAGATTTCCTGGAAACCCTTCTACCTCCGGGCTACACTCCCAGACACCTATTTTTTATATTTTTTTAAATTTGGAAACAGGGTCTCTTAAGCCAGCAATGCTGGCTTCGAACCTGCGCGATCCTCCTGTCTCCGCCTCCCAAGCGCGGGGATTACAAGCGTGCGCCACCACGCCCAGCGGGAGTGTACTTTAGAAGCATAAGAGGTTGAATAGATATCCGAGATAGTAGTTAATGTCATCTTTGAGAGACAAATGGGAGCTGGCTTGAGGGTAAGGCCTAAATTATGTTGCCTGTAGGCCAAGACTAAGAATCTGTGCAGTTATGCAAGTGAACTATTAATGCATCTCAATTTTTAATTTTCTATGTTTAGGGTGAGATAGAAATAAAGTTTACAGGCTCAGAGTAGTCATTTGCTTTTGGCAGAAACTCTGAGCACACTTAATTTAAACTTAATTCAGGATTCTGGAAACTAATAATTTATATCACTCTGCGAACAGAAATGGCCTAATTGTCTTTCTTACTTTAAATATAACTTTGGGAGAAATACCCTACAAAGACATAAAGCATTTTTCAACCTACTGTATAAAGGATCACTAAGTATGGAAGACAACTAACCTCGTGAAATCTGAATTCAAGTCAACAATTTCTATGAACTGCTTTATTGCTTCCAGTCTCCCTTTATCAACCCAATTATGAAGCACAACTTTTCACAAAACTTTCTTTTGCTGCTGAACTACAAACCAGATTCTGAAAAATCTCTTGGTATTTACTCTCTTCTGCTGACTTGACTTTAATGGTATTAAAGTGAAGGACTTTGGTGCAAAGTATTGATTATTTTTAATGAACATTCATGGTTGTAAACTGATGGCTTATCTTTAAAAATTTCATCATGGAAAAGTCTATTTCATTAGATTAGATGAATTGGAAAACTACAAAATGGTGATGTCCAATTGACCTGAATAATACATTAGGCATGCATTATTATCAGTGCATTAATTAATGCATTTAATAATGCATTAAATGAGCCAGGTGTTGTGGCACACTCCTGGAATCCCAGTACTGGGAAGTTGAGACAGGAGGAAGATTGCAGTGTCGAGACCAGTCTCACCACCAGAGCAAGAATCTCAGCTACCTAGTGAGATCCTGTTTCAAAAACAACAACAACAACAACAAAAATAAAATAAAAAGGGATAGAGTATAGCTCAGCCATAGGTGTTCTTAGTTTCAATCCCCAATGCCACATACACACTCACGAAAAACGATTATAACTATAATTCATTAAGTGTATTATTTTATTATTATTGTTAATTAGGTATTATACCTTTGACTTTCTGATTTATTAGTAGTATTTTCTCAGAATTCTTATGTTTCCACTTGTTAGAATCTAATTTATAAGTGTTCTGAACACACATTGGGAGTAAGACAATGTCATATAAACTTTGTGTTACGGTTTTGAGAATATGTTACGGTTCGGGGAAACTGTCCCCAGGGACCCCTGTCAGGGTCCCGGACACAATTTCCCACAAACCACAACAAGATAAAAAAGATGAAAATGCACGGGTTCTTGTCCTGAGCTAAGGATAAATACACATTAGCCCGGACTCTTGCTAAAGATTTAAAGAAGTTTATTAAAAAGATAGAAATACAGAAGATAAAGATAGTTACAGCCTCATGTTGTAACACGAGGGGGTAGTTCGAACAAATTCACCAAAAATGTAATATGTGGACCATATTTTTATACAAATGACCTCCATTTTGTTCACGTAATTCTGATGTAGTAAACGTCCCTGTAAGGTACCTCCCTTTACTTCCCTGCCAAGGTGTCTTTCACAAAGACCAGTCCCCTCCTCCCATCCTAGCTAGATTATTATATAGATCTGTCTTTAGAAAGAGGAAGTCCTAGCTCCCCTCTCCTATGGACTTGCTAATTACTTTTAGCTAAGTCAATCTAAGTTTCAATAGCTGTTTACTACCTGACCGAAACCAAGACCAAGTCTTTCACAGATTTGCCCCTCACCCAATTTTTGAAATATTTTAATAATTAGAGCTTTCTCAAATCTTCCTAGGCCATTCCCAATACTGGTACTCTTTGGATTATTATGGTGAACTTACTGAATTATGTATTATACTGTTTTAGCAGATGATGTATTTATACTTTTCTAAAAATCTCTTTGATTAGTGGTGAATATTGTGTTGTGTTATAGGGCATTTGTTAGTTTTTGTAAGATTTAAGGTAGTTTAGAGCAAGGAGTGGTGGCATACGCTTGTAATCCCAGCATCTAGGAGGCTGAGACAAGAGGATCCGGGTTTGTAGTCAGCCTCAGCTACTTAGTGAGGCCCTTTGCAACTCAGTGAGACCCCGTTTCATAATAAAGAATAAAAAATAGGGCTAGGGGTGTAGCTCAGAGGTAGAATGCCCCTGGGTTTCATCCCCAATACCTTAAAAAACAGTTAATTTAGATAAGTGTTGTAGTTTGTGCTTCTAATTCCAGTACTTGAGAAGCTAAAACAGGAGAATTGAAGGTTCAAGGCCAGTCTCAGCAACTTAATAAGGCCCTCAGCAACTTGGCAAGACTGCTTCAAAAACCAGTTAGGGTTGGGGGTGTAGCTCAGAAATTGAATGCCTCTGGGCTCAACACTCAGAATCTCCCCAAAAGAAGATAGCTTAAATTTATATTTTCATTAATTATCATAAGGGCAAAACTAACACAAAGAAAATTATAATTAAAATGCGTTTTCTTAACCTAGCATCAGAATATGATATTACTTTTTCTTTTTAAATTTCTATACTATTTTATGAAGCAGAGTTACTGTAGAATTTCTCCTCTTGAATTTCTCCAGGGATTCATTAGACCACAATCTTAGAAAATTTTAGGGATATCTTGCTTTAAAATCACTAAAGCTACCTAAATTCTCTAAGCCAGTAAGTGACTTAAGAACTTCCCTTTGGATTTCTGTTACTTTTCAGGAGAGGCTCGTTGGAGATGAATGGACTGCAGGCTTTCAGACTGTGTCTTAACAGAGAAGATAAAAATAATAGCGGAAAAGCAACTTTTATTCTGCGACAGTTAACAGTCTAACCATTCAGCTGCATTTCTGACTACAAGAAATTAAAGGCATAAGATGTTTTGTTGAATTAATTTCTCCTCAATTGTCTCACTAAGGATTTTGATCCCTCACGGCAGGGATCAGCATGGTTTTTTTCATGAAGGATTAGATGTGAAATACTTTTAGCGTTTTATATCACAGGAGGTTCCTGTGGCATGTTCTTCTTTCTTGTTGGTAAAATGTAGAGATCATTCTTAGTTCATAGGACTTAGAATAATAGGTCACCTACTGGAGACAAACCCTGCCCTAAACTATTAGAATAGTTCCTAAAGTGTGTTTTTAGGATCGTTGTTTTCAAGTCACTCAGTAATGTCACATGGATGAGGGTTTTGTGAAGAAATGGGCTTTGAAGTACTGGCATGGAAAAAGTAAGCAAATTCTCCAGTAGCAAGATGTTCTGTACATAAGAGACATAACTCTGGGCATCAAATCTTCACGGGGGCCTGGAATGTACAGTATATTTATTCACAACTCTCTTCCTGACTTGGTCAACTGCACTAGGAGAACATTGACCTAGGACATCAATATTGTTAAACGGCAGTAGTCTCATGCAATTATCACTGTTATATCATAATAATTAATTGTAAACAGTACTTTGCTAGAACTTTATTTTAGAAATGGAAGCATGTAAAACTTTCTGTATTCTTCTTGGGCAAAACACATTACACTAGATGAAATATTTGATCCGGGTTTTTGCCCTTCCTCCATGATACATGCATATTTGTCATAAAAGGAGATACATGTTTGGTGAGAGATTTTTAAGCATCCTTCTGTGTGCCAGTCACTGTCGCACGTACTAGCTATGATCCCACGTTCTGTGATTGATTTTCTTCTCCTGCATGTCTTTTTGTGAGGAAATCAGACCAATTCTAGAGATAAGAGCATGCTCTCCGATCTCTTAGCTACAGCCACTAATCAGTGTGACTGGAGAAAAAAAATCACACATGGAAATAATTTTTGTAAATAATTTATATATGACTTTGGAATCTATTTTTCAATTTATATTTATAGATAGTTTTATCTGCTATCTTGGGAGTTTATAGTACTGCCCATTAATTGTTCAAATCAGGGTGTAAAAATTTGACTTTGAATAAAGTGCAAAGCCACATGCTTTTTCTTTCTTAAGACTCATTATTGTTGGTAATGGCTTTGGAGCTGCGCATTACAAACTGGATCAGTGGATGGATCGTGCTGGGGAAACTTGCAAGATCTGAAGTCTCAGTTTTCTCATCTGCACACTTGATATACTCATAGCCGATTCACAATCCACACGTGTAAATCCTGGGATACGATATCTGATACCCATTTTAAACCAGGCAGCCTCTTACGTACCATCTCTAGTTTGCTTGAAATTAGCTTCATTTATTGCTTCAAACTCATTTTTATCTCTATTTAAGGTCACGCACACACACACACACACACACACACACACACACTTTTCTCCTACAATATGAAACAAATAGAAACAACAAACAGTATTTTATTGCTGCATTATTTTCATTTTAAATCAGTTTGTCTTGATGCAAAAAAAAAAAGGGACAACATTTACCTAAAGATTACAAGTGAGGGGATAATAACCTTTCGGGCAGGGAAGATGTATGTTACTCTATGAGATCACTTTGGAATCATATAGGTTTCCATTAACTCTTAGGAAGAACTGATTGAATAGGCCATAGTACTTGTTATTACATAATAGACTTAATTTATGAAAACGCACACATACAGAACAAGAGACTGTACGAATTAAGAGATGCAGAAGTTATAAAATCGTGAATGGAATTTTGTTCAGAGTAACATTGTCTCTCAATGATTACAGATGCTGATGTTTCTTTTTAGAATAAATTGATATTTTAAAAGTAATTTTATATAATTGCAGCCCCATGATTTTAAACAAATGCAGTCCGAGATTCCTCTTCTTTCTAAACAAAATGTAAGTGATTTTCACGATAAAAATACTGAGACTGTGTAGTAGAATATTTATTCAAAATAGTTATTTTCATTTTTTTCCTTAAGACTTGTTTTTTTTTTTAAACCAGTATTATGAAGACATAACATGTGTCAGTCTTGTATATTGGAAACAACAAACTAATCTCCAAAGTGAGTTCATTCAATAGAACAAATTAACTCTTGAAGAGAAGGAGGTCATTTATTTTTTACCATGTGTGAGACTCCAAAGCAGTTTCAGCGTTAGCTTCAAAGTCCTAAGCTGAGAGTGGATTATATGAAGGCACAGTATGGCTTGGACCAGACAGTTTGGGGAGGAGGTCAAGGTCTGGTAGAACAACACTGACATGTTTTGCACAGACCCCACAGCATGTTTTAGTATAGATG
This sequence comes from Muscardinus avellanarius, assembly GCF_963383645.1. Classification (NCBI taxonomy): domain Eukaryota; kingdom Metazoa; phylum Chordata; class Mammalia; order Rodentia; family Gliridae; genus Muscardinus; species Muscardinus avellanarius. The sequence continues at coordinate 185,478,007 of NC_137787.1, forward strand.
CACATGATCTTGGACATGAGAGGTTGTGAGTGATTATACATGTATAAATGCTTAAGAATTTGGAGGCTGGCAGGAGGGCAAGTCAGTGATGACTTGGCCTAAGGTGTGCTTTTAGCATCTCTCCCCTGCTGAAATGGGCCCACAAAGTCATCGCTATCAAAGAAGATTCCAGACTAAATTCCACTGTCAGGCTGTATTCCACTTGATGCTCATGTTCATCCATCTATCCATTTTCATCCACTCATTATTCATCATTTTTAAGACCCTACTATGTGATAGGAACCATACAAAGAAATACCAATAAGGACCTCTAAGAGTCTTAGTGTGATACAACCTGTATTTCAGTTTCTTCCATCTAAAACACAGCTCCTCGAATTTTTATCAGAAACCGGTCTAGAGGTGGGGATTGGGTCTAGAAATGTGCTGGCCTTTTCTTGGAAACAATATCTTTTTATGTTTTATTTGTTGGCTTCTGGAATTCATCAATAGAAAGTTGGCCTTAGGCAGGTGGGGAGTGGGGCTGGGCAGAAAGAGATTTCGATTGTCACTACTGATGGAAGGATGTGCTACTGGCTTCTGGTAGGTAGAAGCCAGGAGGGTTGCTACTTACATTATACAATTCACGGGGCCCTCCCCACTGCCCCCCAGAAAACAATTATCTATCTTAAAATGCTGAAGTGCTGAGGATCCAATGCCTGGTGTAGGGCAGTGGCATCTAACTGCTAAATACCACATGTAGTAACACATGCCAAAGATACTTCCTGTGACATGGGTACCCTGAGCAACAGCCATCTTTACCTCTAGTTACTTACAAGAGCTCAGTCTCAGGGGAAGGAGAAGAGATAGGCCGCTTAGAGATTGTTTTCTCACCCTCAAAAATCAAACATGAAAATAAATGGTACTCTGTGTCTTCCTCCATTAACTCAGAATTTGGCATAAGCATAGAACCAACTTTCCAACATACAGACACTGAGAGAGACTTCATAATAATCCCCCAAAGCTCAGGAAATAAGAGACTTAATAAAGGGGATGGCATTGCATTAAAAAGCTTCTGTGCAACAAAGGAAATCATCAAGACCCTGAAGAGAGAGCCTACAGCATGGGAGAACTTGACCAGCTACTTGTCTGATAGAGAATTCTATCTAGAACAGGCAAAGAAAAAAAAAAAAAAAACATAAAAACTTAACAACTCAGGAAAAAAGAAAAAAAAAAAACTAAGCAAGGGAAGTTTTGAAATGAACTGAACGTTGGAAGGCATATATGGATGGAATGAAGAACAATACTCTTCAACATCATCTAACCTTCAAAGGGCTGGAGGGGGCAGGGTGGTAACTGGATGGTGAGGCTGTGAGTTACCCCCCTTGCGGGGTGTCAGCTTTCAGAACCTTTCATCCTCCATGACGGAGCCCCCCCCCCCCCGCCTGCAAATCCTCTAGTCCAAGCTTGGCTCTGCTGAAGGAAGTGATTTAGCATGTTTTCTAGGGCAGAGTAAAAAGAAAAGGATTAAGAGAGAACTTCGCAACCACACATGTGAATGTATCTTTCTGCAAACTTAGCAAACGTCTTCTCCGGGCATAGCAAGTATCATCTATGCTCATAGAGAACCATAATCTCCATTGACCAATGGCCACAGCTTTTCATGTATCAAGCTCTGTAACTATGTGGATGTAGACCACCATTCTGAAGTATTTGTTTTATATTATTTATTTATCCATTTACTTATTTATTTTGTGGTACTAGGGATTGAACCTAAGGGCATTCTACATCCAAGCTATACCCACAGACCTATTTTATTTTTTATTTTGAAACAGGATGTTGTCCACTTGCTGAGAGCCTCACCGAGTTGCTGAGGCAGACCTTAAACCTGCAATGCTCCTGTCTCAGCCTCCCAAGTACTGTAATTAAAAAAAAAAAAAATACTCATTTTAAGTGAGTTTTCAAGGGACAGTCTGAGAGCAGAGAAGCCATGTCACATGGTACTTAATTAAATCTTCACGTCCAGGTGCCACTCAGTGCTTATCCACGGTAGCATTAAACAGAACTCTCTGGCTTAAATGGGAGCAGTTGTCCCTGTTTGCTGTATCCTGGCAGCTGCCTCTCCGTGGTGTGTGTTGCCATTTGGTCTCCTGTGCCACCTAATTTTTCAATCCATTTATTTGGATGCATTGCAGGAAGGCTTCCCCAGATAGCCTTAGGGAGGCTCTTGGCTTCTAGGAGTTGTGTTCTGCCCTCTAAGAGGCTCTCCAAGCAGTGGGCAGCATCATACAGGCTTGCTTTTTGCTTGTGGGATGGTGGTAATTTTTTTAGGGGGTATGGTTTTTATCTACAAGGCTTTTCTCCCAAGTGAGGCAGTCTGCCTCGCAGCAACAGATGTTTACAGCTGAGATCTCCCCTCTAGATGAATCAAAATTTCCCAGAGGCTCATACTGGTGAGAGAAAGTTCTTTGGTGCAACTATGAACCATAACTGAGCCCTAAGCAATGACCTTTGATGTATATTTTGTGACTGAGGAAGGGAAAAAAAATCAAAGTTTCTTTCAGCCAAACTCTTTCTTGCAGATGAGTATGTGTGTTGATCGAAGGTTTTTTCCAATGTGAGCTTTGCTTCCTCTGTTTAAAAAAGAAAAAGTTATACTGAGGTTGCTTTTTCTTACATTGCTCTTGAATTTTATTCTCTTTGACGTGTTTGGACATAATATTTTATCAGCAAAATGGATCATATAACTGTCTTCTGAATCTCAATCTTGTTTGATTTGCTGAGAAACAATTTTCATCTAAGCATAAAGTACTTTGCTCAGTGCCAGCCTTCCAGAGAGGGAAGCCCAAAGGTCAGCAGAAAATGAAATGAATACACTTATTTCTAGAAGACATTAGTTTTTCCTCAGTACATTGTATCCCTACTTTTTCCCAAGATCTATAATCAATGTTCTCTAAGGTACTTACATTTTTCATAATTGGCTGATATATTAGTGTCAGCAATACCAATTATTAACTTTGGCTATGAGACCAGCAAACCATATAATGATTTTCAACAAGGAATAATTTGACTTCTGAGGATGAGTAGTGAAGCTAATAGCAAACTTTGGAGACAATGGAAGACCCTTAGACAAAAATGTAAGCTTGGGATCTAAGGAAATTTTTCTTCAATCAAATTTCTTGAAATATAATAACATGGTTTCTACATCCAACCATGAAGACTAATTCAGACATAAGAAAACAGTTCAATAAGCCATATGATTTTAACCATCTGCCTTCATAGTGGGTAGAAGCCTAGTATTCAGAGGTCCCATGTCAGGAAAGAAAAAGGTGGAGAACAATTACCTTTGGTAATAGAAAAATAAAATTTTCATTCCTAAAGACAAACATTTATGCTTCAAATTTTTGGAGAGTAATGAGGACCAGAGAGTTGTCTTCTTCCCTTCCTTCCTTCTTTCCTCCCTTCCTTCTTCCTTTCCTCCCTCCCTCCCTCCCTTCTCTTTCACTCTCTTCTTCCCTCCCTCCCTCAGCTTTTTGTAAATCCAGACCACACTATTGATTACTGACTATTCATTGCTGAAGGCACTACTCTTTGCTCAATAAATTAAGCTTTAATTCCTGAGTCCAACGAAATAATTGACCTCAAAAAGAAGATAAATGAATAGGCTGCTTGGAGCTTGTGATTAGAATCCACTTTCCAGTCTCATTATATTAGTATTTTTCAACTCAGTGATTTTTCCATTCTTTTCTTTCTTCTTTTACAATCTATAAAACCTTTTACCCTATTCTTGTATCAGCTCAGCTAGACTCTCTTTACTCTTGGTTTCAAGATTGAAAGATTTTACTTATGATATATTTATACATTGGCAATGAAATTAATAGTTTAATATAGTTTATACTTTAGTACAGACTAGTAGTTAGGTAATTAGTATTTCTGAAAATATGTATTTTTCATTCTGCCTTTGATTTAGTGCAGTTATAAATAGCATAGATGTACAACATATGTAACTATCAGCTTCTTTTTCTTTACTGAATCCTCGAAGATTAGGCTGTTTTTTTCTGTTAAAAAACCATACTTATTTTAATTCTATAGGTTTAATGGGTACAGTGTGATAATTTTATATATATATTTGGAGTATAATGATCAAATCAGAGTGGTTAACAATTCTGTCTCCTTAAACATTTTTTGTAGTTTTTATTAATACTTAACAATTGTGCATATTTATGAGGCACAGTATGATATTTCAGTAGGTACATATAATATGTACAGATCACATACAGGTTCACACTCTATGTACTGATCAAATCAGAGTTACCGTACTTCCAACTTCTTATCAATTAGAGCACTATAGTAATATACACTCTGATTTCACATCTGGGAAAAATAAAAATAACAAATATAACTCAAAGTTATACAGGGTTTCTAAGCCATGACTCTTATTTAATCCCTATATTTTTGCTGCCTCTGTATCAATAGAATTTCTGTATTTAAGGAGAAAAAATATGTTCTTTTATTGTAAAAGAATATAGAAGTGAACAGAGTCCTTCTTAAATTTCATTGCTCAGGCCTTATTTGAAGCAAATATCAACTAATCATCATTAGTATACATACTATTTAATTATAACAGCAATTGCAAATGAAGTGGCTAAACCAACTGTTTCTGCAGCCAGCTTCTGCAAACACAGTAGCTCCTGTGGACTCTATGGAGAAAAACTCATCACTTTTCTCCCTCTCTGGCTTCAGAAAGAAACCCACAGGCTCTAGAAAGAGGAATCTTTTACAGAGTTTTTATTGTGAGTCCTTGAAATGTCCAGGACATGATCTGTCCTTGCATTTCTGAAAACGGAATAAATAGGAGCTTTGAAGAGGTGAAGTAGAATAACTCTGTTGTTGGAAACTTGGACTTATCGAATCAGATATATCATCTTTCCTTGGCATTCCCCACACCAACTCAGCTTTCCCCAAATGGGATAATATTGGGCTTTCTTTACTAGGCTTATCCGTGCCATGAGAAGTGTTCAGTGACCACCGGGCTAGCGTCTGCCCCATACCCATGATCAAATCAGAATGGTTAACAATTCTGTCTCCTTAAATATCTTTTCATAATTTTTTATTAACACCTTACAATCGTGCATATTTATGAGGTACAGTATGATATTTCAGTATGTACATATAATATGAACAGATCACACATAATACAAGTACACACTGTATGTACTGATCAAATCAGAGTTACCACATTTCCACCCCTTTATCAATTAGAGCACTATAGTAAAATACACTCTGATTTTACATCTGGGAAAAATAAAAATAAAAATATCACCTGTTTAGAGAGACTGCTGTGAGCCCCAGTGAGGTGGGCAGCCTCCAGTGGCTTGGACTTCAGTCTTGGTGTTTGATCTTGTCAGTAATCTCACACTCCCGAGTGTTGTAAGGGGATGCAAGAACTCCATTGTGGACATACACTTTTCATTTAGATTATCTTAACCAGAAAGCCCAATTGCCTTCAAGTTCTATAAATGATAGTTTATATTTATAATGATTATCCAAGATACTTCATGACTTTCTGATTCATGATGGCCACCTTAATTATGTTCATTATAGCTTTAGCATTAAGTGAATTTAATTGCATCATGAATCTCTGAACACTGTTAATTGATTGCTATATATAGGAACTAGAAAGAGTCCAAAATATTACATTAATTTGAACGTCCCATTTAAGAACTGTTCCAAATAAAAGCAATTTAATTGAATTTGGTATTACAACACATTTGTAAACAGGCTAGAGCAAATGTGTTTATCAGAATGCATTTATTATTATGTTAATGATGATACTTTGCATATTATATTTGCAACCTATTTTGATTTTAGTTTATGCTGAACCATAAGGTTTTCTGAAATTTCACAATACGTGATAAAAAAAATAAATTATTTCAGAGTGCTATTAAGTCCTAAGCTCCTAAAATGAATGGATGTTCTTTCAGATAGAAAGTATGGGGTTTTCTGATTCTTTTGTCTCACATAAAATCACAGGTGTAGATCAAATCTCCTTTAAAATATTGTTTTCCAGGCTAAATATTTTCCTTTAACTTCGTTTTGTAAAGATAGTTAATAGACGATGTTTCTTATTATGTCATATCAGATTGTCCTGACATTAGAGAGATAAATATATTAACTTGGCTAATATTGTGTCTTCACACTTCCTTTGTAGTCATTAAAAATTTGTGTGAATAAAAAAAGTATTGTTTTCAAACAGCACAGTGGCACATGCCTGTAATCTCAGCTACCCAGGATTCTGAGGAGGAGGATCACAAGTTCAAGGCCAGCCTGGGCAATTCTAGAGACCCTTCCTCAAAACAAAAATTAAAAGGGCTGGAAATGTAGCTTGTTGGTAGGGCATTTTCCTATTATGTGTGAGGCCCAGGATTCAATGCCCACTTAGAAAATTTACTTTTATTGTTCCATGCATAACTTAATTGTAGAATTCATTTTTCTACAAAACTACCCATTTGAAGGTGGTTGCGTTTAGGGTATGTATATATCTTGAGCTTTCTATACCTTAATTTTGACTGTTTTCTTCCAGAATTCTTCCGAGAGTTATTGGAGAATGCAGAGAAGTCCTTAAATGACATGTTTGTCCGGACGTATGGGATGCTGTACATGCAGAATTCAGAAGTGTTCCAGGACCTCTTCACAGAGCTGAAGAGATACTACACTGGGGGCAACGTGAATCTGGAAGAGATGCTCAATGACTTCTGGGCTCGGCTCCTAGAGCGAATGTTCCAGCTGATAAACCCGCAGTACCACTTCAGCGAGGACTACCTGGAATGCGTGAGCAAGTACACGGACCAGCTGAAGCCCTTTGGAGACGTCCCCCGGAAGCTGAAGATCCAGGTGACCCGTGCCTTCATCGCCGCCCGCACCTTCGTCCAGGGGCTGACCGTGGGCAGGGAGGTCGCAAACCGTGTTTCCAAGGTAAGTGAAGATCGACGTCTTTTTAATTGGGCTTTCTATTTCATTTGGCTTTAAAACTAATTTTTACCTAAACAAAAGCATTTTTTGAGTAATAATTTTTACTTGTGGTTCCTGTGCCTAGAGAAATCAACTCAATATCCAAGCTTAATTTGCCATTTATTGATTTTTCTTGTTTCATGTGAAAGAAGACAGGATTTCATGTAGTTCCAGGTGGTTTTTGGAAATAATGTCGATAATTGTCCACAATATAGCATGAGAAGTTTTCATCAGGAATGGTATGAAGACAAGTGTGTTGCAACTGTGTCACTTGATGTTTCTTGAGCAGAGTTATGATAAATACTCGGGGACCAGTCCATTCAAGACTCTGGTCTGCTAGGAAGTCAGTGACCATTTTAATTGGGCCTGCAAGAAAAGACAGATGACTCAGGACATCCGCACCTGTCCTTTAGCCCACATGTCAGAGTGGTGGGATGCCATAACAGTGACAGCAGAGCCCCTTGCTGGCCCTTGAAGAATTGCATGAGGGAGGACGAATGGATAGGAAGTATGGTTTATGTCTAGTAATTCCTCTCATTAACTAATTTCACTGGAATTCTATGTTATGCATTGGGTTGAACTTTTGAAAAAGCTATATCACTAATCCAGTCTGGGACCCTTTCTTAAGGATGTTGTCTCTAAACCGCCAATGGAATGGATAGTTCTTCACTACTGTCCTTAAGCATTGGATATTCTCTGTGCAGAGGCTGTCTGCCATTGTTTAAGTTCTTTCTTGACCTTTAATAGCTCATACGAGGTGGGTTTGCCCATTTATGAGGTCAGCCCTACAAAGAAGCTGGAAGATTACTGCTATAAGAAGGAAAGCAAAAACAATACACAAAACGAATCTGTTATTGAGTAACCTAAGGAAGGTCATGTTTGTTCAAAGAATATTGCCAAATAGTACTTTTTATTGCAGAGCTGTGCCAAAGAGCCATAATATTTTTTGTAACTATTGGTACTACAACGTTATATTTATTTTTCTACTTTTATCTCAATATTTACATCTTGGCAAAGGACCATGTTTACCCTTAAATATGCTTCTTTATGGCACAATTTGTCAAATTCATAGCTATCCATTTTTATATTCTCATTTCCTAACATGTTTATGTATGGAAAGGTTATTTTCAGAAGACCCCTAAAGGGATAATTCCAAGGGATTTAGCGACATAAATAGCATATAACTGTGATATTTATTTCCATGTTTTTCATGGATTATCAATAATGTTTTATATACCAAAAGAACTAGATCCCTAAAGTGGATTCAATAAGGAATTAGCCAAGTCTAATAGCAAGAAGAAATATGATCACCTGAGATTGATCTGTCAGCTATAAATAAATATAAAAATGTATATAAATACATATAAGCTTCATATTTTTGATCAGTAGACTTTATCTTTTAAAATCTTATACAACTTATTTTGGTTAAACTAAAAATCAGTTTTTTTACGGAGGTTTCGTATTGATGCCTTTGCTTTTGAAGAATGAACAAAACTCAGCTCACTTTTGAGAAACATGACGTGGGAAATTCAAAGCATGAGTTGATATTTGCAACATTTCTGGTCATTTGTGTTCATTTTGCCAGAGTATGAATATCACTTGGATGCATATATCAGGATCTGGGGAGTTCCAGTGAGATAAAAGAATTTATATTTCTGGAAAAGTGTCTAAAGCTACAGAAGAGGTTGCTGCTAACCCTCCAGCTTCTCAGAGGGAGGTGTTAGCCACTGTCCCAGACAAGGCCTCTCATCCATCCTTCCCGGAATGTCTTATTCTGAGGCCTTTGTCTACCAAAATCTAACATGCTCCTCTTTGCGGTGAAGGTTTACATTATGGACCAACCATCAGTAGAGTATGATCTTTTTTTCTTCTCTAGAACTTGGAGGGATGTACTCTAAAGCACTATAATCCCCCACCTTCTAAGATTCTTGTATTTCAAGCATATTAACTATTGTTGTGGGGTGTAGTCTGTGAACCATGCAACCAGGAAAGCTAATTGCTCTGTGCAGATCTTGGTTTGATTGACCGGAGTTTCATTAGCTCTAATCAACTACAACCATAAATCCCATGATGACATCTGGCCATTGGCTTTTGAAGAAATAGATAGATGGGTAGATAGATTAAAAGAAGCTCAGAAAGTATTTCTAAAATAATTTATGACTCAAGGATTTCATTGTTTTACTAATGAATTTTCTCACCAAATGATTACCAGATGGTCAATAATGGAGAAACTAGAAATGGATCTGCTGGTGCTGTGATGATTTCCAGCCACCTAAGTATGCTTTGCAATAAGGATACAAAATTATGAAAACTAACTTTATATTAACAGGAAAGGAAAGAATTTTGTTTAGGGTCTTAGTCCCTCACAAACCTGCAGCCTCCATGTGCTCTATTAATTGTGGGATTTGGCATAGGTGAAATGATATAGGAAGAATTAGAGAATTTAAGGCGCAATTCTCAATTAGAGATCAACAAACTAGTTCATCTCTTTCATCATTGTGTTCCCTTCAGTCTCTCTCTTCATGTACAGCAACTACTTAAATCTTTGAAGACATCATTAATAGCTCCTAATTAATTGTTTTGACTGGAAATTTTACCTCTTTGGCAAAACACAGCAGTTTGACACAAATGTTTTGACATAATATTATAGGGAATTTCCTTATGAAAAAAATGGAGGGCTAATTTGTAAACACCAACAGAGTTATTTCTAATACCTACTCTTGCCATTTTTATGGAGGCAGATTATGTCTTTTGTTAGCCTTTGAAAAGGGCAGATTCTCTTAACTATGTCCAAGCTCTGACTCTGAATCATGGTATAATTCCAGAGTGAATATCTGTTGAGTGGGTCTGAATTAATTTCTGTGTGATTTCATATTTTGGGACATGAGAAATGTTGGCAAAATGGGGGATATTAGGAACTTCCAGACTTTGTTTTCGAAGTATAAATTGATGTGTTTATTTTAAATATGAGTTTAAAAATGCCTGCATTTTTGAAGAAATACATATCCTAAAACTGTAGTTCTTCCCCCTGGAGAATGTAGTACACTTTGTACAAGTAGACATATAGAAGAATCTTTATAGAAGCATTATTTACTCTAACATGAAATGTAGAAATATCACTAACATCTCATATGCGTAATTGATGGTCTCTTCACATTGTTAAATCCTAGGAAGCATTAAAGAAGTGAACTACAGCCTCAAGGGTGAATCATAGAAACCTCATTGAAGGATACATACTCATATCATCAAAGGCTATGTACTAGTTATGTACAGTTTAGAAAAGGCACAACACACTAATATGTGATCTGTGAATCAAAATATGTGTGGCAAAACTCTGATGAAAATTTAGAGAAGGATAAACGCAAACATAAAATATCTCTGGGAATGAGATTTGGAAGTGAAATCAAGGAAAGGTACGTAGGAGTTTCCAAAGTTATTGATAGCATACTATTTCTTACTTTCATTCCTGCATATGTATGTTAATGGGAGTACGTGCATGCATGTGCATTGCTGAAGTTTGAACCCAAGGTCTTATGCATGTTTAGCAAGCACTCTTATCACTAGACTACACTCCCAGTCCTTTATTTTATTTTAGACAGAGTCTTGCTAAATTTTGGAGGTTGGACTCACATTTATAATTTTCATGCCCCAACTTCCTGATTACAAGCACACACCACCCTGCCCAGCTTGTAAGATATTTGTTCTTTAATTAAAGAAATTAAGACTGGGAAAGTCTTTACTTTTATTCTTCCATGATTCCTTTCACCTGTGTGGCTGTGATCATTCCTGAGCTGCCCTCTGTTGTTTATAAGATTTACTGCTATTTTTAGACTTGCTAACTAGTTAAAAGCAAAGCTCTTAAACAAGCATAGAAAACAAACTTGTATAATGTAGTAGCCTTTTCAAGAATGATTCAGACTATTATTTATCATTGTCCCTTATTAAAACACCATTCGCATTCTTTTATACACACCCATTAGTGAGTAGAAAGAGAAATGCCAACAGCCTCTCTGAAGCCTTTTCAGACACTGTGAAGAACAGAGAGAGGCCCTCATTAGGAGATCTTAACAGGTAGTCTGCTTAAGCCAGGCTTCAATTATTCATCATGGAGGCAAATGCGGAAATGACTTTAGTGCCTTTACTGGTCTATCATGATGTCATTTACACAAAGAAGACATGACTTTCATTAAATAAAAGTGATTTCTAGGAAGGAAAGCTGTAACTGTGTCAAGAGCAGTCACTCCAACTATGCGAGTCGTTTCGTTGATTTCAAATTGGATAGCTCGCAGGGCTGGGATCCAGAGAACTTGAACTGTTGACAGTAATGTCATCTATCTATTCTTGCCATCTTTCTTTCTTTCCTTCCTTCTTTCTTTCTTTCTTTCTCTCTTTCTTTCTTTCTTTCTTTCTTTCTTTTCTCCCTTGTGTATCATGACTTTGAAAGGGAAGTATAGCTTTTATTCTTTATAAATAACATATTTTCTCAAAAGACAACTATGTGTGGTATATAGACTGGTGTTTTTGCATAAAAAGCCTCTTATTATTATTATTATTATTTTTTTTTTTTTGGTGGTACTAGGGGTGGAACCCAGTGGCTTTCTACCTCCGTGCTATACTCCCAGACCTTTTTTATATTTTATTTGGAAACAGGGTCTCACTAAGTTGCTGAAAGCCTCACTAAGTAGCTGAGGCTGGCTTAGAACCCGTGCGATCCTCCTGTCTCAGCCTCCCAAGCGCGGGGATTACAAGCGTGCGCCACCACGCCCGGCAAAAGCCTCCTAAGTGATTCATCCACCTGAGCAAACAGCCATGAATGAACAATGTTTGCCTCAAGAGCAATAAACAAAACCAATTTTCAATAAATATACTCAATGCCCTATTAAGGTCTAAAGACATTTATCATCAAATTTGATGATGTGAAGGCTATAAAATATCTCCATTCAAGGCATTCTCTGATCACAATAGAAAAACTGTTCTGAAGACTTTACTGTGGGTTTAATTCACAGGAGATATGATATTCTATTTAGTTGTTTGCTTTGGGGCAAGATTTAAGGTGTAATGCAAAACCACCTGTTATAATGATTGCCTGAATTATTGGTTTCATGCTTTCTGTGGTGATTTTTTTTTAAATTGGGGCTAATTTTTTTGGAGTGATCCAGAAATGAAAGGGACCACATGAAGGCCTTAGGTGAATGAAACCTGCTTATAGTTCTTCTGTGGTTAGTGTGTTTTTTTTCTATAATTGATGCTTATTCATTGTCAATGACCTCAATAATACATACTGTTAGGAAAATTAGGTAAGCTTTTGAGATTATCAATAATGCTTTTATGTTTACAACTTTTAAGTCAACATAAATGATTTATGCTCGCTGCCCTATGCTGGTGTTGTGGATGTTGTATTATATTTGGAAAGTACTTTGCAGCTGATGAATAAGTAATTGCATGATAAAAATAGTAAGAAAATGATATTAGTTCTATGAAACCATAATAACAAAATAGCTTATTATTATAGTTCACTGAAATATGTATGAAGTTTGCCCCAGTCCAGGTACTGTGTTAAGCTCTGAAGCTCACAAGAGTAGAAAGAAATCCAGGTGTCAGAAAAAGAAAATAATATTTTCCCTTCTAGAATTATACTGTGGGTCTCAGTTGAGTTTACAGAATTAAGACAGAAGACCTCATTTTTATTAAGTTAATCTAATAGCTTTGATTAAATAAAAAATCCTTATTGGCTTTAAGACTTTTCTGTAACGTGTATAGCCTAAGTTTATACATTTGGAAGATGATTGAGTTAGAAAGAGTATGGAAACCAAAGGCAATGAAGCCATTTATTTCTAACCCATTGAAAGCCATTTGTATAGTTTTCTTCTTGTTCCTTTGCAGCTTGAATCTGTTTTCAATAACTTTTTTTGGTGGGGAGGGGGAGTACTGGGAATGGAACCCAGGGCCATTCTATCTTCCATGCTACACCCCCAGCCCTATTTTTTATTCTTTATTTTGAAACAGAGTCTCACTGAGTTGCAAAGAGGGTCTCCCTAAGTAGCTGAGACTGTCCGCGAACCATGATCCTCGTGTCTCAGCCTCCCAAATGCTGGGAATACAAGTGTGCGCCACCATGCCTGGCTTTAATAATTTTTAAGTCACATTATTTTAATTTAAAGTTGTGCTACTACTGGAATTCATTAAAATAAGCACCTTTTCCCTCTCTGAACCCTATTTTTGAGTTTCATTTATATTGAAGAGAGAAGCAAAGGGGCTGGTGAACCTTGCCTAAATGTACTATGAGCAGAAGTGGGGGAACCACAGTTCTTCTTGTACTGTATTTACCAGGTATAATCTTCTGCCCCTTTGTTTTGAGATGGGTAGTTATAATACTCTGCCATTCATCTGACCCAGATGTTGCTCTTTGTAGGAGGGTCATTGTGGAGAATTAGCTCAGTCTTAATCAGTCAACATTTGTTCAGTATGTTTTATCTTTCAAGTTTTGTTGGTAAGAGCCAAGCAAAAACAAATAATGTCAATAGATGAGAGAATTATGCAAAAATACTTTAGAAATAGAGAGGACTGGCACCTGGCTTAGTCTCAGGGTACAAGTAAGCCTTAAAGGGTATAGTTGTTTGAATTGCATGTAGAGCATGTGTGGGTATTGGGGAGGTGGCAGGATACTCATCATGGTGAATGACACTTCAATTGAGCACCCTGTAGAGGTGAGAGAGCCCATGTTGTGTGCAGGGAGCTGCAAGCATTTGGCATCCCTGAGGCATAACGTGCAAAGCAAGAAACAGGAGGAGATAAAGGGAGAGACCTAAGCAGAGCCTTCATTAAAACTGTGAATCTGAGCTGGGCCTGGTGGCACAATCCAGTAATCTCAGTGGTTGGGAGGTTGAGACAAGAGGACCACAGGTTTGAGGATAGCCTCAGAAAATAGTGAGGCTCTCAGTCACCTAGTGAGACCCTCTTTCAAAATAAAAACAAAAAATAGGGCCGGAGGTGTAGTTTGAAGGTAGAATGCTCCTGAGTCGAATCTCTAGTACCACACACACACACACACACACACACACACACACACCTGATTTTTTGAATGTCTATTCTGTTCTCATAACTAAGAAATAAACTTTCTTTGGCTAGAAGCTTTACAGTACTTTTAAGAAACGAACATATGTGGTACACCTTGCATGTACTGGCACTGTTCTGTGACAAATGGAGAATATAGCAATGAATGTTATTGCTCTTGAGAAAATTGTGGTTCTATCCAGAAGAGTTGATGTGTAAAAATTTCAAATGTAGTGCAAGTAATCAGGATAATGATGGAAGTGTGGCTAGAATACTACATGACCCAAGAGAAATGCATGTTTCTCTTTGTGTTGTAGAATGAGAGAAGGCAACTTAGAGTTGGCAGTAGTCAGACTTGGTAGTCAGACTTGGTGTTCAGAAATGGATAGGGTCTTTCAAGAGAAAGAAAGTGGGTGTGTCTTTCTTGCTAGGGGCCAAGGGCATGGTGTTTTGGTAATATGGCCCATATTTACTGGGCCCTAGATAGTCCAAATTTAAGAATTTGAGGGGTTTGCATAGGCAAGGGTGACCTGCCAAGATTTTTCAAGAGACAAAAATGTAATCAAGATTTTCCCTTGAGGAAGATGATCCACAGAGTTGATGAGCTGTTTAGCAGGAGACTGAGGATGGTGCTGGGATAAGAAGATGTTCTTGATCAGGTGAGAGATGATGAGACCCCAGTCAAAAAAGCATGGAGCAGGTTAGAGAATACTCTGGAGAGGCGTGGATCCTTCAGCCAAGTAAGTTAAGGGCTGTCTTTTCCAGTTCTAGCCCTAGTGTCAAGCATGGTGTCTGGTACGTGACTTGTTCCTGTTTAATAGCAGCTATCTACTTACTGATGGATTCGAGACTTACCAAGATATAAATATTGTTAAAGGATAATAACACTTAGTTGGAGAAAGAAGAGAACAGGATCAGAGGTACTATCAGGGAGCATGCATATATAAAGAGGATTCAGAAAGAGGAGAGAATACGAAGAGACATAAAAGTATGTTTTCTTTAAAGTCGAGGGAGAGAGAATTTAAGCAACAGGGTATAATCAGCAGCATCAATTGTCACAGATGATGGAATGGGCAGAGGAACTAGACCTTGGATTTGATCACTAGGATTCTACTAACCTCAGCAAGCATAACTCTACTGGACTAGTTTAATTGGTTAAAGTTAACTCACCTGTCCCTGTACATTTTAAAACACAATTCACAGAGCCAAAATTCAGCCTATAGACAGGGACCTGTCCATTCTGCCACAGGCTAAGTAGAAAAATAAAAAGTGTTAAGAAATTTTTACAACAATTTCACCTTGCCACCAAGCCCAAGGCTTTCAAGTGTTGTTGAACTCGTGCATTAAATCTATGACAGGACCTGCATATTGGCTATGCTCCATAGGTTCAGGTGTCTATTCATAACATATTTTTGAAAAAAAATCACTGTGTGTGGTAGCACACACTTGTAATCTAAGCACACAGGAAGATTGCCATTCATGGACAGCCTCGACTACTCAGTGAGGCCCTTCGCAACTCAGTGACACCCTGTTTCAAAAATAAAAAAGACTAAAAACAAAATAGGGCCGGGAGTGTATCTTGGAAGCACAATGCCCCTAGGTTCATCCCCAGTACCACAAAAAAGAAAATCAAGTAAAGATAGTCCATATAATCTGAGACTCAAACATCGTTAGAGATATACTATTCTAGAATAATGCTAATAGTAGAAAATAATGAACATATTTTGATTGATCCTATTGGTGTGTTTCAGTTTTATAATTCCTGTAGTTTATTCCCCTTTACCCCTTTTTGTCCCTTTATTGCGAGTTTTTCACCCAGGTTTATGTACTATACATTTTCACCTAGGATGGGCTCCTCATAAACCCATTTTGATTGGCATGTCTACAGTTTATTGGTGCCCCCAAGTACAAGAATTCCTCTGGAGGCTTGGCTTGGAAAATGTGTGCTGCAAACAGACGAGAAGCTTCTGTTACTCATAGGAGACATCCACTGGGGAAATGTGCCAATTAAGGTACATTACATATTTTAAAAAAAAGAAAAAAAGGCCCAAAAAAGACATTGCATCTGTTCCTGGATATTTATCTCTGAATGCACTGTGCTCTTCCTACACTTTTGGAGAAACAAGGTTTCTAGGAAGCAGGTTTGCACAATATTTATATTGTAATTACACATAAAAAAGCAGGTTAAAAGTATAGGCAGGCCAGGTGTGGTGGTGCACACTTGTAATCCCCGGGCTTGGGAGGCGGGGCTTAAGAGACCCTGTTTCCAAATAAAAATATAAAAATAGGTCTGGGAGTGTAGCCCGGAGGTAGAAGGGTTTCCAGGGACCCCAGTACCACACAAAAAAGTACAGGCAGGAGGTACTGTATATTATAAAACTGAAGATGTATAACCCAACTACATAAGAATTCTGAGCCTAGGTATATACCATAAGAAAATTCTAGCACATTAGCCATCAGAATTATGCCCAAGGATGATCACTACAGCATCACTGATAACAGTGAAAAAGATGTAAAAGGGTATATGATATCATAGGCAGAACTTGAAAGGATTTATCTTTTATGGCCCCATATTCAGAGATTCAATGTTACAAGGACAGTGCCTGATACAATATCAGTGCACTGTAGATTTATGATCCAAGATATGCATCAAAAAGAGTTTTAATAAAGCTTGACAGATATATTACACTAATTGTGCTGACACAGAGAAGCAGGACTTAGGGAGAGAGTGTGATATGCTAGTATTTATTTTTAAAATGAGCTATTAGGTTTTGCAGATATTTGTTTGTAAGGAAGATAGGAGATGTATTACCCCACTGCATACATTTTCTCCGCTGTTATCTTTGTGATTACAAACAAAGGTTACTTTCTTTCCTGTGTGCACATTATACCTCTTCATCCTGATGAGTGATATTCAGCACAAACACAATGGATCAATCCCAGATGCTTAGAATCTAGTAATCATCCCTAACAATGTGGAAACTCTGCATTTTCTTGTGTCCCACTGGGATAGCCAAGAGTGAAAATGGACAGTTCAGGGTGTCAGTAATAGGATAATGGTGACCTTGATATTCATGGGTGAGTAAAGCTGTTGCTGAAATCAATAGATACTCCAAGTGAACACTAGGTGACATTTGTGTAACTTACATAAACAGATTTTGAATTCATTTCCACCCTTGCAGGATGTACCACGTGCCAAGGTCATATTTAATACTCTACCTTCTGTTCATTGTATCTGACCAACTCAAGAAGATGAACTTTTTCATGCTTATTTTGTGTAGGACTTTGGCCAGCAGAAATGTTCCTTCATTGGACATTTTTAACTGTCATAAATATACTAATTATGGAAACATTACTTCATATACTGTTCTTATAGGTACAAATATAAGTACTTCATAAAGAAACATATGCATTTATAGATAACAGGTGTTGAAACTTTTATTGGTTATTGGCTTTCTTAATACACATTCTCTTACTCAAAACATGTCAAGACAGTTTTTCAATTTTAATGGACAATATTTAGCAAGTACATGATTGTGTAAGGCTGTAAAAGCTAGCAGACAACCAAGCACAAGTCTTCATCCCCTTTCTTCTGAGAATTCCATAGCTGAAATTAGAGGCTGGGCCAAGGAGAATTCAACTGTGCTTGCAATAAAGAATTTTATTGAAAAGACGAAACTTATTATAACTTGCTACATTTGTAGACAGAAGATAACTATATAAAATATTTATGACACTATTTCCATAAAATATCTGAACTATCTATTTTGGAATGGGAGAAAACATACTCTGACATTTTGGCTAGGATAGCAGATAGATTTTAGATTGAAAATCTTTTTTTATTTGTGCAGGGTTTTTTTTAAGTGTTAACGTGATGATAGTTCCCCACCCCCACACCCAACACGAGAAACAGCCTGTAATGCTAAATACTTAATAAATTAGAAATGCTACACTCTCAGCCATCCAAGCCCTCCCTCTTGATCAATTTATAGTTGTCACTTGTACTGTGATTATGGGCAAAGAGAATAGGGGAAATGATATCTTAGGAATCACCCAAACCAAACTGACATTTTTTTTTCATTTCAAATTACCAAAAACATTGGAACATACTGTTACTCTAACTTATTTATATCACCTGGATATTTGCTTTTCCTTGGTGTTCAGAAAAATATTTTATATATTTTCATATATTGTTTCAAGTTATAAAGTCAATATATGCTAATACAAAAATGTTTTTGGAAAATACAGAAGAGTACAAAGAAGAAAATAAATCCTGAATTGCTCCTATACATAGAAACCTACTTTGGAAAGTTTCTAATGTGCTTCTGATATAATTTTATGTTATCGAATCATGTGGGATGTTTAATTTTGAATTGTTTATTTTTATTCTAGCATCATGTGCATTTTTCAACATCTGTGACATTTCTCTTAAAAGATAATTATCTCTTAAAATTTACTCTTTTGGTACTGAGGATTGAAACCATAGGTATTATTCCTCTAAGCTACATCCCCAGCCCTATTTTATTATGTATTTTGAAACAGGGCCTCACTAAGTTACCGCATGTGGGCTTTGAACCTGCTATCCTCCGGTCCCAGCCTCCCGAGTGCTGAGATTACAGGTGCCTGCCACCACACCTGGCTAGACATTCTTAATAAAGAGAAGAAAATTATGTCTTCAGTAGTGTGTGTGTGTGTGTGTGTGTGTGTTGCTGGGAATTGAAATCAGGGACATTCTAACTCTGAGCTATACACCTAGCCCTATTTTGATTTTCATTTTGAAACAGGGTCTTGCTAGGTTGATGAGAATCTTGCTACTTGCTGTGGCTGTCCTTGAACCTGTGATCCTCGGGTCTCAGCCTCCTAAGTACTACAGGTGTGGGCCACCATCCCCAGCTCTATGTTTTGTCTTAACTTATTTGTACTCTGAATTCCAGAATACATGGAACATTCATGAATCCCTTATTAAGTATTTAACTCTTACTTTTATTGATTGATTTATATGTTCCAGACAGTTGCATGACTTAGATTGAGGTCTCCCACCAAAAAAAAAAAAAAAAAAAAAAAAGTGGCTGGAAACAGAATGTGGAGGTGAGAATAGACTGATAGAAGAATATTTACTAGAAATTCAGGGACTTTAATTTCTATTGGGTCAAGAATCTGGATCTAAACTAGATTACAAATTGGTGGACCTTGGTCCAAACTGGCCCCCAAAATGTTTTATTTGGCATGAATTATTTAAGATCTCACTTAATACTTTAAAATTGGAAGACATGACATAAATTGTGGGTTTCTATAATTTCTTGGAACATAGGACAACCTCAAGCCTACAGCAGCACAGTAAAAATCAGCTGGAGTTCATTAATGTCTCGTTTGAAATTCTTTTAGTTTGAGAATCCGTGTCCCCGTTCCGTGCAGGTCTGACCACTCCAGTCCTGGGCCTAATCCTATGAAGCTAATGTTAGTTGCCATCTATTACAACACTTGGCTCTTTTATTTATAACAGAGAAATCTTTCCATGTCTATTTTTTTTTTACCAAAACTAAAAAAAAAAAAAAAAAAAAAAAAAATAAAAGTCAGATAGGGCCATGATTCTTTGTTGTTGTTTTAAGTAATTCTCCAAAATCGATGCTCTAAACCTTCTTTTGGGGATCCTATGGTTTTCTTTTTTAAAATATCATTTTGAATAAGTCACTCTCCTGTTCATAAATCCTGGCAGTTAGATAATCTGGAATATTTACAAGCGCTTGGTATTTTGTAGGCCTGGACTTGAAATGTTAGGTCCTTATCCACAAGCAAAAGATGAATCTGAAATCAGTAGCTTAACCTTTGAACTTTCCATCCACCACTCCCTCAGTCTGTTGCCCTCAACGTTAGTGTCAATTCAGTGCTGTTTTATTCAAGCAAATTTATTTTTCTTGCCCCCTAGGAGAATTTTTGTGACAGTTTCGCTGTCATTTTCCTTAACTTTCAGGTTTTACTCTTCTCTGACTCTTAAACCATGTTCTTCCATCCTTCAAAACTTGATAGACCTATTGAAATTAGACTACCAGAGTAAGGATTGAACCTAGATTGCATATCTATGCTTATAGTGTAGCACAGCAGCCAAAACGTAACATCAGTCTAAGTGTCCATCAACAGATGAATGGATTACAAAATTATGGGATAGATACATCATGGAATCATACTTAATCATAAAGAAGAACAAAATTATGTCTTTTGCAGGGAAATGGATAGAACCAGAAACTATCAAGCTAAGTGAGATTAGTCATTCATACACACATAAAAAAAGAAAGAAACCAGATATTTTCCCTCCTCTGTGGAAGCTAGGCAGAAATTGGGACACCAAAAGAACTCTAGACAAAGGAGAAGAAATCCTAGTGGAGTGATGGAAATACCTAATGGAGGGAAGTGGTAGGGGGAGGGAGACTTGATAAAGGAAACCTTTCAATGGACATAATGTACTTAGCACAAAATTATCAGTGCCAATCCCAATGTCCTGCAAGGGGAGGGCGAGGGAAAGGCGCGGGAGCTGGGGAGAGGCTCACAGCGCACTGGGTGCATGTATGTCTCTATCGAGCTTCATCGTGAGGTATGATTACAATGCATCAATAACAAAAATTAAATAGACCTGAAAAAAAATATTGCTAGAATCTACTGACCGCCATTTCTAGTAAGTCTTTCCAGGAAGCTACTTATAGCCTAATCAGTATTCCACTTGAGCTCTTTTTAGAACCTCTGCACTAAGATCTCAAGGCATAGCTGCCTCCTGGTTTCAGACATCCATGTATGGTGGGCCACATTGTCTGGAAGCTCATAAACTGGTACTCAAGAGAGGACCATGCCACCACCACTAGTAGTCCTCAGACAAGCACTGGTGCAATTTGGGTGTCGTAGATATAGAATAAATATGACTGTTGATACATTTAATTTTCCTCTATTTTAGCCTCATCGTTGTTGGGATTGTTGGGTTGTAATGTAATGTTGGTTGTAATGTCTCCCTCTTTATTGTAAATGAAACCCTTAGTATCTTATAGCTTCAGAAAAGGGTGTAACATGAGCCCTTCTAAAATCCTACCTCCTCATAAAGGAGATGAAATTAAATATTCAGTGCATGTAGTTACTCAACCAAACAGCAGCTCCGTTTTAGGTTTATGAGAACCAAAAAGCAGCTCCTGTTTTAGATTTATTGGTACAGAGACAGTATAGACAAAGGAACTCTTAATGACTAAATATAGGCTAGGAAACCCCACATTCTCCCTTAGCTCTCAACTACATGTTGCTCAAGGTTTGCCGAAGAGGAATGAATCTTCATTTTTAACTCTAGGTATCGAAGATCACTATAGCTGTATCATCTATCTATATGTAGTTACACATATCCGTAATGTTTCCATAGTTACCATAGCAGCTATATCTTCCCTCACATTTTTCCTGATGCTTTAGAATTCAAATCATCTCTCCAGAAGCTGACTGACTACCTGATTACAGCTTTAGTTCAGAGACTTATTAATGGAGAGAAGTATAGACTAATAGTTTCCTAGTCTTCATGAATTATTTTAAGTTTCCTAAGTGTGATTAACTAAGAGAGAAAGATGTACCAGAATGTTGAAACCTTGGGAACATTTTTACTGCGCATTATAAGAATTATTATTTAGAAGGGAAAGAAATAAAGGGAAAAGCAACTAATCTCTTTTGTAAAATGCTCACATCGCACATTTACAATTAAGCTGTTCTGATTTCTGTAATTAAAATAATTTCCTTTGAGAGACTTTAATCGTTCATGCCCACGAGTAAAAAAAAAAAAAAAAAGAAAAAAAAGGCTGTTGTCACGAATGAGCGATTGAAAGAAAGGTCTTATTCAGATGCACTGGTTCCTTTGAGAAATCTTTGAAAATGAGCAAGGCATGTAAAAGACAATCTAAAGGGTAGACCGGGGTTGTTTTAGCAATGTATGGGATGTATAGCTCCTACATTTATCCATCTCTCCATTCAGCAAACATTTATTGAGCACTAACTCTGACAGGTGCAATGGGTACAATGATGAATAAATCCTAGCTCTGTCCTAGAGGAATTCTTATATTAAAATGGGCACCAGAAAAATGAATAGAAGACAATGACAAGTACCTCCCGTCAAAGGATTATCTATGGACCAAGGCAGGTATTTATGCATCATAAGAATTCAGGTGAATATTGATACAGGCTCAGTCTACAGAGTCCCTATCACCTTCGATCATCTCATCTTATTATGGTATTTCACATCAATAGAAGCATAAGTTGTAAAGAATGTATAAAAGTTCAGTGTGTATTGATTGAGAAAGGAAACCTACATAAAAATCAGTTAATAGGTATTGATTTCTCACAAACTATATGCTACTATCACTATATATACTTTACTACTGTGTTATTATACATGCATATAAATGAATATATTTTATACCATGAATATAATTTGAAAATAAACTGGGGAAAAAGGAAAAAGAGGAGAATCTTGATATATTCCAGAGTTCATAGAACAGGAATAGGAGCTACCTGAGATTAAATTTTAACTTTGATCCTAAGTAGCTGACTAAGTAACTTCATTTCTTCTCTCTCAATTACCAGGACTACATTTGTTTGGGTCAGAAGAACTAAGGTACATATTCATGACTATATGTCTGGTCATTTAGAACTGATTTGGGTAGCCACGTAACCTGCTAGCAATTAGTCTGGAAGGTAATGGTGATGGGCCATGACCTGAATGAGTCTTTGAGTATGGCTCTGGGATCTTTGGAGATACTTCTTCTGGCTGTCATTCTTGTAATTGAAACAAATTCTAATTGAAACAAATTCTAATTTGGAGTGACACCACTTATTTTAATAATAACTGGGAATTCTTCTATTCAAAAATCACTTCAAATGTCAAATTCCAGCCAGGCATGGTGGTGCACGCTTATAATCCCAATACTTGGGAGGCTGACACAGAAAGATTGCAGGTTCATGACTAGCCTCAACTACTTAGCGAGGCCCTCCACAAGTTAGTGAGACCCTGTTTCAAAATAAAGAAAAGAAAATAGGGCTGAGGGTATAATTTGTAATTAGAATGCCTCTCTCTAGGTTCAATCCCCAATACCGCAAAAAAAAAAAAAAAAAAAAAAATCAAACTCCAAAGGCACCATTGAACAGTAGGATATCTGTATGTAATGGGTTTCCATAGGCTCCAGGATCGAACCTCTCCTTTCAGAGGAGTCAAATACTTAACCATCTACTGTGCTGCTGTTTCTTCTACAATTTATAATTTTGATTCGGGCACTTGCAATGTATTAGGTCTTAATTTATATCACTGCCAGAGACAGTAGATATTCTGGTAAAGAAATGGCATGTGTAATGTTCTCCATTGAATTCTACTTTTGATTGGCATGTGTGTCCTAGGAAAATTGGCCTGGCACCTTGCTGGAAGGCACGGTGCCATCTAACAGTTGGAGAGGAATTTAGGCTGAGGAGTGATCACAGTGGATGTTAGCTGGGAGGATGCAGGAATGAAGTGTTGGCTTGATGGTGCAGAGAAAAATAAGTACTCTTAGGAAAAAAATCTTCTGCCTTGTGTGCAAGTTTCCACTAGCTGTAACCTTTCAAACATTAACTCAGGAAGATCGGCGCTCTCTTTTGCTAACTTGGAGGAACAATGTTTAAATTTTAATTGCTTACTAAAGTTGAATGATGGCATCATGTTTTTATTTACTTCATGGTTTGGGAAATCAATAGATTTCACAGGTTGATTTAGTATATAAAAACAGCCAACAGACTTTGGTGCGTAGAATGGGAGGATACAGGATATGAATCTTCTGCCCCATTTCACTTGGTGACAATCTCTTGTTTATTGAGTTTCCATTATTTCATCTGCAAAGTGGGGGTGCCTGGAAGTGGAGATGAATACCCACACTGGGTTCTAACAATAGTAACAAGGACAGACATGCGGAAAATGTGTTTGGTAAGCGAAATAAGAGTACTATCATTAACATCATTGACTGATAAGATGGTTTTCAAAATATATTTCAAAGTTGGTATTTATAGAAATCAAATAGGGCAATATCAACTTTAGGAACTATTCTACTTTTGAATATGGTGACCATAACTTACTGGATACTATATCCAGTATAACACTGCCGTAGGTATTGCCAACAAAGACAAACACATGGGATTTCATGTTTTCTAATGTTTTTAGGTAGATGCACAGGTCCTTGAGGAAATTCAGCCTTTAGAGACTACCCATCAGGTATACACAGGGTTGAATGGCCCTGCAGTTTTACTTGTATCTATATCCCAATATGCAAAGTAAGAAAAAATGAGGATTGATCATTTTGTAAAAAAGAATTTGGTCTTTAAAAAAATAAAGTCAGTAGACTACACATTCCTGTTCTTTTTTTTAATGCTCCCTCCAAAATATCTGTAATATTATTGTTCTGGATCATCAAATAAAACCAAAATAACTTTTTCAAACAATTTCACAATTATTTCTGAAAAATTTTAAGACTTAGCGAGCCATGGTCTAATATTTTGGAGTAAATACAACCGGGGTTAGTTGGCCAGGCCCCGGATGAACAACAACAACAATTTAAAAAAACAAACTCCAGAACTTAAATGCTGCCAGTGATTTCTAAAGCAGAGTCCTGCAGGATAAGGTTAAAGGAGAAAACTTTCTTATTCATCAATCTCTCCACCTGTCCAATTAATAGCTGAAAAGCATTGGAAAGAGGCTTCCTTCCCACAAACGCTCGGGTCCTGTGCCCGTGTTTTTATTTTTGCTCATACAAGAGAACAGGCTGCTTCCTTTTCTTACACTTTTATTGTTCCCTGGGTGTTGACTTCAAAATTGTATTTCTTCTCTGTTGAATCTTCCGAATGGCTATGATCCAGGTTCCAACTTAGATGGATATTTCACTCCCTTTCTCATAGTGGTTAGAATGGTACACACAAGAAAAGTAGCTTTTGTACTTATTAAGGTTTACTTCAGTATGAAATTTTGTTTCTAATCTTAGTATTTCATCTCTTTTTGCTTTATTCAAGCAACAGATATGTCAGTTTCAAGGGGATCAAGTGGCGATTTAAAATCCAGTTGAAAAGATAATTACAAATTTTTTTTTTCTGGAGAAATTCCGAAGACACTGTTCTATTTTTTACTATCTGTTGCCTCTTCTGACTTCGTAATAAGCAATGAAAAAAACAGTTTTATGTAGGAACCAAAATATGGTGTAAGGATAAAATATTTACATGATAGAAATTGTTTAAAAATTCATCCATTCTTTTTGGGTATAATTCTAGTAAGTTATAGGTAACTTCTCTATTTCTCTACAGATCATCTCTTCTTGGTAAATTGAATGGGTGTGCACAAGTTCTTACCACCAAAATTCTAAAAGAACCATTTAATTTATAAGCCATGTAAAACAATACCTTACCATTATTTTACCATTTTTAACCACACATTTTATTACCTTTCAAAAAATCACTAAATAAGCCTTACAAAGCCATTTGCAAGTCTGTCACTTTTTTTGTGTGGTGAAGGCCATTGAACTCAGGAACATTCTCATTCTACCTCTGAGCTACACCCTCAGCCCAGTTTTATTTTTGAAACAGGGTCTCACTAAGTTACCGAGGGTCTCGCTAAGTTGCTGAGTTGGTCACAAACCTGTGATCCTTCTGTCTTAGTCTACTAAGTACTGAGATTACAGGTGTGGGCCAAAATATTTTACATTCAGGATGAATTGTTCTAATAGACCTTTCTATAAAATGTCTGATTACTATATTTTCACTCCTAGAATTTTTAGTTGAGATGGAATCTTTAAATTTTACAGTGTGTGTGTGTGTGTGTGTGTGTGTGTGTGTGTGTGTGTGTGTGTGTTGCTGAGGAATGAATTCAGAAGCATTCTTTTACACCACCAGCCCTATTTTATTTTTTACTTGGAAACAGGGTCTCTCTTCGCTGCTGAGGCTGGCTTGAACCTGTGATCATCCTGTCTCAGCCTCTCAAGTACTAGGACTATAGACATGGGCCACTGCACCTGGCTTAATTTTACCATATTTAAAGCATGTATACATTGTTTGTTTTTAATTAGGATAACATTCTCGCAATAATTTTATATCTGTGAGGTAGGATAGTTCATCGAACTCAGATTCCCTTCCACAAATAATGATGTGTAATAATGTGTTTCCTGAATTTCCTTACTCACTCTCCAGAAAGAAAGGTCAACTTATGGTCATAATTTTATCTTCTAACACTAAATTTGCTGTTGTCCAATGGTATGAGAAAACTTAAATACTATATGTGAACATTACCAACATGTAGAGAACTACTCAAGTTAATGAAACACGATGGCATGTTCTTAGGGACATGATGGAATGACTGTAACTGTTGTCGGATATCAGAACTGCTTTTGCCTTTCCTATAAATCACAGTGGGAGCATCATTATCATATGTGATTAATGACACTTCATGTCGTGAATCTGATTACAACCACAAAACAAAGAAAATAAAGAGGAAATCACTCATGAACACCTTACATGAAGAGGTTGGGATGTCTCTTCCAAATTAGCATAATTTGATTACTCAGCCAGGCTATTAACGCAATTCATTGAAACCCACGGAGACCTAACAAGAGATTTTTCCTGATGAAATTCAGATCTTTTCAGAAACACTGAATGAGCAGTTTTGGGAACAGCATTGACCTCATTTCCTCCCTTCCATTTCTTAAGTAGAAGTAGATATCCATAAGCCTTACTATTTTGAGAAAAAAAAATATTTTTGCTGTTTTTCAAAAACATACTTTAGTTCAAGTTCCAAATCATTGTTGCCCCCCCTTTACAAGATGATTTTATATAGTTTGGTTTTGAATTATATTGTTAAAATTTCAAAGGTAATTCACAAAAAGACCAAGAGAATATTTTTTTGGCATTATACCTGTTAAAAATTATTATTATTATTATTATTATTATTATTATTATTATTATTATTATTTTGCCTGGTGTGATGGTGCATGCTTATAAACCCAGAACTTGGGAGGCTTAGATGGAAGGATTGCAGGTTCATGGCCAGCCTCAGCAACTTAGTAAGGGCCTTTGCAAATTAAAGGACTCTTTTCAAAATTTAAAAAGTATCTCACTAGTGTTCTAATTTCAGTTCTCTAATGATGTACAATATGGAGCATCTTTCCATATGCTTAATTGTTGCTTCTATGTCCTTGGAGAGATTTCAATGTCTTTGGCCCATTTTTTTTTTAAAGTGGGTTGGTTTTCTTTCTTCTTATTATTGGTGAGTTTTAATAGTTCTTTGTAGACTTTGGATAACAATTCTTTTTCAGATATGTCTTTTGCAAATATTTGCTTTTGGTCTGTGGTTCCTTATTCTCTTGACAGTGTCTTTTGCAGTGCAGAAGTTTTTAATGTTAATGAAGTTCAGGTTATTGATTCTTTCTTTCATGGATCATGTCTTTGTTGTTTATTCCTCTGATGAATATGAATTGCTGAGAGAGCATATGTCAATACTCATGGACTGCCATTTCAATTCTCTCTGTCTCAAAAGGCTACACAACACAGTCTCCAACTATTCAATCCCAAATAATCAAGTTTTCTTAAAAGTTGTTGGCCCTATGTATCTACTCAATAGCAAATATGATTTTGAGAGATAAGCAAGATTCTCTGCCTCTCACCTTATATCCAAAATTGTCAAGTCTTCTTTATATTAACATTTGCCAAATAGTAAATGAGTAGTTACCTTTTCTTATGTGCTATATTAAGCAGAGTGGAATAAAAGACCCAAACGACATAGGCTATGCCTCTACAAATCTCATAATAAAACACAAACACCATCTTTTATCCCATTAAGATGTATGACAACAATGCACCAGTAAAACATTTTTAAAAATTAAAAAAATAAGAGACACACACTTAATAAGTAAAGGGTGGGGAAATGTTATAAAGAGGACAGTTGGTGTGTAGGCATGGAAAGAAACTTGATATCTTGCTACCTGACATGTTCTGCAAAGATGAAGATGAATTTTCCAGATGGACAATGTGGAGGTTACTCAATACAGATTTGAATACAAATTGTGTAGGATCGACATCATATTTAGGTTTGTAGCAAATAGGAGAAGCAATCAGCAAATGAAGAAGTAAACCAGCATTGGATTGTAAATCTTAACCTTGGCCACAAATCCTCTTTCTACATCTTTTGCTCAGCTGTAGACCTGGTTTACTGTGCTAGCCTTCTAGAGAATGCAGTTAGGCTAAGCAAAAATTGTTGTGAAATGAATAAAGGAAGTAGAAAAAATGATAATAACTCCTTCTCATTGCCCCTGCCTGCTGCCTATTCCTAACTGAAGATTCTGTTCAATGTTTTATATTAAAATGGTGAGGCAAAAAACATTTACAGCCATACATCATTTATTTAGTACCAACTGGATGCAATGCACTTTGTTTTCCACTAATACCACTTTGAAGGTTTTTTCCCCTCATGTTGGTCACTATGAGGGGCTGTAAATTTCGCCTTTATTGGAAAAAGGAAAATAGATCACAATAAATTGCAAACACATCAGGGAGTTTACTCATAAGCAGCAGGAGAAAATCAAAGCATGTTTTCATGTAGAAAGCGAGCCACAGACTGAAAGAAGAACTCTGTGGGAGATGGCACACCATAAAAATATCAGAGGTGCTGCAGAAGATTTGGAAATAGCCAGCTATGTCAACCCATTGTGAATTCAGTAGATAGTTTAAGGTCTGCACAGATGTTATCCAAGGTAATTTGATCAGGTCGTAGCTTGTTTAAAGGATAATAAAATGGTGGCTTTGCCAGCATGTGCAAGTCCTATCACAGCAGATTACTTTTAGTCCTTGTGCATTAGGAATTTTCTGTCTGAATAAAAAAAAAAAATGGGATTTTCATTTAGTGTTTATGGGACTGGTGCTTACCACTGCTTTGGTGTCTCAAGATGCAAATATGTTAAAACATGTATGTTATTTTGTTGATAGGTCAATAAATTGATGTGTACTGAGCAACCCTTGTCTTTACTATACTGCTAGAGGCAAGAGGAAGTGGACAGAGAGTACTGGTCCTCGAGTTACTCATGATTTATCTATAAAGATAAAATGAGCACACACTTTCAAAATAAACAACAACAATGACATATAAGTACCAAAATATCTGCCACAGACTGTTTATAACCTATAAAGTGAAAAGAAAGTATGGTTTTTGCAGGATTCATGATGGGGCAAAGGAAGGAACTAAAGTAAATCATTCCTATCTCTTTCTCTTTTTACCTTCAGAGTGGATAAATAATTAAACAACATATTAGTTCAAATTCTACCTAACAAAATGTCTGTAGCTACCTTCATACTCACTTATTTTAAGTAATATTACTTACAATGTAAGGACCTGAATTATCTGCCACATACGACTTGGCAAGTGAGTTGTTAATGTTTTCAGAGTTACAAGTGCTTGTTATTGACAAGTATTTACTGTACCATAGCTTAATCCTTTTCATTATGTTTAAGTGAATCCTAATTACTCTTAGTGTAGTTACTTCACTAACAGATCTTTTGTGATTGAACAATGACCAATAGTTTACGGTTACACCTGCAGTATAGTATATATGGAGTTTTTACTTGCTAGTTAGGGAGTTGAGAATGGGCTGTGGAAAGGAGTCATGTGGATGTCCTTGGTGGTCTTGACTGGCCGTTTTGATGGAGTAGTGCAGGTCCAAGGGTTTAAAGAGACAATGGGAAGAGAAGCACTGTGACCGCTAATCTAAATGAGGCTTTGAACCCAGTGTGCTGACATATACCTGTCATCCCAGTACTTGGGGGAACTGAAACAGGAGAATTGGAGATTTGAAGATAACCTCAGCAAATAGTGAGACTCCCAGCAACGTAGTAAAACTGTATTTCAAAACAAAATTTAAAAAAATAAAGAAATTGGGCTGGTAGTATGGCCGGAGGTTGGAATGCCCCTGGGTTCAATCCCTGATACCACAGAATGAATGAAGAATGAATGAATGACAGATAGATACATCTTTTGAGTAACTTTGTTGTAAAAAGGGAAACATTGAAGTGACTTTGAACTAGGTGCAAGGGAAACAGGATTATTATAATTACAATTACAGGATTATTACTATTTTAATATGGAAGAAAAGAAAATTGTTATTGTGCTAATGGGAAAGCATCTGCACAGAGAAATGTTTCTAAGTGTTTACATTGTATTTACTTTTGCAATTTTTCAACATCTCTATGGAGGAGGTACTAGGATCTCTTTGATTAAAAAGTCAAACAAATAAAATATAGGAAGCAAATGGGCAATCTGATATGTGACTTTTAGCAATCTTGATTAAATTCTGAGGTCTTAACTACTTCCTCTTGAACACTATTTTTAAAGATGCAGAAACACACACTCATACTATTTAAACTGAAATAAATCTACATAATATTTTCTGTGGGAAATTTCTTAGTGTAGTTTATAATTGTCCCTTTATAATCATTTAAAAAATAAAAACTATTCAGTAGTACATTTGTTAATATGTTTTTATTGTTTTTTTAAACCATTGCAACTACTTTATTAATAAGAAACAATTTTACTTTTTGCAATTGTGCTGTTGTCTGTTATTTTTAAATCTTTCCCTGGCTTAAAATAAAAGAAAGAAAATATTGAGGCTGAGAATGGGAAAATTTAGGATGATTTTTTAATCTAAATTTTCAGATAAAACTCCTTTTTCTTGTAGTAATTTTAGACTTCCATTCTCATTCTCTCTCTCTCTCTCTCTCTCTCTCTCTCTCTCTCTCTCTCTTTACCAAGAGAAAGATAAAAAGAATTGTTCATTTTCTTTGTATGCATCTTTGGGGGGCTATGAGTCAACCTCTGATAACCATTTTAGTCTTCCATATGGGTTTTGACTTATATTAGCTTTATTGAGAACTAGAGTGGCCAACATGATGTTTAGTAGATTCACTGATTCTCCCTTCAATTTGCAGGTAGAATTTTCTTAATAATTTTGAAACAGAATCTTACAAAGTTGCTGAGGGCCTCCTTAGGTTGCTGAAGCTGACCTCATCCTCTCTAGTACCGGGATTACAGGCTCCTGCCACAACGCATGGCTCAAACAAATGTTAAATAATTTTTGACAGTATAGGTTTAGCAAAATATTTAAGTACCAGAAGTGAGATAGATTTAAAAAAGAAAATGTGTATGTGTCTAACTATTAGCCCCAGAAAATATGTACAGATCATGATTTCGTTTAAAAGTCCATGAGAAGACAGCAACTGGAAATAGATCCTAGTGGTTGAAAAATTAGAAAGCCAGCCCAGAGTTAGATCTCTCCTTAGGAGGCATTTCAAACTTTATCTTAAGCCTATTACTGGTACCTTGTAAGTAATAGGTGAAATTATTGAAATGCATATTTAATATAAAATGCCTCTTGAAAGGCATTACTTTATTTATTTATTTATTTTACTTTTTAAAATAAATTTGTGTTCTTTCCTAGTACTGGGAATGAATCCAGGGCCTGGCACACGCTAGGCAAGTGCTCTACCACCAAGCCACAAACCCAGTCCTAGCATTGCGTTGAATGCAGGTAGTTTAATTTTGCTGCCATTTGATAGATTTAATTATCTCTTTCTGGGTCTTACATTGGCAATTGCCATTGCCCACAGAACAGAGAACCATTGGAAATGGTGAAAAGGATCCTGACCTAAAATCAGCCTCTTTTCTGACTGATCTCAACTGATAATTTCTCTACTGATCAAGCTACCTTGGCTCTCTGGATCTTAATTTATTGCTTCCATAAAAGTAAAGTGTTCTGGTAGGTTATCAGAAACCCCAGGAGGTCGTGTGTGCCTCTCTGAGCCTCACACTGCCCTCAGGAAGGTCAGGGGATCTGTCCTGAGCTGCCGCAAGGACCCTGTGAGTCCCGTACACGAACAAACCTGACCCCCCAAAAGCCCGTATCAGTGCTGTTATTCATGGAAGGACACTGAGGCCATTGAGGGTGATTTTAAAGGTTTTTGTGGAATTTAAATTTCAGAAATGACAACACAGTAAAAGCAATATGCTATCATGCCTGGGAAGTTCACCAAGATTGAATGAAGAACAAATGTAATCCTATTAATGTTGAATTTTTTTTTTTTTTGGTCTTAAAATTTCTGCTAGTATAACAAGCTAAATGCCATCCCTAAAGTGTTTAGGAGGGCACTGTCAGAATGCTTAGCACTCAAAGAGAAGTTTAGCTGACTTCTGGGGAAAAAGCAAGACTGAGAATGGACTTGCCTCTTTGTGTGTGTGTGTGTGTGGTAGTACTGGGGTTCCTGGAAACCCTTCTACCTCCAGGCTACACTCCCAGACCTATTTTATATTTTTTTATTTGGAAACACGTCTCTTAAGCCAGCGCGGCTGGCTTCAAACCTGCGCGACCCTCCTGTCTCCACCTCCCAAGCACGGGGATTACAAGTGTGCGCCACCACGCCTTTTTGGACTTGCCTCTTTACAGGGGAGATATTTCCATTTTTTATGACTCCTTAAGTTAATATCGGGGGTTTATATATATGGTACTAAGGAATTGGAGAAGCCTTCAAGGTATTACATTCAATTCAGGGAGCAAGTCAAGATGCAAGTGGATTGCATAAAAGAAAGAGGGAAGAGTTTATGGCACATGTGCCCCAGAAAGGATCCCATCCAATTCAAAAGTCTCAACTTTGAAAATGACATCCTGCCATCCTTCCCTGACCTACATCCACGGGAACCTTAGAAACACTGCCCCCACCATTTATGAGAAAGTGGTCGCTAAAAATAGGGAAATTTCCTAATGTACATGATGTACATTCACAAACATATCAAAGTTAATCACTAAGCCAAATATGGGGGGATTGGGATGGGAATTGGGGAAGGGCTAAATGAGTGATGTGTGAATGTAAGCCTCTACCATCTTGTATTCTACTAAGAGGTATGACTACAATGCACCAATAAAAAGAAAGAAAAAAGAAAAAAGATAGTTCAATCCAAAAAATCACGGACGGGAATTTGCCTCTGTATATAAGGAGACAAATCCAAATTTAATACTTTCCTAGGAATAACCCATTGACTTTTATAATTGCCCATGTTACCAGTGTGGTTTATTCTATTTATTTGTTTTTCTGCTTTCTTTCCTTATGAAGCTTATGACCTTCCGCAATTTTGCCATTTATTTTATCTTTTGTTCCTATGGCCAAACCCAGTCTTGCAACAATATCATTGAAGATATAAAAGGAAAAAAAAAGAGTTGTAGCTTTTTTTTTACTTTGTATTTCTCACTCCTAAAACTGAGTCTGGCCCCAAAGACTGAATCTTCACATACTGTGTGACCTATAACTAAGAAGATACAAGAACAAAAATAGATACCTCCTTATTTTAATAAATGTTATGGGATATATTTGATTTAAAAACCAAGGCCAACGTCAAGTGACAGACTAGAGATAAACAAATAATAAATTATTTTATTTTCAAATTAATTTACCATGGACAAAGCTTCCCCAATGTATAGCAGAAGGACCAGAGCCTTTCCACAGTCTGGTTTTGCAAATACATTGCTCCTCTGTTTCCAAATTCGCTATGGCTAATTTTTGGCTGCAAGGATGGGCAGCTTTCACAAATACCACTGGACTAAAAACGCCCAAAGTGTTTGCTCTCAGGTCCTTTAACACTAAATTTTGTCCATTTCCATTGCAGACTATACAGAATAGAAAATGAAACAATTATCGTTCTGTTAGTGATTTGGCAAATCAGAAGAAACAATGTTCTTGTGCCACAATCACACAGGGCCTTATAATTTTTTCAGACATTTAATATTCCCTAAGCATGTTCTTTATAATTGTGTGTTTGCAGAGGCAATAAGGCACACTAACTATTTGGTTGGAGTTGTGGTAGGTAAAAGCTTTCTGCTTGTTACAGCTGAAGCGATGTCTATCACTGACTCGTCATGGGTAGAACTCTGATCTGTTTTTACCTTCTCTTTTATGGTTTTACCTGATGTGATTAGCCCTCCTCCTGGTACCCAGCACCAGGGTTCAGTGCATGAGTACAGTCCTCTACTGTCATCCTTAGGTTTTTTCAGAGAGCCCTGGATTAAATGAGGATCCACCATTTATAATGTGTGCTTGGTTTTTTTTAAATTTTTTATTGGTGCGTTGTAGTCATACATCTTAATGGGATAAAACACTTGTGGAGACATACATGTACACATCACCCAATTAGCTAATGTGCACTTATAATGCAGGAAGAAAAAGCTGTCTGCTGAATTCTTTTAGGAATATTTTAGAAAATAACTTTTGCACGGTAAAATTAAAAGAGGAATCCTTTACTAGTTTAAAAATACATAAAATATGACTGCCCTTTTCCTAAAATCCTTTTTCCATCTTACTTGAATAGGCACTCTTTTTTATTTATTTTTTAATTATGATACTGGGGATTAAACCCAGGAGCAATTTACCTCTAAGATATACCCCAACCCCTCTTTTTTTTTTCACCTCTGAAATAGGGTCTCACTTGGTTTCTGTCTTGCTAAATATCCCAGTCTGCCTTCAAACCTGCCATCCTCCTGTCTCAACCTTCAGGGTACTGACTGGGATTACAAGCATGAGCACCAAGCCCAACTTGGAGCAGCACTCTTAAAACTCGTGGATCCCCAGTGATGGGCTCAGTCAACTTTATGAGAAATACCCTCACTGTTTCTCATTCCTCTATATTTTGAATGTATTTCTTCCTAGTTCCAAAGTGGTTACAGTGGCAATTACTTAGGCACTGAGTAATAGTGCCCATGTTATACTATTTGAATATGCCATTGTCTGTGGTTAGATTCATCTTGTAAGGTGAGAGCCCTCCTATTGTTTCCTATCTGTGCGGTCTCTCCTCAGTCTCCCGTTTACTGGGCCATCCTCCCAGAGGATCCCTGCGCTGCTCGGCACCCTTGCACTACAAGCCCATTCCAAACAAGGAGCACCGCGCCTGCACCTCAGGCTGCCCCAGAGTATGTGGCACATTCTTTACACCTTTCCTCTATCAGTGTGAAGTACCTTCATGAAACAAGACACCGGGTGTTCTCTTGGCTTCGTTTCTATGCGGGACTTACCAGGCCACCTCGCAATTATTAAATATTTCCTATGGAAGAATGTCTAGCTTTGCGGTGATCTGCTTTAGATTCCAGAAAATCTAACAGGACAGTAATAGTATCTAATATTTATGGACCACTCCCTCTGTTTCAGGCATGTGCTATCTCTTTTTGTCTTCACCAGGGACCTTAGAAGATACTTAACTGTTATTATATTATCATTTCCTTTTTACTGATGGTAAACCCAGGACATGAGGGAGCTAAACTAGAGGTGTGTCACCAGAACATGGAAGTCGAACCACTGGAATACACTTTAAGGGCCTAAATCATGGTTTGAATAAGTCACAAGTGATATAGAGAGGTGGTTGCTGAGGTATGAGAATTTAGGTGTGAACCTAACTCCAATTTTGTATAAAGATAAAAATGTTCATTTTAAAATGCACTCAGAAATACAGTTGCTTGGATTTTGCCTTACATCTACTAAAAGGACTTAAACCATTAAGTGCCTTAATGAAAACCCTGCATCATAATTACATTATACTGGGTGACACTGGTCAAACCTAAGTCAACTAGGGACATACTTCAGAGGATATGGTTTATGAAAGTTGCTTCAAAGTGCTTAGAAAAGGCAGTGAATATATGCTTCCCAAATCTCACCACCAGCTGGAGGGTGAAAAGGCTATTATAATTATGGGTCACTTCAAGTTCAATGGAACTTTCTCTCTGGGGGAAAATGGCCAAATAAAGAAGTAGCTTTCTGTCTATTGTCCATGATAAGAGTCTGACCTACTTCCAGATCCTTTTTCTGGGGCTAAACTCATTTCTATGCAGTCAGATTCCATGTGCCAATAATGATGGAGAGTAAGAAACAACTCCATGCAAAGGATTCGTGGATTACCACTTCTGCTCCGCAGACAGACAGCACTTCATTGAAGCAGCTCTCCAGATATCTCACTGTGCACCTGATGGAAGTATTTAGCATAAAGCCTGGTGTTGCAGCCTTTCATCTGTGAGATGGAGCCTTTGACCAAGGGTGTAGCATAAAACTGACACCCTGTGCCCTCCTCCTTAGGCATCCATCTTTGTAGAGCCACCCACACCCTACCTCCTTACCTCCTTTATCAAAGTTTATGGTGTTAGAGATTTTTATATATTTCAATTTAGTTCTCTATTAATTCAGCACGTTTTCATTGTTTAAGGGACAGAGGACAAATTCAGATGCAGAAGAGCATTCCTTTTGGAAACGTATGGCCAAGGAAGAGCTGATGGATAAATTGGGAGAATTGGACTCTCCCGTGCTCACTGTTACCTTCCTATCTTCAACCCACGATGACTGGATTGAGATATTATTTAATAGATCAATTTAGGCAGATGGGATTCTTTGAGGTCACGTTTAAATTGAACCCAATGTCATAGATCAAAGTTGGACACAGACATGAAGAAATAAGAGAAAATGAGCCAAAGCTTGAGCGTCTTTGATAAACAGGCTCAGGGTCCTTGGAGCCAGAATCAAAGGCCTGGGGTGCACAAGATCAAAGAGCAGAGAGCTCTGCAAGCTTTGAAAAACAGAAACGATGGGACAATTCACTGTCGTCTGTTTTCTCTCTTATGTGGAAGCCAGAGAGAAATTGGGCAACAGGAGGGACTTCAGATAAAGGAGAAGAGACTCCAGTAAAATATTGGATGATGGGGGTTAACGGAGGGAGGGAGAGGGGATGGAAATTTTATGAAGGAAACATTGAAAACAATGTTACACCATAAATTATTAACACCAATCTCAGTAGCGTGTATGGGGGCCAGGAAAGAGAGTGGGGCTGGATCTGGAGGGGAACACCCCAAGTGCTGTGTGCATGTATGGTTCTATTACTTTCAATCTCATTTTTATTTATAATTACAATGTGCCAATCAAAGTATAATAGAAAAACAAATGAGTTCCATTTAAAGAAATGCTTTTCTAGAATATAATGTTATATTCATCCCCAAACTGCCTAATTGTTCCTTGATGAGAAAATGGGGCGGGGGGGTCGATTGTGGTATAACCATACATAGAATACTAGTCAGGCAAGAAAAAAGAATAAAGTACTAACAAGGATGAATCTCAAAGATATTATTCTGAGCTAAAAAGTCTAGATATAAAGGAATACCTACAGTATGATTCTTCTTTTACTTGAAATTCTGAAACAAACCAATAATTGTAGGCATATCTGGACTAGCAGAAAGTAGATAAGTGCTTACCCAAAACCAGTGATTGGGTCAGGAGGTGACTTCAGAGTACACCTCCTTAAAGTTGAAGTTTTAAAAAGCAAGTCTATTTCTAAAAATTTTCCTCACGTGGAACTTTTTTAGAATGTGTCCAATTCATGAGGCAAGGCTGCTTGTATTTTGGTAAGGTGTCTCTGGGCAGCAGTGTTGTGGGTTATATTTCTGTTTTATAGAAACCATTTGTAGACAACTTTGAGCATTTCTTGTTGTTTTTCTCCTTTTGAGATCTCCTCCTATGAGGTCACATCAGACCTGCTCTGCGCTGGAGAATGTGCATGAGAACAAGAGTTTAAGATTTAACTGGATCATTCTTAAGCCACAGATACAAGCAATTTACTTACCATCTGCAAGCCTCATTTACCTTATCTCTGAAACGGGGTGAATAAAAAGGCTACCTTCAAAATTCACTGAAAAGAGTTAAAAAAAAAATGAGTCTAAAGTACTGAACTCTGTGTCTGACCTGTCAGAAACTCTTGGAAAAGGCTCTTCAGTCTGTGCAAACACTTCTGAAACCTTTGCAGCGTGCCCCTTTCTTTCTCTCTTTCTCTTTCTTTCTCTTTTCCTTTCTCCTTTCTTTCTTTCTTCTTTCCTTCTTTCTTCTTTCTTCTTTTCTTTTCTTTTCTTTTTTTTTTTTGCAGTACAGGGGATGGAATCCAGGGGCATTCTACCTCCGAGCTATACTCCCAGCCCTATTTTTTTATTCTTTATTTGTAAACAGGGTCTCACTGAGTTGCAAAGGACCTCAATAAGTAGCTGAAGCTGTCCCAGAACCATGATCCTCCTGTCTCAGCCTCCCGAATGCTGGGATTACAAGTGTGCGCCACCATGCCTGGCTGCAGCATGCTCCTGATGGGGTGCAACAGCCCTGCATCTCCCACAGCACCATCTTTGGTCACCTGTGCCTCTCCCCCTCCTCTAGGAGACGTGTAAGATGGTGTCTTACCCATTCCTCCATTCCCAGCGCCTTGCACCAAACTTTATACGGTATATTCTCAGTCATTCTTGAAACCTAAATAACCATCTCTCCTTTTAGTCTTAACTGCTCCAGAATGAGCTGTACGGATGGAATCCAAGATTTATGTTAGACCAAACTCAAAAGCCTCTACGGATTTAAAGAATTATGCAAGAAAAAGGATTTGTAGAGATGGAAGAGTATATTTTAATGTCTCCCTCTCTCTGTCTCTCACATACGAGAAACGAGAAAATCAGAGAAATTCCTGCTATTCTTCTACAAGCACGTGGGCGGAGATTCTGTGGACTTTTCCAATGAGTGGGATCAAACAAAGAATGTTTCTGCATTTGAGAACTGTAGATGTGCTTAAGTATTGGGGCATAATGGTTTGGATTAGAGCACCAGGCTTCTTCCCATGGTGCCCTCTCATGATGCTCAAAAGCACTGCCTTGACTTCCCTGGCTTTCGTTCTCCGCCACACCACATCAGGTGCTGTGATTCTCAGTAGTTAAATGCTTTCTCTGCCCTGAATTTGAGAGTACAACCTAGGTCCCAGTACTCTGTGTTACAAGTGACAGTGGAGTTATACTGTCTTATGCTTTTCCTCTCTAAGTTAAAATTATATTACAATTATAATAAATAGTAAATAATGAAGAAAACATAAAACAATAATTTAGAACATGGCTTAACTTAAACGTACATTTTCACGTAGAAATTTAGGGTGGCATGTTTTTTTCTCACCAGCAACATCATGACTTGAATATTCGTGGAGACAGGAAGGAATTACGTGGGATAACAGGATCTGTGTAAATTCTCCTCTCCCATCTCCCCTTTCCTTCTTTCTTTCTCTTTATGCACGTCCTTCCTCAAACTGAAAGAGAAATCACCTGGCAAATAAATATCTGCTACTACTCAGAAGTGTTTATCTCTCCAAGGCACCGCAGAGGGGATTTTGTATGCTATTAATATTGTTCAAGAGGCTAGCAGACCCACCAAGCCAAAACAAAGATAAGGAAAATGTACTGCTGTCGACTTTTAACTCGACTGGACCTTCTTTTGAATATATCTAAGTGATATCTGTTCTAGCTCACAACAGAAACATTAAGTATTTCTCTCTGCTCTTTTTTTAACGAGCCTTAAGTACTATCGGTAGCAGGTAGGAGGGCCAGAAGTTGGGAGAGGCTTCCAGTTTTTCTGTAGAGTGCAACCGTGTAGGGCAGTCGTCGGGTACCATTATGTAAAGCGAAATTAGCCAGTCACAGACAGTGAAGGGTGAGATGTTTTATCACGTATGTGGGAGCTCGGGAGTAATCAGGATACAAGAGAGACTTTAGATCATCGAGGACGGAAGGGTTGGGGTATTAATGGAGGCAACATTTCCACTGACATGATGTGCAGATGTTAGAACACCAGTGCCATCTCAATACCACGCATGCAGAAGGGGGAGTGGGAAGGGAGCCGGGGTTCAGTTACCAAGTGCTGTGTGCATTATAGCACTTTGAACTACATTATAATATGAGACTAGAATGCACCAAAAAAAACCCACTAAAAATAACTTCTGGTCAACCTTTAGACTTTAGAAAACTAAGCCTCTTTCAGTACTCCCATGTAATAAGTAGTGTAGCAGAAGACGTTGTTGAGGCTGGCCTTGAACTTGTGATCTTCTTGTTTCAGCCTCCCAAGTACCGAATTATAGGCATGGGCCGCCACATCTGGCTCTGGCAGCATTTAAATTTCTTTATTTTTAGAGGCCCATGTAGAAAAGGGTTTCACAGATTACTACATTTTGCAAGCTGACTGGCTTATTGTCCAGCTTAACTCCAAATGGAAGAGAAGGGGTCAGATGAAGACAGAACATCATTCCCCTTTGAGAAGGGAATTTTCCTCATCTAGAGCTGGGATCCTACCCAGAGATGTGGCGTGAGACCACAGTTCCACTTACACACCCAGTTTTCTCTGCAGTGGTGGACTCTCATCTGACATCGTCCACCCTTGTGGCTGGCAGTGCTAAGAAGGGGCGTTATGAAAAACAAAATCTCTCCGAACATCATCGTATCAGGAACCAGTCAAATGGTATCCAACGGGGATTTTTTTTTCCCCTTTCAACTGTTATTTCAGCAATACAAATGTTTATTGTTTTTTTTTTTAAGAGTTCACTTAAAATTGCACTGGAATATCTGGGTGTGGTGGCTCAGGCTTGTAATCCTAGTACTTAGGAGGCTGAGACAGGAGGATTACAGGTGCAGGTTAGCAGTTAGCCTCAGCTACTTAGTGAGGCCCTTCACAACTTAGTGAGACCCTGTTTCCGAATAAAGAATAAAAAAATAGGGTGGGGGTATAGCTTGGAGGTAGAATGCCCCTGGGTTCTACCCCCAGTAACCCCCACCAAAAAGAAAAATTGCACTAGAATAACAAATTGTATTAGAATAACATCAGAATTATTCACACCTGGTCTCACATCCCTATGATTCTTTGGCAACTCACCATCCATTCATGGAAAGCTTCAGCATCTAAATATCTCCAATGAAAGGCAGTTGCCAGGATGAACCAGTAATTTGTGTGGCGTGTTTCATAACAGAGGGCCATTTTCTACACTCTCTAAACATGTTCTTTTCAGTGCGTGATAAGGGCTTGTAATTTCTCTGTACAATGGAGGAATAAAAAGGCATATATAGAAAAATTTGTGCTTGGGAACCTTCATAGCTATTTGTAAAAGAATCGTAAAATAGGACAGCTACAGTGGAAGCACCATGGTACCTATGCCAGGAGAGAGCAGTTTTCATCTCAGCCCAGCCTTACCTGAGCCTTACCTACCTGACCCAGGCATACCACTTACACGGTGTTTCTCAAGATCAATAAAATATCTAGAAGAGCCACGGTCTGAATCTCCAACCACCTCCTCAGGGAAACGTGCTGACCTTCCAAGGTTTTAGGAGCACAGTGTCTTCATGGCCCCTCTTCCTTTCCCCCTTCACTTATCCTCAAGTTGGCTGGACTAGAACCCATAGATGATGGAACATTATTGCTTATGTGGTTGTGAGGAAGAAATAAGATCCTGCGTGGATGTTCCTGGTGCTTTGTTTGCTTTACAAACATGTCTCCATAAACAAAAGCCCTCATCTCCCTTGTTATTATTTTTTCTTGGATGCATGGTTCTGCCATAAATGCTTGTAGTATTACTGTGAGTCCAACAAAAATCGCCTTGTGCTAATCTGACATTTATATATCTTTCTCATAAAATTCCTGCAGCATATAAATTTTGCCAGTGTTTATTATTAAAAATAGTATGATAGTTTGTCAGGTTATATTGTCACATTCCACAGTATCCCACAACTTCTGTTATGGGATGAAATGTATACCTTCAGAATTAATATGTTGAGTCCCTAACTCTGAGTACTTCAGGATATGAATATGTTGGGGGATAGAGTCGGTAATATGCTCTACTATATGTGGAGGTAATTAATTGAAATTAAATGGTTAGGGTTGGCACTCAGCCAATGTGACCTATGTCTCTATAGCAAGATAAGATTAAGACACATAGACACACAAGGAAGGCCACTTGAATGCGCAAGGAGAGGATGACCTCTAAGCCTCACACATTGGCCTCAGAATGAAACTAACCCCGCTGGCACCTCCATCTTGGATTTCTAGCCCTTTGAACATTGAGAGAATACAATTCTATTTTTTAAACCACTTGGTGGAATTTTGATATAATAGCCTTAGCGAACTAATACATTTACTTTTTTGTGAAACCTTAATTTGATCAGTTATCAGTGACAGCCATGAGCTACTTCACCTGGGGAAGTGCAAGACCAAGAAGCTTGAGTCTCCCGAGTCTCTTTCTCTTAACACGTCTGGGGAAAGATGTGGTGGTTCTGTTGACGGTAGGTCTACACGGGGCCTGATCTTCCTTACAACCTGGTGCCTGTCCCAAGACAGGTCTTGGCAGAAGCTTGATCACTTTTCCTCACCAAACTTGAGAAGAGTAGCAGTTGAATGATGCTTTATTTACCAAAACCAAGTCATAGG
This sequence comes from Muscardinus avellanarius, assembly GCF_963383645.1. Lineage (NCBI taxonomy): Eukaryota > Metazoa > Chordata > Mammalia > Rodentia > Gliridae > Muscardinus > Muscardinus avellanarius. The sequence goes on from NC_137787.1 coordinate 185,520,379, forward strand.
AGCCATCCTATTTCAAGAGGAGAAGAACTAATGTTAACCTTTTTAGGAGAATCATGTCATAGATTTTGCAGCTACACTTTAAAATCCCTAGAGTTTATGAAATCAAGACAACTATAGACATATTAATCTCATATCAATTGAGAGTTAACACTGTCATATGTGAAAAATCTAACATTTGAAATGAAACTATCATGGGCTACTTCTTAGGGAGCCTGGTTAGTGATTTCTATTGAATCACTTTGATTTTTCTCAATCTATTTCAATGATCCAATTCTAAGCAAAAGCAGGACAATTAACACTCTTCACCCTCACTTGGAGGGTAGATTTTGTATGGTGTCACTAATCATTTAGCAGCTGTACACAATGGCTGTACGTGGGGGCAGGCAGAAAATGGGGGAGGCACGAGATATGACATGATGTGCTCTAGTATTAGACTCTAAGTCTGCATTCTTTCTGAATTCTGACTTTGTCTGTTGGAGTGGTCTGACCCTTGGCAATTTGATTAAATACTCAGGGCTCTGGATTTTTCCATGACAGAGTAGAATTACCGACACCTATCTCAAGGCAGTGTTATGGGATTAAATAAGATATTGTTTGTAAAGCCCCAAGCGTTGAGCCCAGCCTATTCATCATACTTTGCTTTGCTCTTGAAAGGAATAAGCACAGGTCAAAATATCACAGTTCTCATTTATTAAGTATAATGACTTCATAGAGGATCCTAATCAGTTGTCCTTACAATAACCCATTTGATCTGTGAGAGTCCTCTTTCTCCTGCTGTCTTTGTGGAACACCAGACTAAACACTGTACCGAGAATTCACAATAACACTTCATTCTAGAGAACATTTTGATGTCAGACACAGTTTGCTCTTTTTCCAAAAGCTCTCATGTATCAGTGCAGATTGGAAATCAGGTGTTGATAACATGTCAGTTAAGTTCCACTTTTTAATCCAAATATAATTTACAAGTTTATAATATTTTTCCCTGGGAGAAATTACTGGTTTTTCTCATAGTCATTATTATTATAAGTTAGTGTTACTAGTACAAAGACCTGAGATGTCCTTCGAATTTCTGCATGAAAATCAATCTGAATGAGAGAAAGCAGAAAAACAAAAATATGGTGTTAGAGATCCAAATGTTAGTTTGTATTTAACTTACAAACTTGAAGTTTTACTCTAAGTGTATTAATGAAGATGATTTTTGCATTTCATTTTCACTGCATTTATTTTTGATTAATGTAGTTCCTATTTTTCCAGATAAGAAGCAAGAGGAGAAATAAATAAAACAAGTTTTCAGACTGATTGCTAATTTATATGAATTCATGTATTCAAATTTATGATCTTTGAATCAAACACAAGTGTTCAATGCTATTTTTCAAATCTCTGACATTATTTACATAAAAGCCTTTTCTGAAATACCAAAAGAGATTATTTGTCATTGAAGAAATTTCAATGGTTTTCTGATGCTTCCTGAAGATGTTTTGAAGGTATGTAAGAACAAAATATCATTTGAAGATGTTTTGAAGGTATGTAAGAACAAAATATTATTTGGAAGTTAAAACTTGCCATTGAAAACTTGCATAGAAATACCCAAATGAATTTTTCTTAGCTTCTTAATTTGTGTCAAACTCAAATCCAACAGTTAAAATTAAGACCCATTTTTATAGTTAAGAATAACAACTTGTTATAAAGAACCATTTACTCTATAACATGTGTTCTTGTATAATAATGTATTAGCTTCCCATTGCTGCTATAACAAATACAGTGGCTTAAAACAACACAGATTAATTATCTTACAGGCCTGGATATCAGAAATACAAGATTAGCTGCACTAGGCTGAAATCAAGGTGTCTGCAGTCTTGCATTTATTTTGAGGGCTCTAGGGAACAATCCATGTCCTTTCCCTGTCTAGCAGCTAAAGGACATCAACATCCCTCTGCCTTTGACTCCTTTACTTATCTTTCAAATGAGCAGCATAGCCATTTCCGAATCTGCCTCTTACTCTTTCTGCCTCTCACTACCACCATTTAAAATTTATGTGATTACATTATACCACCTAGATAATCCTGTATGATTTCCCCTTCTCAACATCCTTAATCCACTTCAGAAAAATCTCTTTTGCCATGTAACACATTATGTTAAAAGATTCCAGCAATTCAATATGCAGATATTTAGGTCTTAATCCCCTGCCAGCCCCAGTCACTTAGAAATAACTTTTCTTTATTTCCAAATTATTTTATTATTTATTTATTTATTTATTTATTTATTTATTTTTGTGGTACTAGGGATTGAACTCAAGAGCATTCTAACTTTGAGCTACACCTTAGCTCTTTTTTTTTAAACAGGGTGTCACTAGGTTACTGAGAGTCCCTCTGCATTGATGGGGCTCTCCTCAAAAGTGCAACCCTCTGTCTCATCCTCCCAAATACTGGGATTATAGGGGTATTCCATCACACCTGGCTAGTTATTCTTTAAGTATAGAAATAAAATTCAGCTAGTTTTCTAAATGCTAATTTGTTGTTGTTGTTTTCAAAATCTGAAATCATAGGCTTGGCTAAAACTCTGCAGTACTTCGTCAAACTCTTAAGGCGGGTACAGATTCAATAAAAGTTACAAAATTATAGCTTCATGCAGAACACTAATACGACAGAATTTAGAAGAAAATACAGTCACTAGCTAAACCTTTGCACTTTACTACTATTTTAAAGAAGAGAAGTGGACATTCTGTATAATTTTTCTTCCAACCAACAAGGGAGGTCATGCTGTCCCCCACTTATGTAAAGTCTTCTCCCAGCTGTTTACTGCTGTTTGCCCCAGGATGTTCTCTTTATGAAGTTTAAGTATTATCAACTTCTTTCATATTCCAGTTTCCAAATATTGGCATTAAAGGGAAATACAACATTTAGATTCTGTTTAACACTCTTTAGCTTTTTCTGTTTGTTTGTTTGTTTGTTTTCTTTAGTGAGAGGATGGTTAACAGCTGATCTGTGTTGTACACAGACAGGTAATTATTGCTTGGCCTGGAGTAGTGCTCATTCTAACTTCGGTAATTGCATCTTATCCATGTACTGTTTCAGTCAGCATTCTCGTTGGTGTGGCCCAAATAAACCTGGCCATACTTTACTCAGAGTTCTGGAGATTTCAAGAAATCAGTTCATGTCAGGCCAGGTCTGTAGAGTTCATAGTATGGCAGTAGAAGAGATAGAGATAGAGATAGAGATAGAGATAGAGATAGAGATAGAGATAGAGATAGAGAGAGAGCTTTGCTATCACATTATGGAGACCAGAAACAAGAGAGCAAGCAAGGGGATTTCATGACACGAGCAAATTCTCCAAGGCCACACCTCAGTGACCCTCCTTCAGCCACATCCTACCTGCCTAAGTCACTACACAATAAAGCCATTACAATGGATGCACCCACTAATTACAACCCTCATGATTTAATTATATCAACTTTGAACATCAATACATGAGCTATTTCAGGAAACATTCTATATCTAATCATATATATATATATATATATATATATATATATATATATATATATAGTCAGTGATATTCAATTTAAAGTCAGTGATAATGATCTTAGAAACCAGGGGCCATTTGGCAATGTCTGCAGATATTTTTTTGGTTGGCAAATAGGAAGGGTCCTATTTAATCTCTTAGAGTTTCACTCATGTATAAAATGGGGATGCCCATAAGCCTTCTTCAGCATATAGACTAGCCCTCCACAGCCAGCAATTGCCTGGCTCCACCTTCCAGTCATGTCCTGAATAATATTTCTTGATGCAGAATGATTTGGAGCTTGAGATGAAAGAATCTCTCAGTGTTTCATTAACATAATGAATAGAATATATATTTAAAAGAATAATTTTCATGTAAATACATAGTTCTAATATTAGGTTTCTCCTTTCTCCAAACCAGTTTCTACTTTTATTATCCCTCATTCTGGTAAAACTCTACAAGCTGCAGAATTGTCATATAAAAGAATTTAGAGGCATCTTTGATTCCTCTCTCTCATTGTCCACCTTCAGCCCATCAGGAACTTTCACAGCTCTTCCTTCAAAACCCCTCTCTGCCTGACCACAGCTTCCCCTCCGCAGTCTTCTAACCTCTTCTCAGCCACTCACACATCTAGCCTAGACTCCGCAAGAGCCTCCTATTTTGTTCCTCTGCGTCTTTCTTGATCTTGATAGTGCACTATCCAGCAGCCAGATTTGAAAGTCTGTCAGGTTCGATCACTCCATACCAGGGCTTCTCATTACAACCAGAATGGTCACCTCGCTTCTTGCCAGGCCAGACCAGGCTCTGTCTGATTAAATTCCATCTACTCAGTAGCCATGCTGGAATCGATGCTCTCTCCAGCTAGACTCCCCTTCCTTAAATATACTAAATGTTTTCCCAACATGGAGCACTTTACTTTTCTTCCAGCCTGGATGACCCCACACTTCATCTGTCTTTCACATCTCCCAACACTTGATGTCATGGTTTGAAAAAAAATGTCCCTTGGACCGCATGCTATGGAGGTTGAGTCCCTGGGGTGTGGCCTCTGAAGGCAGGGCATTTCTGGATCTGGTTTCTGGGGATGTAGACTATATATGCCTTTCACCCCCTTCTCTTGCTCTTTTTGCTTGCTACCTAAGGACTTATAACCCAGGCTACTGCTTTGCAGCCAACATAAAATGAAAAAAATACATATACATATATATATATATATATATATATATATATATATATTCAGAACTGTAAGCAAATAAACTTTCCTTCTTATAAATTGTGGTTATCAGGTTCCTAGATCAGAGTGGTGAGAATACTGAAACATGAGGTTTCCTGAAACATGTGGTTTCCTTATCAGCTCAGATCTGAGGTAGCCCCTGGCACAACCTCGTCCTTCTTAACTCCCATGAGGTACATAGTTCTGTTTTATCTCTAAGACTTGTTAATGTCTCAAATCATCATATATAATTTTGTACTTATTTTAGTGCATCACTTCAGTCCTTTCTCCCTGCATGCTCATAAGTTTATGAAGGCAGAGATTTAGGTCTCTATTATCACTACACTTCTTACACATCATTATAGAAAGAGAATGAGTTAATTGATAAGTTGATCTAACTACATTTTTCAGAGCACATCAGAATAAAGTAGAGGTTTCAAGTTTGATGAGGTACCCTTAAATATCCAGACATACTTTCCATATTGGCTCTCTCTTTCCAATTTGTATTCTAAGATTAGTCTGCCAAGATCTCCTGATCTATTATCTACTTTTCTCTTTTTTTTTTTCTTCCCAACACCCAATTTGACTTCTTTATGTCCCCTAAACAAAGCTCTGCTTAGATGACTCCTACAAGAAAATTAACAGATTTCCCTTAGTTGTTACAGTTAGGCGTACTCATGATAACCACCACAACCATTTTTTATACATTTACTGGCTCATGGTCTCACATCATAATGTAGTTCAGAGTGATAGCGGCATGCATGCAAACTTTTAAATAACTTTTTTTAAAAAAGTTATTGTCTCACTTGGAAATGCAATACATTGTGGGATTGATTTAAATAATCCAAAGGCACATAAAATTGCAATCAGTAGTCTCCACCAGCCCACCTCTCTTAATTACCGTTTTCCCCATGCACTTAGGTGAGGCATCTCAGGTCCCTGAGCATAGTGCCTAGCATACATGCTTTTAGTAAATTCCTGTAGCATGAGTGAGATATGTGGAGAGAGAGCAGTTAGCATCGTGCATGACACCTGGCAGGTACTCAATAAATGATTCATATGGCATGGGAGAAATGTTCAGTCTAATCATCTGCCTCCTGCCAGTAATGAGGCCATTTGGGGAACCCACTGGAGACACCATCATAGAGAAAGAGACAAGCTGCAGGAAACAGGGGACCCATTCTTTCCCAGTGAGGAAAACCTTCATGGAAGTGCTGAATAGGTCTTGTGTGGAAGATGAGCATCAAAATTAATAACATCCTCCTAACAGAGCTTGAGCATTTAATTAAAACAACTTAATACCAAAGCTAGTTTTCAGTACTGAGGAGCCAGAAGCACTTGCTAACTGATAGTAGGGTCCAGTCACTGAAAAGATTAGCCAGGAAATGCTGGTAATGGGAGAATTCAGAAATCAAACATACCATTGATACACCTGGAATTCGTACAAATTTGAATAGGAGTAGGAATGATATTTGTAAGATTTAAGAGCCTATTTCTGCTCTTTTTGTATTTAAAACTGAACAATGAAGGATTAACTATATTGTTAGTTTTTAGGAGAATCATGGCTTTACAAAATAATGACTGTAAAGTTAACAGGTGAATCTTTAAAAAGAGTGTAATTTTGCTGGGCGTGGTGGCGCACACTTGTAATCCCCGCGCTTGGGAGGCAGAGACAGGAGGATCAAGGTTCGTGGACAGCCTCAGCTACTTAGTGAGGCCCTCTGAGACTTAGTGAGACCCTGTTTCAAAATAAATAATAAAAATAGGGCAGTGGGTGTAGCTCGGAGGTCAAATGCCCCTGGGTTCCATCCCCAAACTCGCAAAAAAAAAAAAAAAAAAAAAAAAAAAGAGGGTAATTTTTGTCTTGATCAACTCTAAGTAATACTTTTTCTTAGCTTATGTTAAATAATAAAACTTAAAAACCCAGCCTACCAAAACAGGAACATCTGAAGTCAGCTGTTTTGTGACAAGCACATTCATCAATGTACCATGACCTGGTTTTTCCATGTGAAGGACACATGCTGAGCTCAGAGGACTTTCCCAAGTTGTTTTATGGTGCTTAAAAAGGAGTGGTCCAGGCCGGAAGTGGTGGCACACACTTGTTGAGACAGGAGTACTGCAGGTTCAAGACCACTCTCAGCAACTTAGTAAGACCTTATTTCAAAATAAAATATGGCTGAGATTATTACTCAGAGGTACATTGTTTTGGGGTTCTGTCTCCAATGCCCCACAACAAAAGTGGTTCATAGTGGAATAATACTTATTTCTCTTAACTTCTTTCTTGTCTAATGATCTTTTTAATATTCTTACATTGATATAAAAATATACAGTTTCTCAAAGGTAGTCTTCATATATTTCATTCATTTTAGGCTCACCATTGTATTTCCATGCTTCTCATAAAAGAAAAGAATTCTTTTTTCTTGCATTACCTAAGAATTATGTTTCCTCCTCTTCTTATTTTAGGAGATTATTTCAGTCAAGCTCGGCTATTTATTTGCTCTCATTCTAAATACCCAAATAGCAATATTTTGTATAATATTATCCCATCTTTTTACTTTGTCTTATGGGACAGACTCCTCATAGATGAAGGGTCCGTGGAGACAGACTCACATGGGGTGGTGACACCCATAAATGGCTCTGAGTGACTAGAATTGTGGTAGGATTAATAAATAGAAAAGTCAGAAGGTGGAGCTGGGATCAATGAGGCCATTGTAAATTTGGATGAGAAGCAGTTTGAAAACAAAGCTGAAGGCATCATGAGAATTTATCATTGGGATAGCATTGATGCTAAAAAGAATCAGCGGGCATTCGTCTATAGATAAAGTCATTGCGCACTCTCAGATGGAGGAGTTTTTGGAGCGTGATAGAAGAGATAGGTGAGAAGATCAGCTCTGTGTTCTGACTGTTTTTGTTTCTTCAAAATTCTATGTTTAAACGTAGTCTCCAGTGCAAAAGTATTAGTAGGCAGAGCTGTTAGAAAGTAAATAGGTCATGAAAGCTCTAACCTCATGGGTGGAATTCTGTAAGAATTCTTCTGTAGGAGTTTGAGGGAGTGAGTTTGTCCTCCTTTGTTCTTTTACTTCCATGAAGAAAGAGACCCCCCCATCCCTTGCGGTCCTTTTATGTCTTCTGCCACATGAGAACACAGCAATCAGGGTGCCCACTGGGGACCAGGGACCAGCCCCTCAGCAGACACCGAAGCTGTCAGCACCTCCAGCTTAGATTTCCTAGCATCTTGAGTTTGAACTTCTTAGATCTCAGAACTATGAGCAATAAATATATATCATTTATAAATTACCTAGTCTTTATAGCAGCACAAATGGACCAACATGGGCAGGGATATAGGGATGTAGGGAAGAATGCATATGGGAAATGCAAAAATATGTATGGGAAAAGCAAGAATGGTGATCAAGGAAGAGAAAGAAGAAACAGGAAACAAAGTCTAGAAAAAACAAGTAATAGGAGTTTTTCAAAAGTGGGAACCAGGAGAGTAGTCAATACATACATACATGCATACATGCATACATAGATGCAAGAAAAACTAGAAATATATATATTCTTCAAACATAAAAGGAAAAGAATTTAGCTGACCATGATGATACACCTTAACCCCAATACTTGGGAGGCTGATGAGGTAGGAGGATTACAGGTTCTAGCCGAGTATGATCAACTTAGTGAGACTCTGTGTCAAAATAAGAAATTAGGCTATGGGTATAGGTCAGAGGTAGATCGCCCTTGGAATAAGAGAAGAGGAGTGGAGAGGAGAGGAGAGGGGAGAAGGGAGAGGGGAGAGGGGAGAAAGAGGAAAAGAGAGAAGAATTTTAGGGAAGAGGGATCAGTAGTATCAAAAGCCAAAATATCTAAACCCAGCCCATCAGCCCATCAGTTTTGGGAGTCCCCAGCCCACAATCCCTCCAGGCTCCCTTGCTGCCTGTTGCTTATCAGCTAATGTTCTGAGAGTCCTGAAACCATTGCTGAACTTTATCTGGTAGTAATGCAAGTTCATTTTTATTTTTACCTTGATGATCTAAATGGATATCTATAGGGCAGCTGTGTGGTATACTGGTGAAGGAGGCCTGTTCTGCCAGTCTTTTTTTCCCTTTGGCATTTTACTTAAGCCATTGGCAGTATCTCAGGAAGCAACGCACATGTAATTATCTCTTTGAAATGATGGGTGTTCTCAGTTAATATTGGACAAAGATTTTTGGCATGGAGCTGCAGGATGTAAAGAATAGCATCGTTGCTCTGCTTCTTACCATATGCTGTATAGTATACATATAAGTATTGTAGGTACTATAGTATAAGGTACCTGTCTTAGCAATAAAACATCTAAGCTATGTTGGAGGCTGATGGCCAGTATTTAAATGGCATAAGAAAATTTAGAGTCAATATAAGCTTGAAAATAGACTTAAAATCTCTGTTATTTCTTAAGATAAACTCAATATCTAGCTATACTGGCCTATAAATCAGTTTTCTGGTCACTTAGAATGAATTACCATAAACCTGATACATGAGGTTGGCTTGGACAGACTCACTAAGAAAGGCACTTCATTCTGGAATTTTTATTTCTGGTCATCTATCTCAAGGTGTGCAAACTGCTAAGAAATGTCTCCTCTATCTTGCTCTTATATTTTAGTACTCATTTTTCCTTCCAGGATCTTAAATCTATCATACTTTCTTTTCTTTCCTACTTCCTTAAGTAAAATCCGAATTCCCCAGAGCATCTTGGAAGATTTCCAGTCTTGCTGTGGCCTAATCCCCCATCTATCCCATCCTCTCTGTTAAACATGTACTTCTAAGTTTCCAGGCCCGATGCCTCTTTGTTTGAAGTATATGTAACACACAATCATAGCACAATTTTAGGAAAAGTAAAGCAAAGAAACCAAGCACCCAGAGATAAATAGTTGGATGTTTAAAAGGAGACTTGTTGGACCAAAGGGTATGCAAGTTTTTATAGCTTTTACATTGCCAAATTGCCCTGCGAAATGGCTCTATTAATTTACACTCTGCCAACATGGTTAATGGACTGTAGTGTAATTGTCTGTTTATCTATCTGTTCTCCTTATTAGGCTATAAGCTCTTCAAGGACTTTCTAATCTCTCAATGTCCAGCATCAAGCGTTTATCCTGACGCAGAGGAAGCATTCATTAACCTATTTCCCTTCCCTACCTTTAAGTTATTTGAAGCCCTAAACAAGTGACATAGTATTATATGATATATGGATGAGGAAGATATGAGCAAATGGTAAATGTTCCAGAATTTCCCACACTTGTAAGTTCTTAAATCAAGTTTAATATCTACATTTTAACTCAGATATGCATAATGCAGTCTTTAATAGTAGATGGTTTTAGATGCCCCAATAGCAAATGTTATTTCAGTAGAATTAGCATTGAAGTTACATAAATAGAAGCAGGGTGTGTATGTATATGGATATTTTGAATAAATAGCTTCCCAAATCCAATGATATTTGTAAATGACATTGCAGTAACTTCCTTCAGGGTGAAAATTCTGAGAACATGTTGCTATGGTGATCATTTTAAAATGTTGTGTAAGATTATAGTTTTCTTTCTGGGCCAGCCAAGAAAATAAAAAAAGGAAAGGAAAGAAAAAAAACTCTTAAGAATCCTCAAGGCATGTGCCTACTTTGTGAAATCTTACAATCTTTAGTTGTAAAATAAATGTTCTTTGAAAAACGATGTCTCATTAAGATAAATATTCAAGAATATTTATGTATATACTATGGCTAGAACAATTATTTATATTTTCAAGAAATTCATATTTTGTGAGTATACAAAGACTTTATGAGACATAGGCAATAATAGGGAAAATTAATTTCTAGATTTTTTACAGAAATATGAATATATATATATATATATATATATATCTCAGTTAAAATACAGTAAGACAACTGCTATGATAGAGATTAAAATAAAAAATCTCTGGGGAAAGAGGAGGAAACAGCTCATCACAGAATAATTTTATGTGTTAAAGTCCAGTTGAAATGTCACTTCACTTGAAAAAGTTTTCTAATGATTCCAACTGGGAGCGATGTTTTAACTATTCCAGTAATTTAGCTGTACAATTCCTTACAAGACAAACATGTATTTAGCATCTGTCATGTCCAAGCACAAAGTCGTGAACAAATACTCGAAGCTGATAAAGAACTTTGATGTCTTTTGTTATAAATTTTCTACCTAAAAGTTCAAGTTTAGCCCATGCTCTTTGAATATTTGCATGTATCTTATATGTGTCTAAGTAATCATGAAATTATTTATTATTTGTATTAGTTACACTGTGCTTAACAAATGCCTATGAAATGAATAAATGATTCATAAGTAACGAATTTATGAATTCAATTATTAATAGATAGCCGAGTGGCATTATTTACAAAGCGATGGATCTAGGCCACAATCCGCTGGCATTCAAAAAAATATTTGGCAGGGGCTGAGGGTGTAGCTTAGTGCAAAAGTGTTTGACGTGCGTACCCGAGGCCCTGGGTTTCTCCCCAGCCCCTCAATTGAATTAATAAATGAATAAATAAATGAATAAACAAATAAATGTAATGTGAAAAAGTGCAATTGGAGTAAAATCAGTGCGGAGCAAAAATGGCTAAGAAGTGGTTGAAGAAATATTGTTTTCTCAACAGTGTGACTGCGAATAAGAACATATATTTAAACAGAGTCCTTGTAGTACAATGTCCATTTCCTTTCTGTCCAGTTTTATGTAATGAAGAAAGTATTCATGTTAGTATCAATATTGCTAATGCAGTTGTGTCTCTCCAGTGTAGACACATATTAGACATTTAAAGTTCTTCAAGCATAATGTGTCAAATTGTCAACTCATGAGTGACATAATCCAAATTAATATCTCAAATAGCACTTTTTTTTACATTGGCACTGGAATAGTAGTGATATTGTAATACTACTGAAATTTTTTATAAAGTAAAAAAACCCACCCTCTGAGGGTGTGGTTAGAATAACTGAAAAATTTACTGAAATGGCAGTGATCCTGTTGGGAAAAGAGACAACAATCCAAGCTTGAATGCAAGGTTGTTGGAGCTTTTATAAAGACTGTAATGCAGTCTTTGTTGAAGAGAATGAGTTGAGTTCTTGTCCTCAGGGGAGATCTGCTGGCTATTAGCTCCACCCTATTAAGTCTACGAATATCAAAGACATTTGGAGCCCAGTGTGGTAGCATACACCTGTAATTCTAGTACTTGGGAGGCTGGGACAGGAGGGTCACAAGTTCGAGGTCAACCTCAGCAACTTAGCAAGGTACTCAGCGACTCAGACCCTGTTTCAAAATAAAAGAATAAAGTAGGGCTGGGGGTATAGTTTAGAGGCAGAGATACACTTGGGTTGACTCCCCAGTACCACACAGACATGCAAACACAACCACAAAACTAGTAAAAGTAAAAAATTAAATACATAAATAGAAAGCAGTTGAGAAGTATCGGGCCTAAGGGGAAACAGCTGTATCCTGACCTTGCAATGTTTAGTCATACTGAAGCATTATGTAGATTCGGTCTCTTTTCCTTTTATTCTGAATTATATTAACTGGTAGAGAGAGAGTAAAGTAAACTCCCTGTAAACACTGAAGTGGGTCTTCTTTGTTCTGTGCTTCCCAGCCCTTAGTGTCAATTGGCAGACGTGCAGTGATATTTGTAGATGGTTTGATATTGACACCTTGCCATTTTTTAAATCTCTTGTCATTGACTTTTTTGTTCTTTTACCAACTTTTATTTATTTTTATCTTCATAGGATCTTGCTAATAAAATTTAAGATACTGGAAATTTCATTCTCAAACTTCAATTCCAGTCAGTCCATTATGTTACTTAAGAAAGGAAATAGTATGTGATTAATTTTAAATTATACTTTATTTTGATATGTGTGGAATATATGGTTCTAATTTTTGAGTCATCAAATCACATTCTACAGTGATTGCCTATGAAATTTAGTGTACAGAGACATGATACTGCGCAATTCCCCTTCCTCTTTAACTCAAGAATAATAACAGTGCATGTTTCCAAATACAAAGTCCAAATATTTAGACACTGGATAACCTGTTTAAGAATCAGAGACCACCAATAACATGTTCTGAACTAATGCAGCCGTGGTTTCAAACATGATGAACATAATCATCATACCACTTAGAGGCTGAAATATACTTAGTTTGGAATGCAGTCATTTGACTCACTAAATATAGTTGTTGTTTTGCCAAATGCACTGGTGCATGCCTGTAATCCCACTACTTGGGAGGCTACCCACAGTAACATAGGGAGACCCTGTTAAAATTAAATAAAAACTAGGACTGAAGTTGTAGCTCAGAGGTAGAATAGTCCCGAATTCAGTCCCTAGTACTACATGCACACACACACACACACACACACACACACACACACACACACAAACATATGTATATATTTATCTGTGTACATAGTTGTATTTTTATTTTAATAAGAAAATGAGATCAAGCCAAGTATGGTGGCACACACTTGTAATGCCACTCATTAGGAGGTTGGGGCAGGAGGATCACAGGCTAGTGGACAGCCTCAGCTACTTAGTGAGGCCCTCTGCAACTTAGTGAGACATTGTGTCAAAATAAAGAATAAAAAACAGAGCTGGAGGTATAGCTCAGAAGTAGAATGGCCCTGGGTTCCATCCACAGTACTTTATAAAATAGAAAGAGAACAGAAGAGAATATCAAAGTATAATGTAACAATAATAAGTGAAAGTTGGCTTGAATAAAGATAGTCAAAATTTATCACAATATGATAGTTGGTAGCTTTAGAATTTAAGAATGTATAAAAATTTTGACAATGATGGATCAAATTTTAGGGTTTAACTAAAATAAAAGAATAGAGAGTTGAAGAAGTCAAGCTAGAACATAGAGATTTCACCCACCTATCACTTCAAGTTTTAGATGATGTTGTCTTATGTGCTATTCAGTATCTGCATTTGCACACCTCTTAAATACAGCTAGGTCTTAGTGAAGAGAGCTACATTGACCTTAGAGAGAGAAATGGGAGTAATAGAACAATATTTCAGTGATTTTTCTAATGTATCCTTCACTACAAACAAAGAGACTCTGAGAACTGGGGACCTCAGGACATGACTTCTGTCTCTTTATCAAGTGATATCAAGAAGCCATAATCAGGAAGGTTCCTTAGTATAGAACTAAGAAAATTTTAGTTGATTCAAAGACAGTTAAATTTTCTAAAACTAATAATGTGATTTTTTTTCCATGGATGAACACACTGGATCTAACTTCCAAGATGACCACTGGGACATTCTGTTCATGTTTGGGGCTCACAGTTGGCCACACAACTGAGGCCGCTCCAGAACAGGATCCACATGCTCTACCCAGAGCCACTGCCACCCAAGCTAAGCTCAGACTGCCTCACAGCATCGTGCGCCTTATGAGTCAACCCCACGGTCCCTTTTGGTTTTCTGTTCCTGGGTTTCAGGTATGTCAGCATCTTTTGAACAGATGAGGTTGACTACGGAAGCCAAAAAAATACAGCACAAGATTCTTAGACAATTGTTTTCGAACTGAGGTCACTCTGCCTGATCAACTTCCAATCATTTGTGAAACAGAAAGATATTAAACAGTTGGCTCGATTTTATGTAACCTGTTTTATATAAAGATCCAGAAAGGATCTGGATAGAGAAGTCATCTACTTTTTTTAAATTAAGTGTAATATTTTCCAAGATTGCTGAATAGAGCTCATTAGATATTCATAGCATGCTGGTGGTCATTGATTTTTTTTCAGATATTATGCCCTGTGGCCTGTTTCTTAAGTGGAAGTCCTCTCTTGTTCCACAAGGTCAGTCTGTGTCTAGAAGATTAAAAACAATAACAAGCCCAGCATGGTGGCACATGCCTGTAAACCCAGTACTTCGGAAGTTTAGACAGGAGAATCGCAGTATCAATCCAGCCTTAGCAAGTCTTTTTATGACTTCATGAGTCCCTAATTTTCAAAATTTAAAAAACAAAATAGGGTTGGGTATATAGCTTGAAAGTAGAATGTCCCTGGGTTCAATACCCAACACCCCAAACCAAGCAAAACAAAAACAAAAAACCAAGAATAATTCCAACTTCCCTCAATTTATAGACAACTGGTTAGTCTTAGAAAAAAAATCTTAATTATCTGATAATGTGGCTAGAATACGTAGGCTGATAATTAAATAGACTGCTTGCCATCTGAAGACCAGAACTCTCCTCTGGGCCCTCTGAGAGACAATACATTCTTTTATCACATGCTTTGGGTTATACATTTCTTCATGAATTTGACAGGAACATAAAAACTACACAACATTTAATCCCTCCTGGAAGAAATACTTATATTTTCAGAACACATAGCCCCTAATTAGAGTAAATTACTCCTGATGGAATACGCATTCTGCAAAGGCAGGAAAGAAACCAAATTTAATTTCCCAGTGCCATAGGGAGGTCTTGACTATTCAAAAACTGTCTCTAAATCTTGGGAGCTCTGCTTTCAAGGGCTAAGCTAATAGAACTGAGCAGGAAATAAGCCTGATTAGCATTTTGTAAGTAATTTCGAGCACAAAAGATATATTTACAATAATAGCCAAGACTTATCATCGACGATTGAACCCGACACTAGCAAAAAGAAAAAAGTAATTTGAATCCATTAAAATGACATCAAATAAATTATGATATTCGTTTTCTTGTACACTGCTTATCACTTTTTAATTTTAAAAAATTTGGCTGGATATCTCTTGATCCTAATAAGAGGAATGGGTTAACACTGATTTTGAATTATGAAACATTTGTGCAACATTATTCTCTTGTTCTTAATTCAGAACATAGCCTTCTCATGGCTCCTTACTGTAATGCCACCTGTCAATCGCCACTATCCATAATATGGAGGCCTGGAGGGACATATTGTTTTTTTTCCCAAAGAATTTATAAGTATAACCTCTAGCTTTCTTCTAAGGGACCATTTTACATTTTTCAACTTGGAGCCGGGTATTAGAAGTGATTCTGTGGTTAGAAACACATTGATTTCTATAAATGTAAATCTAATAGCCATGTTATTCACCAGGTTTAGAATGGAAATAAAAGACTTTTAAAGAGCTATGGTTGCAACCAAAGAAAGAAAGAAACAAAAGACCTTTTTAGTAGAATTTAATATCGACTTTGCCTCCATATTTATAATGCATATTAGATATCACTAACATTACACTATCATGAATGCTCATGATAATTTATAATAAAGATGATTGTGTAGAAGATAATAAGATTTCACTTTAGGCTGAAACCCTGTTACCTTCTTGCATGTTGAAAAACAATCAGGGCAAAGTCAAAGGTGCCCCTTTTCCTTGGGCTCATGGGGAAAGATTTGCCGTTTGATAACCACAAACTGCTTGTCTTTCTCAATTAGATGTTGACTGTGGCCACATCAAGTTGCTCCATTAAATAGTGATATTAACAAATAAAACACTTCCACTGACATTATACACATATGTGAAATTACCAATGCCAATCTCAATGTCATGTATGGAGAAGGAGAGGAGAGGGGAAGGAGGGAGCGGGAAGGTCACCACGGGCTGTGTGCATGTCTGTCCTTCTCACTCTGAACTTCATGATGATGGGAGACTACACAATGCACCAATAAAAGTATACATAAACAACCCAAAAAAAAAAAAAAACCCAGTGGTAAGTTCCTCCTGCTTGTAACCCAAGAGTTATCTGCAGAAGTTTTATTTATTTATTTGTATCAACACACCACCCATTTGACTTTTTAAAGAAATCCGTGATTCGGTGAAACTCTTAAGAAGTAACATAGAATTCTGTAGAGATAGCAAATTTTCAAAGAATTCTAGGCAGGAGGGGAGAAAATATATGGCTTTGGGAGAGAAACTAAAGCATGTGGAAACTGAGATGATTAACTTGAAACAAGTTCTCACTTGGGCGGCCAGAGTGTTTTCACATATGCTGCCTGTCTTACAGAACTAGGCATCTTGTGATTCAACAGGCTGTGTCCCAGGTATTTGTCATGGTTCCTGGTGGTTTCTATGCCAACCGTAGATTCTGGTATTGCTCTGGAACTAATCTCTCCCTTCTCCAGACTATCAGGTTGCTTTATTCATATCTTCTTTGAGGTACTTAACTCTGGAGGCTCATATAATATTATGTGTGTATGTGTCTTCTTTTATAGGCTAGTAAGATAAGGAAGTTATGTGTGGCTTTATATACCCTTAGCCACTTCTTTACTTGTTGTGACCAATACATAATTGGTGATGATTGGTAACTGGGTTTGTGGGTTCAGTTTTGAGTCAATGCGTGTGGGCTGTTAAATTAAGTACTTTAAACTATCCCTTTTAGCCAGGTATGGTGGCACACGCCTGTAATCTCCGTGCTTGGGAGGCGGAGACAGGAGGATCGCACAGGTTGAAGCCAGCTTCCCTGGCTTAAGAGACCCTGTTTCCAAATAAAAATATAAAATATAGGTGTCTGGGAGTGTAGCCCAGAGGTAGAAGGGTTTCCAGGAACCCCCGTACCACCAAAACACACACACACACACACACACACACACACACACACACACACACACCAAACTATCCCTTTTTATTGTTTATTTGTTTTAGTACTACAGATTGGGCCCAGGGGTGTTCTACCTCCAAGCTGCTACACCTCAAACCCTTTTTAATTAATTTTTTAAATTTGAAACAGTGTTTACTACATTGCTCAGTGTCTCACTACTTGCTGAGGCTGGTTTTGAACCTGCAATCTTCCTGTCTCAGCTTCCCAAGTTACTGGAATTACAGGTATGTGCCACCATGCCCTTCTAACTTTTATACCCCTTTTATTGATAAGAGAGTATTAAAATGGAACAGCTTTTAAATGAGAACTTAGAATACAAGTCCGGAATATGTTTCATTTTTTGTAAGCTCATCTGTGCATATTATCTGTGTGCATGACCTTCCAGACTGCTTAATAAAATAAAAAAGCATATTACAACTAAGGTTGTGATTTGCAACTATACATTTTACTCCAATATCTGCTTAGAAAATGCTACTTTTTATTAAAGAAATGCTTTTCTTATTATCTTTCCTCTGCTAAGTAATTTTTCATCTTTTCTGGAATTGTATTTCCAATTTTATACTAATAGCAGAGACAATTTCTTGACAACTAAGTTATTTTCATCAGTGTTTACTTTTATAATTGGGAAATTTTTCACATAAGAAATCTAAAATTATTGGTGGAACATATGTTCTCTGTTAGTTAAATTAACCTAATTAGACTCTGGAATAAGAGTAAAATATGTTAAGCTGGGTATGGTGGCCAGCCTCGGTTAATTATTGAGGCCCTCTGCAACTTAGTGAGACCCTGTTTCAAAATGAAGAATTGAAAATAGGGCTGTGGGTGGAGCTTAGAGGTAGAATGCCCCTACATTCAGTCCCCCACACCATAAAAAATAAATAAGGAGTAGGATATGTAAAAAGGTTCAAAAGTAAGGGGAAATGAAAATATGAAGCTTTCAGTAGAAATACAAAGGCATAGCCTATTTTTGAAAGCATTAAAATATAAAAATTTATATATCTATATCTTTTCTGCAGTGATTGTGATCAAACCCAGGACCTTGTGCATGCCAGGCAAACACACTGTCACTGAGCTACAACTACAGCCTAAAAACATGTTAACTAAATATATATATATATATTTATAAATATATATAAGACACTCATTATACATATGACATTCATTCCCATGTGGCTAGTGATAATTTTACCACACTTGAAGTTTTTTTCTCCTATTACTTTTATGTTCACAATATACACTATGTAATTTTATTATTCAAAAAATATGTAAAGTGAGAATGAGGGGGAAAAAAAGCGATGTCACTGCTGCTATCAGTGTGTTATGCCCTGCGTCGACTGCCAGCAAAAATTTTTTCCATTTAGTTTCAGATGCTGGCGAGGTTACTTTGTTTGGTTTTCATTCTGTATATCTCTATTAACATCTGAACCTCAGGAGAAATTACCTTTAAATTGGCAGTTGTCCCTTGCCTGTGCAATATGCTGACTCTCCTTCTTCATTGCCCTTCATCCCTCAGAGGAAGCTTTGCTGAACCCAGTCCCCCTGCAGAAGCTCAGCTCCCATCCACAGCTGTTCAATGCAGTGAACTGGAACAGTTCAAAGACTCTAGGAATCTGGTTCACTATATGATTTACTTACAGAGAGTGATTTCATGAAGATATGTATAACTTCTCCATAATTACCTGTCTGTTGAAATGAGTGTGTGTTTATGTGTGTGTATATATAAATATACACTCATGCATACACATATGTATACCTATAGTGTGTGTATATATATATATATATAGTGGGTGTGTATACATATGTATATGTATATACATACACATACAACACACATATGTAGATAAATGTTTACATATATATTTATGTCAGGTATACTAAGCCACTATCCGTACTTGGGAAAAACATTTTGTAAGTCACATTGATATCTGGCCTAGAATGAACCTGAATTTGAAAGGTCCCAGCACAAGTATTATGAACATATTTATAACCATCGAATCTCCTGCCTTAGTAGCAGGGGCTTGATAGCACTGAATATCTGAGAGCTAAATTCTTACCCAACCTCTTATGAATTTTCTAAATACTATTCTATGAACACTATTGACTGAATGATCTAAAAAAACCCAAATACTTTGTAAATATGGATTTGAAATTGAGTCCTGGTCCTGTGTGATCTTTCTCATTCTGTAAATATGTGTTTGCCTATTGTCATGCACAAACATATTTGAACATATTTATGACTGCTCTCTTAAGAAAAACTCCAAAATGTAAATTTTAAATGTCAATATATATATTCTCAAAGCTTTTACAGGATATTATCACATTTATCTTCAGCACCATGTGAGAGAGACCCAAACTTTTACCACTGCTAGATATTAAAATTATTTTGATTTTTCTTCTAATTTGTCAAAAAAGGTGTCACTTTAATTTGCTTTTAAAAGTTACTAGTGATATAAAATATCTAAAGCAACCTATTAATTTCTCTTTCAGTTATACTAGAAAATGAAAGCTGTTATATTAGTGTAACATCACACGGAGTTTACCAACAACATAAAATGCCAGGTCTTTTTCTAGCCCCTGTTAAATAAGGTCTTTCACATAATCAGCTTTTGCAATGATATTCACATAATCATTGCAAAAGCTGATTATGTGAAAATGATACAAGTGTTAATTTATATTTATATTTATATTCATTCTTAATTCATTTTACTTAAATAATTCGCATTAATTTAATTAGGGTTTATTGTTATTCATTAAATATATTGCCTCTTACTTTTAGCTATATGTACTATAATCAGTTGTTAAAATTGCCCTAAAGTTGAACAGTACAACCCAATAGCCAAGCTCTCTTTGTCACCTCTTCAAGGTTAACAAGGCTGTTTCTTAACCCTCATGTGGTCAAATCTTGAATCCACCTGTTAATATTACTGTTGTCCCTCTGATATTTCTCAGCTTGCTCATAAATATCCTGAGATACAATTTGTCGGATGCCTTCTTGAAATCATTGCTTTATCGGGCCAGGCACAGTGGCACGTGACTGTAAATTCCACTTTGGATTCAATCCCCAGAACATCAACAACAACAACAACAACGATGATGGCAACAATAACAACAACAACAATAAAAATAACAGTAATCAGTGTCTGATAGAAAAAGGATTTAGAAAGAAAAACAAAGGTCAAAAGATCTGCACTTTCGTTTTCGCTTTTCACTGGCTCTTGATTTCTTTATTGAGACGTGATTCTTATCTCTGACATTTAGGACTTCCCTGAATTTATCTTTTCCATGATCTTTCATTATTTTCAGTAGAGTACCTCAGTCTTTTTGTTCCCCAAACATAAGATAAAACTCTCATAGAAACAGCTTTCAATAACCATGCCCTTCTACCTTTGCCTGAGTCTTTTTGCCTTTTTCTCCATCAAAGACACCTGTGTACCTGGTGCACACATAGGCATCAGATGCTTTAGACAATGATGCTTTAGATGATGATGGTGATGATGATGATGATGGTGATAATGATGAGGATGGCGATGACACCCACACTTGCTAGGTGCCTTACACAGGAAGACATGCTCCACACGCTCTGTGTTTCCCTATGATGATACCATCTCTACAATTATCAGCTGAGTTAATATTTGGGGCTCTCTTCTGGAAAACTAAGTGTTTGCTTCCTAGGTTTCTGGATTTAGAGTCCTTCTCACGAATTCTTGCCTGGTCATAAGTCTGGCTTGCTGTTTGGCTCTAGGTGTAAGTCAAGCAGAAACATTAGATTCACAGCACTCATTCTCTAAGGCTTCTATTTGACAAAATGGAATTCATTTTTACAAGGACACAGTTCTATTTCTATGCATATTTCAATCTATAGCTACTTCCAACTCTGAAAATATGCTAAAATAAAAATAAAAATAAGTTCTCCCTTGATTTAATCCTCAGGGATTAAGGTGTATGTAGCCCTCTGAGGTGAGAAGCATTTATTTTGTTGAATTAACCCCTTAATTTATGAGTTCTTTGTAGTTGAAGCTCTCATAGCTCATAAATGCTCATCAGACTGCTCATTTTTCCACATGAGATTTATGTCATGGCAAACTAAATGACTGTGTAATAAGATAAATGTATTTTATGGGTAGTTGTGTAGAATAAATTTTGATTAACGTTGCAGTACCAATGTTCTATACTCCGTTGACTCCAAAAAGCCAGTTAACTTTAACATTAATTCTTACTCAGAGCAGTTCTGGTGGCGGTTCTTTTTTCCCCTCACCTGATAAATTTGTAGCATTTACAAAATTACATTTACTACAGCGTCACAGGTTGAGAAAAGAAAATGGTCATCAAAACCCACCAATTTATGTTAATGCAGTGATACTTAGGAATGCACATACAAATTTAAATTGTGCCCTGTTTATTTTTTTTTAACAACTAATGTCTAAAAGGTTGTTTATCTTGCTTTCCCACTTGAACTCCTAGCTTTGATTTATAATAATCTTATTCAGGAATACCCATTTCTCAGCTATCCTTTGGGTCATGTTTAAAAGTTGCAGAGTGCACAGAGAATGGTTTATAACGTTCATAATGTCGAGAGAAAGTACTCTCTCTTTTAAGACATACCCCTCCACATCAACACCTCGCAGGCAAAATGTACATATATAATGTTAGTAATGTTCACACAAGAGTTTTTACTAGGAACCCTGCATGAATTGGAGGCTGTGCCGTGCAGTCATCTGTCAAGCTTTATGAGGTAAATAGGTTACAGAAATAGAGGCACATTATAAACATAATGTTTCCTCTAGGAGTCACTTCATCCTGGCCATCAATGTGGTAGACTCTAAAGAATGCTTTAAATTAAATGGAAGGCTTGCCTGGGAACTGAATCAGGTCAAAGGAGAATCAACAGAAAATACATTTTAATTTTTGGTATTTTTCTTTCTTTGATATTTCTTCATACCCACCTCAGTAGCAACTACTTAATACTAAGTGCATTTAGATAAACCATGGTGTTTTCAGAGGTGTTCAAATCTGGCAATATATTTTCTTATGAAGCTAAATAACTAATCTGAACTCCACATGCCGCCTTGAATATAATATTAAGGAAACATAACTGGGATTACTATTGTGGAAGAAATGATTCCCTATCACAACATAACCACCCGCAGGTAAAATCTGATGACTGGATTCAAGTTTGACTTTAGTGCCAAACTTTTTAAATGTTATCAAACTGCCTCAAGACAGCTTAAAGAATGACAAATAAGTGTATTTCTTATTAAATGTATAAAACACATTTTCCCCCTGACAGACATGGATAAATATTCTTTAGTAGAAAAAATGTAGTCCCCAAAGACCCTTTTTATACTTCCAAGTCAATGTTTCCTTATGTGAATAACCCCCTACATAAGTTGACTTTTAAATAAAAGACAGGAAACCACAGTTTTCAACCTTTATAATTCTTTTATATCCAGACCATTTCTTTCTTGTTTATGAAATCATATGACTAATATGAATTTCCATAAGCAAAAAGGGAAAATATAGTCTCGTAAAACATTCCTTCCTCTTGAATCAAAATGTGTAGCAGTGGCTGGTGGTATAGTTCTGTGGTAGGGTACTTGTCTAACATATGTAAGCTCCTTGGTTAGCTAAATGGCACAATAATAATAATAATAATAAATAATAATAATAATAATATTATGAAAATAGACTATATTGAAATGTTATCATCTAATATAATAATAAGTATCTGTATGCATAATTATCATTCAAATTGAGTTTTAAATAAAGCAAAAAGACCAATGAATTTTTCCTTTTAAGCTTTGTTGAGTTTGAAAGAAATAAAATGTAGATTTTTCTGTATCCTCTTATCCATCCATACATTAGGTTTATTTTGTGTGAATTATCAGTTGATTTATCTATGTTTAAAATTCAAGAAAGTAATTGAGAATAAAATGAATCTTAGGAAATGAAATAAAGAAATAAATATAAAACATCTGTAGGTGTACCTGTCTAATATTTACTTAGAGCTCATAACTAACTAGAGAGGCAATCAAAGAATAGCAGTTTACGACTTCCCATCCAGCAGGTCATGGTGGCGCACGCTTGTAATCCCAGCATTTGGGAGGCTGAGACTGGAGGATCTCAGTTCACAGACAGCCTCAGCTACTTAGTGAGGCCCTCCGTAAATTTGCGAGACCCTGTTTTAAAATAAAGAATAAAAAAATAAGGCAGGGGGTGTAGCTCAGAGGTCAAATGCCCCTGGGTTCCACCCCCAGAGTCGCAAAAAAAAAAAAAAAAAAAAGACTTCCCATCCTTGTCTATTAATGTTTCTTAGTATTAATGACTTTTTCCTCAAAGACTAGCTGTGCTCTTTTTTAGAAAAATAATATTTTCCTATTAAAAAGCACACCAAAATTTAAAATGTAACTACAACATATCTCAAATAATCTATGATTTAAAAATCAAGTCTCCTCAGATTTGTCATATTATTTTACATTAATTTTTCTCTGAAATGTTGAAAGCATACATCCATATATTCTCGATTTATGGTAAACCTTATTATTTGCGGGTGTATTCTACAACCGTAAGAGGCATGTCTACAGTGAAGGTTTTGGAGAAATGAGAAATTCTTTCTTTATCACAATTTGCATTTCATTACATCTAATAAATCTAGATTAAGTTTTCATTGCAATGGGCTAGGAGACATTGTGATCACTAATTTCAAATAAACCAGCTTCCAGAACTTTTAAGACTTCAAGAGCTGCTGCTGTTTTTATGCACTGAATAAAAGCAAGTCTTCCATACCCTTCAGCTTTCCTGACATAACTTAGGGGCTTTAATGACCTCTGGATAACCAGTCTGATTCATTTCTTCACAGTCAGTCCATCAGCTATTAATCATTCTTTCTTACATTCTACACAGAATTTTGAGCACTAAATATTCACTGTGTTTAGTTCTGTGCAGAAAGTACTCATGGGGTCCCTAAGGTGGAGCTTGCCAACTTGGAGGCAAATAAGACATTTTTGACAAGGAAGGTCAGTGACAGCAAAAGAGTACACTAATTATGTAGGTCATTTTCAGGAAGAATGACTTTAATTTAGTTGCTCAGATCACTGTGCGTTAGACTGGTCAAAAACAGAAGATGAGCTGGACTAAAACTCGGCCTGATTCTTGAAGGATGGGTGGGAGTTTGTCGGATGGAGAGAAAAGAGAGGAATTTCAGGGAGGGAGAGGGCTTTGCACAACACTTGAGTCTGGCATATCCAGGAAACAGAGATGTAAACAAGTATGGTACAGATTACCTGGACTGTTTTAGATGCTTAAGGAAAGGATGAATAAATGCGTATACATAAACAGGAAATAGAAGAATCTTTGGAAGAATGGTTGGCAGCAAAGTTTTAGCTGAAGAAGATTTCATAAACAACATGATTGATAAGATGATTAAAAATAAAGCCTGAAGAGGTCATTTCACATAAAATCAAAATAGACAATTTTTCTCTGCCATCAGGTTTATTTGTGTCTGTCAAGGCCCTGGAGGAAATGGAAAAATCAAGTTATTTATCGAGTGAATCTAAATATTAGGACAACATGTTAATTAAAGAACGGTAATCAGGCAATTGTGCTTCAAAAACATGTTTTCAATTCCACGGAAGTTATAGGTTAATCAAATTGTTTTAAAAATAATAAATTAGATAATTTCACAGGTAAAATCATATCGTCAGTGTCTCGCGGTCCTGCTAATGCATCTCTTTTACTTCTGAAGATAATTTGTGTCCTTGTACAAATGTCTTCGCTGCCAGCCTTCAACGATGAGTGTGAGATCTCTGCTGAAATCTGTCCCTTCAATTTCCTGAGCGATCTCTATGATTTAAGCACTTGCTGATTTTTTAGTGACTTACAAATCTTCACTGCTCAATTAAAAATCATTATTCCATTAACACTCAGACCTAAAGAACAATGAATGTCTTCATGAATCATAATTAAGGCTCTCAGTTTGGGGCATGTAAAAAAAAAAAAGGCAAACAAGTGGTTGGCCTCTTCCATGATCAAGTTTAGAGGCTCTGTAAATTCATTTCTCATCTTCCTCACAATGAGACTCAAATTTTCAGCTTCATTTTATTTCTATTTTTGAGTCTCTAGGGGTGTGAAATTCCTTTCAGTCATAGAACAAAAATTACATGGACACATAGAAAAAATATACAGTGTACTTCTCAATGAAAACATGCCCATGTTGTCTGTACCCCTAATACTATTTTACAATTCTTACATTAAAAAAATAAGTAACCAGATGTTTAAAAGTAGAAAGTTGGCGAATCTATTATTCTTCCCTAACCTTTACATTTTTCTGCTACTATTTGATCTCAGTCAGAGAGCTGTGGTCATAACTTATTTACCCAAAAGTATTATGCTGATTTTTCTCCCAAGGGCTTTATTTATGGAAAGTCTTTATTTAATATTTGGAAAAAAGGTGAATACTGGAGAGAAAGAAATGATAAAGAAGCATCGTTATTAGAAAAGATTAAGGACAAATAAAGATAGCGTGTGAAAAATAAATAGAAGATTCTTTCAATTGACTGTATTCTGGATTACAATGAGCAAAGTATCAGAGAAATTTGGGAAATATTGATTTTTTTTCAGTACTGGAGATGGAATTCAGGGGCATTCTACCTCCAAACTATACCCCCAGCCCTTTTTTATTCTTTATTTTGAAACAGGGTCTCACTGAGTTGCAAGGGACCTCGCTAAGTAGCTGGGGCTGTCTGCAAGCTGTGAGATCCTCCTGTCTCAGCCTTCCAAATGCTGGGATTACAAGTGTGTTCCACCATGTCCGGCAGCAGCTATTACTTTTAAGGAAAGAAGTCCGTTATGACACAACTATTTTTTTGTTGTTGTTAGGCCAGGCTCACCTGTTCTATCTAGTTCTTGGTCAGAGTTAATAGATATAGCTCATTCTGGCCTCCTTTCCTAAAAATTCTATCCCAAATATTTACTGAGAATATTAAATAAGTATATTTGTCCTGAGATAAAGACCTATGCAAATTTTTTTATACTTGTAATTTTTAAACTGATGATTCATCAGTCAAGTCCAGTAAGACTAACACATTGTTTATAAGGACCCTACTATTGATTATTCTACTTAGAATTACATCTTCCAAATTACCTAAGATGTGAACATTATTACACATAAACAGACACAGGTGACCCTTCATGCATTCAGCTTTTGTGTCACAAATTCAACTAACCATGTATCACAGTATTTTGGGAAAAATTTTCATCGATTTGAACATGTACTAACCTTTTTTTCTTATCATTATTCTTAATCAAAATGCAATATAACAACTGTTTACATAACATTTACATTGTATCAGGTAGTATTAGTCTACAGATAGTTAAAATATATGGTAGAATATGCCTACATATGTAGGTTATACACAAATACGTTATTTTATATAATGGACTTTAGCATTTGTAGTTTTGTATTCATAGGAACATTCTAGAACCAATCACCCATGAGCACCAATGGAGAGTTGTATTAGAATCATTTCTTTGTAAAATATGATAGACAAATATAATAAGCAAAAATCAATCTAACTCTAAATAGGTCTTCCTCCAAATGTTATATTTGTATATTTGTGTTATATTTTCATCCTTATAACCATACCTCATTACTTTTTTATTGAACTAAAATTTTCTTTCATAAAATTCAGAGGATTATTTGTGTGTGTGGGGGGGGGTACTGGGGATTGAACCCAGAGGATTCTATCTCTAAGCTATACACTTAGACCAATTTTATTTTCTATTTTGAAACAGGGCCTCCCTAGGTTGCTGAAAGTCTTGCTAACATGCCGTTGCTGGCCCTAAATATGAGATCCTCTCGTCTCAGCCTCTTAAGGACTGAGATTAAAAGGCAGGAGCCACCACACCTGGATGGAAGATTATAATAAGTTTAGGGTTGAAAACTGGCTCAAAAACCTTGAGAACAAGTTTACGTAACATATATACTTTGCAGTTTTTTTTCTTCATCCTTCCATTGTTCTGAGAACAACTGTTTAAAGTTTCTGAATAAGCTAGATGAAAACGGAGTCCAGCTTCCAGAAGCCCTTGAACCACATTTAAAAACCAGGCCTTGCCGGGCGTGGTGGCACACGCTTGTAATCCCCGCGCTTGGGAGGCAGAGACAAGGAGGATCGCACAGGTTTTCTAAGCCAGCAGCACTGGCTTAAGAGACCCTGTTTCCAAATTAAAAAAAAAAAGTATAAAATAGGTCTGGGAGTGTAGCCCGTGGGAGTGTAGCCCAGAGGTAGAAGGGCTTCCAGGAACCCCAGTACCACTAATAAATAAATAAATAAATAAATAAATAAATAAATAAAATAAATTTAAAAAAAAAACAGGCCTACCCTTTTGATTGGTCTTCTTCAGTGGTACAAACAGCTCTCTGTCTTCCTACACTCACCCTAGGTTTTGGACCAATATTGCTACCTATAGCAATCTTTCTCCCCCTGTTTTTCTGAACCTTTACTTCTTTGCACCTTCCTTGTACCTCATGCACTCCTCAAAAAACTTTCCAGAGACATTCATGCAGTTGGCTGCCACAAGTCCATCCACAGGTTCATTTTATTCTTTTGATAGCGTTGACCCATGTCCTCGCTCCTATTCCTCCCCATGAGCAAATGACTCAACTCCCCTGAGTCTTTGCTGATAATTTGTAAAATTGGTGAAAAATCTTCATCACAAATAATAATCTTGTGATGATTCATGATTCATTAGAAATCCTTAGGACAGCGTTTGAGACACAATGAGCATTTCACAAAGAATGGCTCCTGTGTGCCCACCACCCTTCCCACCCTTTGCCCCCAACTGGTTTAAAAAGTCTTGCTTGTCTTTCGAAAGCCAGTGTGTTTCCCACGTTCTCTGTGACCTTTGGGGTGACCAGTTATTAGTGTCATTCATTTGGCTTGTACATTGTCTTTCTCTGTGTGTGGCATCATCCCCGAGCTAAATCACAAAGAGGAGTATGTCCTGTCCTTTCACACTATGTCTTGCACATTTTGTGTTGATTAATAGATTAAAGCGATACTTGTCATAACAGTTTATCGAGGTTGTCCAAGCAGAGAATATAGATGACAGCAGGCTGCCCAGACAGCTGTTACAGGATGAGCTTAAGTGCAGTGACCACAGGAGGTTTATGCAAACTCCCTCAGAAAATGGAACACAGCCACCGAGTGCTGGGAACTCACCACGCCTGGCAGATTCCAGTGGGAGGCAGTGAGCCGAAGTGGGCAGCCTAATTTAGCAAAGATGCTGGGTAGATTATGAAGTTCGAGAGTAGAACTGTAAGTAGAAACGCACCTTGCAAATAGCAATGGCAGCTGCAAAAGAAAAGAGACATCTTCATGAGAACTTACTGTGGGAAGGGGCGTGCTGGTCCCAAACCGGTTGTCAGCCCCACGTTTACATCCAGGAGAGCTATAGTAGTAGTCACGTGCCACCCACAGGGAGCTGGATATAATGTGTAATGATGGTCTATTATGATCTGTCATAGGGAAAGCAATTAATTTTTATATTTAGAACACTAGCAAAAATGTACAGCTTCTACGCAAACATTTTATATATAATCATTATATAAACCATTATATTTAAAATTTTTAAGTATAATTACATTTACCTTTATGTTGGGGGTAAATTTTTAAAATAATTCCTATTTTTGCCTGATGTAGTGGTACATATCTGTAATCTCTGTACTTATGAGGCTGAAACAGGAGGATCATAGGTTTAAGGCCAACTTCAGCAACTTAGCAAGGCTCTCAGCAACTTAGTAAGAACCTTGGAACCTGTTTCTAATGAAAATATAAAATAAAAATGGCTGGAGGTACAGCTTGGAGGTAGAATGCCCCTGGGTTCATTTCCCAGAACCACAAACAAAGAAAAAAACGCTCATATTTTGTTTCTCTTTCTCCAGATTGTGAGAAAATATTTCTCAGAATTTTTCTTATTTTCTATTGTAGAATAAGTGGGAGTGAATACTCATTTAAAAACTCCTTTGTATGGTGGAAACAACCCTAATTATGAAAAAATTCAGAGGGACTTGAATTCAAAGCATAGCAATGCTTTTTACTGTATCTTCTTAAATAAGTAGTTTTCCCTTAACCAGTTTCTCTATTAAACCTTACATGACAGCTATTAACCCTTACATGACTATTCACCATATCTAAAAATGTCCAGAATAGTACCTAACATATGTATTAGGTACTCAAGAAAAGTGCCTATTATCATATGTAGCAGATAAGAAACCTGTTAATTTTCCAGCCACTAATACTGATTAAAAAAAAGTTAACACAAGTTATAATTCACTGTAATTATCTTAGAAATCAGTTTTCTAAAAAAGAAGAGGCAGGTTTGGGGGTCAAATGCATTATTTGCTAAACTCACATCTGAATCTGCATGAAATATTTGATTGATTGGCACATCAAGAGGATAGAAGCTAAATTAAGAAATAAATCTGTTTTGGAGTTTGGTTTCACTACATGAGAGTACAGCCCGAAGGCAAATAAACTGATTTCTCATTTAAGATTAGATGAGAACAAACCAATTGAAGGGATTAGATTTTAATTACCTAATGAGTGAATCCTGCTAGGAAAATTCCATTTGGTAAAGGCTGATAAATAGAGCTGGAATGAGGAGAAATCACCCAAAGAGAAAAATAGTGAATGACTGATATAAAGGACCAAGAGAGTCTCATCCATGAGTCCTGACTTTGTAAGTCATTGATTATCTTTCTAAGAGGATATCTGGTAATAAAAAAATCAATAAATCTTAGAATAAATTTTGATGTTGAGTTCTATTATCTCAGAAACATATTACTATTAGAAATATTTTACTAAAAGCAACAGAAACCAAAATTTTTATCGGCCTCAATAGGCATATGGAGAATATATTATAAGAATACATCTTGTTGCTTTAGAACCCCAGTAAAGAATGTATCCTGGCTTCTGAGCCCAAAGAATAAAAGATTTCTCCTGTCTTCTTTTTCTCTTTCTCCCTCCTACTTCCTCCCTCCTCCCTCCTCCTTTCTCCCTTCTCTCCCCTCTCCCTCTCCCTCCCTTCCTCTCTCCCTCCCTCCCTTCCTCCCTCCCTCCCTTCTTTCCCATCCTCCCTTCTCTCATTTTTTTGTGCTCCTGAGGATGGAACCCAAGGACATTCTATTTCCTAGCTACACCTCCAGCCCTATTTTTTTATTCTTTATTTTGAAACAGGGTCTCGTTGAGTTGCAAAGGGCCTCACTAAGTAGCTGAGGCTGTCCACTAACTTCCTGTCTTGGCCCAATGCTGGAATTACAAACCTGCAGCATCATGCCCGGCTCCATTTCTTCTTCTTCTCTTACCTCCTCTTCTCCTTCCTTAACTCCACAGGTCTGCATCATTCTTTCCTTCTTGATTTCATCAGGTCAACTTTCTGAATCCTAGTCAACTCTCTGTATCCTTGGCTTCTACATCTGCTGACTCAGCCGAGCACACATCAAAATATTCGTGAAGAACAGTCAGGATTGAACATGTGTAGGCTTTTTTCTTGTCATTATTTTCTAAACAAATAGGATAGCAACTATTTGCATGACATTTACATTGTATTATGTATTATAAGTAGTCTGGAGATGATTTAAAGTATACTGGAGGGTGTTCTAGGTTATATGCAAATACATCATTTAATACAAGAGACATTGAACATCAGCAGATTTTAGTAGAATTGATGGATCTTGTAACCAATCTTTGCCAGAATGACTTTATACAATTCACCTACTAAAAAGTTCCATGACTCCAGATTTTACATCTTCCATCCCCAAGAGACCAGCCCTTTCTCTAGTTAGAATCTTTGAGTCCCAATTTTCATTGAATATGACATTAGCAGATACTTAAAGCAACTGAGCCACCATGTTACTGCCTTCTTGATATAGGAAAGCACTATATTAAATTTAGATGTAAGGAATAGGAAATGCAGAGGAAGGGAAGGCGTATTTCAATGACTCTTCTATCTCCAGCTCCATCTCTCATCCCATTTTCATTATCTTTGCTTCCTTGTATGACACTCTGGATGTAGTAGCCACATGTTTCCCAGATGTGGTCATAGTGGTAGATAAAACTCTGAATGGTAAAGTGAAGAAGTCTTTGGTAGCTTAAAAAAAAAAAAAGAAAGAGCTGATTCTAATAAGAAATTTGTTTTCTAACAAGTGGTTGTGGCATATGCCCTCCCCTTCCCTTTTAGTTCACTAGTTAATTTGTTTTGAGTGACTATCAAAAATTCATATGACAAGTTATGTTTATTAGGCATAATCATATGGATATAAGAGCTAGAGTTGACTTTCCAACTTGGGTACAGTGATTTGGTGAGATTGTAGGCTGGAGAGACTTAGTGAAATAATCAGACAATTCCTTTTTAAAAAGAAAATAAAAATCTACAAACTCCTTAAAGGAAATTTGGGGTTTGAAATGATAGGTAAGATCTACAACCCTTCAATTAGTAGGAAGAAATACCAGGAAAAAGAAATGCGCCTGGAGACATGCTATAATCCTTTATTTTATGTAAGTTCCCTTAATAATAATATTTAACAACCAAGAAAGCTACTCATTGTTCTAACGCTTCCTTGGCCTAGCAATCTTGTTGACATAAAATGGTGCAAAAATAGAATTTCCTCTGCGATTTTCAGTGGGACGGATTGTGGCATTATTCACGTTTCTGCCTGATTCTAGTTTTCTTCTTAACTTTAAAGACACTTGGTCTGTGCTCTTTTAAAGTTCCTTTTATTTTTCTAAAAAGTTGACAGACGAGTTGCACTCCTTAATCTCTGATGGCTGGAAAAGTACAGTTTTGTGACCAGTCATTTTTCATCAATCTCTATAGAGATGTCAGTGGTTAAAACCTTCCTTTATCATATACTACTTGAGTATCACTGGATTTATTTTATCATTATCAAGATTTATAGATGAGGAACTAAAACCAAGATTATTCATTCAAGGAAAACCAGCAAGGAAGAGTTAAGTTAGAGCTTTGCACTTTCAGACTAAAAAAGCCAAACAGATAGACTTGCTTTCAGATGAATAATCAATATCAGAATTATGGAATGATTCACAGTTTCTTCTGATTTTGCAATAGAGTTTCCTTTTCAAATGTACGTTTATAAGAACTGTGGTATTATTACTGTCTTACCAAAGAAACAAATACTATATTAAAACCATGAGTGGGAGGCAGGAATTGGTTGTAGAACATGAAAATATCAATTAAAAAAGAAAGAATCTTATGACTCAAGGAAATTTTCTCTATAAAGATTAGCAATGTTAAAGCCGGGCACGGTGGCCCACACTTGTAATTCCAGCATTCAGGAGGCAGAGAGTGGAAGATCTCAGTTCACAGACAGCCTCAGCTACTTAGTGAGGTCCTTCACAACTCAGTGAGACCCTGTTTCAGAGAAAAACAAAATCAGAGTGGCAAGCATAAAGAAGTCAAATAACAACAAATACTGGCCAGGATGTGGGAAAATACAACTCTTTTACTCTGTTGGTGGTAGTGCAAACTAGTTCAGCCACTATAGAGATCAGTGTGGAGATTCCTTAGAAAACTGGGAATGGATTCACCATAGGATCTGGCTGTACCACTCCTAGGTATCCTTTTAAAGGGGTTGAAATCAGAGAACTACAGTAACATATGTATACCCATGTTCATGGCAGCACAATTCGTAATATGGAAACAATCTAGGTCTCTGTCAAAGATGAATGGATTGCAAAATTATGGGAAATACGCACAATGGAATTCTACCTAGCTATAAAGAAGAACAAAATTATGTCATTTCCAAAAAGATGAAAAGACCTGGAGAACATTATATTAAGTGACATCAGCCAAACACAGAAAGAGAAGGGACATATGTTTTCTCTAATATGCTCAAGCTAGGGAGTATTAGGGATACCAGAGGGACTCCAGATGATGGAGGGGGAATCTCAGCAAAGCCAGAAAGGAAGGGTAGGGGAGGAAGAAGGCTGAGGTTTATTAATGGAAAAGCTACATTCGAATATATGTATACATGTGAATATAATATGTTAACCTGGACACTCGGTGTTGGGAGGGAAGGAAATGGGAAGCAGGGGCTGGGGAGAGGGCACCAAGTACTGTGTGAATACATGTCATTGTCAACATGATCCACATTATGATGTGGGACTCTAGTGCACCAATAAAATAAAAAGTAAAAAACAAATACTAAGCAATAGGGCTGGGGGCGTAGCTCAGAGGTATATTGCCCCTGGGTTCCATTCCCAAAACCACAAAAAAAAAAAAAAAGAAAAAAAAAAGATTAGCCACGTTAAATGTTTTAGACAGCAGTTTGCAGCCACAAAGATTTCCGCCTAAAGGTAAAGGCAGATTAACCAAGTATGACCAGTGGTTCAGATTAAAGGAGAAGGGAATAAATTGCAGGCTTCATAAGTGCTTTCAGTCTGCCAAGGTCAGATAAGGACAAAGGTCTGGAGAGAAGTGATTTGGGATGCCGGTGAACAGTTTTGATACTGTGTGATTAGAGCACAAATAAGGCCACCCACTGTATTTTGAAAGTGACAGATCATGTTCTGATTACACTGCGGAGGCCCTGAATGATTCGATGAATAAATCCCCGCCAGCCAGCGGGGAGTCAAGGCTAAAAAGCAACATAGCACCAGGCTTTTCCCTCCACGTTTGTGATGTTTACACGTGTTTTCAATCATACAACAGCGGTGAAGTCATAGCTGATGCCCCTAATAACCTGGGCAGCAGTTGGTGAGTAGGGAAAAGAGGAATCGGGGCGGCCTGAGGTTCACTTTAGCTCCGCTCCTTTCCCTCTACACACCATGAACAGGAACTTCTCAGAAATTCCCCCTGCTCTCTCCTCTCCGGCCCCAACTTTATCCCTTCATTTCTTCCTGCTCCAACGTCCAGCTGTTTCCTGAACAACTCTAGCTCTCCCCGCCTGCTGCTTTGCAATTATTATTCCTGTTTCCTAAGATGTTCTTTCCTGAGACTACTGGCTACCTGGCCCTGCTCAAATGTCACCTGCCTACAGAATTACTCCCATGACCCCCTGGTTTAAAATAGATGACCCCACCGCTCCTCACTCCCCAGCCTCTCTCTCGCTTTGTTTTTTTCTGAGTACCTGTCACTGCCTGGGTCTTGTACTTATTTATTAATTTTCTCTCTCCCCCACTAGAATAAAAGGATATGACAATACCTGCATGTCTTTTCTGCCTCTATACTTCTTAGAACTGAGTGTGGCACACATTAAATGTACTATCTTCCAGATAAATGAGTGATGCATGTGTGTGTGTGTGTGTGTGTGTGTTTGTGTGACATTTTTTGGCAAAATATAAGTGTCCAGGCAATGTAGAGTCAGGTAGGAGCCCTTTTAAAATTGCTAGAATAAAAAATAATCCACATTATATTAAAAAAAAAAAGTCCATAGTGTGCTAGTGAACCTGCTCCTGGATCCTAGTATTGAGTGTCCAGCAAGAATGAGTTAGATCACTTTCAGAAAATATCATGGGCTGGGACTGTTGGTGGAATTGTGAATTCGTGCAACTACTGTAAAGGTCAGTATGGAGGTTCTTCAAAAGATATGAATGGAACTCCTATGTGACCCAGATGTACCATTTCGTCATATCTTTTCCAAAGAAAGTCATAGTAGCACAATGTAGAATAGCCGAATTATGAAACCAACAGAGGTGTCTATCAAGAGATGAAAAGAAGCTGGGCGTGGTGGGCACACTTATAATCCCAGCACTTGGGAGGCTGAGACAGGAGGCTCATGGTTCACAGCCAGCCTCAGCTACTTAGTGAGGCCCTTTGCAACTCAGTGAGACCCTGTTTCAAAATAAAGAATAAAAAATAGGACTGGAGGTGTAGGTCAGAGGTAGAATGCCCCTGGGTTCAATCCCCAGTACCATGAAAAAGGAAGGAAGGAAGGAAGGAAGGAAAAGAAGGGAAGAAAGAAGAAAGAAAGAAAATAAAAGGAAGGAAAAGGAAAGAAAAGAAAAGAAGAAACAAAAGGCACCTCAGATAAAGAGACCAGTGGAATAGTGGCAGGGAATTGGGGGAGGGTGGCAAGGAGGGCAGGACAAAGAGCAATGCTCATGGTAATAGTTCAAATAATGCTATGTCCATCTAGGAAGCCATCACTACCAACCTCCCTGACATTTATTACAGCGAAAAGAGGAGTGGCGGGGAAAGGGACCTAGAGGAAGGCACACTACGTGCTGTGTGCGTGTGTGTTTGTATCACTCCGAACCTCACTGTGATGTATAAATTACAAGGCACCCATAAAACTATATTAAAAATAAAAACCAAATCTTGTGGGCTGGATACACGAAGGAAAACACAGAGAACGTAAGAGCAAAATGAAAAGCAGAGCACGGTGCTGTAGATCCTCGTGTGCATTTGCGCGTACACACACACACACACACACACACACACACACACACTCACGTGTATGTTTTTAAAGCCTTGATAGAATTACCCTAGAAAAGGAAATGAGAAAGCTGGAGTAATAAACGGAACTTCCCAGACAATCCTGTTCTCACAATAAAAGTTCATGGTTATCATTCTGTCTGATCAAGGCCTGTTGGAGAGGGCTGACCCCTCTTAAGGAGGCTTTGGTTATCAGCGCCAATCCCTTTGATTTGACTTATGATTGAGTGCTCAGATGTATTGGAGGGGAGAAAAAAGATTTTAGGAAAGAATTCTTGAAGTCAAACTTCTTAACCTTGGGTTTAGAAGCCGCTCTGCACAAAATGTGTCTTGTCATGCCATTTTTCTGAGGCTTCCCAATTTCCATTTTCTGAAAGAAAAAAAAAATACATATATACATACATATATACGTATATTTTTTTCTGTACATATAATTCTCTCTTCCCCTCCGGGCCCTCTCGTCTCTTCTCTCCTTTCCCCAATTCCATCCAGTCCACACTGTAGATCCCTCAACTCTTCCCTTGCCCATCCCAGGATAAGGATACGGAATCTTTTATTGTACTGTCTATGTGTTAGTTTCATAAGGAATTCAGGAAAAGAATTATTGGCAACGCTATAAGGAGAATTTATAGATGGTCTGTTTGTGTGTGTTTTGGAGTTTTGTGGCAATAGAAGGAGGGAGAGGGATTGACTGACATTTCTAAAATAATATTTATCTCACCTCTAGGAAAATCACCTGGGATAATTTTATACCTCATGTATCACCCCTTACCCTAAGCTTAGATTGGCTTCATTGCCTAATTTAGTATGGTGGCCTCCAACAGCCAGGCTGATGGAAGGTATTCTGAAGGCTTAGAATGTGTGTGAAGTATCAGAAGAAGAAAGGGCAGCCGCCCTAAAGCCTTCTCTCCCACTCTAATGCAGTCAACTACCGAACAGATCACTTACCCTGCCAGGATCAGTACATTTTAATGAATTATTCAGAAATCCCATTTGTTTTCAGGTAGGATAAACTGTGTTTCACAGAGGGTATGTGGTCCCCAAGGGCTCCCACAGTACTATATATCAGTGTTCTCATAACCAAAAGCAATATATAAATTTCCTGCTCCTGTGCGGTTCCCTTAAATGCTGAAAACACTCAGACATGGTCTTCTCTGAAAGCAAAAT
The DNA here is from genome assembly GCF_963383645.1 of Muscardinus avellanarius. Classification (NCBI taxonomy): domain Eukaryota; kingdom Metazoa; phylum Chordata; class Mammalia; order Rodentia; family Gliridae; genus Muscardinus; species Muscardinus avellanarius. Next base: position 185,557,277 of record NC_137787.1, read on the forward strand.
GTAGTATTGTCTCTGAGAGATGATTTAACATACACTGTATGATGCTATTTTCAATTAAAATATCTTTTACACTTTTTTTTTTTTTTTTGCAGTACTGGGGATGGAACCCAGGGTCATTCTACCTCCAAGCTATGCCCCCAGCCCTGTTTTTTTATTCTTCATTTTGAAACAAAGTTTCACTGAGTTGCAAAGGGCCTCACAAAGTAGCTGAGGCTGTCCACAAACTGCAATCTTCCTGTCTCAGCCTCCTGAATGCTGGGATTACAAGCATGCACCACCATGCCTGGATTTCTTTTATACTTTTAATAGAAGGTATAAGAAAAGGGTAGATGGGGGATCCTGAGTTAACAAGTAAAAAGAGACTGGAAGCCTGTAAGAAAAGAGAAGGGCATAGCTGTGGTTCGGATATGAAGCATCCCCCAGGAAAGCTCGTGGGTTGGCAATGTATCAGTGCTCAGAGGGGCAGTCATTGAATCGGAGTGCTGACCTCATCAGCGGGCAAGCCCATTAATGGATTAATAATTTGAATGAATTTACTGAATGGTGACTCTTGGCAGATGGGTGTGACTGGTGCCATTGGGCCACTGGGGGCGTGGCCTTGGGGACTCTATCTGTATCCAGGGTAGGGGGGGTCTTCTCTTAGTCTCTCTGTTCTCACCTGCCCTCAGCAGCTTCCCTCTTCCCCCATGATGTTTCTTCATTGGAGTTGGCTGACCATGGAACAAACCTCTGAAGCCATAAACCAAATAATCCTTTCCTCTTCTAAATTGTTCACATCAGATATTTTGGTCACAGCAATGAAAATCTAATTAAAAGCCGGGCATGGTGCACATGCTTGTAATCCCAGCTTTCAGGAGGCTGAGACCAGAGGATTGCGGTTTGTGGACAGCCTCAGCTACTTAGTGAGACCCTCCGCAACTCAGGGAGACCTTGTTTCAAAAATATAAAGAATAAAAAATAGGGCAGGGGGTGTAGCTCAGAGGTAGAATGTCCCTGGGTTCCATCCCCAGACCCTAAAAAAAAAAAAAAATCTAATTAAAAAAAAGTCATAGTGATTAGAAAAGTGGGTTGAGGGTATTTCTTTATTAGGGAATCGATTTGGCAAGCTGAGATTTTATGTGTGCCATGACCCAGGATGGTTAGCCATATTTCCGGAAAATAAAAGAATTAGCCAAGATGATTGAGGGATTATTCTAAGAGCCATAGTTGAATATCCGCTTATTTAGTGTCCAGAGCAACTTTATTGAACATGACTACTGTAAATAAGCAGAACTGTGTGCATGTGTGCGTTCCCTTCAGTATCATTCTTTGTTCAATCATGAAGACATGCAATCCTAATTGTAAGGATATGGGGCATGATAGTGATATAAACTCAGTAGCAGCCTATAAGTTCTACTCTCTGCCAGGAGGTGTTGCGAAGGTCTCCTATGAGATAACATCCAGCTGCGTCTTGAAGGATGAGTAGTTAGTTCAGCCAGAAAGAGAAAAGGATGTTGCATGAACTTTGGTATCAGAGTTCTGGGTTCAAATCAACACATTGTCCTGTCTTCATCATATCCCTGAGCTTTTATGATTATTTCCCTACCTGTAAAATTGACATGACAATATGTATCTTTTGGTATCGCCATAACAATTGAGTGATACCTAAATTTCCTACCCCATTAACTGGTTGGTTAATGGTAGAAGGTAAATAAGAGGATACTGATATTAACTCGGTAGCTTCAGACAAAGAAAGCACTGGGTACAAAGCAAAGCGATGCGGAGTATAATGTACAGGTGATCCTGTGGAGCTGGATGCAGAGGATATTAGAGAGGGATGGGACTCAGAAACAGCATCCCAATCACAAAGACCAGGGCTTAGAGAGCGACGTGAAAAATTAGAGCTTCATCCTGTAATGCAGAGAGAACCCACGAAGGATTTGTCAATTAATGATAGTAGGGTCATTCTTAGGCTTGCATAAACCTCTTTATAATAATATGTGGGCATATGAAAATGCCCTGCCATTTTTTCTTACTATTTCAGAAGCTCTCTCCCTCTGGTTGGTTCAAATTGATGATGTTTTCCTTGCAATGCTTAAAGCACAGCATCTGAGCATTGATTTCTTTCAAAATGGGGTTCTTTCTAGCTCTAAACAGTCTCATAATTATAGGAGATAAAATATAGTTGATGGGCTTTTGTGCTTTGTTCAAAAACATGCTTTTAATTCTTGTTCTCGATAAGCTACATTAGTTTTTCTAGGGCTGCTGTAACAAATGACCCCAAACTGGGTGGATGACAAGAGAGACATATTCTCTCACAGTTCTGAAGCCAGACGTATGAAATCAAAGTGTCGGCAGGGTCACTTCCTTTGGAAGCTCTGAAGGAGAAGAGGTGCCATTATCTGCTGGGTCTGCTGTCTGGGAATCCTCGCCTTACCTTGGCTTGCAGCTCCATCGCTTTTAACGCTGTATCCATCATCACCTGAACTATTTCCTGTGCATCTCTGTGTGGATTTTCCTTCTCTTTTCTATGAAAAGAACATCAGTCTTATGATTTATCCTGATATCCTTAATTACTTCAGCACAGACCCCTGTATCCAAATAAGGTCACATTCATGAACACCAGGGGTTAAAACTTGGTTATATCTTTTTAGGAATACTATTCAACCCATTTAGAAAATAACTTAAAACATGATTAATAATTTAAAAACCCTTCAGCTGAGTGTAGTGGCGTACTTTTGTAATCCCAGTACTTGGGAGCCTGAGACAAGAGTATCACAGGTTCGCGGCCAACCTCAGCTACTTAGACCCTTTGCAACTTAGTGAGATGCTGTTTCTAAATAAAGAATAAAAATTAGGGCTGGGAGTGTAGCTTAGAGGTAGAATGCCCCTGGGTTCCAGTTTCAGTACCACAAAAATTAAAATAAATAAATACAAAACTATATTTTTTGCGGTAGGGGGAACTGAACTCAAAGACACTCTACCTCTGAGCTATAGCCCCAACCCTATTTTTTATACTTTATTTTGAAACAGGGTCTCACTAAGTTGTGGAGGGCTTTACTAAGTAGCTGAGGCCAGCCATGAAACTGCGATCCTTCCTTTTTCAGCCTCCCAAGCACTGGGATCACAAGTATGTGCCACCATGCCTGGCTTAAAAAACTATTTTAAATGTTTTAGTGATCCAACTGTCACCCACCTCTGCCTTGTTGAAGAGATCAGAAGGGAAGAATATTTCAAAAGATTGTGTGTATTGAAACTCCTGGGATCATGTTTCCTGCGACTATTAGCCTTGGTGTTGTGGTGCCCAGCAGAAGAACAGATCAGCTTTAAGCACATGGCTGCCATGCAAAATACACATGAAACAGAAGCACGTCCTTGACTGGTCTCCTGCCCATCTGAGAACACCTTCACCTTCACAATGTCGTCCTTTGTTGTCATATTTTTAGAAGTCCACTTTTAAATTGAGCCCTCGCCTCTCATGGTGTTTGCTTTCTCTCTGGAAATGTGTACTCCACTTTCTGGTACCGACGATTTCTGCTGTTTCCTCTGTGAGAGAATCTCACGTGGAAATCAGATGCTCATGCGTTTCTCTAGTCCTCCTTTTTGCAGCACCGTGGGGAAGGGGCATTTTCTTCACTCTGAGCAAGAAGGGTGATGGCAGCAACCTTGGGTCCTTTGGAATGACTGAAGACTGAAGGATGGATGGACTGCAATTTCTAAGTTTCAGGGCACTGCAAATATACACTGAGAATTTCCCTACCCTTCAAAAAAATTGTTTTTGAGGTACTGGGGATGAAACCCAGGGCCATTCTACCTCTGAGCTACACCCCCAACCCCATTTTTTAAATTTCTGAAACAGGGTCTCACTGAGTTGCAAAGGGCCTCACTAAGTAGCTGAGGCTGTCCGCAAACCACGATCCTCCTGTCTCAGCCTCCCAAATGCTGGGATTACAAGCGTGCATCACTACACCTGGCTTATAAAAAAAAGAAAGAAGCAATGATCCAGTTTCCTTCTGGCCATGTTTTCTCCATTGCTTCTCACGGGTCTACTTTACCTTGCACACTTTCCATTCCTAGATTTTTCAATTCCATTTGTCTATATTATTCCTATTCATGCCTACTTTCACTGTTTATTCTGTTATTGATCAATATTGCTGGGTACAATCTGTGTGTTTCTCATAAGTTTTTAAACTCTTTGAAAACAGAAACTACACTGCATTTTTACTAAATTTAATTTCTCTAGGCTCCATGGTAACTGTTACAAGTCCCCATTGTGTTCATTGAAGTTAAAAATCCAAATTCATTTAAAAATTTCTCATAGGTCTTACTCCCCAATACAGCGCTGCCATCTGTCTTATCAGAATGCCCTGTTCACTAATTAGGATCAGGCCTTCCCACTATTAATTCTGCTGCACTAATAAGCAGCAAGAAAAGTAAAGATGTCCAGGATAGGAGAAAATAAATGGGATATAAATAAGTGTAAACACTTAAAATCTAGTAAAACTCAAATAAGAGAAAAAATTAAGGACCTAGAATTAATGATATTAGAAAAAATCCATAATTCAATGAAAAGTGTCTGCTGAGTCTACCCTATTGCTAGCAATGTGCTAATAATTCAGGATTCAAAATACTTAAGACCCTTCTGAACCATAGCAATTTAGACACCCTAACCTCAGTTTGCATCCTTCTTTATTTATTCTTTTTTTTTTTTTCAGTACTAGGGATGGAACCAAGGGGCATTCTACCTCCGAGCTACACTCCCAGCCCTATTTTCTATTCATTATTTTGAAACCGGGTCTCACTAAATTGCAAAGGGCCTCACTAAGTAGTAGCTGAGGCTGTCTTCGACCTACGATCCTCCTGTCTCAGCCTCCCAAAAGCTGGGATTACAAGTGTGCGCCACCACGCCCGGCTTCATCCTTCTTTTTTTATAGTGGGCATTTAAACGTGAACCTCTTATTCATCTTCCAATCTCAGCAGATCACAAACGGAAATGACCTTCCCTTGCAAAACCACCCCTCTTGCTGTCATTAAAGGTCCTGCATAGTCTCTTAATCACTTGTGCTTAAATTCTTGGCGTTTCCCTGGGCATCTCTGTGTCTCTGTCTCTCTCCCTTCTCCTCCTCCCACGCCCCCTCCCCCTTCCTCTCTCCCTCTTTCTCTCTCCCCTTCTTTCCCTCTCTCCCTCTCTCCTTCTCTCTCTCTCTGCCAACTTCAGATCTTATGCTGCTAGAATTTTCCACAAATTTTCTTGTTTAATTCTTACGATAGCTCTATGTAATATACACTAACAGCCCCAGAGAAGTTTAGAGGTTCACCTAGTGTAAATCGATCGCAAGTACCTTTGAGAGAATAAACACGCAGGATACTTCCAGAGGCTGTGCTGTCGGCACTTTCCTCTGCACACTCTAAAATCTCCCACATTTCTATGCTGTGTGAGACCCGCTATGCCATTTACCTGAACACTGTTTCATCAGAGCATCATTAGCCAACACTGAAGGGCTGAAGAGACAATGCTCTGGTTCCCACTATTGTACTGACTGTTCGTGAAGACACCATTTCTTCTCTTAAACAGGCAATGTCCCATGAGGACAATTTTCTCCCTGACTCAGTATCAGAAATAATTGGGTCCTGAGCAACCAGGGTAATAGATACTGTTTCTTTCTTTTTAAATATTTTTATTGGCACATTGTATTCATACATCATAATGGGGTAAAAAAAAAAAAACTTGTGCAGACATATATGCACACATCGTCCAGCCAGTCCCTGCCCAGTGCCCACCCCACTCCCTCCCCATCCCTCCTTCCTTTGCTTGGCTTAGTGGTTGACTTCTATACATTAAAGTACATTGTGTGCTTTAGAGAGTTTCCTTCTTCCCCCCTCCCATCCCCTCAGTTAGGTTGTCTTATTTGCTCCTCTATAGGATCTTCTTAGCTTTTGCATATTAGGGGAAGCATCCAATTTCTTATTTTTCTATTTTGCCTGTTTGGAAACTCAGAACTGTTTTTACATGACACACTTTCCCAAATCTCCCAAACCGCTTCCTTCCCCCCCTCTCTTGGACACCTCCTTCACCTACGCCATGTCTTTCTCCTTCTGACTCAATGTTGGCGCTTTAGCTGGCAGAGAGTCTGTACAGGGCCTGGAAGCAACTTGGGGTGCAGGGAATGGGCCACCCCTCAGGTGAGCCGTGTCACAGGAGAGCAGAGATACCCTGTTTTCTGTCCTCTGTGGATCACTACGGTATGCTTTCTCCCAGAAACCCTTGCCTAAAACCTGGCATAATGTCAAGCAAGCATGCCTTCTGAGAGACCTGCTCAGTTTCTTGGTGGTTTACTGTGATACAGAGGCCAGCACAGTAATCTATCACATCACATTTTTTTTTGTTTGTTTCCCTTATTTTCTTGCCCTGCTTCTCTTATTTTCCTCACTCGAGTTGCTTTGGGTTTATATCTCTGAAATAAAATGTTAGCACCTTGACCCATGCTGGAGGCTCTGCTTTTTCCAGATCTTGAGCTAAGACTAATGTAAAAGCCTTTGTTACCAATATAAATCAGCCTTTCTCCTGGCTGAGTTTTGAGTTGGTTGGTGGGTTGGTTGTAAGGGTAGTGACCACCTTTTTTTTGATCATTGAACTGGCTCTGCTGTGCCAAGAGTTTGTATTTGGCAGAAACTTCCTTTTGATGTTTTTCTTAATAGAAAGTCGGGAGTCAGTATAATTCCAGAGTTATACCCCCAATGCCAACATTTTGACCCCTGATTTCTAGTTGGTACTACAGGGAGGCCAGAAAGTACAAATGCACAACTTGCCAGAGCCTGCTGTTAATATAGCTGAAATAACTTGTCAGGCTCCCACTAAGAAAGCAGATTTTTTTTTTTTCTCGCTGGCAGAAACTAGAAGTGCCATAAAATCAGAAATAAGCTGTGAAATGCACTTTAAGTTAATATGAAAGTGTGTTGTTCCATTGACCTAGCGTTTTGAAAAGCAAGCCATGTTGTCTTTTGAAGGATAATAAAGCCAGGATGAGGATTTCTTTGTGGCACTGGGAAGAACGGAAGACGAGTTTCTTTTTTATTATTATTTATTATGTTGTTTCGGAAGGAAAGAGACACATCTTGGTGACCCAAGATAGAAATAAGTCCTAAAACAAAATGTTAGTGATTTTAATGATAATTCCCTGCAAGCTACCTTAACAATAGAAGATTTGCAGGTTTTTATGTGTGCCATGAGCTTACCTTCTGCCCAAATGTGTTTTTCCTTGAAGTTGTTCTAATTTTTTGATCTTTTCTAATGGGTTAACAAGATATCCTTTTCATAAGCAAGTGTGTGTGTGTGTGTGTGTGTGTGTGTGTGTGTGTGTGTTTGACATTGGAGAGTCATTTTTTTCCACTTCAGAGAACTTTCTTCCTTTTTTTCTTCTTGGTCAAAGCAGAATATAGCTACTGTACTAACTTCCAGACTATTTTAATTTTATTACTTCTTAAAATATTCAGAAAGAAGTCGTGGTAGGGGAATATTGGGTACATTTTCAATGGAGTGAATTTTTTCTTCTTATTACTCACTCACTTTTATAAAAAGAAAGAAAAAAAGATGTTAGAGACCAGCCACAGAGCAACATAGGACTGCTAATAGCTGGGAAACTCCTTCTGGCATTACCCTACCCCCAAATTTCAAAACCCGCCATAGGAAAAAGCATGAGACGAAGACGTGTTCCAATGAGCTACTGATGTTTTAAATACATCTTGGAACTTGACCTGTGGCTGGTAGAATTCACCTTGCCCCTGGCTCTCCGGGTACTACATTCATAAGGAGGTTTGAGCATGGTTAGGAGATGATGATGAGGCTGAAGGAATTTGGAGAAAACAGATCCTGGAGTATCATTGATTCCGATGACTTGGTCTTGAGCTTAGAATTTACTTCACATTTGCACACCAAAACCTTGGGAAGGAATGAGGATGAGCCTGGCTGTGGAATGCCAAGTTGCCCTGGGATCCCAGCCAAATCAAATGAGTACCCAGAAAAGTCACATCATGAATTTTATCAAGAATCCATTTCCATAGCTGTTAGAAAAACAAAAATATACACATCTACTCTATTAGGTACTGGGAGATTAATGAGATAAATTTAATATATCCTGATGGACTGTCAAAATTTCGCGAGATGGGGTTTTGCTATCGTGTGTGTGTGTGTGTGTTGTTGTTGTTGTTGTTGTTGTTTTGAGTTCCTGGAGATGAAAACCAGGGCCTTGTGCATGCCAGGCAAGCACTTTACCACTGAGTTACTGAGGTCCTTCTCAGCACTCTACCTCATTTTTTCCCAGCACCTTACACACAGCAGGATCTCAAAATTTATTTTACAAATGCCCAGCAGCGGGTTGAGTGACATGGTTCTTCTGGGTGGGTGTGTGGCCTTCCAATAGGCTTCTGAGCACTTGGCCAGGTGATCCCAAGAACCATCTGGTTGATTCTCATCCAGGATTATGCTAAATATTTGCTGGGGGGGGTGCAATATTGTCCCAGGACCTCTGATGCTACTATTTGAACATTGCGGTGTTTGGATGGAAACTTCCCTTGGGATCTGAGGAGCCTCTTGAGGATCTTCAGAGGTAGTGTTGATGTAAACAGAGATGGGAGCCAGGAAGGACTTGGAGATCTGGGCCTGGTGGTTGATGGTGCTGGCATCCAGAGAGACCTATTGAAGGGTCCAGGCCATCTTAAAATCTGTGCGATTTCACTCTGTTAGGCCACTGAGGGGCATGAATGTTTCCAAAGGACTTAAAATAACTGGTAATTGATCTATGTACCAATCTCCTACTGGCATTGCTAAAGCAGTGTCTTGTTTGGGACTTGACTGTTTTCTTAGGG